>NW_027507903.1:236627825-237827825 GCF_037356315.1 Lithobates pipiens
TTTTTTTTAACTCCAAAAATACATATTTTTTTAAAAAAAAATTTTTTAAAATCAACATATCTTTTTTTTTCTTTATTTTTTTGATCATTTTTTTTTGTAAAATCAAAGTATAGATTATTTTTTTTGGATTTTTCATAAAACATTTTTCAAATAACAATAACATTGGAATGGGGGCATCGCATCAACACCATGCAGCAGGAAATGAAGAAAATGATTATTTTGCTAAAAAGGTATTAGATTCTTCCCAAAATATCGATCATATTCTTCATTTCCTGCTGCATGGCATTGAGGCGATTGCGCATGGCATCAATCTCCCCATTCCATGCCATGATCTGGCCGATCAGCCTCTGTGCACTGTCTGTAGTGAACGCTTCAGGTTGTTGGTCCACAAACAGCACATCATCTAAAAATGGGATAAAAAACATGTATTTAGAAATATGCATATATACATAGACATAGATTACATGAAGCTGGGGTGTCAGACACTCACCTGGTGTGTTCACTTCCTCCACCTCTCTTTCCTCCACCTCCTCTGGATTTCTGTGCCATTCAGGCTGGTGGGGTTCGGGGTCCTGGTGGGGTTGGGGGTCCCGTCGGGGTTGGGGGTCCTGGTGGGGTTGGGCTTTCCGGTGAGGTTGGGGGTCTTGGCGGGGTTGGGTGTTCCGGTGAGGTTGGGGATCCTGGCGGGGTTGGTGTCTGAGTCTTCTCTGCCCTATGAGAATCAAACAAAAGGTATACTTTAGCACACAGATATGAAACATTGCTTTGAGGTGGTGTACAATTTTCTGTTAATGAAGAGATCCAAGGTGAAGACAATGAAATTTCCCTTTTAAACATACTGAAATACATTTCAAAGACAGCTAAACAATAACGTTACGAAGTTTACTCATTACGTCAAATGATACAGACGAAAACAGTTATAACCCTGGATCAGCTAACAACATCCTATGCGGTATACGAATTTAGTGCAAATATACGTACGGTTTACGAATCTAGTGTGAATATACGAACGGTATACTAATTTAGTACAATATACGAACGGTATACGAATTCATACACGTCGCTATGTATAATGTGAACTTAGGACAGGTACTTACTTTTTCGGAGCACCTTCTTGATTTGGAGGTACTTATCCGGCTCCCTCAATTTTATGTCGGACCATCGTTTTCTCAATTGGTCTTTAGACCTTCGCACCCCAAATTTCTCCTCCAGAGTCTTCACCACACGAGTAAGGATTTGATCTTTGACCAAATTGGGATGCAGATATGGCCCATGCTTCCCATCATAATCCTCCCTTGTCATAATGGCCACCATCTCCACCATTTCTGCAAAGGCCATGTTGGTGGCCTTGAATCTCCTAGATCGGGATTCCTCCTCACTGGATGTCTGTCTCTCCGCCATGTTTACTTTCCTCCCACTGCGCAACGAAGAGAGAAGGGGCGGGGAATATTACAGAAAAAGAACGTCAGGGGCGGGCGACGCGAGCGTAGTTTCGCGCATGCGCACTGTATGTTGAGCGTACCGCGCGGACTATATCCGATCGGAATATACGATGACACCCTATATGCAATCGAAAAAATAGAGGATTCATTTTTGGGGATAAATATGTGTATGGAAAGTTTATCACATACACGTATGTGTATATAATTAAAATAGTCCGGCCATGAATAAAGACGATTAAAGTCAATAGTACACGAACGTTAAATATTAATTAAAGCATGGCGGAATCTGTAACGTCACGGCCCAACGTCATGACGCTCGGAGAGCGGAGATTTGACGTATACGCCGTGTATAAAGCACGAGCGTATGATGCAACGTAACGTTCAGCATAGGCGGGAGACGAACGCAAGTTGACGGAAACTGAAAGACCATAAAGGAAGGTACGTTTCTAAAACTTTTCCTTATCGCTGGTACTGTTTAATGTTTTTCACTTAAGTACATGGGCACGAAAAAAAAATTCAGTTTTGTTAAAACGTTCTTTTGCGTTGATACATGTCCCCTGGGTCACAAAGTTTTTTCAGACAATAGCTTGCATATTGTTGATTAAAATTCTGACTTTGGCATTCTCACATAGGCTTTTAAAATAGGGTGTTCTGTGGGTTTATTACTTGTCACAAACAAACTTAAATGGTTTGCTATTGGGTGATGTCAATGTTCAAGTCAAACTCATGTTCGAGTTGAACATACAGCCTGTCCCTACAGCTTAAATAAAGGATCATATTTTGAGCAGCTTATGAGCTATACGCCACCAATTATGGTTTGTTTTTTCTTATGTTTTGCAGAGATCAAAATGGCAAAGTCAAGTTTAAATTCTCACGAATTCCTTAGCCAATTTATTGAAAAATACAGGGAGCTCACTTGTCTGTGGCAAGTCAAAAATAAAGACTATTGCAATAAAAACATGAGGATAGCAGCAATTGAGCAACTGGTGCAATTAGCAAAAACAGTGTACCCCAGAGCAACCTACAGTTTAATAAAGACCAAAATTGGGGGCCTCAGAAGCATGTATAACAGGGAACGAAAGAAGATCGAGGAATCCAAAAAGAGTGGAGCAGCAGCTGAAGAGGTCTATGTTCCCAAGCTGTGGTATTTTAATAGCCTCCATTTTTTACGGGATCAAACAGTACCACGTAGATCGCTCTCTACACTGCCCTCCGCATCAGCTGAGGCCACCGATACTGAGCCTGATCCTACACAGGATGAAGAGGAGGAGGAGCTCAACTTGACTCAGGTATAGCATTGTTGAAAATCTTGGCTAAAAAAACAATATTTTTTCATAGATTATATATATATATATATATATATATATATATATATTATATTAGTGTGTGTGTTGTTAATTAGATGCTAGTATGCCTAAAGCAATTAGTTGTCTTAAAAAAGTGAGTTACATAGTAATAGACAAGTAGTGGCCAAAAAGGATTTGAACAGTGGCATAACTAGAACCTTCAGGGCCCCGATGCAAGAAACCATAAAGGGCCCCCCTGAACCACAGCCAGGGCCCTTCCCTCGGATGCCGGCGGTGGAACTCCAGGGCGTGGTACCAGGTATGACCTTTGTGAGCCCTGTAGTTCCACCACTGGTATCAGTAGTTTTTTGGCCTATTACTTTGAAAATTTGTAGGTGCCCCATTGGGGGACAGTCCTTAGGCAGGATGGGGTCCCCGTCCCCAGAAGAGATGAGGTCCTTTTCTCCAGGGCAGATGAAGTTACTGACCCCAGGTGAGAAGGGGTCCCTGTACCCAGGGGGAGATGGAGGGGGTATGTAATAGTGTGTGGGGGATGAGGTCTTCTCACTCACCATGACCAAGCTGTAGGTCGCACACTCATCCATGTTGGCCTGGGCTCCATCCAGTGTGCTGGACGGGTGATCAGCATATCTCCCAGAAAGACCTTTCATCATCTGTGTATGACGGGGTAGGAGGGGGGCTGGCAGACAAGCCTGCAGTGTCCTCTGGGGGGCTCTCATAGGGCTGCACTGCATCTGTGTGCTTAAAGTTTGTTTACCCAGGAGAAGTATGCAGTGCAGTGTGGGCCGGACTCAGGGGGGGGGGGGGGGGGGCGGGCGCAACTCTGGCTGGGGATAACAGACATCGGACTGAGCGGCAATGCATGGAGCAGGAGAGGGGTACTCTGAGGAGCCGGCCGAGGACACAGGTCACCCTCCACCTCCACCACCTGTGTGCATGGTGCACTGGTACCCCTAGCTGCCTATGCTGCTGCTGGCCATATGTAGAGGGGGCTGCATGGGCCCCCTGCATCACAGGGCCCGGTTGCGGTCGCGACTGATTCACCCCCTATAGTTACGCCCCTGGATTTGGACAAGAATGATAAATGCTGGAGTCAGATTGATAGTCTTTACTAATTGGACACATTACAAATTAAAAAAGTCATGATCTGAAAAGTGTTTGTGATGGATGACCAAACATTAAAATTATGTTTTTTCACACATAGGAACTTTTGAGCCAAGAAGAGGCTGGGCCCAGTAGCCAGACAACAGAATGCAGAATCCCTCCCCTGCGTCATCCCAAAAAAAGGGCCAGGAAGAGCCAACACCTGGATGATGCCACAGCTGACTTTCTAAGTAGGGCTACTTCCGTTATCACCACAGCACCCGATAGTGCTGAAGGGTTTGGCTGTTTTACAGCTAATAAACTCCGAGAAATTGACCCAGATCAAAGGGAGCTATGTGAGGGGATCATAATCCAGCTCTTCAGCAAGGCCAGGAAGCGTGAGCTAACCACAAAATCACATGTGTGTAATTTGGACCACACACCTTTACCTCCTCCACAACAAGCCTACCCACCTCAGCAAGCCTACCCACCTCAACAAACCTACCCACCTCAGCAAACCTACCCACCTCAGCAAACCTACCCACCTCAGCAAACCTACCCACCCCAGCAAGCCCACCCACCTCAGCAGCATGGTGGTCAGTGGCAAAATCAGCCCCAGGAGGCCCAACAAGGCCAGTGGTCTGGGGAGTTTAGAGGCTTCTGATTTAATAAGCTATAGCTTTGGTTTTCAGTGTATTATTTGCTCTTTGGTTTTTCATTTTTCTTTTTGATTTGTGGTGACAGAAAATATGTCTAAAATTATTTTACAATTTGATTTATGTTGTGAATGTACAATAAAAAAAAAATGGCCAAAAAATTAATTGTTTTTGGATATCATTGGCACACAAGTCCTATGTAAAAATATGTTTGTTAGTACTTGGTCAGTATCACCAGCAAATCATATTTATTATTACTAAGCCATTAAATTAAGATAATGTACGCTGCATTTCCAAAATTCAAAATTTGACACGTCACGAATGTGCTAACTAAATTATGAATGCTAGTTTTACAAGACCGACCTCTTCGTGCTGGTCCTTACTTCCGAGCATGCGTGTTTGTACTTCGGACTAAAGTCCGATGCTTTTGCGTACACACGGTCGGACTTTGCTCCATCGGACTTCTGTTGTCAAAAAGTTTGTCCGTTCGCAGAGCCAACAAAAGTCCGATGAAAACAGAAAAAGTTTATCCGATGGAGCGTACACACGGTCGGATGTTGCTCCAAACCCGCTAATTTGCATGTTTGTTGTCAAAAAGTCCGACCATGTGTACGGGCCTTTAAGAATAAACAAATAAAGTGGAAAGTGAATCAGGCAATAAGTCCGTATATCTCAGCAATGAAATGATCTTTAAAGAAAAAAATATATAGAAATAAAGTTCTAAGTGTGCAATTCCAAAAGTGATAATGTTGAATCCCAAAGTTCAAAACACATCCATGCAGTGAAAGTTGGATATAGAAAGCTCAGTATGTGACACTCCACCGATGATCCACACTTCACAGTGTTCACATGTGCACCCCTCGTTTCCCCCAGCCTCTCACCTCTATAAAAGGCCACTAAGGCCATATGGCGCTGTATAAACAACTGGCCGTGGTCTCACACCAAAGTATCGTTCTGTTTACCTGCAATTGACACAATTTTAATGTAAGTGTGGGTATTTTTCATTAAAGCTTGTTTTTAATACTACTACACATTGGAGCCTCCCTCTTCCTCTTCTTTATGTGCCTATATATGTGATGATGTATGCATCTTTGACGGCCTGAAATACGTGGATTGAAGGAGGTGTGAGACCACAGCCAGTTGTTTATACAGCGCCATATGGCCCTTAGTGGAGGTGAGAGGCTGGGGGAAACGAGGGGTGCACATGTGAGCACTGAAGTGTGGATCATCGGTGGAGTGTCACATACTGAGCTTTCTATATCCAACCTTCACTGCATGGATGTGTTTTGAACTTTGGGATTCAACATTATCACTTTTGGAATGGCACACTTAGAACTTTATTTCTATATATTTTTTTATTTAAAGATCATTTCATTGCTGAGATATACTGACTTATTGCCTGATTCACTTTCCACTTTATTTGTTTATTGCACAATCAGTCATTTCAAGATCACTGTATTGTTGGGATATACAGATTTATTCCAAGATTTATTTTGCACCTTATTGTATTTTGCACAATTGCTTATTTGCACATTTATTATCTTATTGTGAAGATTTTTTGCACTTTATGCGTTTTTTGTACATTAGTTAGTTTGCACAGTTTACTTATTGCACTTACGTATATGAGGTCATTATATTCAATTGGCTATATATATATTTTTTGATTATGTTTATATAAATATCTAGGTAGCGCCACATACCTTTTTTTATTAACATTGTGTGGAATATTCTTAAAAGCCAGACTAGACTCATTTACACAACAGCCAGGTGGCTGGAGTTGATGACATTAGCATCCAAGAGTTTGTGTCCCAACAGTGTGATTCAGTCTATTGCTAATATGGCATATACATAGCCAGAGATTGTGTGTCTTGGGGGGCGGCATGGACCTGAATCCAAGTAACACCTCAGGGGTCCCCAGGCATACAGCTCACAAAGAGCACCGTTCCCCCAAATGCCAGGGCCCATAATCACAATGTAAGAGGCTCACATTCTGTCCCCTCCAACAGCCTCTGTCCCGGCTAGGTCTGTCACATTTCTCCCCTTTCCCTTCTTTCCTCCAGACTGTACATATTACGTTTCTGAAGTAGCTTTTGATATGTTTTATCCCCCAGACTGTTTTATCCCCCAGACTTTTCACCATTTGTGCTACTCGTCTCTGGACTCTATCTTATCAATATATTTTTGTAAGTGAGGTCTCCAGACCTGGACACAGTTTTTTAAATGAGATCTTACTAAAGATCTATATAGGGGAATCAGAAACTCCTTCCACCTGCTGGTGATCCCTTTAGTGATGCATCCTCAAAGTCTATTCATCTTTCCCACTGCCTGATTGAAAAAAGTGCCACAGTATAGTTAAATATTACGCTATGGTACCTTTGTCCCAACAATATGAGAAGAAAATGTAGAGGAAGGAGGCTAGAATGGACTTTAATAAAAACTAAAGATAACAGTCTCAAATATATCAAATATATATACAACATATCTTAAAAACATTGATTTCTCTACATGTTTCGTGGATGAAATGTATTATCATTTATTTAGAGAAATGTATCTAGCTACAATAATTGGTAACATAATGGTAGATAACAGTAGTTCATCATACTAAAGTACTGTCTAAGTCCAAAAGACTCAAAATTACAGTTCAGTGGGTCTCTATAAGATGTTAAAAGGTCTAAAAGATGAGATACATATATTTAGTTTAATCTGTATATAGTAATGCATATAGCTATTTTTGCTACACATACTTTTTTGCTGGTCCTATAACGTTTTTGGTTTCAGATTTCTCTAAAAACATTAGAATAAAGTCCCATGTTCCCTCTTTTTTTTATAGATGCGTCCCTCTACGATCTACTGAGGGCATGAGGTATAGCACATATAAATATATCCCTTTACTGATCTAATCATACTTGTATAAGTACTGTTTGTTCCGTATGGAGTATTGGAGTTTATTTAGTTATGCATTCATCTATGCTTTCATTTATTAGACCTATTAACCTCTAAGCCCTTGTACACACGGTCGGACATTCCAACGGAAAATGTCCGATCGGACTGTGTTGTCACATAATCCGACCATGTTTGGGCTCCATCGGACTGTTTCCGTTGGAATATCCGACCAACAAAGTTTTAGAGCTGAGCTACAAAATTTTCCTACAACATGATCTGATCGGACTTTGTCCGATCGTTTGTAGAGAATTCTGATCGGACAAAGTGCCATGCATGTTCAGATCAAATTCCTAGACCAAAGCTATTGGCTACTAGTCTGAACGTAGTCCTGTCATAACGAAATAACGTCATCACGTTCTGAACAATCGTATTTTCCGACAACTTTGTCCGACTGTGTGTATGCAACACCAGTTTCTGACAAAATCCGTCAGACAAAATCCGATGGATTTGGTTGTCGGAATGTCCGACCGTGTGTACAAGGGCTTATAGAGACTGACTGAACTTGACTTTTGAGTCTTTCATACTTAGCTAGTACTTTTGGTATGATGAACTACCGTTATCTACCATTTATGCTACCAATTATTGTGGCTAAATTAATTTCTCCAAATAAACATAATTTTTTGATTAGACTGTCCTGATTTGTGTGAGGGGCTCCCATGCCCTCCGGGACAGGCCACTCTCCTTTTGGCCGCCTGCCTAACTGCATCTTTGGTAAGATGATCAATTTCAACGGGTTCCCACAGCAGATATATTAAATACCTTTATCTTATATTCAATATGTAATTTAATATATTTATTCTTGTTTGATTAATTTATGTTTTTCTTTTTTGATTTATAGTTCTAATTGAAAATCATTCTATAAATCCTCGTGTATAAGTACAATAAAGCTCCTGAAGAAGCGATAAATTTAATCCGTGAAACATGAAGAGCAATCAATACACAGATGGTACCACTGTTCTAAATGTCACATATGTGTGGCTATAGAGCCAATGTTGTTTGATATCTCTGTTGTTTTTAAAATATTTTGTATTGTATTAATATACAGTCATGCTGAAAAGTTTGCATACCCTGGCAGAATTTGTGAAATTTTGGCATGAATATTGAAAATATGCCTGTAATGCCAAAAAACAGTCTTTTATTTAAGGATAGCAATCACATGAAACCATTTTTTCCCTACATTTGTTGCTTTTTAAATCAAAATTAGTGTCTGTGTATTAATAGTCAATGAGTTTGCTAGCTCTCACATGGATGCACTAAGCAGGCTAGACACTGAGCCATGAGGAGGTAGAAAAGAACAGTCAAAAGACCTGCTTAACAAGGTAATGAAACTTTTAAAAGATGGAAAGAAATATAAAAAAAATATTCAAAGCCTTATATGCCAGCCAGTACTGCTTAACCACTTCCAGACCACCACATGTCGATATATGTCAGCTGTTTTTTTTTATTGCATTTTAGTGTAAACATGAGATCTGTGGGGCGTGGCCTGAACGGCGATGGTGTAGGTCACATGTGAGCTGAGCTCCGCTCTTGGAATATCCTGCCTCAATATCCTGCGAGCCTATAACGGCTGAAAGCTACCCAGGCCAGACGGTCCAGGACTCCGGCAACATGCCTGTAATGTCTCCGCCAAAAAGCAACAGCACTGCCGTGTCCTCCCTGGACAAATATCAGAGGCAAGACAAGGACCACAAGGAGCAAGATGGCGCCTCCCCACCCCAGCCAGGGAAGCATGCGGCGAACGACACGGCCAAGGTGTTGGAGGCTATCTCAATGTGCCAGTCATCCCTGACTATGAAAATAGAGGAGATAAGGGTGGATATCTCCCTGATCAGGCAAGACATGACTAAATTTAGAGACTGCATTAAGGAGACGGAGGACAGGATCAGCCATGAGGAAGAGGTGTTACACTCGCTCCAGCAATCTCATGAGGAGGTACAGCGTCAACTACAACTACTGACCCAGAAACAAGATGACCTGGAAAATAGAACCCGTAGGTCAAATCTCCGGTTCATAGGTCTGCCAGAGGGTGCTGAGGGCCCAGATCCGCCTACCTTTCTGGAGACCCTGCTGAACAAAATGTATGTCAGGGAGGCCTTTTCTGCATTGTTTGTTGTGGAACGGGTGCACCGTATGCCCGCGTGAAGCCCACCGGAGGAGCCACCGCCATGCACGTTCATTGCCAAGCTGTTAAACTTTCGGGACTACAATGCCATCCTGCGCCTGAGATGGCCCAGGAATGTCCTCCAATGCCTCCATGTTGCTCTCACAATGGGTTTCTGCCATATTCGTTATTATCAGTCACTCACTATCGGACACCTGACACTGTGAGACTTAGACCATTCATTCAACATGAACTACGGAGATTCGACAAAGCAACGTAAAACACACATTTATAATAATATTCAACGGAGCATCAAAACTGTACGACGCTGCAATCCTACATTTCTGGAGTCAAATGCTCCGCCTATAGGCTATATAGAGTTTAGCAGCTCCGTCAAATCTTCTTTATACATTCGACAGACATCATAAGCCTTCAAAGACAGATTCGACCGTAATTCATGTGGATTTTCAGACGAATGCAATTTTTAAACGAAAAAGGAAATAAATAAAAACTAATTTCGGGAGTAACTAAATAAATGTATTTTTCAGACGAAAACGAAATTCCGAAACAAAATTCTGTGCTCTCTTTCCTGAAACACCCAGATATATGTTACCTGTGATTTATCAACTACTCCAAGCGTTGAGCAATAATGAGCTCCCTACTTACACGAGGATGTGGTGCAGGGACATGGAAAGGCAGCTCACAACAGCCAACTGGCAGGCCTCCTGCCACTTCACCCACAAATCCACTATTTCCTGCTATGCTCAGGAGAAAAACATTAAGTTTATATCTAGGTGGCACAGAGATCCCTGCTTCTTTTCTACATAGAATACATAGATCCCTCCTCCTTCTTCTACATAGAATATTCCCATCCACGTCTGCCAACTGTTGGAGATGTGGATCAGCAGAAAGGACCTACATACACATCTGGTGCAGGATGCAACCCTTTTGGTCTCAAGTTTTCACTGTGTATAATACAATATACAATCCTTCTCTACTGCCTTCACCTGAAGTGGCATTGCTATCTATACTCCCTGGCTCGATTGCCTCACAAAAAAGAAGAGTCTGCTTTGTTTCTTCCTTTGAGCCACAAGACAATTGATTCCTCTATTTTGGAAGTCAGAAGTGCCTCCTTCTTTGGCTCTGTGAGTCTCATGCTGATGGAGGAGATGCTGGCAATGGATAATTACTCCTTTTGAGAACTTCAAAGCTTTGTGGATTGATTTTTCCACTTCCAACGCCATTAAAGCTCTGTTATAAAACATAAATGATAAAGGTTCTCCTTTTTTCTTTTTTTCTGCCACCTAGCACAAATGTACACCTTCATGGCCATGAGAGACGCTCAAGACTCCTTTCTTTCCTTTTCTCTAGTCTCCCCCCGGACTCATTAGGGGACACTGATCTCTTTCTTTATTTATTTCCTTTCCCTATCTCTTCTTTTTTATTCCCTGCTAATTTACTAACACATGACTACCATTTTCTTTCTTTTTCTTCTCTTTCGACCCTCTTATCTGACAAGCCTACATACTGAGTTGCTTCAATCAATGCTTGTTTATAGTTTTTGCTTATATGACTGCATATCCTAGCCCTAACTGGTTTCGAGGTCAACATATCTATGTCATAACTCTGAACCGCGAATATACACCTTGTACTGTTTACCATTTTTTAATGTAAAAGAAAAATATATATTTACCTCTAAATAACATGCTTGGGAGGATCCTAATCCTGCCAGTGAAGGGGCACATTTATGTGATGCACAGAAAGTGCTGCAGAAGTATTGACATTTACAAAGAAAGAATGTTTTAAACCACACACAGACCCCTCCAATGATCTGCTATGTATTTTGGATGTGGATGTTTGGAGGGATTTGTGTGATTAACCACTTCAATACAGGGCACTTATACACCTTCCTGCCCAGACGAATTTTGAGCTTTCAGCGCTGTTGCAATTTGAATGACAATTGCGTGGTCATGCTACACCGTACCCAAGCTAAATTTTTATCATTTTGTTCCCACAAATAGAGCTTTCTTTTGGTGGTATTTGATCACCTCTGGGATTTTTATTTTCTGCTAAACAAATAAAAAAATGCCGAACATTTTGAAAAAAAACATTTTTTTGTTTCAGTTACAAAACTTTGTAAATAAGTATGTTTTCTCCTTCACTGATGGGCACTGACAAGGCCACAGTGACTGACACTGATAAGGCGGCACTGATGGGCACCAATGATGTGGCATCAATGAAGTGGCACTGATAGGCGGCACTGATAGTTGGCACTGATATGCGACACAGATAGACACTGATAGGTGGCACAAATAGGCACTGATAGGTGGTCCGGCTTGTCATGGATAGGTGGCATGGATCGGCATGGATGGGTGGCATGGATAGGTGGCATGGATGGGCATGGATGGGCACTGATAGGCGGCATGGATGGGCATGGATGGGCACTGATAGGCGGCATATATGGGCACTGATAGGTGGCATAGATGGGCACTGATAGGCAGCACAGATGGGCATTGTAGTGTACAGTACTGTATAGGGATGGATGCCAATTAGTGCCAAACAATAATGCATGCCAATCAGTGATGCCCATTGTGGGTACTGATTGGCATACATTATGGGCATCGATTGGCATCCATTGTGGGCACTGACTGGCATCCTTGGTGGTCTGGGGGGCATACCTGTTGCTGGCCATCCCTGGTGGTCTGGTGGCATCCCTGGTGGTCCACTGAGGGCATCCTCGGGGGGGGGGCTGTGCTGATAATCGATCTGCACAAATCCCCCCTGTCAGAGAAGCAGCCGATCGGCTCTCCTCTACTCGCGTCTGACAGACGCGAGTGAGGAAAAGCCAATCACCGGCTCTTCCTATTTACACTGTGATCAGCCGTGATTGGACACGGCTGATCACATGGTAAAGAGTCTCTGTCGGAGACAAGGGGGCCCCCAGATACCAGCACCCTCCCCCCTCCCTGTAAGTGAGTCTGTGGTACATATTACCCCTATTCATTTACAAAAAAAGGTCTCTTTAAGACACAAGCTATAGAATAGTGCTTATGCATAGTCAATTGCCCCTTTGTATCTCCTACAGTACCTGGTTGATTCCGCCTGGTCCTGACTTGCCCTCTGTGAGCTGACCAAATTTATCATGGCTGCTGTTCCATGAGATCGTGGTCAGGATACATGCCTCCATCATGTAGTTTCTCTCTTGTGCATTTGTGTGTCTCTGCAGCTCCTCCTCCTCTCTCCCTGTCAGCTCCATAGTGTGTAGTAAGAACGCAATCTCCCAGCCCCTCCCATTTCCTCTCCTCACAGCCCCTCCCCTCTCTTCCAGCCTTCATTCACTGACTATACTGTTTACCTAAAACAGAAGGGGAATCTTGGCCCCTCCTACTTGGCGGTAGGAGATGACCACACATGAGCACAAAGACAAAAAGGTATTTAGGATTGAAAAAAAAATTAAATAAATAAAATATTTTTTGAGTGTAAATAAAGAAAAACAGATGGCCAAAACTGAACTGGTTAAACATGTGTAAAAAAGAGCAGTGAAGAACATTTCAGGAATGTGAATGCCATTTCTTTCTTTTTTTCTAATAAAATATGCAAGCAAAAATAGCTTTTCTATACTAAATGAGTATTCATTTTCCAAAGCCCAGTTTTGTAAGATACAGTATGCTTGTTTGACACTTTTTTCCCTACCACAGTAAATGAAGGTGAAATTATGTCATGCATCTCTGACTGATCTTGTATTATCAAAAAGAAAAGTGCTGGCTTTCATTCAGTAATAAGCCAATCATAGTCCTCAGCCTTAATAATGAAAACAGCACACTACAGAAAAAATTGCTAACACTTTCTTCAAATAATGAATATAAATGAAAGTGTGATGTAATATATCACTGAAATTATGGGACAGAAAGTTTCTGTATAGCCTGGGTCCATTAAGCTACAAACCACATAAAAGTTATTTTGTATATATTTACACATCAAGGTTGTAGTCATAATTTAATGCGAAGAAATCTTGAACATGTCCTCAAAAAAAGGACCAAAGGCAACCTCTCAGACAGGTAATATAAAACTCTGTAAATGAATTACAATAAGACAAGTAGGAAACAATGACAGTTTAGGTTAGGTATAAAGTATGAACACTGGAGTGTTTCCATTACTGCATTACCTAAAACAATTTCAGACAAAGAAAGAACATCTGTAATTTGTTTCACATACAAACTTGTCTGGGAAGTATATTCTGTTGTCATGCATTTAAATAAAGTAGAGAGCATTTTGGTTCTGTATGGCAAAGCAGGGGGTCATTTGTGATCTACCAGGGAGAATGTTGGGCTGTATACATTTCTACGTTGACCCACAATTGTGATGCTGTAATTTGAAAAACCTTTTGAATAATAAACAACATATAAATAATGCATGTTCTGAAAAACATGTATAAGGTCTGCATGAAACCCTACAAAAACATTGAAACGAATAACTGTTCACGCAAAATGAAAGAAAACACACATAACTTCCTCAGTATACAAAATATTAATGAAGTTGTTTGGATCTCTCCAATTTTTTTATGGTAGGTGGCAAATACTTTCTGTTAACCACTTCAGCCCCGGACCAATAAACACCTTAAGGACCAGAGGTCTTTTTCCAATTTCGCACTGCGCTGCTTTAACTGGTAATTGCGCGGTCATGCAATATTGCACCCAAACGAAATTTGCGTCCTTTTCTTCTCACAAATAGAGCTTTCTTTTGATGGTATTTGATTGCCTCTGCGATTTTTATTTTTTGCGATATAAATGGAAAAAGAGCGAAAATTTTGAAAAAAAAAGATATTTTCTTCTTTTTGTTATAAGAAAAATCGAATAAACTAAATTTTAGTCATACATTGAGGGCAAAATTTATTCAGCCACATGTCTTTAGTAAAAAAAATGTCAATAAGCGTATATTTTTTGGTTTGCGCAAAAGTTATAGCGTCTACAAACTAGAGTACATTTTCTGGAATTTACACAGCTTTTAATTTATGACTGCCTATCTCATTTCTTGAGGTGCTAAAATGGCAGGGCAGTACAACCCCCCCCCCAAATGACCCCATTTTGGAAAGTAGACACCCCAAGTAAATTGCTGATGGGTATGTTGAGCCCATTGAATATTTATTTTTTTTGTCCTAAGGGATTGAATAATGACAAAAAAAAAAATTTACAAAAAGTTGTCACTAAATGATATATTGCTCACACATGCCATGGGCATATGTGAAATGACACCCCAAAATACATTCTGCTGCTTCTCCTGAGTACAGGGATACCACATGTGTGGGACTTTTTGGGAGCCTAGCCGCGTACGGGACCCCGAAATCCAATCACCACCTTCAGGATTTCTAAGGGTGTAAATTATTGATTTTACTCCTCACTACCTATCACAGTTTTGAAGGCCATAAAATGCCAAGATGGCACAAAACCCCCCCAAATGACCCCATTTTGGAAAGTAGACACCCCGAGCTATTTACTGAGAGGCATGTTGAGTCCATGGAATATTTTATATTTTGCCACAAGTTGCAGGAATATTACAAACCTTTTTTTTTTTTTGCACAAAGTTGTCACTAAATGATATATTGCTCACACATGCTATGGGCATAAGTCAAATTACACCCCAAAATAAATTCTGCTGCTTCTCCCGAGTACGGGGATACCACATGTGGGGGACTTTTTGGGAGCCTAGCCACGTATGGGCCCCCGAAAACCAAGCACTGCCTTCCGGATTTAAATATAAAATGCTACCAAAAAAACTGTTAGCGATCGCAGGGATCAGGCCTGACTCTGCGATCGCTGCAGTTATGTGTTTAGTGTTTTGTAAGTGACAGTGATCGATCAATACTGCACTTGGGTGGGCTGGGCAGAGGGGCAAAACGCAGGTGCTAGCAGGTATCTGGGCTGATCCCGCTAACAATGCGTTTTTTTGGAACCCTAAACTGCTGGGGACGCTAGTATAGATCTGATCAGATCAGATATTGATCTGTTCAGATTCTATACCACTACGGGAGGTTTATGCTTTGCGCGTGGGTGTTAGCGGTACTGGCACTAACCTAGCGCTGCCTGGGGCGACGCAGACCCTGACCCTAAAACCTAATTGATATCACCCGCCGGGTGATCAGGGGGTTAAACCTTTATTGGGTAATAAATGGTGGGTGCCCTGATGCTATAAAAAACAAACTAACCAGAGTCACCCGTAACACTTATACGGTGATCAGTGGTGAAAGGGTTAACTAGGGGCAATCAGGGGGTTCAAATTTTTATTAGGTAATATATGGGGGTCCCTGGCGCTATATAAAAACCTGACGGGGAACCTAAATAACTAACTGGCTAACCAGCGTCACCAGTGACACTTATACTGTGATCGCTGGTGAAAGGGTTAACTAGGGGCAATTGGGTAGTATATGGGGGTACCTAGCGCTATAAAAACCTGGTGATGAACCTAAAAAAATAACTAGCTACCTAGCGACACTAGTGACACTGATGCAGCGATCAGAAAAATGATCGCTTAGTGACACTGGCAAAAGGGGGTGAAAGGGTTAACTAGCGGCAATCAGGGGGTTAAAACCATAATTGGGTAGTATATCGGGGTACCTAGCGCTATAAAAACCTGGCGGTGAACCTAAAAAAATAACTAGCTACCTAGCGACACTAGCGACACTAATGCAGCGATCAGAAAAATGATCACTTAGTGACACTGGCAAAAGGGGGTGAAAGGGTTAACTAGCAGCAATCAGGGGGTTAAAACCATTATTGGGTAGTATATCGGGGTACCTAGCGCTATAAAAACCTGGCAGTGAACCTAAAAAAATAACTAGCTACCTAGCGACACTAGTGACACTGATGCAGCGATCAGAAAAATGATCGCTTAGTGACACTGGCAAAAGGGGGTGAAAGGGTTAACTAGCGGCAATCAGGGGGTTAAAACCATAATTGGGTAGTATATCGGGGTACCTAGCGCTATAAAAACCTGGCGGTGAACCTAAAAAAATAACTAGCTACCTAGCGACACTAGCGACACTAATGCAGCGATCAGAAAAATGATCGCTTAGTGACACTGGCAAAAGGGGGTGAAAGGGTTAACTAGCAGCAATCAGGGGGTTAAAACCATTATTGGGTAGTATATCGGGGTACCTAGCGCTATAAAAACCTGGCGGTGAACCTAAAAAAATAACTAGCTACCTAGAGACACTAGCGACACTGATGCAGCGATCAGAAAAATGATCGCTTAGTGACACTGGCAAAAGGGGGTGAAAGGGTTAACTAGCGGCAATCGGGGGTTAAAACCATTATTGGGTAGTATATCGGGGTACCTAGCGATATAAAAACCTGGCGGTGAACCTAAAAAAATAACTAGCTACCTAGCGACACATGCAGCGATCAGGTTTGTGTGCCTGTGTGTACCTACATGTCAGTGTAGTGTTGGTGCACACTTACTTTGTGTCTTCTCCTCGTAGTCCGGTCAAAAAGACCGCCCCGAGGAGAATGACATCACTTCCTCCTTCCTGTGTAAACAATACACAGTGGGAGGAAGCTTCTCATTGGCCAGGAGCGATCCAGAGGGGGTGGCCGAAAACCAACGGCCATCCCCTCATCACGGAACGCTCCCGGAGGGAAACGGACCGCCATATCCAGCGGGAGGGGGTCCGATCGGACCCCCCACCGCTGGAAGGCAGGCACGTACATGTACGTGCTTGTGCCTGCCTGTGCCATTGTGTTGACGTACATTGGCAATACGGCGGTCCTTAAGTGGTTAAAGTAGAACTATGACCAAAATATGAAGTTATATATGTGCTCTACATTGCCAGTACTAGTGATCTAAGAAGCCAAGACTGCAGGTTCTCAGTTTTTTTTTAACTTCTGGAACAATTGGTAAATACCTGTTGATCTTGCCAGGGGAACTGACCTTCGTTTAATAGGGTGACAACATTTTTCCATCTACGGTGAAATCAATGCAGTGTTTTCATCATTGCTGCTATAGTATCTGTTTAGATTCTGGGAACATTGAGCCCTATTAGTGAATATGCCACTTAGCTGCCACCCCCCCACCCCCCCATTAAATTATAGAACATTTCTCTATCTGCAGGAGTTTTGGGGAATTCTATAGCTTTGCTCAGTCCCTCCAACCTTCTCTACAACTGACTAGTACGGTGCTTGTTAGAGAGTTTTGAATGACTTCACCTTTATTATGGTCTATATTTTATGTATTATTTTGGTTAGGATTGGTAGTTTGGGTAACAATCATTTATCATTTGCTGCAACCTTCTTGATTTCTATTTAGATTTATTTAACTTTGAAGGGCTACATTTAAGACATAAAAGAATGAAAAAAGATCAAATAATAAAATGTGATTATAGAATACTATTTCTGCACCTGTATTGATAATTTTGTTGATGAACTGAACATTTTCATGAGAAATTATTATAAGGTGAGGTAACGAATGAGTTTAAAATAGTGAAATGGTAAATGACTTATTAATTTAAATTAAAATGTTTAATGCGTTGCTATTGTGGTGAGTATAGTGTGCAATTAGGGACATATAATTTGAGTAGATCATTATACATTTGCAAATAACAATGAGAAGTAATAGTCTAAAAAAGCTTTAATTTCAAATTTGGACTCCAAAATAAGAAATAATGTTTATAAAGGTTCTAATGGCTAAACTATTTGAAAATGAAACACATTATTATTGAAAGGGAACCAAAGTAAAGCCTAAATAAATAAAGCTCATTTCTGTTATATTGTTTTGACAACATAGAACAATTTGACAAATGTTTCTAATTATGGCATACTTTACTTTACAAACTTAATCTATAATAGTATGAGCAACAATTACAAGTAAACTACAGAAAAGACTAAACTCTCTTATCAAACCTGACCAGTTGGTTTTGTGCGTGAAGGCAAACATCCAAATAATACATGTAATTTGTTATTGAGATAATCTTCTGCATTCTTAGCTTTGAGAAGTAAGATATTGCTTTCATTACAATAAAACATTACATTTATAAAAAAAAAAAAAAAAATGTAGGATCCAAAGAGTTTAATGTAAGAGCTTAAAGTAGTTTTAGTTTTAGTTTTAGTATTCATTATTGTATTTAGTAATATAAGTCAATATAAATATACATTTTTTAATATACACTGGTTGTGATTGTAGCCGTATTAGTACAATTGTGACAGAGAAACTGAGTATTGTCCATAATACTTTTTTTATTTGCACTAACATAAAAATTTTCAGGACAAGCTTTTGAGGTACGTCCTCTTCTTCAAGGTCCAAGCAGTACTGATTCATAAATTTTTAAGCAGAATGTTAAAAAAAAAAATAAATAAATAAAAAACACATCTCTGGGGGCAAGGAGAGAGAGAAAAAAACAGAGAAAAGCAAACACCTACAAATTAATAGTAATAAAGATAGCAGCAGAGTTAGTGAGACAAGACAGAGGGAGAGCTATAGAATGGAGAGGGGGATGCTACACAGAGGGGGTTGTAAAACTTTAGTATAATGGGTAAGGAAACCAATATCTAAATTCAGGCCATTATTTTTTGGGTCAAAAAGAATTATCATTCTTAGTTCAAACATTTCCCTTCCCTGGATAGTTCTGAAATTCCCTTTAACCACCTCAATACAGTGCACTTACACCCCCTTCCTGCCCAGACCAATTTTCAGCTTTCAGCGTTCTTACAGTTTGAATGACAATTACTCAGTCATGCAAAACTGTACCCATATGAAACTAGCGTCCTTTTTTTTCACACAAATAGAGCTTTCTTTTGGTGGTATTTAATCTCTAGTGGGTTTTTTATTGTTTGTGCTATAAATAAAAAAAGACCGTAAATTTTGTTTAAAAAAAAGTTTTTTTCTTTGTTTCTGTCATAATATTTTGCCAATTAGTAATTTTTCTTCATACATTTTGGCCAAACTTTATACTGCTACATATCTTTGGCAAAAATAGCCCAGATTAGACCCCTTTCACACTGGGGCTTTTTTCATGCGTTTTTCAGGCGCTTTAGCGTTAAAAAAAAGCGCCTGAAAGAAGCCGCAACTGCAATCCCAATGTAAAAGCCTGAGTGCTTTCACTCTGAGATCCCTTTTACACTGGGGCGTTTTTCAGACGCTTTAGCGTTAAAAAAAGCGCCTGAAAGAAGCCGCAACTGCAATCCCAATGTAAAAGCCCGAGTGCTTTCACACTGAGGCGCTGCACTGGCAGGGCGTCAAAAAAAGTCCTGCAAGCAGCTTCTTTGCAGCGCTTTTGGAGCGGTGAATACACCGCTCCTAAAGCGCCCCTTCCCATTAAAAATCAATGAGAAGCGCCTGAAAAATGCCTGAAAAGCGATTGAAAAACGCTTTTGGCAGCAGCGTTTTGAGGGCGCTTTTAACCCTTTATTTGGCCACTAGCAGGGGTTAAAAGCCCCCCAATAGCGCTCGAAAAACACTGGTAAAGCGCTGCTAGTTTAAACGGCACTTTACGAGCGTTTTTCGGGTGCTGACATTGTGAAAGGGCTCTTAAAGCACTTGGGCTTTCACATTGGGATTGCAGATGAGGCTTCTTTCAAGCGCTTTACAGGCGCTTTTTAACGCTAAAGCACTTGAAAAATGCCTGAAAAACGCCCCAGTGTGAAAGGGGTCTTAGTGTATATTATTTGGTCTTTGTGAAAGTTATAGTCTACAATCTATGGTGCCAATCACTGAAAATTGATCACATCTGATCAGGCCTTCAGTACATCAGGTGTATCTCATTTCTTGAGACACTAACAAAGTACAAATACCCCCCAAATTACTTTTTAGTAGACAGTAGACATTCCAAAGTATTAAGTAAATAGCATGTTGAGTTTTTTTAAGTTGTAATTTTTTCCCACAATCCTTTGCAATATGAAGATTTATTTATTTATTTTTTACAAAATTGTCATATTATCAGGTTATTTCTCACACACAGCATTTGCATACAACAAATTACACCCCAAAATACATTCTGCTACTCTTCCTGAGTATGGCGATACCACATGTATGAGACTTTTACACAGCCTGGCCACATACAAAGACCCAACATTGACGTGTAACTTTCAGGTGTTCTAGGAGCACAAATGACACATCTCATTTCTCAACCACCCATTACAAATTTGAAGGCCCTGGAGCACCAGGACAATGGAATTGCCCACGAAATTACCCCATTTTGGAAAGCAAACACCCCAATGTATAATCTATGAGGCAGAATGAGTCTTTTGAACGGTTCATTTTTTTCCAGAAGTTTTTGGAAAATGTGAAAAAAAAATGAAAACGCATTTTTTTTTACACAAAGTTGTCAATTTATAATATATCTCCAACACATAGCATGTATATAGCAAAAATGACACCCCAAAACACATTCTGCTACTCTTCCCGAGTACACTCTGATGGGCTGGTAACATGTACTCAGGTACTCTGATGGGCTGGTGACAGGTACTCGGGTACTCTGATGGGCTGGTGACAGGTACTCGGGTACTCTGATGGGCTGGTGACAGGTACTCGGGTTCTCTGATAGCCTGGTGACAGGTACTCGGGTACTCTGATGACCTGGTGACAGGTACTCAGGTACTCTGATGGCCTGGTGACAGGTACTCAGGTACTCTGATGGGCTACAGATTGGTACTCGGGTACTCTGATGGGCTGGTGACTGGTATTCGGGTACTATGAAGGGTGGTGACAGGTACTCAGGTACTCGGTACTCATATGGACTGTGACAGGTACTCATATGGACTGTGACAGGTACTCGGGTATTCTGATGGACTGTGACAGGTACTCGGGTACTCTGATGGACTGTGACAGGTACTCGGGGTATTCTGATGGACTGTGACAGGTACTCAGGTACTTAGATGGACTGTGACAGGTACTCGGGTACTCTTATGGACTGTGACAGATACTCGGGTACTCAGATGGACTGTGACAAGTACTCAGGTACTCTGATGGATTGTGACAGGTACTCGGTACTCTGATGGACTGTGACAGGTATTCAGATGAACTGTGACAGGTACTTTGATGGGTGGTGACAGGTACTTTGATGGGTGGTGACAGGTCCTCTTTATTGGGGGGACAATCAGTGTGATTTGTGTACACTGTAGGGCGTAATGAGATGTTACCGCAAACTTCTTCTCACACACGATCTGTGTGTGAGGAGGAGAACCCGGTAATATCTCGTTACCACGGTTTGTTTACATTTAGTGATCGGCTGTGAAAGGTGATCACGTGGTAAATGGCCGCCAGCCAATGGCTGTTTACCACCATCAGTGATGAGCAGTGTTCCTGGTAACACACCGCTACCGATGTGCACAGGAAGCGCGCTCCAGATCGTGCGCATGCGCTGTGCAAAGTGGGGCATTACCACCTGTCATCGGCTGTGATGAAGTCACGAGTGATCACATGGTAAACAGCTATGCCCAATGGCTTTTCACCCCCCTCGGTGGCAAGCGGTGTCTCTGTGACACACGGCCACCGAAGGAACAGGGATGCGCACGCACAATCGAGCGCATTCCCTGTTTAAATGGGAGGCCGTCATATGACACCCTCCCATAACGAGATCCACACCACCTGGCCATCATATGATGGCTGGCGGTGGCAAGCAGTTAAGAACTAAAACATTGAGGTCTTCTATAGTGTGGTCCAGTTGTGAGAAGTGATGTTCCACAGGTGTGCATAAACTGTCTTCTTTATGTTCCTTGATGGTATGTCTGTGCAAATTCATCCTTGCTTGCAACTTCTGTCCTGTTTCACCACCGTAAGATCCTTTGCTGCACCTTTTGCATTGGATGAGGTACACAACATTACTGGAGGTATAGTTGGATTGGATAGATTGATCTGGTTGCATAGTTTGCAGTGTTTTTTATTGCAGGGGTTGCTTCCATTATTTATGACTTCATAATCAGAGTGAAGTTTCCTGCTGATTAGTTTGTGTCGGAGGTTGGGTGGTTGTCTGAAAGCCAATAATGGGGATTGTTGGAATATTCCTTTCAGAGTTTTGTCCTCTTTTACAATGGGTTGTAAATCTTTGATTATCTTTTTGATCCCTTCAAGTGCTGGGTTGCATGTGGTGACTAGAGGTACTCGGTTATTTGTTTTTTTCTCTGTGTATTGGAGGAGAGTTTCTCTTCGGGTTTTCAAGGCTGTGTTTATCCTGTTGTTGATGGTTTTGTCTTTGTAAACCTGAAGAGAAAATATCCTCCAATACACAGAGAAAAAAACAAATAACTGAGTACCTCTTGTCACCACATAGAACAAAGCACTTGAAGAGATCAAAAAAGATAATCAAAGATTTACAACCCATTATAACAGAGGATGAAACTCTAAAAGGAATATTACAACGACCCCCATTATTGGCTTTCAGACAACCACCCAACCTCAGACACAAACTAATCAGCAGGAAACTTCACTCTGATTATGAAGTCACAAATAATGGAAGCAAACCCTGCAAACTATGCAACCAGATGAATCTAATCAAAAGTGTCACACACACAAATGGGACATTCAATATCATGGGATCTTACAACTGTACCTCCTGTAATGTTGTGTACCTCATCCAATGCAAAAGGTGCCTGTGGAACATCACTTCTCACAACCGGACCACACTATAGAAGACCTCTATGTTTTAGTTCTTAAAGGGAATTTCAGAACTATCCAGGAAAGGAAAACGTTTGAACTAAGAATGATAATTTTTTTGACACAAAAAATAATGGCCTGAATTTAGATATTGGTTTCCTTACCCCTTATACTAAAGTTTTAAGACCCCCTCTGTGACTAGCATCCCCCCATCCATTCTATAGCTCTCCCTCTGTCTTATCTCACTAACTCTGCTGCTATCTTTATTACCATTGATTTGTATGTGCTTGTTTTTCTTTCTTTCTTTTTTTCTCTCTCCTTTCCCTCGGAGATGTGTTTTTTTTGTTTTGTTTTTTTGTTTTTTTAACATTCTGCTTAAAAATGTGTGAATCAGTACTGCTTGGCCCTTGGAGAAAGGGACATACAGTACCCCGAAAGATTGTCCTGAAAAATTGTATGTTAGTGCAAATAAAAAAAAGTATCACAGGCAGTACTCAATTTTCTCTGATATACACTGGTAAATGCAAAATAATGATCACTTTTAAAAGACAATATGTTTTAAACAGCACTTTACAGTAAATATTTATATTTATGAAGGTTTTTTGTTGTCATCTTCACATTTACAAAAAAAAATATCTAAAATATTTTAGTCTGCTATACTAGTGATCCAACCAGTTAATCTGGCAGATGAAAGTGGAGATGGGCTTTAAAGTGATACTAAAGTCTTGTATTTTTTTCTTTAAAAATAGCAAACATGTTATACTTACCTGCTCTGTGCAGTGGTTTTGCACAGAGTAGCCTTGATCCTCCTCTTCTCGGGTCCCTTGCAGGTGCTCCTGTCCCCTCCCTCCTGTCGAGTGCCCCCACAGCTAGCAGCGTGGTATGGGGGCACTGGAGCTGCCCCACAGCTGTGTGTGTCAATTCAGACATGGAGCCACGGTTCAGCTCGGCCCCCTCTCCCTCCTCATTGGCTAACTGACTTTGATAGCAGGTGGAGCCAATGGTGCCCCTGCTGTGTCTCTGCCAATCAGGAGGGAGAGTCCCCGGATGGCCGGGGCACTCATGTACATTGCTGGATCAAGATAGGGCTCAGGTAAGTATTAGGAGGGCTGAGGGGGTCTGCTGCATATTGAAAGTTTTTTTTTCATAATACAAAAACCTTCTGCCTTTAGAACCACTTTAAGTATTCTGTATCTATGGATGTAATAAGCATTAAAGTATATCTAAACACAAGAACAAAATTAAATATATTGCAGCTTGGAAGTCCTTATATGGCTGCATTAGTTCTCTATTTTCATGTGTTCTTGGCTATTTTCACTTAGTGATCCTGCCAGTAGCACAGTCCTGTGGGTGACAATACTCACTCACTTTACGGTATCTATGGATGAGCATCATTGTCACCCTTTAACTACTTGCCTACTGTGCACTTTTACCCCCTTCCTGCCCGGGCCATTTTCAGCTTTCAGCGTTGTTGCACTTTGAATGACAATTGTGGGGTTATGCAACACTGCACCCAAACAACATTTTTATAATTTTTTTGAGACAGATAGAGCTGAAGTTTGGTGGTATTTAACCACTTCAGCCCTGGACCATTTTGCTGGTCAAAGACCAGACCACTTTTTGCGATTCGGCACTGCATCGCTTTAATTGACAATTGTGCGGTCATGCGACGTGGCTCCCAAACAAAATTGGCGTCCTTTTTTTCCCACAAATAGAGCTTTTGGTGGTATTTGATCACCCCTGCATTTTTTTTTGCGCTATAAACAAAAATAGAGCGACAATTTTGAAAAAAACGCATTATTTTTTACTTTTTATTATAATAAATATCCCCCAAAAATATATAAAAAAACATTTTTTTCCCTCAGTTTAGACCGATACGTATTCTTCTACATATTTTTGGTAAAAAAATCGCAATGAGCGATTATTGATTGGTTTACGCAAAAGTTATAGCTTTTACAAAATAGGGGATAGTTTTATGGCATTTTTATTAATAATTTTTTTTTTACTAGTAATGGCGGTGATCAGCAATTTTTATTGTGACTGCGACATTATGGTGGACACATCAGACATTTTTGACACATTTTTGGGACCATTGTCATTTATACAGCAATCACTGCTATATAAATGCAGTGATTCCTGTGTAAATGACACTGGCAGCGAAAGGGTTAACCAGTGGGTGGCAGTGTAGGGGTTAAGTGTTCCTAGGGGTGTGTTACTAACTGTGGGGGGCTGGGCTTTCATTTAGTGAACACTGATCTCTGCTCCAATTACATGGAGCAGAGATCAGCATCACTAGTTGCTAGGCAGAACGGGGAAATTCTGTTTACAATGGCATTTCTCCATTCAGCCGCCCCGTGAGACGATCGCGGGTATGCCTGCGGTGATCAAGTCCGCGGGACCCAGCACTGGACTCACGGGGGTCCCGACAGGCACGCGAGTACGCCGGTGGCGGCGCGCTCACAATGGCAGGGCAGCATTAAAGATTGGACGTACCGGTATGCCAATATGCCTGCCCGTGCCATTCTGCCGACGTACATCGGCGTGCGCCAGTTGGGAATCGGTTAATCACCACTGGGTTTTTTATTTTTTCTTCTTTTTTGTTACACAATTTTGTAAATAAGTAACTTTTCTCCTTCACTGATGTGCACTGATGAGGCTGCACTGATGGGCACTGATCGGGTGACACTGATGGGCACTGATGAGCAATGATGAGATGGCACTGAAGGGCACTGATGAGGTGGCACTAATGAGAAGAGACATTAATATCCAGCACTCATGAGCACTGATAGGCGGCAATGATAGGCAGCACTGATGAGCACTGATAGGCGGCACTGATGAGCATATGAAAAAATATCTAAAATATTTTAGTCTGCTATACTAGTGATCCAACCGGTTAATCTGGCAGATGAAAGTGGAGATGGGCTTTAAAGTGATACTAAAGTCTTGTATTTTTTCTTTAAAAATAGCAAACATGTTATACTTACCTGCTCTGTGCAGTGGTTTTGCACAGAGTAGCTTTGATCCTCCTCTTCTCGGGTCCATTGCAGGTGCTCCTGTCCCCTCCCTCCTGTCAAGTGCCCCCACAGCTAGCAGCGTGGTATGGGGGCACTGGAGCTGCCCCACAGCTGTGTGTGTCAATTCAGACATGGAGCCACGGTTCAGCTCGGCCCCCTCTCCCTCCTCATTGGCTAACTGACTTTGATTGCAGGTGGAGCCAATGGTGCCCCTGCTGTGTCTCTGCCAATCAGGAGGGAGAGTCCCCGGATGGCCGGGGCACTCATGTACATTGCTGGATCAAGATAGGGCTCAGGTAAGTATTAGGAGGGCTGAGGGGGTCTGCTGCATATTGAAGGTTTTTTTTCATAATACAAAAACCTTCTGCCTTTAGAACCACTTTAAGTATTCTGTATTTATGGATGTAATAAGCATTAAAGTATATCTAAACCCAAGAACAAAATGAAATATATTGCAGCTTGGAAGTCCTTAGATGGCTGCGTCAGTTCTCTATTTTCATGTGTTCTTGGCTATTTTCACTTAGTGATCCTGCCAGTAGCACAGTCCTGTGGGTGACTGTCAGTGTGAGGAGAGTAATGCCGATAACAAGCATTTCCTTGTTTACATGTGATCAGCTGTGATTGGACAGAGCTGATCATATGGGTAAAGAGCCTCGTCATCGCCATCGTTCCAGGACAATGGAGCTTCCACCCCTGAATTGTCAATACGGTGGGCAGCAGGTAGTTAACCAAAAATGTTTTATAACTACAGAACACTCACCCTATCCTTATCTTCATAACATGGGGGAAGGTGTTCCACAGCTCACAGGTGAACTGGGAAGGGTTGGTAACACTACTTAACCCCTTCATGCCGACGGAATTCAAATATGTGGGCTTGCGGGAGCTGGGCCTTAACACCGAGTGGCTGCATATTTGCATACCAGATTGTACATAGGGCTGTGCCAAGAAGATATGCCCTGCGCCCTCCCGGCACAATTACCGGCAGTTAACAGAAAGCTCCTGATCGCTACTTGCGATCGGGAGCTTTCCGATCATGTGACTGCTGTGACAGCTAATCGCATCAGTCACATGACTATAAACCCTGCCTCGCCTCCCAGCATCTCAAAACTCCTTAAAGAGCTGTGAGGCGTCTGCTCAAAGGGGTGAAGATATCGGTGACAAATGCACAGAGAACAGGACAACAATGGATTTCTGGCTGAATGCACATGCTTTTTTACACATATTGAACTGATGTAACAAAATTGAGCAAATATTACAAAATTCTTACAGTGGTATAACGTACCAAAAAGGATCAAATATGAGAATTTAATTGTTCGGTTTTACATACATGATACCCATAAAACATTTACAGGCATACCCCACTTTTAAGTGTGCAGTGGGGTTTATTTACTAAAGCTGAAAAGTGCAAAATCAGGCTCACTTCTGCATAGAAACCAATGAGCTTCTAACCTCAGCTTGTTTATTTAAGCTTTGGTAATAAAACCTGGAAGCTCATTGGTTTCTATGCAGAAGTGAGCCTGACTTTGCACTTTCCAGCTTTAGTAAATAAACCCTATTGTGTGCTTAAAAGTGGGGTAAGCCTCTACTATATATTGTTTTTACCTTAACATGTTAATATAGTGTACTATAACATTTTAAACAAGTTACAGTGAAACAATGTAAAATACTGAAATTTGAGGAAGCTTGTCACAGATTTTATACATAAAACTGCAACTGAAGCTTTCT
Organism: Lithobates pipiens; assembly: GCF_037356315.1. Lineage (NCBI taxonomy): Eukaryota > Metazoa > Chordata > Amphibia > Anura > Ranidae > Lithobates > Lithobates pipiens. The sequence goes on from NW_027507903.1 coordinate 236,655,675, forward strand.
TTGTTGGTGTGTTACAATGAAAAAATGTCAAGATCAGAAGGATTGTAATGCCCGCTTTGCATTTAACACACTGCAAAACCAGATGATAATGAACGGTAGTTTGATCTTTCTCTGCAACTTAACATCTGTCAAATAGTATTTACAAAATAATGTCAAAGCTATTTACTCAATGTTCTGCACAAGCACAAAACCAGTACACAACTATAATAAATTCCACCTTTTTTTCCTACCAGCTTTCTCCATTTTCACTTAGTCTAATTGAAATATGAAATGTCAAACATTAGCATGGAGTATGATATCTCTAGAGTAAAATGAAGGTGAACTGAGCACATTAGTCACAGAAGAAAAGGCCCCCGGCAAGGCAACAAATGCATTGTTTCACAAGCATGTGTCGGTGATCATAAATCAAAAATAGTGCAACCTTTATGGAAAATTAAGTAAGGAAAATATAACTTGGTAAGCTTGGAGACTCTATAGTGTCATAATAGCTATATGGGTTTACCTATTTTATATACGTAGCGCTGGCTCTTGACGAGCAGGCACTATTGTTTTTGTAAAGTTAAGTTGCCTGATGCCACAGGTGGGCTTCAGGATTATTTCTCTAAATTTCTGGTTTCAGTACCAGTTGAGCTGGGTTGCACTGGGTTCTCCTTCACCTCAGGTGTCGCTGTCCCCACCGACAAGAGTAGAAATGCAGTCTAGCTGGATGCATTGAATGCCACTTATCTCTCGGAACCAGTGCATTCTGGGGGCTGGTATTTAAGGTACCGACGCCATGTTGGCGGGATTATTATTTCCTGTCTGTTTGGTTCTGGGGGTCCTCCTGACCCAGCCCCATGGCCTTCCTGGCCTGGGGTGCGGAACTAGGCATCCTGTGTCTCGGGGCTGGCTGGCCCAAGGCGACGCAACTGAAGGGATAGGTCCGAGCTAATTTCGGGGCCTACTGATCCAGGGATGGTCCGGTGGCCATCTCATCAGAAGGGAGAGGCCCAGCAACTGAAGAACCCCAGGGGAGGACTCTTTCAGGAGAAGACCGTGCGCAAGACTGGTTTCTCTGAAGGAGCCTGGAGACTTAGTTGAAGGATGCAACCTGGATCAACACTCATACGGTATCGCTGGATCGGCTGAGAGAAACTGGTACTGTATGTCAGTTCCTTAAATTTATCCACATCCCTCAGTAACGCTCAAGTGTATTTCACAAGTCTGTGGCAGAGACTTTACCGAGCATCCCACCGGCTGCTAGGCCTAGTGAGAGAGGTCTGTCGGGGGGTTGTTGAATCCAGTTGTGGAACAGTTTTATTCTCTGAATTCTCTTAATACTTTTACCTTGCAATTTAAGTGCCTGAACTCACCCCTAACCCTCTACCCTCAATTAAGAGACTTAGTTTTTCTAAATAAATAACCCAAAAGAGGATTCAGTGTCAGTTTCAACATTCTTTGGACCATTTACCACGGGATCCCCAAGACGGAGAAGCAAGCAGGTGAGGTAACAGTATGCCCAAATCAAACCAGCAGCTCCTTCAGGGGTTAGTGTCACATATATATTTTTAATTTAATGTTGTATGCTAGTAATAATATTAAAGCAGAAATAAAAAGTATTTGTGTCCTACATTCTGTTGATTCATGTATTGATCACTTATTAATACTGAGGCACTTTCATTTTGGTTAGAGAGGAGACAAGTAGAACCCCATTCATTTTTGCTGTTTGTGTCCTACTGGGTAATGTACTACAGCTACATTTTAAAATATTTAACATAACAAATGCTGTAACCATGTTCTTAAAAAATAAAATTAAACCAGTACTTTATTTTAAAATATTTCATAAAATAAAAAATGTAATATAAATATCTGTATTATAATTGATCCAATCGACAATTACGTTAGTATTTGTCTAGTATTAGATCAGGTGCTTGGAGTTTTAGCATTTTACCAATATAGCTCCATTAATACTAATTCTATCATGAGCTCATAGTATATTTTCAATTCACAGATAGCAGCTTTTAGGTATTGATTAGTATTTATGTATTTATTGTTATTTTCCATATATTCAGTGTTAAACCAACTAGATTTTTATGTTCTGATGTTATCCCTGATCAAAGGTGCAATTTTTGGACCCTAAAACATTGTGGCTTGCTTGTTTGGTCTTCTGCCTGATTTTACATTGGAATGCATTTGTATCTGGACTATTAATTTATATGTGACCTTTCAATCTCATATCTATTTTTTTTTCATTAACCATGGAAACTATGGAAATCCAAACATATGTACAAACACCACTGCAATACAAATGAATAGTAATACCAATAGGACAATCCCAGGGGTTTCAGCCCTTTTTACTGATTTGCTCAGTATTAATCAGTGACAGACATAACAAAATGCTTTCAATTATATTTAGAACTGACCAGAAGGGAGCACAGAAGAGAGTTCTTGGGTATGCCCTTCTTCATACCACAGAGCTTTGGGAGCAATCAGACCATCTTTAGTGTACACCCTTAAACATCCAGGGAATGGAATACTGTGAATTTTATTGCTAAATTTTGTGAGCAGCATGGTCAAATCCAGAATATACTCAAACAATATTTGTATCTTCTAACAGGAGATTAGATCATGGCCAAATATGTGAGAGATCCTCTGGAGACTGTTTTTTGTAGGTTAGTATCAATCTGGGGCAAACTTGCCAAAAGCCATTACACATCAGGTACAAACATCAGGTACAAACCAGGGCTTATCATATAAGGGGCTGTTAGGTGTGGGAATTGCCTGCAGTGTCTTTGAGTGAGAGGGTGCACCTGGGTTAACTTGTTAAATAATACCACATTCCATCCGAAATCCTCAAAAAAATGCGACACCATGGGGTTGGTGTATTTAATGATGCATATACAGGAGTTTCTATGAAGGTAAGCCAATCAGACATTTTAGACAATGCATGTGAAGTGGCAAGTGGACAATTCACAGCTTGTGGCAGGTGACGTAGTAAGTGACGTGGCAAGTGATGTGGCAAGTGACGTGGCAAGTGACGTGGCAAGTGACGTGGCAAGTGGACAGTCCGCAGCTTGTGACAAGTGACCTGGCAAGTGGACAACACACAACTTATGGCAGGTGATGTGGCAAATGACAATCCGCAACTTGTGGCAGGTGATGTGGCAAGTGGACAATCCACAACTTGAGGCAGGTGATGTGGCAAATGACAATCCGCAACTTGTGGCCGGTGACATGGCATGTGGACAATACCCAACTTGTGGCAGGTGACGTGGCAAGTGACATGCTAAATACAAGTACACTGCTGCTCTCACAGCTGCTGCTACTCACTCTGGTCTCAAAAAATGGCTGAAATAGTTAAATAATACTGTTTTTTGAGCTTGGGGAGGATTTTATGAGGTTATCTTATAAACGTTTATAGATGCAAATGTAGTAAAATGATAATAAAGTAATGGATAGTGCAAATATCTCAACTATGTCAAAGAAACAAAATCTGTAAACCCATCATAAAATAAATCACGAAAAACACATAAAATAGTGCTAATTACAAGAATCACAGATTGTGCTTGGCACTAATTTATTTGTTTCCTGATTTATTTTATGATGGTGTATTTTGGGTTGCACATAATGCTTCTTTGATATAGCTTAGTTATATGCACTATCCATCACTTTATTATAATTTTACTTTTAGCCTTTGTATTTATGCTTTATCCGTTAGGAATTGGCATATATTGATTCTTTGGGGGTCACCTCACTACCTCTATTAGTTCAGATGTTCATAGGTACTCTGAAGCCCCATACACACTATCAGGTTTTCTGCTGATTTTTGTCTTCAGATTTACCAACACCATGTAGTGCAAGGGCCTGCCTGATTGCATACAAATTGAAACTCCTAGGGTTTGACCTCATATTATATGGTTTTGGTAAATCCGATAGTGTGTATGGGGCTTGAGTCTATATATTGATATATCATTGCTATATGGATAATCTCTGCTGGTCTTTTGAAGGATAGACTCTCTTTTCTTACTCTAGTGATACTTGTGTTAGGCAATATTTTATGTATTTCATGATTTATTTTATTATGTATTTTGGGTTGCACATATTGTTTCTTTGATGTAGTTATTTGCACTATCCATCACCTTATTATCATTTTGCTTTTAAGCTCTGCATTTACTCTGTAGGGACAATTTAGCTATTAAAGCATAAAAAACGTGTTATTTTTGGGTGCAAAGGGGACAAAGCTGTAGTGTACAACCTGCTGCCAATACCCTTGCATCCACTACTGGGACTGTGGGTATCTGCATTTAGTAACTGTGCACCATACGTGTATATGGCTATTGGTCTTTGACTGAATTGTTATTTATTTTACCCCCACTGATTATCCTAAGACCCTAGCAGTGACAAGCTGACATAGGAGGCGATTATGCCAGTACCACACTTGATAGGTGGGTACCCATCTGCACTTATTTCCAGCTTTCAGGCAGTGCAGTATAGGCCTCCTATACTTACCCATTCATATGGAATGTTTAACAGGAAGTTGTGCGTGTGAGCTGCTGCTGTGGTGAATAGACAATGGTGTCTTTTTAACTTTTTCAGTGGTGAATGTATGTGTTTTTTAGCTTTAAACCCCTATTGTGTTTTGTTTTTTTAATTTTAAATATGGCTATGTTTGTATATGCTGCTTGGTTCATTATATGACTTCCTTCTTGAGTTCCTTTAACCACTTCAGCCCTGGAAGAATTTACTCCCTTCCAGCCCAGAGCACTTTTTGCATTTCTGCACTGCGTCGCTTTAACTGAAAATTGCATGGCTGTTTTTTCCCATAAATAGAGCTTTCTTTAGGTGGTATTTGATCCCCCCTGCGGTTTTTATTTTTTTGCTATAAATGAAAAAAAGAGCGTACATTTTGAGAAAACGCATTCTTTTTTAAATTTTTCGATAATAAATATCCCCCAAAAATATTTAAAAAAAAATGTTTTCCTCAGTTTAGGCCTATACATATTCTTCTACATATTTTTGGTTAAAAAAAATCACAATAAGCGCTATTGATCGGTTTGCACAAAAGTTATAGCGTTTACAAAATAGGGGATCGTTTTATGGCATTTTTATTCATTTTATAATTTTTTTTTCTAGTTATTGCGGCGATCAGCAATTTTTATCATTACTGTGACATTATGATGGACACATCGGACATTTTTGACACATTTTTGGGACCATTGTCATTTACACAGCAATCAGTGCTATACAAATGCACTGATTTCTGTGTAAATGACACTGGCAGTGTAGGGGGCAGTGTATGGGTTAAGTGTGCTCTGGGGAGTGTTTCTAACTGTGGGGGGGCGTGGTACGTCACTGATCTCTTCTTCTAATCACAGGAAGCAGAGATCAGTGACACTGCCACTCGGCAGAATGGGGAGATGCTTGTTTACATTAGCATCTCCCCATTCCTCCTCTCTGTGAGGTGATCGCGGGTAACCCTGCATCGATCGAGTCCTCTGGACCCGCGACCCGACTCACGGAGCTTGCCAAGGGTGTGCGGGCACGCCCGCTGGCCGCCTGATAAAGGGCCACGTACAGGACGTTAGTTTGCCTGTACGAGCCCTTCTGCTGATGTATATCAGCATGAGGTGGTCGGCAAGTGGTTAATTCTATATTTTCAAGCCTTTGAATGGCCAAGCCTCGATGATGTCAGTCCTGTGCCCACAGAGCTCATGAATATGCTGTCCATTCAGATCGCATGAACCGGTGATGTTACCAGCTGCTGCTCACTGGAATATCTCCTAAACTGTGCATGTTTAAGATCTTTATTATACGCTTACTTGTAAATAAAAGTTGCAAAGCGGAATTTACTACTGCTTTAAGATTTTGCACATCTTTGTTTTGATGCACCTGAATTTCATTGATTAACACTAAGGGTTTAATTGGGCTTTAAAAACGTTGTTTTCAGTATCTATTAGGTTTACAGCACAGTCATATAACTAAACTGGATACAAAAGAAAAGCTATTGCATTTCTGATGTCTATAAAAACATAATTTTAAACGGTTGTTTCTTTTATTATATACTTTATTAACATGATACAAACATGCACACAAATGTATTTGCATAATAAATAACCAAATAAAATGTTTTTTTTTTTAACCAACTTTAACAATGCCCCTGTTATTTTCTCATATGCATATACTAAATGCAGCTATGATGGTGTGTTACTATTGCTGCTATAGAAGGAGATACGTTTTTTCTCAGGCAAGAATACATTATTACTCCCACATGCTCATTGTAGATGTTCTTTATATCTACTAACAAGAGGCTAATTGATTCCTGCAAGTCTCAGGTACATTGATCTGTGGTGACAGCATTTTTTCTTCTCCTTTTAAGAACAGTGTATTCTTCTGTCAACAGTAAAGTAGCAAATGTTAAAGAAAAATCACGCATTACAGAAATATTTACCATGCAGTAACAAACAGCAACCTGTTTTGGGGAAAATTATGAGGAATGAATTCCGGCTGTCTACTGATCTTCGTAAGTAACTAAATAAACCCATGACAGTTCAATCATATAAAATGGTATCTAACCAGAATAGGTTGATTTTGGATATACCATATATTGTTTAAACACTTAATAAAAGGAAGAACACAAAATAAAAGGTCATCAATATAAAGAAATCACCACATCAAACCAGCCATGTTAGCCATGTAAATTGGAAGCCAAACTGCACCAGAGCCAAATCAGTAACATATTGGATATCAATCTGGGGTAGTTTAGAAAACTGTCCTTTGAATGGTACCAATACAGAAGTAGCATGTAGGGGTATAATGGGATGGTATCTGGTCTCTTCTCACATATGAATCACAACTACTTGGATAGAGACTTTTGTGGCTTTTCCTCGACTGGAAATATGCTCCAAATGTGATGAATGTGTTCATTTACTGCCTTTTTTTGGTCTAAGGTTTTTCCCCTTCTCTTCTTCATAAGGATGTCTCCAAATTCCCTGACAAGTCCTACTGCATAGTTGGTCAGATATATGACCAAACCATAACATTATCAACACATTATAAACAGATTGTAAACCAGTTATATCTTGCTAGAAATTAGCAAAAAAAGCTTTTTCTTTTTTTGGAGTTCAACAAAGGGGAGACAACATAATGATTACTGAGAATTTGGAGAGTATTTTAGAAGACATACATAAGAATTTACTCCATATATGAGGGCCCAAATCCTGCTGTATCATCAAGAGATTGGCTTAGATAGGCTTACATACCTTGAATCCTGAATGTAGTTTAACCACTTCACTACAGGGCATTTTCACCCCCTTCCTGCCCAGGCCAATTTGCGCTGTAACATTTTGAATGACAGTTGAGAGGTCATGCAACGCTGTACCCATTACTTTATTCCCCACAAATAGAGCTTTCTTTTGGTGGTATTTGATCTCCTCTGTAGTTTTGATTTTTTGAGCTATAAACAAAAGAAGAAGTTTGAAAAATGTTTTACTTTTTGCTATAATAAATATCCCAAATGAAAAAAACAAAAACACATTTTTCCTCAGTTTAGGCCAATATGTGATATTCTACATATTTTTGGTAAAAAAAAGATCTCAATAAGCATATATTGATTGGTTTTCGCAAAAGTTATAACACCCCTTCAAAATAGGGGATAGATTTATGGCATTTTTATTATTATTTTTTTACTAGTAATGGCGTTGAGCTGCGATTTTTATTGTGACTGTGACATTGCGGCGGACAGATCGGACACTTTTGACACTATTTTGGGACCACTGACAGTTATATAGTGATCAGTACTGTATAAATGTCTCTGGCAGGGAAGGAGTTAACAATAGGGGCAATCAAGAGGTTAAATGTGTTAACTAGTTAGTGATTATAACTGTAGGGGTAGGGGACTGACTAGGGGAGGAGACTGATTGGTGTTTCTATATACTAGGAACACACAATCTGTCTCCTCTCCCCTGATAAGACATGGATATGTGTGTTTATACACACAGATTCATGGTCCTGCTCTGTAACGAGCGATTGCAAGTGCCTGGAGGACATTATGCACTCTCTATACTGTGGTGAAACAGAGGATGTCATATGACACCCACCCAGGATGGGAGATCCCATCTGCAGACGTCATATGACCATGGGTTGGTAGGGAAGTGGTTAAGGGTGTGCCTGAACCTAAATATTCTAGAAATAGAGGCGGGTAGCATCATCCATAAAAACTGAGAATGAAGAGAAATATGCCCAAAGCATACCCTGGTAAAATAAGAAAAGTTTGGACTATCTTGGTACCCAAGGATTAGTCAAAAATATAATAAAATATAACAATTTATTTAGTAGAGAACATGATTAAAAGTGGGAAAAAAACAATATTACAGTAAAATTGTATACACTCAACAGTTACAACCGTGTATTGTTGTTGGCAGTATTCAAGTAGGTCAATAAACCCTGAGTGGACACAGGGTGCACCAGAATGTAGATCTTGACAAGGCCCTCTACATGTTTCGTGGCAAAAAAAACAGCCTCCTCAGGAATGGAAGACTGATAGAGAAGAATGGGGAGGCAGGGAATGGTGGGGGGAATTGAAAAGGGAAGGAAAAAGGGGGGTAGAGGGTTTGGGGGGAGGAAAGGGGATGGAGGAGGAAAGGAAAGGGAATGGGGGTGGAAGATGGGAGGGAAAGAGAAGCGGTGGAAAGACAGAGGGGGAAGGAACAAGGAAGGAAGGGGCAAGAAGGGAAGGGAAGGAGAGGAAGAGGGGGTGAAGGGGGGAAAAAGAGTGAGTAATAAGGGAGGAAAGGAAAGAGGGGGGGAAACGGAAGGGGGATCACCTTGGCGCACTGCCCAATACGCTGATCATCATGTCCTTTTATTCTTTATTTTTTGGAGTGTCTGTCCACAGCCAGTTGGCCAGGGTGATGCCGTCATTCTGTTGCGTTTTACCTGACAATAGCGTCTTCAGATTCTATGCGGGGGAACGGCATGATGAAGCCACTCTGTACAAGCCGATGCAGTTGGGATGGGGTAGAATAATGTAGGGCGATGATTAAATCCTGTTCTAACTGGACTACTGCTAATGGCTGCCGGGCGGGCAAGAAGTGGATTGGGTAGAGCATACACTTGTAAATTGGCGCAAATTGATGATGTCGTTATTTAGTATTTTCACTTTTGTTCCTAATTAAACAATTATTTCATTGACTTTGGCGCCACACTGACTATATAAAGCGATAAATGGCTATATGGGCCCACAGATGATGGGATTCAGGTGCTGGTTACACAGTTCTCTGTGAGATTGGTCAACAGTAGGACATAGGTCTTAAGACAAGGACTATTATATCTGGTATACTATGTGTGTTCTAGGGGGATGATCCCTTGTAGTTTGGTGTCAGCTGTAAACAAGTGGAAACGATCTAATGACCATATAGTGACACATATAGGAGTTACCTTATGACTAATGTGATAGCAGGTACAGTAGTTGATTATTTATAGTATAACTTTGTTCAGTGTTGTGTCCTTGAATATATGAATCAGCTTTTAATTTGATAATTGCTGTTGCAGGCTGACTTCTATTGTTGGGTCCATACTTAGAATATGATTATTGGGATAGGATAAAGCATTGTTTTGTATGATAGAAAGTAGCTTGCTTTAAAAGTGAAAGATTTTGAAGTAAGGTAGACAACTCTATTTCTATTATCCAGTATCTGAACTAGTTCTCCTCTGGTAGATGTATGTTAATCCATATTGTTTATATATAGGTCTGTATGCCAATTTCCCACACCATTGGAACTCTATATATGGGCCTCCAGTATCATGCAATAGTTATACTAATCCTGCATATGGTACCACCATCTCCAGGCGATACCTGAAAAGTGATGCATACGTTGACATTAAAGGACATAACATATTGCTAATATTAAAACATTATGGGATTCATGTTTATTATTGTATGTTTTTCCTTTCTTTAGTTAGGCTATTTTCTTTGCAACCAAGTTAAGGAGGTTGTAATAAAGCTAATGGGATCAATTTGCAAATATTATTACCGATGGTTATGATTATGGCCAACATCACATTTATAATTGTATTCTAATGTTTTAACATACAAATGTTTTCATATAATTTCTAATAAATATTGTTATTTTTATAATCTTGTGTGGTAGCCCCCCTCTGGTACCAGAAAAGTCCAATATATCTTAATATCTTTTTTGTAGACAATGGCTGGAATGGATGAGGTACTGTTACAATAGCCTAACACCCTTTTATTTTGTAATATTTCATAATTAACTGTATTTCACTGCTCTCTGGTTATGGACATTTCTACGGGACTCTCACTAGAAGGGAAGATTGTTCCTGGACTTCTCATCTTTGAATTAATTATCCCAATAGCACTTCTAAACTATGATCCATATCTCAATACCACTTAAATGTGTCAAGAAAAAACTGTTGTATTTTTCCTTGCTCCTCCTTCTAAGGCCGCGTACACACGCGGGGACTGTTCGCTCAACTTTGTCCGCTGAACAGTGTTTCGGCGGACAGTCCGCTCGTGTGTGGGCTTTCAGCGGACAGTTTCAGCGGACAGTCTGCTGAACAAAGTTTTTCGGAAATTCCGAAAAACTGTCCGCTGAAACTTTGTTTCAGCGAACAGTCCCCTCGTGTGTAGGCTTGTTCGTCAAACTAAGTTCCGCGCATGCTCAGAAAGGATTTACACGCCGAAGTTTGCATTGCAGTGTATAGGACGTCGTTTTCTAGTCCCGTCGTACGTGCCGTTCACGTCATCGCGCACGGTTTCAGCGGACTGTTCGTTCGTCGTGTGTGGCCAAGTCCGTCCATGCTCATTTTGAGCGGACTGTCCGCTGAAACTGTTTGACGAACAAAGTTGAGCGAACAGTCCCCGCGTGTGTACGCGGCCTAACTGTGTTTAAATACTGGATGTGGGTTTCTGAACCATTTTCAGACATGTATAAAGCATGAGGATGTAATCTAAGACATCCTGAAATCTTGCAACTTTAACAACTTATAAGAGCCAATAAAAGATCTAACTTAAACTCTAAACTTTCCTCATCAATATTTGGCTAACAGAGTGCACTAAGCTAATCTAGTACTGCTAAACAGCATGTTTAAAATGTCTTGGAATATTTTCAGTTTATTTTATATTCTCTTTGTTGCCCTTACCTTCATATTAAAATGACACATCAAGTATAAGCATGCATACCCCTTCAACATCCATCAGCATATGGGATTTATATATATATACTTCTAATCTTCCTGATCTATAAAGTCTCTGAAACAGCCATAAGGGTCAGCTACTTTTCTACCTCTCACTTTGATGTGTCTTCAAATCATTTATTATACATTCTCAAGAGAACACTTGTTTTAGTCTGGTCAGATGTTTTGATTCAGTTTCAATTTATCCTATGTAATGAGACAACTTATAGTTGCAGTCATGTTGACAGTAAAAGTAATAGCTTTACAAAACCAGTAACCTGTTGTTATATATTGCATTGGTGAAAAATGGGTGCTCCTGCTCAGTGAATATCTTTTACTGTGCTTCTACATTCCATGATAGAAGATACAAGTAAGAGAAGTACATTCCTAATCGCAGAATGTTTTGATAAAGGAGGGTGATTAATCTTTGTCTCTCAATGGGGAAAGCATGAAAATTAACTTTAGTGAACTATCAAAAAGGCAAAGTTCAGACAAAAGTTTGATTATTAAAGCTTTTCCTGTGGGTCTTTTTGCAGTATTTGCAAACTGTCTTACACTTTGTCAGCAGATGCAACAGTACACTTAGCAGGGCTCAATTTCTCATTACAGTCAGATAGAGTTGAAAATATACAGTATCTCTTACCCTATTATCCTTTACACCAAACTGTATTTTCAAGGATTTGATACATTTTCCTGCAATAATAATACAAATGCATTAATAATGTCATTGTTTATACAGAGCTTTTCTAGAACACCAAGTCCTTGCCCCACAGAGTTTACATAAGTGTTTGAAGGCTAGGAAAATAAAGTAGTTTGACCAAAACTTGAAAAAGTTGTCTGTTTGGTTATTCTATGTTTGTGTGTGGTAACGACCTTGAGCAATGATGTTTGAAACATCACAATTTTTATTAATAAGTATGTCTTTGTAGAATAACAGGAAAAAAAACAACAACACAAAGTAACCAAGGTTATTTAATAACAGAATAAAAAGAATTTGACGTGCCATGTTATAAAATGATACATACTGTAGAAACACAAAATAAAATTGATAATATCACAAACCAATTAATTACCAGCCAGCTAAAGAAAACATATATTACTAATTCCACAAAACCATAAGTGATAAAGCTGCCAACTCTAAGCTTAATTTTAGACTAAAATAGAAGGAGAACAGATATATATATTCTAGGACATAATAGTTATAAAATACAGTTGAAAATTCAATGCATCCGGAAAGTATTCACAGCGCTTCACTTTTTCCACATTCCAAAATGGATTAAATTAATTACCTTCTTCAAAATTCTACAAACAATACCCCATAATGACAATATGAAAGAAGTTTGTTTGAAATCTTTGCAAATTTATTAAAAATTAAAAACAATTACATAAATATTCACAGCCTTTGCTCAATACTTAGTTGAAGTACCTTTGGCACTAATTACAGCCTTGAGTCTTTTTTTGAGTATGATGCTACAAGCTTGGCACACATATTTTTGGGCAGTTTCTACCATTCTTCTCTTCGGGACCTCTCAAGCTCTATCGGGTTAGATGGGGAGTGTCAGTGCACAGCCATTTTCAGATCTCTCCAGAGATGTTCAATTGGGTTCAAGTCTGGGCTCTGGCTGGGCAAAGAACATTCACAGAGTTGTCCTATAGACACTCCTTTGTTATTTTGCATGTGTGCTTAGGGTTGTTGTTCTGTTGGAAGATGAACTTTCACTCCAGTCTGAGGTCCAGGGGGCTCTGGAGCAGGTTTTCATCAAGGATGTACATTGCTGCATCCATCTTTCCCTCAATCCTGACTATTCTCCCAGTTCCTGCCACTGAAAAACATCCCCACATCATGATGCTGCCACCACCATGCTTCACTGTAGGGATGGTATTGGCCAGGCGATGGGTGGTGCCTGGTTTCCTCCAGACATGACACTTGCCATTTAGGCCAAATAGTTCAATCTTTGTTTCAGCAGACTATAGAATTTTGTTTCTCATAGTCTGCAAGTACTTTGGGTTCCTTTTCGCAGACTCCAGATGGGCTGTCATGTGCCTTTTACTGAGTAGTGGCTTCCATCTGACCATTCTACCATACAGTCCTGATTGGTGGAGTGCTACAGAGATGGTTGTTCTTCTGGAAGGTTCACCTCTCGCCACAGAGAAATGCTGGAGCTCTGTCAGAATGACCATTGGGTTCTTAATCACCACCCTGACTAAGGCTCTTTTCCCCGATCATTCAGTTTGGCCAGGCGGCCCACTTTAGGAAGAATCCTGGTGGTTCCAAACTTCTTCCATTTACGGATGATGGAGGCAACTGTTCTCATTGGGACCTTCAATGCTGGATACATGTTTCTGTACCCTTACCCAGATCTGTGCCAGTGTCTCAGAGGTCTACAGACAATACCTTGGACTTCATGGCTTGGTTTGTGTTCTGACATGCATTTTTAACATTGGGACCTTATATAGACAGATGTGTGCCTTTCCAAATCATGTCCAATCACCTACATTTACCACAGGTGGACTTCAATCATGTTGCAGAAACATGTCAAGGACGATCAGTGAAAACAGGGTGTATCTGAGCTCAATTTTGAGTGTCATGGCAAAGGCTTTGAATACTTATGTACATGTGATTTGTATTATTTTTTTCTAATAAATTTGCAAACATTTCAAAAAACTTCTCCTGGTGCTGGACAACATGTTGCTGAGATTTTGTTCAGTCAGAGGAAGAGCGGTGAAGAAGGTGGCCAGCTGGCCAGCTGACCAATGCCTTGAAACAATTTTTCAGGTGTGATCCGTTCAAGCAACCACCACTAGTATTTGCATTATATGGTGCAGTAATATCTAGGTGCAAGAGCAGACTTGGAGACCTTTCCAACAGAGCATCCACTGGGTTACTGGGTCTTGAGGATTAATCACTGGCCAGAACTTGCTCAATATGCAATTGAGCTGCTGGCATAAATTAAATCTTTTTAAAATCTTTTCTATTAAAATCAAAATCATTATATACTAAATTTGAATTTCGGAAGATGGTTATATATATATATATATATATATATATATATATATATATATATATCCAACATTTGAATTTCGTATAGAATGAATTTGAATTTGAATAGAAAAGATTAGAATAGAAATAGAGAATAGACTAGAACAATATAACAGAATAGAATATAGATACTATCTATTTCATTTTAATTTTTTTTGCAGATTACCATTTGTTTTAATAAGATCTCCTGCAGACTATTAGCATCTATTTCATTTTTTGCAGATCTCCCGCAGACTATTAGTATCTATTTCATTTTTTCACCAGATCTACTGCAGACTATTAGCATCTATTTCATTTTTTTGCAGATCTCCTGCAGACTATTAGCATCTATTTCTTTTTTAGCAGATCTCATGTAGACTATTAACAGCCATTTCACTTCTTTTTTTGCAGATCTCCTGCAGACTGTTAGAATCAATTTCATTTTTCTTTTTTTTGCAGATTACTATTTATTTCCATCAGATCTCCTTCAGTATATTAACATCTATTTTTTTTTTTTGCAGATCTCCTGCAGACTATTAGCATCTATTTCATTTTTATTTTTATTTTTTTGCATTAGAACAGACATTTCCTTTAGATATAGATGCTAATAGTATGCAGGAGATCTGCAAACAATGAAATATATGTTATTATACTGCAGGAAATCTGATGGAAATAAATAGTAATCTCCAAAAAAAATGAAATAGATGCTAATAGTCTGAAGGAGATATGGTTAGAAAACAAAATAGATACTAATAGTCTGCAGGAGATCTGCAAAAAATTTAACTAGATGCTAATAGTCTTCAGGAGATCTTATGGAAACAAATAATAATCTGCAAAATAAATTAAAAATGAAATAGATAGTATCTATATTCTAGTCTGTTCTATTGTTTTTCTAGTCTATTCTCTATTTGCATTCTAATCTTTTCTATTCAAATTCAAATTCATTCTATACGAAATTCGAATGTTGGAAAGAAATATATATATATATATATATATTATAAAACCACCATCTTTCGAAATTCGAATTTAGTATATAATGATTTTGATTTTAATAGAAAAGATTTTAATAGAATATAAAAGAATAGACTAGAAAAACAATAGAACAGAACAGAATAAAATATAATATATTCTATTCTGTTCTGTTCTACCATTTTTCTAGTCTATTTTCTATTTTATTATTATCTTTTCTATCCAAATTTAAAATGAATTAATTCAAAATTTTGAATTCATACTATTCAAAATTCAAATTTATTCTATTTGAAATTTGAATTTCAGAAGATGGTTGTATATTCTTTCTATTTTATTCTATTAAATTATATTTTTTTCTAATCTTTTCTATTTGAATTAGAAATTTTGGAAAATGGTTAGTTACTTACTTATATATATCTGTCACATCAACTTCTCATACTTGCAGTGTACTAGTGCAAAAAAACACACACATCTTATTTCATTTATATTACTTTTCTGCAGAAGAGAATGACATTTTGCGACCCGACTTTGGGGCCACGTATCTGGGGGCCACTTATAGCTAGGAACCCCAAATTCGTAATGCAAACACAGTAGAAGTAGCATTACAACATATCAGATTTGGGGTTTCTAGCTCCAAGTGACCCCGAGTTATGGGGCCCCAAACTCGGGTCGCAAAATGTCAAGCACTTTTCTGTAGCAGAGAATGACATTTTGCGATATGGATCTGATATGTTATAGTGCTAGTTCTACTGTGTTTGCATACCAAATTTGGGGTTCCTAGCTATAAGTGGCCCTGAGATACATGGCCCCAAAGTCGGGTCGCAAAATGTCATTTTTCAAATTTAATTCGAATTTCATTTGAATTCGATAGCATTGTAATTCGGTAATTCGGATGCATCCGAATGTCCGAATAATGAAAATTCGTCCGAATTTTGATTTGGAACGAAACAAAATGCACATGTCTCCCTCCAAGGTTTCAGGTTGACTGGGGGACTCAGGTCCCACAATGAAGTTGCCCAGAAGATGGGGAACCAGCTTTTCCTTTGATTTCTCTCCACTACAGGGGCCAATACATGATATCCCTTTGTGTAAATGGTAAGGAAACAATACCCTTTATCAAAAGAAAAGACAGAAGGGATGCGACCAATTATTGCAAAATTTTTGTCCAAGGGAATTATAAAGCCCATTATTTTCACACTATTGCACACCTATTAATCCAGTAAAGAAATCAGCTGGATCTTACAGGTTTGTGTAAGTCCTTAGAGCAGTGATGGCGACCCTTGGCACCCCAGATGTTTTGGAACTACATTTCCCATGATGCTCCACTACACTGCAGTGTAGTGGAGCATCATGGGAAATGCAGTTCCAAAACATCTGGAGTGCCAAGGTTCGCCATCACTGCCTTAGAGCCATCAACAGTCTAGTCATCCCTATTACATCAACTGTACCTGATGTGCCATCTTTACTGACAACCATGTCATCCGATGCTACACACTTCACAGGGATTGATTGGTCGAATACATTTTTTAGTGTCCCAGTAGACAAGAAGACACAACCCATCTTTGCATTTCACTTTTTAAACCAGACCTTAACCTGGTGTAGAATGCTTCAGGGCTTTGTGGATTCACCAGTAGTGTTTTCCATCATTTTGCAAACCACCCTCAAGGGGTGGACACCTGAATTTAGTTCATCCCTGCTGCAATATGTCAATGACATTCTCATATGCAGTCCTTCAAGGGAGGCCAATGTCTGTGACTCAGTAAGTATTACTGCCGCCAATGGATCCCTGATTGTTCCTTCTATGACAACATTCTGAGACAAACCACAGGTTCTGAAATGTCAGATATTGTATCATGGTCACCAAATATGTTAAATGCATTCTTGTACTTGAAAAATGCTATGGTTGTAGCTCCAGCACTTGGTCTCTCAGATTATGGAAAATTGTTTAATTTATATGTAAGGGAAAATTGTAAAACCATGGCAGGTGTCCTTATCCAGGAACATGGTGGCAAGCTCCGGCCTATAGCTTTTTTCTCAAAGGTGGTTCCAGTTCAGGTTCAAGGCATGCCTGTGCGCCTCCAAGCATTAGGCCCTCCTCCTGCGAGGGGCTAATTAGCCTCTTGTGTGATGGTTGTAGAAATGGCTACATCACTTACACTCAATAGACCAACCACTTTGTACACCACACATAATGTGACCCTCTTACTTAAAAAGGATCCATACTCAACACATGCCTTCACAAAGGTTGAGCAGATATGAGGTAATCCTACTATCCAATAGTGATCTAATTATCAAGTACGCTGCCTCAACAGCTGGCCCAGCTCCAATTCTGAAGGCTCTGCTAGGTCTTAAAGGTGAGGAAGATGAGGTAGTGGATGAACATGACTGTATGCATATTGTTCAGGAGGATACTTCCCCTAGGTCAGATTTAAAATCAAAACCGATAGATTGGGTACAAAATGTTTTTCTAAATGGTTCTTGTTCAAGACAAAACGACAACACATATCATGCAGGATATGCAGTAATCAGTTGCCAGACATAGTGATTGAGGCCCAATTAATAACTTACCAATCAGCCCCGGCAGCATAATTAATAGCCTTGACAAGAGCTTGTCAACTTTTTGAAGGCCAAGATGTTAATATCTTTACCGATTCCAAATATGGTTTTGGGGTCATATGGTCAAGGAGAGGATTTGTAGCAGCTGATGGCAAGGGGATCTCTTACTCAGCGTTGGGGAAAAAAAATCTATTGCAGGCCATACAGTTACCCAACAAAAAAGCCATTATCCATTGCAGAGCATACACTAATGACACCACTGAAATAGTGAGTGGAAATGCTTTTGCTGATAACGTGGCTAAACTTGCAGCCACTACACAAGAAGCACAAATTGCCATGCCAATGTTAACACAGGAAATCAGTCTTCTGGGCCACACATTGATAGGACTCCAGAAACATGCCACTGAGCGAGATTTGAAAGAGTGGGTTACTGAACCAGAGTCCGAGGATGGGAAGAGGACAGGTAGGAAAAGTCCACAGGTGGACTTATCCTCAAAGAGGGGAAGCCATGCATCCCCTGCACTGCAGCGAGTGCACCATTATTCATAGCTCAGTACCATGGAGTTAGCCACAGAGGGTGGAAAACCAAATGTGAGGTATTACTGAAGGATTTTTACATTTCAGGTTTGCCCAAATTAGTAAGAGACTATGTAGCCCGCTGCATTACATACATTAGAAACAATATCCGCCACAAGGCAAAACATGAACATCTTCCATATCCTACCACCCCCTTCACACATCTACAGATTGATTTTCCCCACATGCCCAAGAAGGGAACCAAACAGGAATATCTGTTTCCTGTTTGGTTTAGAGGCCTTCAGAACCACAAGAGAAGACACACAAACAGTGGTCTGCATACTCATGGAGGAAGTGATTCCTAGATGGGGATGCCCACTACAGATAAACTCAGACAATGGCCCAGCTTTCACATCAAAACTTTGCCAAGAATTAGTTAAAGCAATAAAAATACAGTGGAAGTTTCATATCCCTTATCACCCACAGAGTTCAGGAATAGTAGAAAGAATGAATAGAACCATTAAGGATAAGCTCAGGAAAGCTACAGGAGGTACTTTCCACAAATGGGATAGGATGTTACCTATAGTCCTGGATGAGATCAGAATGACTCCCAGAAATACTACAGGTTACTCTGCATTTGAAGTCTTAATGGGTAGGCCTTTTTCTACACCCTGGGCTAGAACACCTTTAGTTTTGGAAACAGGAGATTTTGACCAGGTTAGGGAAAGGTATGTCTGAAAACTGATTGAAACTTTAGATCAAGTAGAAAGAAATGTTACTTGCACCTCTCCTTTTTCTCCACAGGATCTGCCTACACATCCCTTCCAGCCTGGTGACTGGGTCGTGGTGAAACAGTTGGCACAGACCAGAAAAGGAGGATACCCTGTCGGACTAGAAACCAAGGTGGTGGCCGTGGCGAGTACTGTAGTCCTGGTGGAAAACCAACAAGCCTGGATCCATGCCAGTGTAAAACCCTTACACAAGGAGAGTGTAAAGCAAGCTGCTAGAACGCGAGCTGACCAACCCTTACACAAGGAGATGCGAAGCAAGCTGCTAGACCCAGAGATAAAAGACAAGGAAAAAGGAGGTGCAGCAGGTGATTTTAGCCCTTAAAAAGCAAGTGAAGCAGGTGTTTTAGACTCTGAATCATCTAAATGACTGTGCTTATAGCCAAGGACTATGGCAAACTCTGTATGTTGCTCTTGACAACCGTAGTCATTATTTTTGTCCCTGTCTGGGTCATAACGAACTGTATCTACCACCCAGAAGTTTTGGGTGCAATTAAAAGTATGTGTGGGAACACACATAAACAGGACAATTTTACAATGAACACAAAACAGTAATCCACTGAGGGAAGGCCCAATAGGAAAATTTAAATTTGGCTCATCCCTAGTAGAGATGATCCCTTTCTAGGACAATAACTAGTAACTCACCCAAAATAACTGACAGCAGTAGTACTAATACACCCAGCAAAGATTTCTAAAGCCCCATACACACTATCAGATGTTCAAACCTTAGGAGTTTCAATTTGTATGCAATCAGGCAGGCCCTTGGTAAATCTGAAGACAAAAATCAGCAGAAAATCTGATAGTGTGTATGGGGCTTAAGAGTAAAGAAATGCAGCCATACCAGCAGGTCATTTAGTGTAACTTTATATATGATAAAGTGATGGTATTACATACAAAAAAGGCAATAACAAGAACAATGTGCATATGTCTTAGAAGAACAGTGCATATATGTATCTATATATCCAGATATATAACTAAAGGCCTTTAACACCAATACCTCCAATTAGGCAATGTGGCACAATTCAGTTGCAGTGGCCCCTGATGAGCTGACTTGCATGGGATAACACAATCTGGCTTGAGAGGATGAACGTTGGCGCATCTGTGGAGTGGTGGATTCCTGGGGATGCTTATACAGATGAACACACCAATGGCGAAGAAGTCTAAAACACGCGCCACCTGCAGGGCAAATCAGGCCTATCTAGCCTGACTATAGGCTATCAATGCTACTGGACCTCTACCTAAATTTCTGTTGGAAGCCTATCCTGTCACTATCCTGAGTTGTTTACCATTCACTAGGCTATTTCTAGCTAGGAACCCTTCAGAGAAAAAAAGGGAGACCGTTGCTTTAAATAATGAAGTGGCAGTTATACAGTTCAACACTAACCAGTCACTTAATAGTTTATAATCAAATGAGCTTTGCTCGCATACACTTGAGAATAATCCAAGTATATTGCAGTATGCAAATAAAAAGTTTCAGTGAATCAGAGAAGCCTCTGGAAGCTATCTCTGATTCCAACACAGGAGTGCTCACACAGAAATGACAGTAATATAACAAACAGTGAGCTACACAATGCATTAACACTTGCCTATAGTCCCTTTTCATAGATGAATAGAGCACAAAATCAGCCTCCAGCACCCCTGGCTTGCTCAGCATGTGGCTGGCCCCTCTCCCCTCTCCCACAGGTTTATGAGAGTTATAAGCATTTACAATACATACATTAATGTTTTCATTAAAGTTATCAAATTTATACGGGGCGTGATAGTTGTTTGTTAACCCATATGCTCCATGAGTTAGAGAAATTGGCATATTTAAGGCCATTTATTGGTATGATGCGTAGTTGGCATTCACCATGGTCACTACTTCTGAAATATTAGAAGATAGAGAGTCATTTTCCCTTTCTTGAGGATAGTCAGTCTAGCTGTTACAAGAATGTGGGTGACCACAGGTTGGTATGAGGGTAACAGTGAATACTGATGTTGAGCAGGGCTAAGGCAGGTTGTGGTTTAATAGGATACCCGTCCAAATGGCGAGTAGGTAGAAAGCACGCATCCAGAAGCTATTGAGACTAGGACATTTCCATAAAACATGTATAAGATTCTCAACTTGTCCACACTTTTGCCAGCACAGAGGGGACATGGAGAGAGAGAATTTAGCTAACCTAAATGGTGTATAGTACCATCTGTTGGTAATTTTGATTGTTACTTTGTGGTGGCTGGTGCAGTGTGATGCTTTAGCAATGGAACCAAAAGCAGCACCACTGTTTTGGTGAGAATGATGTTTTAAAGTCCCATTCCCATTTAATTGTTTGTTTTTGCGAAAGGTACTTTTGAACTGCAGGGTGTTATACAGAAGGGAAATCCCTTTTGTTTTATGCAAAGGGGGATGTAGAAGTCCCAGATGCGAGGGGGCATTGGGAGTATGGGTTTTGGTATTTGGAGATGAATTGAGTTGGTCTTATACCTGTGAATCTATGTTCTGCTGGAATGAGATATTTCTTGATCAACTCATCCAACGAATAAGGGGGTATCACCTGTGTGGGCAGTGGCCTTTTGAATGCCATATTTATTCAGGGGTTTAAACGACAGTGAAGGGATCATGGCCTGAAGGGGAACAGGAAATGAGACAAGAGTAAAAGTTTTGGAGTGTGACAGGTGGTAGTGACATGGTCAGGGTCCTGGACTCACATGGTTTCCAAGTGTCACTCAGGAGTAGTAAATAAAGATCTTGGATAGGGGCTATATCTATCTCTATGCCTACCCATAGGGGGGGGGGGGTTCGGCAAAGGAAACCAGTGCTTGAGCTGATCCAGATGTACTGCCCAGTAATAGTCTTTAATATCAGGGAAACCTGCTCTGCCGCGTGATCTATGTTTTGTTAAGCACAAGTGACAGCATCTCACCCTTCTATCGTGACATATAAAGGCCTTGAGGGATCTAGACAGAGATGTTATGTAGTATTTGGGGATGAGAATCAGCAGGGATCTAAAGATATAAGTAATTTGTGGGAGAATGCTCATCTTAACTACCACTAGTCTACCGCTCCAAGATAGTTCAAACTTGGCAATACATTTAAGTTCCTTATCAATTTTGGAGATCAGTGGTTTGTAATTGGCAGCTGCCAGAGTATTGGAGGAGGCAGTCAGCGTAATGCCTAGATAAGAGATTCCTTCCGATCTCCATGTAAAGGGAAATTGACTTTAAAGTTTGTGTTTGGTGGATGCTCTGACCCATAAGTCTAAAATTAACAATTTTGTGGTGTTCATTTTGTAATAGAATATTTTACTAAATTGTGAGAGTGTTTGGAATGCCAGTGGTAGTGAGGATTCAGGAATGGTCAAGAGTAAAATGATATCATCCGCAAAGAAATTTACCTTGTGGTCGAGGCCATGGAATTTGAATCCAGTGATATCTGAGGGAGAGCGGATCATTTCCGGTAGGGATCAATCATGAGATTAAAAATTCATGGAGACAGAGGACACCTGGCAACAAAAGTGAGTACACCCCTAAGTGAAAATGTCCAAATCGGGCCCAAAGTGTCAATATATTGTGTGGCCACCATTATTTTCCAGCACTGCCTTAACCCTATTGGGCATGGAGTTCACCAGAGCTTCACAGGTTGCCACTGGTGTTTTCTTCTACTCCTCCATGATGGCATCACGAAGCTGGTGGATGTTGGAGACCTTGCGCTCTTCTACCTTCTATTTGAGGATGTCTCACAGATGCTCAATAGGGTTTAGGTCTGGAGACATGCTTGGCCAGTCCATCACCTTTACCCTCAGCTTCTTTAACAAGGCAGTGGTCATCTTGGAGGTGTGTTTGGGGTCATTATCATGTTGGAATACTTCCCTGCTGCCCAGTCACCGAAGGGAGGGGATCGTGCTCTGCTTCAGTATGTAACAGATCATGTTGGCATTCATGGTTCCCTCAATGAACTGTGGCTCCCTAGTGTCTGAAGCACTCATGCAGCCCCAGACTATGACACTCCCACCACCATGCTTGACTGTAGACAAGACACACTTGCCTTTCTACTCCTCTCCTGGTTGCCGCCACACACGCTTGACACCATCTGAACCAAATAAGTTTATCTATCTCTCATCAGACCACAGGACATTGTTTCAGTAATCCATGTCCTTAGTCTTCTTGCCTTTACCAAACTGTTTTCGGGCTTTCTTGTCCATCATCTTTAGAAGCGGCTTTCTTCTGGGATGACAGCCATGCAGACCAATCTGATGCTGTGTGCTGTGTATGGTCTGACCACTGACAGCCAGACCCCCCACCCCTTTAAACTCTGCAGCAATGCTGGCAGCCCTCATGCGTCTATTTCCCAAAGTCAACCTCTGGATATGGCGCTGAGCATGTGCACTCAGCTTCTTTTATCTCCCATGGCGAGGCCTGTTCTGAGTGGAACCCATCCTGTTAAACCGATGTATGATCTTGGCCACCATGTTGCAGCTCAGTTTCAGGGTCTTTGCAATCTTCTCATGCCTATGCCATCTTTATATAGAGCAACATCTCTTTTTTTTAGATTTTTAGAGAGTTCTTTGCCCTGAGGTGCCATGTTGAACTTCCAGTGACCAGTATGAGAGTGTGAGAGCGATAACACCAAATTTAGCACACCCGCTCCCCATTCACATCTGAGACCTAATAACACTAATGAGTCACATGACACAAGGGAGGGAAAATGGCTAATTGGGCCAAATTTGTACTCAGTTTGTTGCCAGTGGTTTACAGATTAATGGCTGTGTATTGAGTTATTTTGAGGGGATAGCAAAGTTACACTGTTATACAAGCTGTACACTCACTACTTTACATTGTAGCAAAGTGTAATTTCTTCCGTCTTGTCACATGAAAATTTAGAGGTATTATCTACTCGCTGTACTCGACACTAAGGGCGCAGGTATGACTAATGGGCAGATACTTGGATACTTTGGATATTAAAAGAGGAACCAGACAGGGATGCCCCCTTTCCCCTTTAATTTATGTGATTGCAATCAAAACTCTGGCTATTGGAAATTAAAACTCATCCTGACATTAGAGTAGTGTGCTGCGGCCCTCAAGAACACAAATGCACTCTTTTTGCAGATGACTTACTCCTATTTATCACTCCTCCACTGACATCCACCCCCATATTACATCAGCTACTTAGGGACTTCAGAGCTATCTCGGGTCTAACAGTTAATATATCCTAATTGGTTGCATTAAATATATCGGTACATGCTGATTTGGTGGAACGATTAAAACAGCATTCAACTTTTACATGGTCCTCCGACTCCATTCCATACTTTGGAGTTAGACTTCCATGGATCATAAGCAACCTACATTCAGTTAACTACCCTCAGATGTTTCGGAATTAGAAGGTTACTTACAAACGTGGTCAAGATGTGGTCTCTCCTGACTGGGTAGAATAAATGCCATCAAAATTACATTGTTACCACATCATTTATACCTCTTCAGATCCCTCCCTATACCTATAAAGAAATAGCTGAATTTTGAGTTCCAATCACATATTACTCACTTCGTATGGGGGAACAAGGGTTATCAGTGTGTGAAGGATGTCCTCTTTCACTGGAAAAAACAGGGAAGTCTAGGTCTCCCCAACCTTTGGTGGTACTACCAAGCCACCTAATTAGCACAGTTCTCCATAGTGTATGCTGGTGGGCCTAAACTTGACTTGGTTGCAATGGAAAGGCAAGCAATCCCCTTCAACACAATTGATTATCTGCTATGGTGCAATCCCAGACTGAGACCCTCAATTTTAGCTCCCACCTTGTCCCATTCTTTCACCTTGCGTGACATATTACGTAAACTATCCTCACTAATAGGTATGGGCTAACGGTTCGGCCCGAGCATAATTTCGGCCAAACTTTGGTTGTCTGAACGTTTGGTGAACAATGAACATTATGCGGTGTTCACAGCAAATTCGAAAGTCTATGGGATACTAACATGAACAACCAAAAGTGCTAATTTTAAAGGCTTATGTGCAACTTATTGTCATAAAAAGTGTTTGGGGACCTGTATCAATGCAAAAAAAAAAAAAGTTTTAAAAACTGAAGTTTTTTCAGGAGTAGTGATTTTAATAATGCTTAAAATGAAACAATAAAAATGAAATGTTCCTTTAAATATCGTGCCTGGAGGCGTCTATAGTATGCCTGTAAAGTAGCACAGTTTTTCCGTGTTTAGAACAGTACCATAGCAAAATTACATTTCAAAAGGAAAAAAAGTAATTCAAAACTGGTTGCGGCTGTATTGAATTGTTGGGTCTTGGCAAAGTAGATGAAACCCCCCCTCCCAGTCCATTACCAGGCCCTTCGGGTCTGGTATGAATATTAAGGGGAACCCTGAACCAAAAATAAAAAAAATCGCATGGGGCTCCCCCCAAAATCGATACCAGGCCCTCCAGGTCTGGTATGGATATTAAGGGGAACCCTGCGGAAAATTAAAAACAAAAATGGCGTAAGGGTCACCCCCAAAATCCATACCAGACCCTTATCCAAGCACGCAATCTGGCAGGCCGCAGGAAAAAAGGGGGGAGGAGAAAGCGAACAGGCAAAAAAGTTGACACCAAATAGAAGGAGGATGGCAGCTGTCCAGGTGGAGGAGCCTGGTGTGCGGTGGTTTCCCCCCGGCGGTGGAGCAGGCCTCTAGAGAGATGCTGCCATCTTCAAGCACGGTCGCCACGCCCCATAATGCGCTATTTTAGTAGTGAAAGCCTGCTGTAATTTACCACCGGTGGTAGCCGGCATCCTTATCACAGGCCCTCTGGTTGTCAAGCGGGGGGCGGCTGGTGCTTAACAACCAATAAGTCATCAGCTGTCAGCAGAATTCCTTGCCAACAGCTGTATGTCTAAAAATAAAAAATAAAAATGGTGTGGGGTCTCCCCCCTCCTTCGGTCTGGTATGGGTTTTAAGGGGAACCCCCACACCACAATGTTTTAAAAAATGGCATGGGGTCCCCCCAAAATCCAAACCAGACACTAATTCAAGCATGCAGTCTGGCAGGTCAAGGAGGGGAGGGGACCAGTGAATGCCCCCTTCCTGAACCATACCAGGCCACATGCCCTCAACACGTTGATAGGGACAAGAACCTCTTCCCCACAACCCTGGCTGCTGATTGTTTGGGTCTGTGGGTGGGGGGCTTATCAGACTCTGGAAGCCCCCTTTAACAATCGGCCCCCAGAACCTGTTGTGAATGAATAAGGGCTGTAGTGTAAAAAAAGACATTGGACAGTTTTTGACAAGTCCTTTATTTAAAAAATAAAATGTATTAAAATGTCACCCAGTGTAGAGCTATTGTCAATCATGATGCCTACCATCACCGCTGTCCCAAAAAATAAAAGAAAATCTGCTCCCATCATTTGCGAGCTCCGCCGCCTTACTGTTCTTAAATAAATAAGGGGCGATGCCACCCAGTGACGTCACTGGGTTTATTTTCAAATAAACTACATGAATTAATAATTTATATATTTTTTTTTTTTTACAGTGGATGTAAACAGTAAAGTAAACAGCCTCAGATGATACACAAGTATGAAACAAATATCCCTACATATGTTTTACATGCATATCTTACATGCATATCTGCTGTCTTCAGCTTGTTATATTCTTCAGAATTCTTACATCGTGTTAGAACTTTCACTTCCTCATTCAGCAGTAGGAGTGTAGTCTTAGCATACTCTGTGTGACAGCTGATTGGAGGAAAGGAAAGCCCCCCACCCCTACACTCCACATAGGCAGAAGAATGAAGATACTTTCAGAGCTGTGCTGTGACAAGACAAGCTGTCTAATCGATTTATAGCACCCACCCCCAACACACATTTTAGGCTGCTTTTATCTCCCATCTCTGAGAACTTGTCAGAAGTTATCATGCTGATAACAGAGGAACGAAACAGCAGAAAGCCACTCAGAGCTTTGGAGAGAGACGAGTAAACACGACAGATACAGTATATGTGCCTAGGTCAAATTTAATTAATCTGATTTACCACCACTTTAAATAAAGGACTTGTCAAAAATTGTCTAATGTCTTTTTTTACAGTACACATTTTTTTTATTGGTGAATGAGTAGGGGAATTATGTACCATATATTCAATCAAAAGGGGGGCTGGGACCTGAGGCCCCCTTGTTAAAGGGGGCTTCCAGTTTCAGATAAGTCCCCCACCCGCAAACTCCCACAACCACTAGCCAGGGTTTTGGAGAAAAGGCCCTTGTTCCCGCAACATGCCTCTCCCCTATTGCAAAGCACCCTCCCTCCCATGTTGAGGGCATGTGGCCGGCTAAGGTTCAGGAGGGGGATCTCGAATAAGGATCTGGTATAAATTTTGCGGCCCATTCCTTAACAAATTGGCACCATCTTGGTAGCATTGCATAGCTTGATTAGCGCACCCAGAATTGGTTACAATGAGGGACCTCGATGGTGGTACCAAAGTAAGCAAAGCTACCTTTACAAAGTAAGTGAAAAAAAAAGCCTAACAGGATGGGTTAGAGCATGGGTAGGGGTTGTAGAAAGCTAGTTTTTACCTGAAGTTGGGCTTTAAGAATGGCAGCTATTTTAAGCATATTTAAAGTACAGTTTTAAGTCTGAAAGCTGTTTTTTTTTTTTTCTTGTTTCAAAATAACATTCATTGCTTTTAAAAACGTTTGAGTCATTTGTCTGTAAAATGATTTTATACGTAACAAAAGTAAATGTCAGACTCGTGTCATTTTCCTGTGAGTGTTTGATTGCCTCTAGTAACTTTTGTTAAGTAGAATAAGTTTACAAGTCTCGCTTGCATCAACATAAATAGAAAAAAGTTTCTGTTTCACAATAACTTTGCTAATAAATTTGATGTGAATTGTGTTGTAAAATATATATATGATCTCATGTAATTACATACTGTAGAAACGGTAAATTCAATAAATCAATCAGCGCAAACAAAACCCTAACCCCTAAAAAACGAATAAATGCATCTAGCACAAAACATCATCACATAATCCAGATAGAAAGTTATACAAAAAGGTGCAGCGCATGAATAAATTAAATTGAATAAAATTAAATGGAAAAGTCCAATGTAATCCAGCAGACGGAGAGGAGGACTACAAGTCCCAGCAATCACCAGGGAAAATTCCACGTATAAGGGCATACTTCAAGTGACAGATAGTAACAGACTCTCTACCTCCAACACACTCGCTTCACTCACCTCAAATGACAGACCACTGAACTAACAGATGGTCAGTAAAGCAGTTCCAATTAGGGAAAAATCCTCCAGAGACAGGCCAGAACTCCAAATGATTCCCCCAGGATAAACATAGGTGAGAACAAAAATAATCTAAGTGCACACTGTGGGCTGATAGAAAGGACTTTTAATTTAAAATTAGCTACTCACAAACGTCTGCTGCAAAACACACATTTCCACAGCAAAGCTGGAGGTGCCACAGAACGTGAGTGGGTGACGTCAGCACGTGGCTCCTTCCCGTATGCATTACGTTCAAAGAACTTCGTCAGCGGGGCAGAGCCTACGTGCGTCACCCGTCCTCTTAAAATCGTGTCCTGGTTACCCTGGCGTAATCAGGAGGCGTGGCTACGTCACTCCCAAAGCATGGTAAAGAACTTTTCATGCA
Source organism: Lithobates pipiens (assembly GCF_037356315.1). Classification (NCBI taxonomy): domain Eukaryota; kingdom Metazoa; phylum Chordata; class Amphibia; order Anura; family Ranidae; genus Lithobates; species Lithobates pipiens. Next base: position 236,684,286 of record NW_027507903.1, read on the forward strand.
GTACTCCTGCAGACAAAGGAACAATCTCAAATTGTTAAAACACAAGTCAACCAGAAGGTCAGACTATGACCCCTAGTGTCTAAAAAAATGGTATCTGGTATATTCAGATAAATAAAAAACGAACACCACCTGCTGTCTTCCTGAGTCTCAGAAAACCTCCATTACAATTTATAAACATTAATTATTTAATCAATAAAAACCCAAAACAATATTAAATGTGAAAACACACATGTATTAATAGTACAGAATATCAATCACAAAAGGGGAAAAAATGATCTGTCAGAAATAAAAAACTTTAGGTCAAAATCAATATTTAACCCTTCAGGAGAAAGAACCTTTGCCAGGATTCTCTCTGACAAAGGCGACAAATGTAGTTACCCGCCCCCCCCCCCCCACCAGTGTTTTGTGACGTGTTCAATACCCCAAAATTTGAGATCCCTGGGGTCCCTTTTATGATGCATTCTGAAATGCTTTGAAATGCTATGAGATCTTAGTCCCTTTTTAACATTGTTCACATGCTCCCCAATGTGCACACTCAGGGGCCTGGGTGTCCTGTCAATATACTGGAGCCCACAGTTGCACTCTAGCATATAAACATATAAACAACTCATCAGGAAGAATAGGCTACTTGTTGCGGTTCTCCCTAGTCGGCCTTGTTTCATTTATAACAGGGCATTGACCTTACTAGATGCTATTGTGCTGGGGTGATAGATCCTCCAATTATAAGAAAAAAAAATGCTTTTTTTTCCTTTCTGTCTTGTTTTTACGCTTGTGGGAGATGCCCAGCCTGCAGACAATCTAAATGCAATATAAAAAAATTGAAGATTCTGTCTCTACCTCCACTAATCGGAGGTATCAGATTAAAAATCTGATTACATGCAGCACACTTGGGTTTGTCTATATGCTGGAATGCAATTGCGGGATTTTTGAGGGAACGGTTCTTTCTCCTGAAGGGTTAAATATTGATTTTGACCTAAATTATTTAATTTCTGACAGATCATTTTTTCCCCTTTTGTGTTTCATATCCTGTACTATTAATACTTGTGTTTTCACATTTAACATTGTTTTGGGTTTTTATTGATTATTAAAGTTTATAAATTGTAATGGAGGTTTTGGAGACTCGGGAAGATGGTGGGTGGTGTTCGATTCTTATTTATCTGAATATACCATTTTAATTATATATTACTTCCCTGTTTAGTGAGTAATTATTTTTTTTAGCCACTAGGGGTCATAGTCTGACCGTCTGGTTGACTTGTGTTTTAACAATGTGGGATTGTTCCTTTGTCTACAGGAATACTGCATGATAAAGTTTTTTACCATGCTGTGTGAGTGATGTAGCCACGCCTCCCAATCGCGTCAGATTAACCATGACTACCTGACATTATTTTAAGGGGACGGTGACACACGTAGGCTCCCCCCGCTGATGAAGTTCTTTGAAAATAACACGTACGGGGAGAAGCCACGGGCTGACGTCACCCACTGACGTTCTGTGTCTCTTGCATCTCCAGCTTCGCTGTGGAAATGCCTGTTTTGCAACAGACGTTTGTGATTAGCTACTTTTAAATTAAAAGTCCTTTCTACCAGCCAACAGTATGCACTTAGATTATTTTTATTCTCAACCTATATTTACTGTGGGGGAATCGTTTGGAGTTCCTGCCTGTCTCTGGAGGATTTTTTCCCTAATGGGACTTGAGTTATATAGAAATTGATCAAAAATCTTGGAAACCTTATCTTATATCATTCAAAAAATTATAAAAGAGTATGGGACTTTAGATGAGGCAGGCTCAAGCACAACGTAAAACGAAAAAATTTTTCATTGCACATGAATGTCAAATTGCGTAACATTGTATATGACATATAGTTACTCAATGCATATGCAGACATCTTAGAGAGTACATAGCATACATATAAACAGGATGTAAAACATGATTACCATAACAGGTGAACAATTGTACATTTTTCATAAGTATGATAAAAAATAGACCTAGTAATGTACAGTTAAATTCATAAGATGTTGATGGAAATGTGAGCGGTTACATCCTCAAAAGCTTGACACGTTTCGTTGGTAAGCCGACTCATCAGGAGCAGAGGCTGAATATCTGTAAGTAATGGCAGATTTTCTCAATCAAAAAAAGCCCATGATATGAAAAGTATTATATGTAAAAAGGTTTATATAAAAAAAGAGATGGTCAAGTCCATAAACTTACATCCCATTGGAATGCTGAACTCGAAAGATCCTGGTATGCAGGAGTCACCACATCAAGCCTCCCTTGGTGGCAAGGGGCGGTGACTGATGCGAATTGCAGCTCCCGGGAAATGAAAGACAAAGGAAATCAAAGCAAAGCAGGCATGATGAACAACATCCACTAGGGATGGAAGAACTGCAGAACAGAAATATGTAAAAAGGGGTCACATATCAAAAAACACGTATAGCAAGTGCACATAAACAGTAAATAGCATCCAGAGGGTAGGGGGTCATAAGATCTCATCTAACCCTAAGGTAAGTATACAAGCGTTAAAGTGGTAGCTACATGCTACTTGTTGTGTTGAAGCTCTGCCTCCATCCCGGTTTCAACATGCAACAGAGGGGGGGAATGTATATCTCCATATACTGGGACTTTAAACGAAGCGCACAAGGAAAGGGGGTAGTGCACCTCCATCCCTAATCTAAATTCAAAAATAATAAAAGAGTATGGGGCTTTAGATGAGGCAGGCTCAAACACAACGTAAGAGTAAAGAATTTTTTATTGCACATGAATGTCAAATTGCGTAATGTTGTATATGACAAATAGTTACTCAATGCATATGCAGACATCTTAGAGAGTACATAGCATACATATAAACAGGATGTAAAACATGATTACCATAACAGGGGAACAATTGTACATTTTTCATAAGTATGATAAAAATAGACCTGGTAATATACAGTTAAATGCATAAGATGTTGATGGAAATGTGAGGGGTTACATCCTCAAAATCTCGGCGGGTTTCGTCAGTAAGCCGACTCATCATGCTGAATATCTGTAAGTAATGGTAGATGTTCTCAATCAAAAAAAGCCCATGATATGGAAAGTATTATATGTAAAGAGGTTTATATAGAAAAAAGAGATGGTCAAGTCCACAAATTTACATCCCATTGGAATTCTGAACTCAAAAGATCCTGGTATGCAAGAGTCACCACATCAAGCCTCCCCGGGGAGCTGAGTGGCCAGTGTCCAAAGAAATAAAGTCTGGTAAAAAAGAAGAGAAATACACCATAGTCAGCAACAGCACAAACATGCCTGAGTATAAGAGTATGAGGCTGGGAGTATGACAGCAAATAGTATGCTAACCTGAAACTGGAGTGCGTATGGAGACAATCCTTGGTGGCGTGCAACCCACAGTGTGCTGACCGCCATGTGTGCAGGCCTTTAAATAACCCAGAAGGGTTATTGCAATCAGCTGTGGACAGGTGCCATTGGCAGCTTCCACAGCTGAGGCCATTTGAGACGGACTGGTGCGCCGATTGGCTGCACCGAGTCGTCTAGTGAGATCCCTAGCGAGGTGGTGCGGGGCCCCGCCCATGAATGGGCGGAAACGCGTCCTGCGTCGTGACGTCACTGACGCGCGGGATGCCCGGCTGCCTGTGCTCCAGAGTGGAGTGCAAACAGAAAGAGCTAAACGGGCAAGGAATCCACAAGCTTTCCACGAGTATCATGGGGGCACGTGGGTCTCCCGTGCGCCGAGCAGCACATAGACAAAAAACAGACGGCCTGGTAAGGCAAAATTTGGGAATAAAATTAGATAAAGAGGAAAAAAACACCATGCCCTTGGTGGGGAGCAAGGGGAAGTGCAGGCTAGAATACAGAGGCAGTACATCTCTGAACATGACAGGCAGACATTAAAGGTTATAGTGGTGCAACAAAGCAAAAAGGTCAAAACAGAAATTACATATAGTGATAACAATTGTGTAATGGGCAACGGCTTACATATAGATCATAATTATGCAAAGACATAATATGCTGTAGTGAACTTAATGAAACACAAGACTATAAATGATATCATAAAAATAGAACGTTAGCAGCAAGGTGCAACAGTTGCATCCAACAATAGCAAATATACGATGGAGAAAAAGTAACAAGTTTATGGTGCATTCTATGACATGATGCTGTGATATAATATAATACTAGATACAACTAGTTATCGAGTAATGATATCATAGAAGTGAAATATTGACAGGATAATACAAAGGGTAAAAATAACATTTCAATACAAAGATGGTGTAAAACAGGCAAGTGTATAATTCTAAACAAAGAAAAGAAGAAAGGATTATAAATCAAGTTCACAGAAGGTCACGTCTAGGCCTGGCCTTAGCTTTTTTGTATGCTATTTTTAATGTTTTCTTGGAGTAGCCACTGGCTTGAAGTCTGTCTCTGAGTAGAACAGCTTCCTGATCAAAGAAAGCATTGGTCAAACAATTCCGTCAAGCTCTCAAATACTGAGCAAACAGAATAGACTGAAGTAACGGTTTGGGGTGGAAGCTGGCTGCTGACAAAATAGTATTGCCAGCCGTCGGCTTCCTGAATAATTTGCTTTGAAGCAAACCCTTGTTGTCCTTAATGATAGTTAGGGCTAAAAAAGATATACTAGATAAGCTATATGACATAGTGAAGTGGAGATTACAGTGCCTTGCGAAAGTATTCGGCCCCCTTGAACTTTTCAACCTTTTGCCACATTTGAGGCTTCAAACATAAAGATATAAAATTTTAATTTTTTGTGAAGAATCACCAACAAGTGGGACACAATTGTGAAGTGGAACGAAATGTATTGGATATTTTAAACTTTTTTAGCAAATAAAAAACTGAAAAGTGGTGTGTGCAAAATTATTTGGCCCCCTTGCGTTAACACTTTGTAGAGCCACCTTTTGCTGCGATTACAGCTGCAAGTCGCTTGGGGTATGTCTCTATCAGTTTTGCACAGAGAGACTGAAGAGAGACTGAAATTCTTGCCCATTCTTCCTTGCAAAACAGCTCGAGCTCAGTGAGGTTGGATGGAGAGCGTTTGTGAACAGCAGTTTTCAGCTCTTTCCACAGATTCTCGATTGGATTCAGGTCTGGACTTTGACTTGGCCATTCTAACACCTTCAGGTACAGAGCGTTGCCATGGGCACTTGCTGTGCCCCAGCATACGCCAATCTGTACCTGGGGGAGTGGGAATGCTTACTCTTTTTGGACCCAGATGCGGCTTGTTTCTGCCAACATGTTGGCGACATGGTGTCGCTACATTGATGACATTTTGTTATTTTGGACCGGTCCAGTAGATTTATTACATCAATTTCTTCACTTTTTGAACTCTATTAATGCACTTAATCTCCGCTTCACTATGTCATATAGCTTATCTAGTATATCTTTTTTAGTCCTAACTATCATTAAGGACAACCAAGGTTTGCTTCAAAGCAAATTATTCAGGAAGCCAACGGCTGGCAATGCTATTCTGTCATCAGCCAGCTTCCACCCCAAACCATTGCTTCAGTCTTTTGCTCAGTATTTGAGAGCTCGACGGAATTCTTCAACCGATGCTTCCTTTGATCAGGAAGCTGTAGTACTCAGAGACAGACTTCAAGCCTGTGGCTACTCCAAGAAAATGTTAAAAATAGCATACAAAAAAGCTAAGGCCGGGGGCGTGGTCTGGATGGCAGCGGGTAGAGACGCACGGCACTGAAGCTCCTCTCCTGGCCTGCCTCTATAGCTAACTGCCGGCACCTTACTTCAGCTTACTATGGGCAAATCGAAGCGCCACAGGGAGCCCAGCTCTCAGGGACTGAGCACACGGTCCTCCTCGGCTGCTCCGCCGCTTATAACTGAATATTTTAGCCCGGAGGCAGCGGGACACCACGAGGCCAAGATGGCGCCGGCGGCCGCGCCTGCGGAGGACTCCCCTGCATCACGCACATCGGAGGGACCTGGCAATGTGGGGTTCGATCCGGAGGGGCTCCTGACATCCGCGGGAGGCGTTGATGGCACCTTACACTCCCGCGCTGCACATGCATCTTCCACAGGCAGCTACAGAGGGGACGGACAGCAGGTGCAGCAGCCCCTATCCAACATGGCACAGACAGTGCTTTCTACAAGCTCTTCTGCAGTACCAGGCGCCTGGAATGCTGACAGCTGTACTACGGAAGGAGGTGAGAACGCTGGGTATGCCACTGACTATCCCCCTCTCACTCGAGAGGGAGAGGGGACATTACATGGAGTCCATCCACCTGACAGCCTGTCCCAGTCGTTCCCTCCCTGCCTGATAGCCCCTGTGTCACCTACACAGGGACAGCCGGATCACTCATCCCAGTATACCTCCCCATGGGATTCCCCCACTCCAACATGGGATCCGTGCCCCCTTCCCCAGCGGTCCCAGGGGACCAAGACAACATCCGCTCCCCCAGCGCCTCTCCAGGGCACCGCGACCTGTGGACTACCCCGATCCTCTCCACTCGCCAGGTGGGACCCGTGGTCTTTCGGCTCAGATGCCCCGCCGCCCTCCCCCTAGCCCATTGATCCCGGGGGTTGGTGCGGCTCAGGCAGCTCATGTGGACCTGACGGGAGATGCTAGAGGTTCTAAGGAAGATGACTCTGATCCTGAACCGTGCACCTCTTGGAGAGATTATGTTCGTTGTATGCCCACGAAGCAGGACTTTCGTATGCTTATCCAAGAGGTCCGTGAAACTTGCAGGTCTGAGATTAATATGCTGCGTACGGACTTACACCATCTTTCTACCAGGGTGTCCTCCTTGGAAGATGAGCATGAGGGCACTAAACTTGAGATCTCCCACATCCACTCCCAGCTGGCTTCGCAGGCGAGTACCCTCGGCGACTTTCAGCGCCATCTTGAGGACTTAGATAATAGAGGCCGACGGAATAACATTAGAGTCCGCGGCCTTCCGGAAGCGACCCAAGACGAGGACTTATCCATCACGCTTCAAGCCATCTTTAGCAATATCCTAGGCCGCCCTGAACGCCAAAAGATCAAGCTTGATCGGGCCCATAGAGCCCTCCGACCGCGGGGGCCGGGTTCTAAACCACGCGATGTGATATGCAGAGTTCATAATTACTCTCTTAAAGAAGAGATTATGAGAAAGGCCCGCAACATGCACGCTATTGACTTTGATGGAGCCTCCATTCAACTCTTCCCAGACCTGTCGTGGCTAACTCTTCAGCAACGGCGTTCCCTACAACCTCTTTTGTCACTATTACGTGAAAATGACTTCCGCTATCATTGGGGCTTTCCTTTTAGTCTCACGGCCAAGAAAGATGGGAGATCCACAACGCTCCGATTCCCGGAAGAATTCCAGTCTTTCTGCAGAGACCTGGACATTTCCGTCCCACCCACTCCCGGCTGGGAGCCTCTCCCGGTCCCGCCGCCACGTCCGGTCCTTTGGACCCAGGTGGTGGGTCGAAAGCGCATGGGTCCCGGCCCGGCTGGAACCCCCCCGCCATCCCGGGGACGACGGGCTTAGGCCCTTATCATGGTCACCGTTACATCTTGGAACTTACACTCTGGACTGTTTTGTGCCTTCTTAGCGCTGGGCCACTAACGGGTCTAAGTTGGGATTTGACGCTGTGGGCCCTCCCCTTCTGGGACGGTCCCTCCTCTAGGGAGGTGCTGTCCTGGGGGGGGGGGGCTACCAGCATCTCTGGTTATTGTTTGTTATTCCAATGTGGGATGATCTTGCCAAGCCCATTATCCCTCGGGTGGGAGTTATTTTATTTGAAGTTGATCTGTTGGGGGTCCTCCTCTGCCGGCGCTCCTCTTGGGGGGCGCGGGCTCAGGGGACTCCCCTTTGCTCTAATGTGAGGCCCCGGGCCCCTCTAGCCTCCCTCCAACTTCCCTCGATCTCCCCCGGGGGGACTACCATCCTGTTGAACTGTTCCCAGGTTTTACTGTTTGTTAATTTAGCTGTTATGGGTCTGATGTCAAAGGCTCAGTTAGGGGTGGTAACTGGGGTGCAACTCACCGCATGCTGCTTGGGCCAGGTGCCGGCCCCCCTCCTCTTTTTTGTTTTTTAGCTTTATCTGTAGGCAGGCCAGCGAGTTGCGTATCTCTTCCTTGGTCGTCTATTCCATCCCCCTCAGGGTTTTCCGACTGGCCTCCTATCTGGCGATTTTGCTACTTAGGCCACCCTTCAGCGAGAGTGGGCCCCTCAGGAAACCCCACGATGCCACCAGTTTTAGGTGGATTACATGATGGCGTATCTATGTCGGTTAAGTTGCTAGTGAGTGCCAGTACGCCATATATTTGGTTTATTGTTATGTTCTCTCTCCCTTTTCTGGAGCTTAGCCTCCCCTTTTCTTTACTTCCTTCTTCTCTAATTTCTCTGGACGCCCTCTTACCTAGAGACTTGGACCCTTTCTGGTTTGCTCCGACCCTGCGTCCCGGGCCCCCCTGGATGGATCTCTGGCAGGAGCCTCCGCCACTCCGGTCCAGGAGAAGCGGGAGGGGTAAGCAATGCTTTTTTGTTTTTTTGGTTTCCACCATGATTGATATTCTGTCGTTAAACGTAAAAGGGCCTGAATTCCAATATTAAACGTAGTCTGGCCCTCCGTGAGTTCAAGCGCTCAAAGGCAGACATTATCTTCGTCCAGGAGACTCACCTCCTGAAATCAGGCACCTTGTCGTTTGCCCACAGACACTTCCCACAGACGTACCTTGCCTCCAACCCACGTAAATGAGCTGGCGTAGCGATCCTTTTTAAACAAGGCTGCTTCCAATTACATTCCCAATATGCAGATCCACTAGGTCACTATCTTATCTTACGAGGTACATGGAAGGGATCCAACCTAACTTTATGCAATATCTATGCGCCCAACACCAACCAGGTTCCCTTCCTCTCCAAAGTGTATAAACGTTTGTACTCCTCATCCCACCAATACTTGGTGGTTGGAGGGGACTTCAACATGGCCTTCTCCTCGACTTTGGATAGGCTCTCGGTCAACACGGGACAGGCTAGGGTCATAGATGATAGGAAATCCACCTTGTTCCGCCAGCTGACCAGAAAGTATGCCCTGTTTGACGCACGGCGCACTATGTACCCATCCGCTAAACAGTTCACCTTTTATTCTCACCCACACAAGTCCCATTCCCGCATTGATCATTTCTTCGTAAACGCCCCCACGCTACGCTCATGCACGAGTTCGGACATTCAAGCGATTTCGTGGTCTGATCATGCGCCCATTACTCTATCACTGGCCCTTGCCCCGGGCTCCTTACGTGCGTGCCACTGGCGGCTTAATGAATTTCTACTTAAACATGACCCTTCCAGATCGGAATTGGAGCACACCCTGAGGCTCTACTTCGCCGAAAATACCTCACCTGAGGTGTCTCTGTCCTCGGTGTGGGAGGGCCACAAGGCAGTATTTAGAGGTCAGTGTATTGCGCTCTCTACGGCCCTGAAGCGGAATGCAAACAAGGCGAGGCAGCTTCTGCTCAGCAGGTTACATAATCTGGAGGCCAGCCTCCTGCGATCCCCTACTGTCCAAACGCTTAGGGCTTTGGTGAGCACCAGGGCGAGCCTACGGGACCTAGAGGTTGGGAAGACGGAGAGGGCTCTTCTCCGTCTGAGACAAACTTTCTATGACAAAGCAAACAAATCCCATACACTTTTAGCAAGGCAACTCCGCAAGAGAACTGCGGTCACCTCACCCGTCTCCATCAAAGATGCGCACGGCACTCTACAATCCCACCCTTCCAAAATCACCCAACTTTTCCATGATTATTACTCCGCCCTTTACAACGACCCGAGCGTCCCCCATAATCCTCCGACACCCGCTTTGGCCAAAGCAATTGATGAATATTTGTCAGACTGTGATCTCCCAAGGCTCTCCCCCACGGCTCTTACTAGCCTCAACTCCCCAATTGTTGATAAGGAAGTCAAGGACATAATTAAAGCCCTCCCTAACAACAAGGCACCTGGGCCTGATGGCCTGCCCTACCTTTACTATAAAACCTTCCTGCCGATCCTGCTTCCCCGACTTACTTCACTTTTTAATGCTTTCATGTGCGCGACACCCATCCGGAGGGATATGCAAACATCCTTCCTGACCATGCTTCCCAAACCTGGGAAAGATCACACTCTATGCCCTAATTACAGGCCAATAGCTCTCCTAAATTCGGATTTAACATTTTTTACTAAGTTATTGGCCAACAGATTGAACACTTTTATGCCTTCATTGATACACAAAGACCAAGTGGGGTTCATCCCCGGCCGACAGGCAGGGGATAACACCAGGAGAGTGATTGACCTTGTGGAAGTGGCGAACAGGAACAATACGGAAGCAATCCTTCTTAGCTTAGATGCTGAAAAGGCCTTTGATAGGCTAGGCTGGCCCTTCCTGTTCGCCACACTCCGGAGGGCGGGTGTGGAAGGCCCTTTCCTCCAGGCTATCTCTCACCTCTACTCGTCCCCACTGACCCTGGTTAGGACCCAGTTTGCCCTTTCTCCCACGCTACCTATCACTAATGGGACTCGGCAGGGATGCCCCCTATCCCCTCTATTGTATGCCCTGTGCATCGAACCCCTTGCGGCCCATATAAGGCTGAATCCGAACATTCATGGAATCCCGGTCCGGACACAGGACTTTAAAGTGTCCCTGTTTGCGGATGATGTCCTACTAACCCTGACCCAGCCGCATATTTCCCTGCCGAATATCCATAAGGAATTGGACACTTACAGCCTTCTCTCGGGCTACAAAATCAATAACTCAAAGACAGAAGCCCTCCCCCTTAATATGACCCCGAGGACATTGTCAATCCTTTCTCACTCATTTCACTACACTTGGAAGACATCCTCTCTAAAATATCTGGGGGTACATCTCACTCCGTCCTATGAGACTCTATATAAAGCTAATTTCCCCCAACTCTTTAAGGACATTAGGGCGTCCCTGGTCAAATGGAAATTACTAAAATTGTCCCTCTTTATGCTCCAGATTTTCTTTGAATATTGTCAGTTCTGTATCTTTTCATTCTCTGTAAAAAATTCTCTCAATAAAAATTACAATTTAAAAAAAAAAAAAAAATTGTCCCTCTTTGGCAGGTTAGCGACCATTAAGATGGCAATCCTCCCTAGACTTCTCTACCTTTACGAGACGCTACCCATCCCAATCCCTCTGGCACACCTTAGGACGCTCCAAGGTGACCTTCTACGGTTCTTTTGGAACTACGGAAGGCGCCGGCTACCCAGGTCTGTATTATTTGCCCCACGGAATCAGGGAGGTCTTGCCTTCCCCAATATAACCAAATATTATTTAGCAGCCCAACTTAGACCGATAGCTTCGTGGAGTACGCTACACGCCTATAACCGTTGGTCTCAAATTGAGAAGCTCTGGTTGGCCCCTACGCACCCTAACTCCATGTTATGGAGTACGGAAGTTAGTCTTAGTAAATATCAATCATTGGGGCCAATAGCGCTGGTTCGCACACTGTGGCTCCGCTCCAAAAAAATATATCCGTTGTCCTCCACAACCTCCCCGGCCACCTCTTTTTTGTTTACACCCACTGTCCCAGACAGTCTGACATCTCGAATGTCCCAACCCTGGTTTAATAGAGGTCTATTTCGTTTTGGTCAGCTGGTGGATACCAGGACTAGGTTACTTAGATCTTTCCAGGAATTAAAAGATTTATATGATCTACCTAGACAAACATTCTATAGCTACCTGCAGATCTGCCACTTCGCACAATCTTTTACACCGACCCTACAATTCTCCCCTTTAACTGGGTTTGAAAAAATATGCCTGGAGGACTCGTCTCCGAAGGGCATGATCTCACGTACCTACCAAATTCTGATAGCGGATTCCTCTTTGACGGGACCGCGGCATGCTTATATAGATAAGTGGGACAGGGACTTGGGGGAGGCCGTGCCCTTGGCGACCTGGCAGCGGGTGTGGTCACGTGCAGCTAAAAGCTCCGTTTGCACTTTATATAAGGAAAATCAATACAAGGTTATGCTGCACTGGTATCAAACTCCGTCCCTGCTCCATTCTATCTACCCCTCCGCGGACCCCCGCTGTTGGCGCTGCCGTAGTGCAGTTGGGACACTGTTCCATATTTACTGGACATGTCCACGAGTTGTCCCCTATTGGGAAACGGTTCGGGCCTTATTACGTACCATTTTTGAAGTACAAATACCATTAGACCCCAAGCTATTTCTCCTGGACCTCCCTCCTACCACACTCTCCCGATCCTCCCAAAACCTACTAGCCCATGTGCTGACGGCTGGGCACTGTCTAATTGCTCTAAAATGGAAGAAACGGGAAATTCCTTCGCTAGTTGAGTTACATACTAGAATTAGAGATGTCAGGCGAATGGAATATCTTACAGCTTCCCTAAATAACACGCTCGACAAACATAACAAGGTGTGGGACCTTTGGGATAAGATGGAGGCACTCGCCCTATGAGTGTGGAGGTGGCAGGGGCGCGGGGTTGGTCGGTCGGATGGGCGTCCTTTACTTTCCTTTCCTTTCCTTCCCTTCTCTTTTCACTTCTTTCTTCTTCTCTATCTAATCTGTACCTCTTCTCTTCCATTCGGGGGCTGTTTGCACGATTCTTCGTGTTTTTGCTCACCTTTCCTATCTTCCTTCTCTCTCCTTACGCTCCTTTCTTTTGGTCACAGGGAGGTTTGCTAAATTGATCAGAAGCAGACTGCAGGGATCTAACTCCCCCGGTAACTGTACGTCATTGTAATGTAATGCTTGAGTTGATGCAATGTTGTATTCTTTGCTTTTGCTATTTTGTTTCTGGACCCAAAGAGCTGGGATCTTATGCCCACACTACTGAACAGAAGCATCAGCGGCCCGTTTGGTATGGGCAGCCCGTCACGCGGAGTTCTGTAGTCTGTGATTGCTTACCTTTATTACCTGTACCTTATTGTTCCTTCTTTGATATCTTTGTTTCATTTGAAATTTCAATAAAATGTCAGTTTTCAAAAAAAAAGCTAAGGCCAGGCCTAGACATGACCTTCTTGTTAAGACACGTGAAATTCAACGTCCTCCCCTATGCATCATTACTACATATTGTCAACAGTATCAGCAGATAAAAAACATATTATCTAAATATTGGCAGATACTCGCTACAGACAATTGTCTTGCACCATTTGTACCCACACAGCCGCTTTTCACTTACAGGAGAGCTCCATCCATACGCAATAAACTTGTTAACAGTGAATACTCTACAAATACATTCAATACTAACAAATTCTGAGGCAGCTTTCAGTGTGGGAGCTGAGGATATTGTAAATATATGGATACCACGAAAAGAGTTGTCCTACCAAAGGGACACCCTTTTTCTCTACACCATTATGTTAACAGTCGCACCATTGGAGTAGTTTATCTCTTGTCATGTGAATGCGGCTGTTATTATGTGGGAAAAACGAAGCTACCATTTTGGAAACCTATTTATCGTCATACCATTAGTATTAACACAAAAGATCCTGATTTTCCTACGGGTCGCCACTGCCGCTTAGTCCATCCTGACCATACTCCTAAAATAAGTCTTCTGGCCTTAGACCATTCCCCCCAGTTTTAGACGTGGTGATTACAATAAATTATTACTACAGAGTGAATTGAGGTGGATATTCCACCTCAATGCTACCTCACCCCCCGGCCTCAATGAGGCATTTCGTTTCAAGCCCTTCCTTGATGGCTTCCAATCCGGGGTCTGTGAACTTGATTTATAATACTATCTGCTTTTCTTTGTTTAGAATTATACCTTGCCTGTTTTACACAATCTTTGTATTGCAATGTTATTTTTACCCTTTGTATTATCCTGTCAATATTTCACCTCTATGATAGCATTACCCGATAACTAGTTGTATCTAGTATTATATAACATCACAGCATCATGTCATAGAATGCACCATAAACTTGTTACTTTTTCTCCATCGTATATTTGCTATTGTTAGATGCAACTGTTGCACCTTGCTGCTAACGTTCTATTTATATGATATAATTTATAGTTTGGTGTTTCATTAAGTTCACTACAGCATATTATGTCTTTGCATAATTGTGATTTATATGTTACCCGTTGCCCATTACACAATTGTTATCACTATATGTAATTTCTGTTTTGACCTTTTTGCTTTGTTACACCACTATAACCTTTAATGTCTGCCTGTCATGTTCAGTGATGTACTGCTTCTGTATTTTAGCCTGCACTTCCCCTTGCTCACCACCAGGGGTTTACACATGGTGTTTTTTTCCTCTTTATCTAATTTTATCCCCAAATTTTGCCTTATCAGGCCATCCGGTTTTTGTCTATGTGTTGCCCGGCGCGGGAGACCCACATGCCCCCATGATACTCATGGGGAGCTTGCAGATTCCTTTCCCATTTAGCGCAGGAGGCTTCCTGAGCTCTTCTTGTTTGCGCTCCACTCTGGCAGGCAGCCGGTGATGCACGATGCGGGACGCGTTCCCACCCATTCGTGGGCAGGGCCCCACGCTGCCTCATCAGGGATCTCACTAGATGGACTCAGTGCAGCCAATCAGTGCACCAGTCCGTCTCAAACGGCCTCAGCTGTGGAGGCTGCCGATGGCAACTGTCCACAGCTGATTGCAATAAGCCTTCTGGGTTATTTAAAGGCCTGCATGCATGGCGGTCAGCACGCCGTGGGTTGCACGCCACCAAGGATTGTCTCCATACGCACTCCGGTTTCGGGTTAGCATACTATTTGCTGTCATACTCCCAGCCTCATACTCTTATACAGAGGCATGTTTGTGCTGTTGCCGACTATGGTGTGTTTCTCTTCTTTTTTACCAGACTTTATTTCTTTGGACACTGGCCGCTTGCTTACTGTTCTGTTTATTTATTGAACCAGACAGCTGAGATCCTGCAGCTATAGCACCTCCGGACCTTACTCTACAGTAATCTGTCCTTTCATTCTACGGCCCATTAGGTGCACATAGCTACCTGTAACCTACTGCCATACCTCATGTTTTGAACTATACTAGAGTACTTTCACCCCCTGCTGCTGACCGTAGGTGACAGTGTCAGGCTTGTGAGTATACTTATTCCCTTCAGCATTAATTATCAAGGATAAAAATGTAGAGCTATGCATCTTTCTGTTCTGCTCATATTTGTACTAAATTAATTATGTTTACATTTTAGACAGTGTATACAAGATGTTTTTATGCCTAAGAAAAAGGACGGATAGTCCAAAACATGTCGGCATCATTCTCCATACTACATATGTTTCAAGCCTTCTTCAAACCAGTATTGTGAAGTACCTTTTGTACACGCTTGACACATGTTATACCAATTAAATATATATATATATAAAAAATATATATTTTTTTTTTAACTACGGACTGGTCCATCTGATTTAAACATCCCTAGGGGTATATGCCATGCCTAGTGCACCAGGTTCTTTTTTTCTTGTTAGCTTCAAAGGGGGGCAGATGAGACATCAATGTTCTAAAAGTTCCTTGATGGCTCATAAAGGAGCACAAACATTGGTGGTGAATAGTAGGGATGAGCGTAAACACACACAGTCTAGTACTGTATAATAGACATTTTTTTTTAAATGAAGGAATTGTCAAAAACTGTCTGCTGTCGTTTTTACTTTTTTTGACACTTTTTTGGTAAATGGTGACACCAAAGCACCCTCCCCATGTTGAGGGCATGTGGCCTGGTATGGTTCAGGAGGGGAAGCACTCTCTCGCCCCCCCTTTTCCTGCAGCCTGCCAGGTTGCATACGCGGATAAGGGTCTGGTATGGATTTTGGGGGGGACCCCCACGCCATTTTTAAAAAAAAATTGGCACAGGGTTCACCTTAACCACTTCATGCAAACCTTCATGCCTGTACGTTGGTACTTTGATGCTAAATATCATTGTTATGTCAGCAGCTGGTTGCCATAACCCCAGTATTTTTGGGAATGGCGTGCATTTCTCTTTAGGATAAAAGTGGTCTCTGCGGCACATTTCCCACAAGATCACTTTTATCGGTGGCAGGAGTGGCAGGAGAGGTGCCCACCCCTTCCCGCCGCATCGGTCATCTCTACCTCTTACCTTACCCGTCTGTAGTGATGGAGACGATCGCATCTGCTCCCCTCACTGACTGGATGCTGAGTGAGGGGAAGATGGCTCCATAGCATTGGAGGGTGGAAGAAACGTCAAACGTCACTTTCGCCCAATGCTCCTAAAAGGAGAATTTTTTTTTTCTTCAAATTACATTTCTTTATTATTATTGCATTTTAGTGTAAATATGAGATCTGAGGTCTTTTTTGACATTTAAGAGGTCCTGTCATTCTTTTTTTTATATTACAAGGGATGTTTACATTCCTTATATTAGGAATAAAAGTGACCCAAAGCATTTTTTTAAAAAGACAGTGTCAAAATAACGAATAAAAAAGTTAAATAAATAAGAAAAAAAAAAAAGTAAAGCGCCCCATACCGACGAGCTCGCACAAAGAAGCAAACACAAACGTGAGTGGTGCTCGTATATGAAAACAGTGTTCAAACCACACATGTGAGGTATCACCGCGATCGTTACAGCAAGCGCAATAATTCTAGCCATAGATCTCCTTTGTAACTCAACACTGGTAACCTGTAGAATTATTTTTTTGTTCATCAATGTTTTTTTATTGTTTTATAATAGATCCAAGAACAAAAAGGGAAAAAAAAAACATTGTAGACATTGTACTTCATGTTACAAAGTAGTGTGTACACTTCAATACATAGAAATTTGCTATATGAGTTGGGTTAACAGATAACAGAAAAACAAAAGTTTATGAAAAGCAGAAACTTATACGTCAGGTATAGTTATATGGTTACCGTGAAGTTGTGGTTCCTACTCCCCCAAGAACCCCCAATGGGACCTCTTTTGATTCTTGGGGGGA
This sequence comes from Lithobates pipiens, assembly GCF_037356315.1. NCBI lineage: Eukaryota > Metazoa > Chordata > Amphibia > Anura > Ranidae > Lithobates > Lithobates pipiens. Next base: position 236,701,142 of record NW_027507903.1, read on the forward strand.
GAGCTAAATCTAGTTTCTATTGCATAACCTAAATATGAAACATTACTAAAATTTTCAATTCTGACTTGTTGCTATATCATGACCAAGCTAAAGCTAATTTCTATTACAGCATAGAAATTTTTCATTTTGTTCCCATGGTAACCACAATCTTTTTTTCTTTAGCTAGACAACCTCCACTGGAAGCCATGGCTAATTCATAACTATTATGAAGGTTTACCAAGTCAAGTGTGTGTTCAACTGAAGGAACATGTTCTGTTTTCCATAGTCTTGTTATACTCTTGCAGCTAGTAGGATGTGTGTTGTTACATGTCTGATGTGCTGTGGTACAGAGTCTATATTGAGGTTTAAGATCACCAAGTCAGGTGACGGGGGGGATATGTTGTGTTGCAATATCTGTTAGGAATTGGAAAATTGTTTTCCAATAATTTTTGAGACAGTTGCACTGCCAAAATATGTAAAGCATGACAGCTTTGGTTGAATTGCATCTCCAACATATGTCTGTAGAATTTGTACTAAATAATGCAAGTTTTGAAGGGGTTAAGTACCATTTCAGGGACAGTTTTTGGGCGAGTTCCCATAAAGCAGAGCATTTAGTTCCTTTGTATATTGATTGTAAAGCTAGTTGCTATTGGTGTTCTGTGTATTTTTGCTTCTAGGTTTGGTATTTTGCCATATACATTTGTTGAATAAGGTTTGGAGAGATTTGAAAAAGTATTTGGGTATGGGAATGGGAAGAGTCCTGAATAAGTAAAGAATTTGTGACAGGTGGAGCATTTTGAATGCTGCCAGTCTGCCGGATCAGGATAGTTCTAGCTTTTTTATGGATTGGGTTTCTATTCACAGTTTGGTAAGGAGTGGTTTGAAATTAGCTCAGAAGAAGTGTTTGACCGATCTTGTGAGATGAACCCCAAGATATTATATGTTCTTGTTCTTGTCTGAGCAGGCAAAAGGGTATTGGACCTGTAATACGTTTTTGGTTGTGGCGTCTAATTTAAGATCTAGAATTTGAGATTTAAGTAAGAATCAGGATCGTGTCAACCACAAAGAGACTAATTTAATGGAAGGTTTTGGCTATCATTAAACCCGTGATTGAAGGGTTCGAGTGCACGTGCGCCGCTAAAGGTTCTGTCATCATGTTCAATATTATTGGTGATAGAGGGCACTCTCGGCGAGTACCATTCCTTATGTTGAATGGTTGAGATATCATATCTGCTGAGTATACTTGTGCTGATGGATTGGAGTAATGTGCCATGATGGCCTTGTATATTTGTTCTTTGAAACTGAATTTAAGGAGTACCTTCTGGAGATAGGACGAGTGTACCATGTTGAACGCCTTCTCTGCGTCTAAGGAAAGCAGCAGAGAAGGCGTTCCGCGGGATTCAGCATGGTGTATCAAGTTAATTATGCGTCTTGTGGTGTCTGGTGCCTGTCTCCCTTTAGTGAACCCTGATTGGTCCATGTGGATGAGATCTGGCATGATCTCCATCAAGCGTCTGGCAATTGTCTTAGCATAGATTTTTTTTTTAGTTGTGCCTCAGTTTGTGTAAGGAGTGTAGCCTGATGTAGAAATGCATTGATATTGTTGTTTGAGGGTTGAAACGTGGAGGGATCTTGTCTAATATTATAAAGGTCACTATAATAGTCACTGAACACTATGTCCTGGGTGTTAGTCAGGTTTTCTTTAGTGTGTGGATGGAATAAATGAGTCAGTGTTAAATGTAGAGTAAGAGGTGGCTTTAATCTTACATTGTACATGTTCAAAGGAATGGAGGAGAAGTGACCTAAATTCCTGTCTCAATTTCACTAGCTGGGCCAAATGTGTTGGGTGGGGATCAGCTTTGCGTTGGGTCTCGATATGAGAAATTTGTGAGGTGAGGTTATCAATACTCTGCATCCTCTTATTTTTACATATAGTACTTAATTTCATTATAGTGCCTCGAATAACAGCTTTGTGCGCATTCCATACCATACCTGGGTCAGACACTGGTCCATTATTATGGTTGAAGTATTCAATTAGATGGTCTCTAAAGTACTGGGAGTATTTTGGATGTTGTAGTATGTAATTTTTGGCACAACAGAGAAAAGTATTCTGCTGGTGCTTAGTGTCATTTATGGAAAATGTGTGAGGGGCGTGTGATCTGACCATGTCATGGTGTGAATTACAGATGCTAATTTTTTTTAACAACCACTTGTCTGCGAGGAACATGTCTATTCTCAAATATGATTTATGATGTGGGGAGAAGTAAATGTAGTCCTTTTCAGGACCATGATGACATGTCCAAACATCAAATAGATCTTGTGTTGCAAGGAATTTTTTCAGGGGGATTCCCTTCTCTTCGCTGCCGGTGTGGTATCCATGTGTATTTCTGCTACCAGGTTAAAGTCTCTGTATAGGAATAAGTGACCCTGTGGTACTGCTTGGGCTCTGCGTATTGCTTTCTGGAGGAAACTCGTCTGGTGAATTTGGGGGCATACACATTGAGCAGAGTGTATGTGGTTTTGTTTAGGGTATATATTAGAGTTAAGTATCGATCATTGGGGTCAGATATTTCTTGAAGCAGGTGGAAGTCCACATCATTTTTTATTGCTATTAGGACTCCTCTTTTTTTGGAGGAATAAGTAGCATGGTAGATGTGTGAATAATTGTTGTTGGAGCAAATGTGCCATAAGGAGTGTCTTTTAGCTGGGTGATTTAAGACTTTGGCGTTGAGGGATAATATGGTAAGCGGCATCACTGGCTGTTAGGGGTGTAGCTAATAGAGGAATGATTAGTAAACACTTATGCCCCGTACACACGATCAGACTTTCTGACAACAAAACCTTGGATTTGGCTCCAACTTTTCTTGCATACACACGGTCACACAAATGTTGGCAAACAATTACGAACCTAGTGACGTACAAGATGTACGTGATTAGTGATGGCCGAACGGTTCGCCCGGCGGTCGTTTCGCGGCGAATTTCCGACTTTCGCCGTCCGCGGGTTCGAACGCCTTTTTCCGTCGTTCGCCCCGGCGGACTTACGTGTTTAATGTATACAAGAACTTTAACCTTTCGTGACACGTTTATCATGTGTTACAGGACAACCAATTGAGACATGACAGCTCATGGACACTTGGACATTCCCCCTAACCTATAAATACACCCGATCCGGTGGCCATTTTACATTCTTTCTTCTGTCACTGTAGGGAAAGGATCCTGTGTGGAGTAGGGACAGAGAAAACGCTAGCTATTTGGTACACAAAAGTTCTTTTCAGGACTGGTATAGGTGTTAGGTCAGCAGCCTGAGTTTCTTTTGTCAGTTTAGATAAAGGGACAGAGCGCTGTATGCTGCTATTTTAGGGACAGCTCAGCCAGATTAGTCTTTCTTCATCATCATCATCATCATCATCATTAGCTGTTACTATCAGGTCCACAAAAGAGCTGTTCCAGCTAATCGTTCCAGCCTACTCTTTTTTGCCAATTTGTATAGGGACAGGCAGGAAGCAGTGTGTCAGGCAGTGAGGATAATTTTAAAGACTTGCTGTTACTATTAGTTCCACAAAGGTTCTTTTCAGGACTGGTATCAGTGGTACGGTAATAGGCTTGTACACGTATAATATTCTTTCTTCCAAATATAGAAAGAATATTATACTTGACTGCTGCCCTTCTGCTGCAGTCTGCTAATCATTCACAACTCACTTGTTCCACAAAGCTCTTTATCAGGACTGGTAACTTGGTCTGTCTAGGGTGCTACGGTACATAGGCTTGGGTGCGGTACAGTCTGCTGTTCTGTAAGGACCGCTATCGGTCCACAATAGATAGGGTTGCCGTGCACTACTGCTGACCGCTGCCCTATACTGCAGCAGTCCTTCAGCGGTATAGGGACTGACGCACAGTCTGCTAAACACTAATACACAACCTGCTTGGTCCACAAAAGTTCTTATAAGGACTGGTAACTTGGTATAGGGTGCTACGGTACATAGGCCTGAGTGCGTTACAGTCTGCTGTTCTGTAAGGACCGCTATCGGTCCACAATACATAGGGTTGACGTGCACTACTGCTGACCGCTGCCCTATACTGCAGCAGTCCTTCAGCGGTATAGGGACTGACGCACAGTCTGCTAAACACTAATACACAACCTGCTTGGTCCACAAAAGTTCTTATAAGGACTGGTAACTTGGTATAGGGTGCTACGGTACATAGGCCTGAGTGCAGTACAGTCTGCTGTTCTGTAAGGACCGCTATCGGTCCACAATACATAGGGTTGCCGTGCACTACTGCTGACCGCTGCCCTATACTGCAGCAGTCCTTCATTGGTATAGGGACTGACGTACAGTCTGCTAATCACTAACACACAACCTGCTTGGTCCACAAAAGTTCTTATAAGGACTGGTAACTTGGTATAGGGTGCTACGGTACATAGGCCTGAGTGCAGTACAGTCTGCTGTTCTGTAAGGACCGCTATCGGTCCACAATACATAGGGTTGCCGTGCACTACTGCTGACCGCTGCCCTATACTGCAGCAGTCCTTCATTGGTATAGGGACTGACGTACAGTCTGCTAATCACTAACACACAACCTGCTTGGTCCACAAAAGTTCTTATAAGGACTGGTAACTTGGTATAGGGTGCTACGGTACATAGGCCTGAGTGCAGTACAGTCTGCTGTTCTGTAAGGACCGCTATCGGTCCACAATACATAGGGTTGCCGTGCACTACTGCTGACCGCTGCCCTATACTGCAGCAGTCCTTCATTGGTATAGGGACTGACGTACAGTCTGCTAATCACTAACACACAACCTGCTTGGTCCACAAAAGTTCTTATAAGGACTGGTAACTTGGTATAGGGTGCTACGGTACATAGGCCTGAGTGCGTTACAGTCTGCTGTTCTGTAAGGACCGCTATCGGTCCACAATACATAGGGTTGCCGTGCACTACTGCTGACCGCTGCCCTATACTGCAGCAGTCCTTCAGCGGTATAGGGACTGACGCACAGTCTGCTAAACACTAACACACAACCTGCTTGGTCCACAAAAGTTTTTATAAGGACTGGTAACTTGGTATAGGGTGCTACGGTACATAGGCCTGAGTGCAGTACAGTCTGCTGTTCTGTAAGGACCGCTATCGGTCCACAATACATAGGGTTGCCGTGCACTACTGCTGACCGCTGCCCTATACTGCAGCAGTCCTTCATTGGTATAGGGACTGACGTACAGTCTGCTAATCACTAACACACAACCTGCTTGGTCCACAAAAGTTCTTATAAGGACTGGTAACTTGGTATAGGGTGCTACGGTACATAGGCCTGAGTGCAGTACAGTCTGCTGTTCTGTAAGGACCGCTATCGGTCCACAATACATAGGGTTGCCGTGCACTACTGCTGACCGCTGCCCTATACTGCAGCAGTCCTTCATTGGTATAGGGACTGACGTACAGTCTGCTAATCACTAACACACAACCTGCTTGGTCCACAAAAGTTCTTATAAGGACTGGTAACTTGGTATAGGGTGCTACGGTACATAGGCCTGAGTGCGTTACAGTCTGCTGTTCTGTAAGGACCGCTATCGGTCCACAATACATAGGGTTGCCGTGCACTACTGCTGACCGCTGCCCTATACTGCAGCAGTCCTTCATTGGTATAGGGACTGACGTACAGTCTGCTAATCACTAACACACAACCTGCTTGGTCCACAAAAGTTCTTATAAGGACTGGTAACTTGGTATAGGGTGCTACGGTACATAGGCCTGAGTGCAGTACAGTCTGCTGTTCTGTAAGGACCGCTATCGGTCCACAATACATAGGGTTGCCGTGCACTACTGCTGACCGCTGCCCTATACTGCAGCAGTCCTTCATTGGTATAGGGACTGACGTACAGTCTGCTAATCACTAACACACAACCTGCTTGGTCCACAAAAGTTCTTATAAGGACTGGTAACTTGGTATAGGGTGCTACGGTACATAGGCCTGAGTGCAGTACAGTCTGCTGTTCTGTAAGGACCGCTATCGGTCCACAATACATAGGGTTGCCGTGCACTACTGCTGACCGCTGCCCTATACTGCAGCAGTCCTTCATTGGTATAGGGACTGACGTACAGTCTGCTAATCACTAACACACAACCTGCTTGGTCCACAAAAGTTCTTATAAGGACTGGTAACTTGGTATAGGGTGCTACGGTACATAGGCCTGAGTGCAGTACAGTCTGCTGTTCTGTAAGGACCGCTATCGGTCCACAATACATAGGGTTGCCGTGCACTACTGCTGACCGCTGCCCTATACTGCAGCAGTCCTTCATTGGTATAGGGACTGACGTACAGTCTGCTAATCACTAACACACAACCTGCTTGGTCCACAAAAGTTTTTATAAGGACTGGTAACTTGGTATAGGGTGCTACGGTACATAGGCCTGAGTGCAGTACAGTCTGCTGTTCTGTAAGGACCGCTATCGGTCCACAATACATAGGGTTGACGTGCACTACTGCTGACCGCTGCCCTATACTGCAGCAGTCCTTCAGCGGTATAGGGACTAAGAGTTTTGTCACAGGGTGATTTAAAAAATGACAGGCAGAGGAAGAGGCAGGCCCTTCCGCAGGGGTGGTAGGGGTAGGGCAGGAGCAACAGCCTTGAGCCAAAGTGGGAAGTTGCAGAAGGTGCGTTCAATTACTTTAAAGGACGCACCAGACTTGGTTGAGTGGCTCACTCAGCCTTATTCTTCTGCACCCTCCTCATCCTCTCGATCTGCACCCTCTTCTTCACTCTCTGCTATGTGCACCCCCAAAGACACTACCACCAACAACACCACCACCACCACATACCTTCCGCTTGAGTGCAAATGGGGGCCTTCATGCTCCAGTGTTTTAATAGGGACCCCCGTATAAAAAGCATGAGGGTCAAGGACCAGTACTGGGTGGCAACGTACTTAGATCCCCGGTACAAACACAAAATGGCGGAAATGTTACCGCCGTCGCAGAGGGCTGTCAGAATGCAGCACTTCCAGGCCTTGCTTCGAGAAATGCTGCATTCTGCTTTTGCGTGCGCTGGCAGAGGAGCAATTCCCACTCCCAGAGAAGGATTTGCGGGTACCAATCCAACAGCGCCTGCAAGAAGAGGCCGGTTTGAAGATGTGTTGGTGACTTCGGATATGAGGTCATTCTTTCAGCCGACCCATCGACAGGTGTCATCCGGATCCAGCATCAGGGAACGCCTAGACCGTCAGGTGTCCGACTACATTGGGTTAACGGCCGATGTGGACGCTCTGAGGAGTGATGAACCCCTAGACTACTGGGTGGGCAGGCTTGACCTCTGGCCAGAGCTTGCCCAATTTGCAATCGAACTGTTGGCTTGCCCCTCATCCAGTGTCCTGTCCGAAAGGACGTTCAGCGCAGCAGGGGGGATTGTGACCGATAAGCGTACTCGCCTAGCTCACGACAGTGTTAACTACCTCACATTTCTAAAAATGAATGAGGCATGGATCTCGGAGGAATTCAACACATGTGATCAGTAGACCATGTATATGTCTATAAACAATTTTTGGAATCAAGCACACAGACCTTCTTAATTCATTTGGCTCACTTCCCTGACCCAAAAAAGCACACCGTACTATATGCCCCTACCCTCCTCTTTGAAGAGATTGAGCGGTGTCATATTTCTACTGGGGCTGCTTATTATGAGGGGTTCCCACCATCCCTGTGCTGTGCTGACTTCCTCCTGGGTGTTCTTATTATGAGGGGCTCCCACCATCCCTGTGCTGTGCTGACTTCCTCCTGGGGGTTCTTATTATGAGGGGCTCCCACCATCCCTGTGCTGTGCTGACTTCCTCCTGGGGGTTCTTATTATGAGGGGATCACACCATCCCTGTGCTGTGCTGACTTCCTCCTGGGGCTGCTTACGGTGCTGCTGTCAGCGCTGTATGTCACGGAGCTGCTGTCAGCGCTGTATGTCACGGAGCTGCTGTCAGCGCTGTATGTCACGGAGCTGCTGTCAGCGCTGTATGTCACGGAGCTGCTGTCAGTGCTGTATGTCACGGAGCTGCTGTCAGCGCTGTATGTCACGGAGCTGCTGTCAGCGCTGTATGTCACGGAGCTGCTGTCAGCGCTGTATGTCACGGTGCTGCTGTCAGCGCTGTATGTCACGGAGCTGCTGTCAGCGCTGTATGTCACGGTGCTGCTGTCAGCGCTGTATGTCACGGAGCTGCTGTCAGCGCTGTATGTCACGGAGCTGCTGTCAGTGCTGTATGTCACGGAGCTGCTGTCAGCGCTGTATGTCACGGAGCTGCTGTCAGCGCTGTATGTCACGGAGCTGCTGTCAGCGCTGTATGTCACGGTGCTGCTGTCAGCGCTGTATGTCACGGAGCTGCTGTCAGCGCTGTATGTCACGGAGCTGCTGTCAGTGCTGTATGTCACGGAGCTGCTGTCAGCGCTGTATGTCACGGAGCTGCTGTCAGCGCTGTATGTCACGGAGCTGCTGTCAGCGCTGTATGTCACGGTGCTGCTGTCAGCGCTGTATGTCACGGAGCTGCTGTCAGCGCTGTATGTCACGGAGCTGCTGTCAGCGCTGTATGTCACGGAGCTGCTGTCAGCGCTGTATGTCACGGAGCTGCTGTCAGCGCTGTATGTCACGGAGCTGCTGTCAGCGCTGTATGTCACGGTGCTGATGTCAGTGCTCTGTATTACGGTGCTGCTGTCAGTGCTCTGTATCTCCTGCACCCTCTTGTTTGCCTACCCTGGTCCCTGACCTTCCCTCTCCTCCATTGCCTTCATTAGCTCCATAGTCCTGAATTGTCAGAACAATTTCCCAAATAAAAAAAAAATGCTTGTAGTTATCGATCCCAAATTCACCTCATACATGTATTATGCTATTGTCCAGGTGGTGGGACTACGTGCTACCCCCTAATAATTACCCCGTGGCCGCAAATTCGACCTAAAGGTTTGCGAAATTCGCCTCCCATTGAAGTCAATGGAGCCCGCGGCGAACGGTCGTTTTCGCGAACGTTTGTGTCCGTTCGCGTTTCGCGTTCGCGAAACGTCCCGTCGGAAGTTCGTCCATCACTATACGTGATATTTCCATTACGAACGCTAGTTTTACAAGAGGTGAGCGGTGGCCATATTGCTACACCTTAGGCCTAAGAAGTGCCTTCCCACCCCTCCTACTCCAGTTTAATTCATCACTAACCACTTGAAATAGCCAGCTCACTGGGGGGGGGTGACTCAGGTCTGCCTTAAAAGAGACTTTCCCAAGTGTTCTTCCAGGACAGCCCTTGAGAGATGGAGCTCCTCCCATTGACACAGGAAACACATTGCCACAGTTCAAAAGGCGGTCCCTCAGGTCCCTGGTCAGTCATTTGTGTTTCCTCCGTCGGAGGAACATGTTGCCAGGAACCTGGAGGCCCCTCTTAGGGGCTGCCTGAGAACCTGTAAGCCATAAGGGACCCGGTCCTGTTTTTTGGCTGCAGTTTGGGTCCATACCTTTTTTCTTGTGGCTCGGGTACCGTCCAGCTGAACCGGAGCAGACCCGTTACCCTCCTCCTTCCAGTGCGGAGGTGGCCAGGGGCAGAATGACGCCGGTATCCCCCAGGAGCGGTGAGTGGAACCTTCCATCTCTGCTCCTTGTTGCGGTGGGGTCGGAGACGCCGAGCGTAATTTCCGGCGGAACCACGTCATCACTGTGTGCCGAGACTTCCGGTTCCGGGTCTCTAGGGTACAAGGAGGAGAGGGAGAGCCAGCACTGTGCCTGTACAGTCCCGACCAGTGTCCAGCAATACCGGACTAGCAGCGGGATCCGGAGCGGCAGAGGGGGACCATGGAGGCTATTCCCCAGGACACTCCGGCGGAGACAGGCACCAGCCAATCCCAGGTAGGCTGCTGGGCATGCTATTACTCTGGTGGAGTGGTGGTGTTTGTAGGCTGGGTTCTGTAGTGCCCCACGGTGGTGGTTAACTCACAGTTAAGGATGTATGCAGTTGGGTGATTCTAAGGAGGGACATGGAGCTGACGCTAAAAAATTCTTTGTCTTCTTGTTTTCAGGCTAAAGAGCTACCAAAGGAAGACAAGGCAGGCCGAAAAAAGTGCCCTAATTGTGCGAATAGGTTGTCCTCTGGCTCTAACAAAGCCCTATGCAAGCAATGCATTGCAAGCTTGCTTAAATCTGAGGCAGATTCCCCCTTAGCAAATTTTTTGGGCTCCTTTAAAGAGGAAATGGCGTCGACCTCTAAATCCCTCCGGGAGTTAATCACTGACGTAGGGTCAGCTGCCTCCACGAGTAAAACAACTGCAATCTCCTCCTCACCATGCCTTACAACACCCAGCTCAGGGGAGCCCCGTATGGTCAGGGAGCCTAACCCCACGTTGATTAGCCCCGATTCCTCTGACACAGACTCTGATCAGGAAGAGGAGCAAACAACATCTAAAGCCTCAAAGTATAGATTGTCTCTTGAGGAAGTTGATGAGCTAATGGGTGCTATCTATGATACACTGGAAATTGAGGAGGAAGAAACTCAGTTATCCAGACATGATCAAATGTATGAGGCTCTGGGGAAAAAGAAAGCAAGGGTTTTCTCTATACATAAGGTGCTTTCTGACCTTGTGCTTAAGGAGTGGTCTGAACCAGATAAAAAGGTTTTCTTTCCTAAATCCCTTAAGAGAAGGTTCCCTTTTGATGAGAGCCCAGAGGCGGTCTGGAATAAAAATCCTAAACTAGACGCCCCTCTGTCCAAAGTCTCAAAGCATGCTGATCTGGCCTTTGAGGATATGGGGCACCTGAAAGATCCCATGGAGTAGGAGAACAGACATTGTCTTAAAGAGGGCCTGGGATGCCTCTATGGCAGGCTTAAAACCAGCTCTAGCCACTTCTTGTGTAGCTAGAAACCTGGAGTTCTGGTTGTCACAACTACAGGAACATTTAAAAGCAGGCACTCTTAGGGGGGAGCTTCTGAAATCCTTCCCTATGATTTTTAAGGCCACAAGTTTCATCTCTGACGCCTCCACGGACTCCGTAAAATTTACGGCTAAGTCAGCAGCACTTTCAGTGGCAGCAAGGAGGTCAGTATGGATGAAAACTTGGGGGGGAGACACGGCGTCTAAAACCCGCCTGTGCAGCATCCCTTTTACAGGAGACTTAGTCTTCGGGCCTGAATTAGATTCCGCCTTAGAAAGGACGGCGGATAAAAAGAAAACCTTTCCTGCAAAAAAGAAAAATTTCCAAAGAAAAATGTTTTGTCCCTTTAAGGAACCCTCTAAATCAGAGAAGAGTTCAACCCCCAAAAAACATTGGGCGGGACAGAAAGGGAAAGGGAAAGGGGGCATACTGTTTAGCCACCCCAATCAGGATCCCAAACCTCAGTGACGTCAGGGTTCCTGTGGGAGGAAGATTAAGCAAATTTCTTCCACAATGGGAAGAGACAACCTCGAACGAGTTTGTCTTAAATATAATAAAAAGGGGTCATGCGCTGGAATTCCACAGCAGCCCTCCCTCAAAGTTTTTGGTGACAAAGCTCCCAAGTCACTCAGAAAAGGCCAGGGCCTTACCTTTACTGATAGGGGAAATGGTGGATCAAGAGGTATTGACACCAGTCCCTATTCAGGAACAAGGAGACAGTTTTTACTCGCACATTTTCGTGGTAAAAAAGCCGTCAGGGAAGTTCAGACTAATTATGAACCTCCGACCACTGAATCGCTCCATCCGTTACAAGAGATTTCGGATGGAGTCCATTTATTCCATAAAGAACCTTCTCTAGAAAGAGATATTTATGGCCACCCTGGATCTAAGGGATGCTTATCTGCATATTCCAATAAGGGAGGAATGCCAGAAATTCCTTCGGATGGCAGTGCAGATAGACACAAAAGTTTACCACTTTCAGTGCAGAGCGCTCCCCTTCGGTCTGTCATCCTCCCCGAGAATCTTTTCCAAGGTTCTCGGAGAGGCTTTAGTTCCACTGAGGCTTCAATCAGTCTCAATTATTCCCTATCTAGACAACCTGCTCCTAACAGCACACTCGGAGTGTCGTCTTTCTCAGGATCTGGAGTTGACTCAACTCAGCCTGAGTCGATTAGGGTGGATTGTCAGTCAGGAGAAATCCAAGACAACCCCAACACAGGAGATCCTGTATTTGGGTTACTGGATCAAGTCTGTAGACCAGAAAATTATACTGCCGGAAGAAAAGATTTTGAATCTGTGGCAGAGAACATCTTTTCTTCAATGCAGCCCCAAATGTACAGTGAGGGAAGTAATGTCGGTCTTAGGTCTTATGACGGCAGCCATTCCAGCCGTACAATGGGCCAGGTTCCACCAAAGAGACCTTCAGGGATTTCTGTTGGAACAATTAAAGGGCAGAGATCTGGAGGAGGAGGTATCGATCCCCTCAAAGATAAAACGCTCCCTCTGGTGGTGGAAGGACAGGGAGAACCTAAACAAAGGGGTTCATTGGGTCCTTCCTGTCACCTCAACACTGACAACGGATGCGAGCAGCTGGGGCTGGGGAGCCCACCTCGGCTCAAGCTGGGTCCAGGACAAGTGGACCCCGGAAGAGAAATGTTTCTCTTCCAATTGGAAGGAGCTAACAGCGATCCTAAGAGCTGTTCTAGCCTTTCACCCCACAATACAGGGTCACCATCTACAAGTCCGTTCAGACAATATGACGGCTGTAGCATACATAAACAAACAAGGAGGTACCAGAAGTCCTCGACAAAAAGTTTCCAACCAAGAGTGGTCCTTACACCCAGAGGCATTCAATCTCATAACAACTCACTGGGGAAAACCAGAAGTAGACCTTTTTGCGAGCAAAGAGAATGCAAAGGTTCCCAATTTTTGCTCGCTAAACCCAGGAGATCAGCCCCTGGCTGTAGATGCCTTGCAAACTCCATGGACTTTCAGTCTGGCCTATGCATTTCCCCCTCTTCATCTCATTCCGAGGGTCCTAGCAAGATTCCTCACGGAAAAAACCTGTTTGATTCTAGTAGCACCATTCTGGCCCAGGAGACCATGGTTCACAACGTTGCTACAATTAACAGACTGTCCGCCTCTAAGGCTTCCCTGCAGACAGGACCTCCTGTCGCAGGGACCTCTTTATCATCCACAGGTGGCCACACTGAAGCTTTCAGCGTGGTTACTGAGGAGGAAATCTTAAGGAGTAAGGGCCTGACAGATGAGGTAATTGCGACCTTACTACAGAGTCGCAAACCAGTCACGAGGGCTATTTACAAAAAAGTCTGGAAAAAATTTAATAGCTGGCTGAATAGCCGTGACATAAATACGGCTAATATTCTACAGTTTTTACAGGAAGGTGTAAACAAAGGATTAACCCTAAGTACTATTAAGGTACAGATAGCTGCCTTAAGTGTGTACCTAGATGAACGCTTACAGGAAAATCCTTTTGTCGCTAGATTCTGTAAGGCAATCGCTAGACATAAGCCGGTCAGAGTCAGCAAAGTCCCATCCTGGGATTTAGCAGTTGTACTAAAAGCTTTCTTGGGGTCACCCTTTGAGCCTATCTCAGAGGCCTCCCTAAGGCTTATTACATTTAAGACAGTACTCCTGGTGGCAATCACTTCAGCCCGTAGGGTCAGTGAAATCCAAGCCCTTTTCATCAGGGAACCATTTCTACAGATCCTAGAAGACAGAGTCATACTAAAGACAGACCCTGGGTTCTTACCAAGGGTAGCTTCTAGCTTCCATAGGTCCCAAGATATTGTCCTCCCCTCATTTTATCAAAATGCAGCAAATGAGAAAGAAGAACGTTTTCATTTATTGGATGTGAGGAGGTGTATTCTAGAATATCTTAAAGTAACAAATCCTTTCAGAATCTCTGACTCCCTTTTTGTCCTTTTTTCCGGGCAGCGTAGGGGGCAACAAGCTTCAAAAGTAACCATAGCTAGATGGATTAGGCTAGCTATAGCAGAGGGGTATAAGGCCTTGAATAGAGATCCTCCTGAGGGTGTTAAAGCTCACTCAACAAGAGCGTTGTCTGCATCCTGGGCAGAAAGAGCTGGTGCCACCCCAGAGCAGGTATGTAAAGCAGCCACATGGTCAAGCTTTTCCACCTTTACAAGGCATTACCGACTGGACCTAATGTCTAGTCAGGATCAGGCCTTTGGGAGGAAAGTCCTCCAGGCCGTGGTCCCCCCCTAATCTGGTAAGTACTTGGGGATCCTCTCAAGGGCTGTCCTGGAAGAACACTTGGTAAAACTGGAGTTAGTACTTACCGGTAACTCCTTTTCCGGTGGTCTTCCAGGACAGCACAATCCCACCCTTTATTTGATTATAGTGATGTACTAATGTTATTACCTGTTATGGTTTATATGTTTTTCAGTTCCATCCTTCGGTTCTTGGTGAATGACTGACCAGGGACCTGAGGGACCGCCTTTTGAACTGTGGCAATGTGTTTCCTGTGTCGATGGGAGGAGCTCCATCTCTCAAGGGCTGTCCTGGAAGACCACCGGAAAAGGAGTTACCGGTAAGTACTAAATCCAGTTTTCATGCTATTAACACCCCCTGGAATGCCAAAGGCCTCATCTTCATAACACACACCTGGCGGCCATTTTGCTACACCCAGCAACAGTGAGGCTGCAGCTGCTCTATCCCCTACAGGCCTAACTTACAATTTGCTGAACTGTTTTTTACACTCACTTCTCAGAACTATTGCACACATCCCGAACACTTGCTGATCTAATGGCACACTCTCTGGTGAACCAGAATCAAACATTTAAAGGGGACCCACCTCCCTCCATAGCCACAAGTGTGATTTGAACACCACCACCTCCTGTGCGCTTGCTTACACAGTGCACAATGCTGGACATGCACTGCTTCTAGACATGGCAGACGGGTGAGACTGGGGCCCCGGTCTCCCCCGACATCTCTCCGAGACCCCTGCTAACTATTTTTTAAGCTTCAACATACATGGGAGTCACCTCTTCAGTTGTTCACAATGGCCGCACACCCCATGGGCAAAATTGGGGATCAAAAAAGCAACTACTCCATAACCATTAAACCTCAGACCTTTTCTGCAATGGAAGACTTTCTAAGCAGACCACGGCCTCAGGGGCTCTCAAAAGCGCGTGGACCACATTGGAGCAATCTGAACTGAACACTAGTACACTTTTTGACATTACCCCCACTCCTACATCAGGGGCCTCCCCCCCGCTGACAGCGGAGGAACTAGATGCTAAATTACACTCCCTACTCCAGACTATCACCCATAACATCACACAGGAAGTAGGAAAAGTAGCCTTAAGCCCCGTACACACGAGCGGACTTTTCGACATCCAAAGTCCGACGGACTGAGTCCGTCAGACTATTCGATCGTGTGTGGGCTGCAACGGACTTTAGCTTTGCTAAAGTCTGACGGACTTTAGAAATGAAGCATGCTTCAAATTTTCCCGACGGAACTCCGCCGGACCCGGTCCCCTTAGAAAAATCCGCTCGTGTGTATGCTACTCCGACGGACTAAAACCGACGCTAGGGCAGCTATTGGCTACTGGCTATGAACTTCCTTATTCGAATCCAGTCGTACGTCATCACGTTCGACTCCGTCGGAGTTTGGTGTGATGGTGTGTGTCCAAGTCCGTTCGGTCAAAAAGTTCGCCAGAACTCCGTCGGAACTCCGTCGGAACTCCGGCGGAACTCCTTTGGAGGTCTGTCGGACATAAGTCCTCTCGTGTGTACGGGGCATAAGAATTGAGAGGGGAGATTGACCAACTGGGGGAAAGCACTGACTCCCTAGAGTATAAATTCCATGAGATGGTACAGTATGTACAGGTGCTGGAGGAAGACAATGCCACCATAAAAAACACTCAGCTACAGGCTCAGCAGGAAGACCTAGAAAATAGAGAGCGCAGGCAAAACCTGAGATTCAGAGGCATTCCTGAAGCTGTGGAAGATAAGGATCTCTGTGCCTATCTCTTAAGCCTTTTTAACGTGGTTGCCCCTAATATCCCTGACATAGACTGGCATCTGGACAGAGCTCACAGGTCACTTGCCACAAAACCCCCAGCAGGGGCCAATCCAAGAGATGTAATTCTTCGTTTTCATTACTATGATACTAAGGAAGCTATAACCCTAGCCACTAGCAATCAATCCAGAATTGAATTAAAAGGCTTCAAGATGCAAATATTCAGCGACCTCTCACCCATTACTTTAACGAGAAGGAGGAATCTTCACCCACTAACTCTGCATCTTCAATCCTGCAAAGTCATTTATCACTGGGGTTTCCCCTTTCGTATTTCTGCATCCAAGGAAGGCATTCAATACTCTCTACTGAATTTGCAAGAAAGTGACACCTTCCTACGCAACTTGGGCATCCCACCCCCCCCCCCCCCCTTGACGAAGACCCTCCACCTCTTCCAGCTACACCTAAAATGGCTCCAAGCCGTATCTGGACCCCGGTGAGACAGAAGCCATCCAAGTCAAACTTCACACCCCAGAAATGCCATGCCTCAAGATTTCCGACCTGAATATTCTCTTTAACGACTGCTCTGAGTACGCTATTTTTTCTTGACCCACAGTTTTGGGTGGTCAACAACCCTCTAATGGGTTCACACACCACCTGGCCCGGGGAGTGGGTGGCCAAATATACCACAGCTGCCCTGGTTTGATCAGTTTTTGATAACAGGTGATTTTTTTTTTTTAAATTACAGGCAATTTTTTGCGTCGGAGAGTGATGGGAGACCTCCCGGTCCTTGTGTTTGGATATCTCCACGTCTCTGCTCTTGACCCATGGCTTAGACCTGGGCTTCCTGGTGACACCTGGCCATCCAGGTTTCTGCTTGATGGATGTTAAATTTCTGCTTCTCATTTTGAATTCAGTTTTTCTTCTTTCCCATTATTTTTTCTTTTTTGTATCACCTCAGGTTTTTTTTCCTCAACCTGAGCCTGCTAATTTTTATAAAGTCATTATCATTCAGTCACTTTGCTACCACTATTGCATGTATCTTTCTGATATTTAACATGTACTTTTAAGACATCCCTCCCCTATTGTATGCCGTATAAAGTATGGAATGCTTTTTCTTCTGATTAAGTTGTTATGGCACTGAAATTTCTAACCTATAATGTTAAAGGTTTAAACTCCATTCAAAAAAGATGGCTAGCTTTGAAGGAGTTTAATGCTTCCAAAGTGGACATAATCCTAGTTCAAGATACCCACTTCCATCCTGTGGGGTCCCTCAAGTTCTCTAGCAAGCACTTCCCGACATCTTTTGTGGCTTCCGATCCGTCGGGAAAGGCAGGCGTAGCTATTTTGATTAATCGACTTTGCCCTCTATGAGTTAAATCCTCCCACTTAGATCCCCAGGGTAGATTTATCATTCTAGAATGTTCTTTTCTCACTCAGTCCCTCACAATTGTTAATGTTTATGCTCCCAACTCAAGTCAGATCAGCTTCTTGTCCTCTATATTTGACACCGTAGACAAATTCTCCCAACCCTTTATGGTGATTGGAGGAGACTTTAACATGACCATGTCCACCGATAAAGATAAGTATAAGTTCCCCTGATGAAGTCACGTGACCCGTGACGAACACGCGTCGGGACGAGAGCTACCGGAAGTGACGCACACCGAGCTCGTTTATACAGCGCTTTTTATATCTTTTTGTTTGTGAGTATTTTATTTAACTTTTTAAATAAAACGTTTATGGTTAAAACTACTACACTATGGGGCATCCTTCCTCCACATCTCTTTAACCCTATATATACACAAATCGCTGAGGGACCCCCACGCTGAATGCTGCTGAGTTACCATTTAAAGGGACCATACAGCGCAATAGGCAGGATACTAACGCCAGGACCTGAGGACACCACAGCGGGACCTTAAAGGCAAAGAGCACCAGGGACCCTGAGGATATACATGTTACATGCTGTTACCTTACAGCTGTAAGGTAAGGGGACACCCATAACCAGATCACACAGGATCACGAGGGATATACCCACCACCACCAGCATCACCTTCAATTGCATTGTGTTCACCAATATTGTGCACATGTTACTTTTAACCCAGGAGGTGGCTCCCACCCAGCCGTATATGTACATTGGCCGCGTGGGAGCCACCTCCTTCTGACTGGACGTTACTGAATGTCCATCAGGAGGGGGATTGCGCGTGCACCCGCGCAGCAGCGCGATCTTGTTGCGCTCGTGTCAACCGGACATGGCGCATCTAGGATCGACAGGAGGGCTCTGTGATTGGCCCTCCTGATCACATGACGGCCGTGTCCAATCATGGCCATCATGTGATGTAAACAAACAGCCGGTTGCTAGGCAATCGGCTCTCCTCTCTTCACACAGAAGTCATCGCTGAGGAGAGGAGAGCAGATCGCTGCAGCCGGCTGGTGATCAGTGAATATGAGCTGTTTTTACAGCTTTTTACTCACTGATCAATAGTCTAGTGTAAAACACACATGTCCCCAAAACACATGTCCCCACACATGTCCCCAAATAATAAAAAGACATGTCCCCAAATAAAAAAAACACATGTCCCCCACATATGTCCCACTAAAATCACATGTTCCAATGATTATCTGCACACATATGTACGTGATCACCTGCACACATATGTACATGATCATTTGCGTACATATGTCCGTGATCACACAAACCAATTATTATACACTTAACGGAATTTTTTTTCCAAAAACATGTAGCAGAATACATTTTGGCTTAAATTTATGACAAAATTTGATTTTATTGGATTTCTTTTAAAATAGAAAAAAGAAAATATTGTTTTTTTTTCAAATGTCCTTTTTTGCTTATATCGCAAAAAATAAAAAACAGAGTCGTCAATAAATATTACCAACATAAAGCTATATTTGTGTGAACAAAATTATAAAAATTTCATTTGGGTACAGTGTAGCATGACCGCGCAATTGTCATTGAAAGTGCGAGGGCAATGAAAGCTGAAAATTGGGCTGGGAAGGAAGGTGATGAAAGTGCCCTGTATTGTAGTGGTTAAGCACTGGCACCTTATGCGATTTTCTCTGATATAAATGCCACATTCTGCACAGTGTAACGGACATTTTCTGTTAATTTAAATCCTTTTTTCGTCGTTTGATGTGTATTGCTTCAACATTGTATTTAGTTTTAGAGGGATTCTGCACTTATATTTCATTCTTTAGCACTGGCACTTTATGCGATTCTTTGGATGTAATCGCCACATTCTGCACAGTATAACGGATGTTCTGTTTATTTAAATTTTCTGCTTTATCTGCATTATTTCAGCATTTTTATCATGGTGTAGAGGAGTTTTTGCACTTACAATTTATCTTTCTAGCACTGGCACTTTATGCGATTTTCTGGCAGCTATAACACATCGCATTTGGTATCACGGGTTTTAAACACTTTGATTGTCTAATTTTGCATTTTTCTTCTTATATTTGAATATACCTGTGATTTTGTAAGGAATGTTACAGTGTTTTTGAGGGTTTTGTACTATCCCCCCATAAAAGTGTACACTGACCTATATATACGTTCCAAAATGCAAAATTAGCTTCTTTTATCTTCAAATAATTTTATTGAAATGTATATAAAAGTATACAGGTTACAGTCAGTACAAGCCTTGACATGTTGTTTATGAAGATACATACAGATAACCAACAAATATCGATTCATTATCATAGCAGTCGTCTCCCGTGTACAAGCCAGGCACACGTGGAGATCGTGAATGATAGGGAGGGCCTTCCCCCTCGGCGGCCTGGAGCGATCCCTCAAGGAGGTCGCAGCCACCGAGTGGGTGCTCCCCTCTTGTTTTTTCATTCTGCTAGGTACAAAACAAGGTTACTCTGGAAGTGTGTACCTCGGGAAGTGCTGACGTATTAGTATCTGACTGTTGTTTAACATGAACAAAATTAACTGTGCAATAAAACAGTAAAACTCAATAACAAGTCAAAACTCAAAACACAAAACTCAGAAGTCAGTCGTGTCTCAATTGAACGTTACATAATCCCTCTCTCACTCCCATTTGTGATGGGCTAACCCCTAGTACTATTAATCGAGTACCACTGGTGCCATGGTGCCCATAGCTCTTTTTTTTCCTCATACTTCCCCTGTGATGAAGAGTGTAGAACCTCGTACGTGCCATGTGTATGGATAGTGGTCATCACTTCCAACATAGATGGAGTCTCAGTGTCTCGCCAATGTCTGAGAATTATTAATCTGGTTGCCAACAGCATGTGTGATACTACTGTTCTGTGCGAAATGGGGAATTTGTCCAGGTCCAGTGAAAGAATCGCGCTTCGCCTGATCCAATTCCCATTGCGAACCTGTAATGCTACGGATGGCATGCTCTATTCGTTTCCAAAGTGGAACAATCTTGGGGCAGTTCCAGAGGATATGGCTCAAAGATCCATATCCCCCACATCGCCTCCAACACTCAGACGACGTTTTGTGATATATTTTTGAGAGACGGCTTGGGGTTAAGTACCATCTAAGGGTAATTTTTGCTGCATTTCTCGCAGGTTGGTGCTTTTAGTGGACATGTGTGTTATCCTAAAAGCCCTCTCCCATTGCTCCAGCAGGAAAACTTTTCCTAGTTCATTTTCCCAGGCCACCATATTTTGCGATTTCTCACACAGGTTTTTCCCTTGGAGTCCCATATATATTGTCGAGATCCCTTTTAATTTACTTTGCTTGTTGGTATAAAAGTGGTGTAATTTGGAGGGAAGTAAAAACGATAGGTTTTTGTCACTCTTAAGAAGCTGTGAGATCTGTAAATATCTATAGTATTCCTGTTCCGACAGACCATAATCCTGACGAACAGAGGAGAATGGCTTAATGTATGAGTCGACTACTATGTCGTCCAAATGTTGGATACCTCGATTTTTACATGTTTTAATGTTGATGTCTGGTATCAGGTAAGCGCCAATATGGGTAATTTTAGGGGCAGAAGCGTGCCAGACCCTCTACAGTGCTTTTTGAAATATAGCCAAGCCCTCAGGGCGGCCAAGATAGTAGGTGACATTTTGGCATCCAGAGAAGAATGTGTGTGTGTGCTGTGAGTAGAAAATCTCTCAGCGAGCCCGACGTTAATTGCGTCTGTTCAATGTCCGACCATAGTGTCCTCTGGTCGGAGTTAGGGTTAACCCAATGCCTAAGTTGGGCCAGGATTGCTGCAAAATAGTAATCTTGGATGTGGACATGATCCACCCCTCCCACTCTCTTATGCTTAATCATCTTACTAAAAGCGCATCTGGCCTTTTTCCCTTGCCATATAAATCTGTTCAATATAGATTGTAGTGCGTTAAAATATGAGTTAGGTATTAGTATAGGTAATGTCCTAAATACATACAGTAGTTGGGGCAGAATCTGCATTTTAAACGCCGCTAGTCTTCCTAGCCATGACAGTTCTGTTATGGATATGGCTTTCAGTTTCCCCTCTAACGATTTCAGCATCAGGGTGTAGTTGGTCGCTACCAGATCTTCTGTTTTGGAAGTAAGAGTGATACCCAAGTATTTAATCCCTTCCTGGCTCCATATATAAGGGAATCTTTGTGCTAGTTTGCTCTTGGATTGATCTGGGACTCCTAAGTTAAGTATATACGATTTGTTTGCATTGACTTTATAGTATGATATGTTGTTGAAGGTGTGCAGGGCCTGGTGGACTGTCGCTAGAGAGACTTCAACGTCAGTGAGCATCAGGATAATATCGTCTGCAAACAGGCTAATGGTGTGCTCCCTCCCCCCTATGTGCACTCCATGAATGTGTGGATGTGATCTCAAATAGATGGCAAGAGGTTCCATTAATAAATTAAAGATCAGGGGTGAAAGAGGGCACCCCTGCCTTGTCCCATTAGTAATCTGGAACGATTTAGATAATGCTCCTGCTACTAGTACCTGGGCTGACGGTTGTGAGTATAAGGCCATAATAGCAGAATAACTTGTACCATTAAAACCAAACCCCTGCAACACCTGAGACAAAAATTGCCAATGTATTCTATCGAACGCCTTCTCTGCGTCCAAAGCTAGAAGCAGAGAAGGCGTTCCGCTCCTATTTACTGCATGAATCACATTAATCAGGCGTCTGGTAGCATCCGAGGTCTGCCTCCCCCTAGTAAATCCTGATTGGTCTACGTCGATCAACTCAGGCAGGATATGCATTAATCTAGTGGCCATAAGCTTAGCATATATCTTAACATCATTATTCAATAACGAAATTGGCCTGAAGTTCTCCGGGGTATCCAGGCTTTTACCCGGTTTGGGCAACGCAACTATAGTGGCTTTCAACATTTCCTGAGGGAACGAGGAGGAGGCAACAGCAGAACCGAACACATCCACCATGTGTGGGATTAGTATATTCTGAAAAAATTTGTAGTACTCCCCGGGGAAGCCATCGGGACCCGGGGACTTATTTAGAGGTAACTCTCGTATGATTTGACTAATTTCCACGTCTGTGATGGCGGCGTTTAACATGTGGAGGTGATCCTCTGTAAGTTTGGGGAGGCTAAGTCTTCATAGGAAGTCGGCTATAGTGGCAGTAGATGGTTGCGCTATAGTAGTGTCGTCTTTAAGGTTGTACAAGGAGCCATAATAGCTACTGAATGCATCCGCTATATCCTGTGGATGTTGAAGTTTAGCCTGTGTCTTGGGGTGTAGTACATGTTGTATGTGGGTCTTGTATCGGTAACCCCTTAACTTATTTGCTGCCCTGTTGCCGCTAGTGTAGTATGTCAATTTCATTTTCCTGGTGGCTTTCTCGAAGTCCTCCAGAAGGTTTAGTCTCAATTCCGTTCGTAGTAGTGTGAGTTGATCTGTCAGTGCTTGTGTTGTATGTAACATATTTTGGGTTTCCAGTGTCTTTATTCTTTCAATAATAGTTAAGATTTGCTGTTGCCTCTCCCTCTTAGCCCTGGCCCCCTGTTGGATCAGTACTCCCCCGGCGAACACCTTGTGGGCATTCCAGAGAATGAAAGGATCTGATACTGAGCCCTGATTAGTGGTGAAAAATTCTGTTAATCTCTTCTCAATATATTCTTTGGTCGGGCCATGGCGGAGGAGCCGGGGATATGCTCTCCAAATAAAAGCGTTTTTTCTAGCCATTGGGTTCCCCACTTGCAACTCCACCGTAGCATGATCTGACCAAGTTATACCGTGAATCTGTGAGGATTTACATTTGAACAATAGTTGCTTGTATGTTTTATGGCTGTGGGAGAAGAAGGAGAAGTCTTTTGCATTGGCATTTAAGCATCTCCATGCATCAAAAAGCGACTACTTGCGCATAAACGGATATTAATAATGAGCCTTGAAGTAATTGATGTATTTTCTTCATTATCTTATGCAAAAATTTGGATTGTCCGGCGTTTTAGTTGCATAAATATTCGCCAACGTGAAAGGAGAAGAGTTAATATCACAAACCATAAGTATAAATCTACCTTGAGGATCCACCTCTATTCTGTGTAGTTTAAATGCAAAAGTGTCCCTCACCACCACCATCACCCCTCTCTTCTTCTTGTCAGCATTGGCGAAGAAGGTGTGGGGAAATTTGGGATGGGTGCATTTGGGGGGTGCAGTACTCTGAAAATGGGTCTCTTGCACACACAAGATGTCACAGTTCCTCTGAAGGGCCTCTTTCCATACAGACCTACGTTTGGCCGGATGGTTAAGGCCCTTGGCATTTATTGATATAAAATTAACTGCCATGGGTGTCGTGTGGGGAGAGAATGTGATTCAAGTTGGTGTATTGCTCACTTACAGTTGCCGTATTCAGCCATTGCAGGCTCGCCGAGAGGTTCTCAGTCCATGTCTCAAATGGTGCTGGTTCGGAGAGCAAGTAAACCTGTGTCACACCTGGGAGGGAAGAGACGACTGACCATCCATAAAAAGAAATATTGTGTAAATCAACATTGAACAGAGTGGCCAAGTGCCGCCAACCATATAAACGAGAGACCTGGAACAATAGGTAGGTCAAACACCGCAGAAATGTGAAAAAGTGTGACATGTTGTCACTCAAGTGGTAACTTGGAGGGAAAGTTGTATCCAACTTTACGGAGTGTTACATTGCCTCCTGAGTGGTTGAGGACTGAAGGATCCCTGATCCCAATTAAGTATGCTTTCGGGCGTTCTTGTGGTTGACAGTGCGCCATTTTGTATCCTGGTCATTGCAGGGACTGCCATGGCGAGAAGGCATATGGGTTTCTGCAATGATCCCCCATGAGCTCAGAAGGGCCATGCCCTTGGGGATGGAGTCCATTACATATTCCTTGCCTTCCCTTGTGACTATCAATTTTGTGGGGAAACCCCATCTATAGCTGATCTTGTGATTCCTGAGTGCTTTTGTTAAGGTTGCCATGTTTCTGCGTTTTTGCAGTGTGTAGTGTGAGAGATCTGCATAAAATTGCAGGTGGGAGTATTCAGGAGGAATCTTGTCTTTCTGCCTAGTGGCTATCATGAGTCTTTCCTTCGTGTGAAAGAAATGTAAACGTAGAATGACATCTCTTGGAATGTTGTCAGATAGGTAACTGGGTTTAGGGAGTCTGTGGATTCTGTCCACCGTGAAGTCTAGCTCCTTCAGGTCAGGCAATATGGCAGTAAAAAGCTGTACTGCATAGTCCCTTTAACTCCTGCTGTTGGACTGACTCAGGGACCCCTCTGATCTTCACGTTGTTTCTCCTAGACCTATCTTCGATGTCCGCCGTTTTGGCTCTGATGTCTTCTATCTCATCATCTTTGGCTTCATTAGCGTCCATCAACTCATTAATAGTTGTGGCATATTCCCCCATTCTGTGTTCTATATGGGTCACCTTGGCAGATACAGACTGAAGATCTTTTCCAAATTTATGCATGCATGCCACCATATCAGAGTGAAGTGAGCCCCGTAAGGATACTAGCATCTCCTTCAGCATTGTATGTATGAATGGTTGACCGTTAGTGGGAAAAACATCTATGGAGTCTGGCAGCTCCCTAGTGTCATCCCCTGAGTCTAGAAGGGAGCTCACCTCATGGTTGTGATCCGCGGCATCCGGCTTGAATCTCACCTTCTCTGGGCTCCCTGAGGATGGTGTGGCAGGTGGGGACCCTAAATGGCCCGGCGGGATGCTCCTTTTTTGTTTCCTCTGCTGCGTTTCGTGGCTGGAAGCTGCAGTTGTCGGTGTGGATGTGCGGCCGGCGCCATCTTGCTTTCCTTCATAGGAGAAGTACTCCGTCAGCCTCGCCAGTCTGCCCGGCCTGTGCTTCTTCCCCGGCACGTCAGCGGGTGATCCCTGGTTGTTGAGGGACCGGATCACCACTCTGGATGCTCAATTAAGCGATTGGGCTGGGTGCTGTTAGCCGCTATGTCCCCGCTGTGTCAGGAACTCCTCTACTGCACGTCCATCTTGGACTCCGGCTAGCCCCGCCCCCCAAAATTAGCTTCTTAATAACCTCGTAGTATATAAGACTATTCAAGTGCCCATATAGTCCACCACCCCTTAAGGTTGGACCCCCTGTCATAGTACAGCGCACCACTACCCCCCGTTTACACCGATAAAGATAGACGCACATTATTTCCATCAGCCTCACCCACAGGGCCAACCGCCTATCTAAGTCATTCCATAGATTAATAAGAACCAAAAATCTTTTAGACATTTGGAGGATTAAACACCCTACCCACAAACAATATACGTTCTATTCACACCCCCACAAATTTTATTCTAGCCTATATCATTTTTTTATCTCCAAACCCCTCCTGACATCAACGGTTTCTTCTGAAATCAACCCCATAAAGTGGTTGGACCACTCCTCTGTCCAGCTTGATGTCCACCTCTCCTCTGCCTCTCCTAAAGCATGTCACTGGAGACTAAATGAAACATTTCTCCGCTCCCCTGAACCTAAAGAACTCTTATCTAATGGCATGACGGAATATTTTCAACTTAACAAGGGCACAGTCACGGGGTCCTCCACCCTGTGGGAGGCACATAAAGCCATTTTCCGAGGACAATGTATAGCTATAGGATCCCGTCTTAAAAAAGACGCTACATTTCAATACTCATCTATCATGACCAGTGTTGGTCATCTTACTTTAAAAAAGTAATTAATTAAGTTACAAATTACTTCTCCCAAAAAGGAATTGCGTTAGTAACTCAGTTACTACATTGGAAAAGTAATTAGTTACTCAGCAAAGTAACTGTGACTTTTTTTTTTATATTCTAAGGGGCGGGTCTAGTATTACTGTAAGCAAGAGGCGCGTTCCCCCCTGCACGTCCATTTCCCCTCTATAGCCCCCTGCACGTCTATTTCCCCTCTTTATCCCCCTGCACCTCTGTCCCCCCCCCACACATATATCTGTTCCCCCTCTGTACCCCACTACACATCTGTCACTCCCCCCACAAACATATATCTGTTTCCTCTCTGTACATCTGCCCCCCCCCCCCCCAAACTCACGGATTGGATCATTTTTCAGATCAGCAGATAATAATTGAATTTGCAAAAACCTGTGAAAATTCCACCACCATATAGTCCCCACTGTAATATTCACGTCATCTCCCTCACTGTAGCATTGGCTGAGTATGGCTGGGTACAGCTGGGTATCGCCGAGTATGGCTGGATATTACCGGGTATTGCAGAGTATGGCAGAGTATGGCTGGGTATTACCGAGTATTGCAGAGTATGGCAGAGTATGGCTAGGTATTACGAGTATGGCAGAGAATGGCAGAGTATGGGAGAGTATAGCAGAGTATGGCAGAGTATTGGCTGGGTATGGCAGAGTATTGGCTGGGTATGGCAGAGTATTGGCTGGGTATGGCAGAGTATTGGCTGGGTATGGCAGGGTATTGCCTGGGTATTGTCAGGGTAGTGCAGAGTATTGCAGAGTATTGGCAGGGTATTGCAGACTATTGTCAGGGAATTGCAGAGTATT
Source organism: Lithobates pipiens (assembly GCF_037356315.1). NCBI lineage: Eukaryota > Metazoa > Chordata > Amphibia > Anura > Ranidae > Lithobates > Lithobates pipiens. The sequence goes on from NW_027507903.1 coordinate 236,727,919, forward strand.
GGCAGGGTATGGAGGCCATCAGATTTCTCCTCTCCACTGTACAGATCTGTACACAGAGGGGAGAGAGGAACTTGCGTCATCATGTCGCCGGTTTGTTTACAAGTGATCGCTCCGTCATTTGACGGAGCAATCACATTGTAAACGGCCGACAGGTGCACCAAGATGTCTGCTCTGGAGCTAGGCCGAAGCCACGGCCTTTCCTAAGGCCGAGGCCACGGAGTGCTCTGGATCGTAACGGATCCCAGCAACAGGCTTCTCTAACCAGCGCGATTCCGTCGCGCTGGTTCTCACGCTGGCTGCAATAGGAAAATGTCACATTTTCCTATGGTAGCGAGCGCGACAGATAAGAGACAATGTCGCCTCTCTAATGAGACCTGCGTGCCTTCAGGGGCATACCAGGCCCTTAGGTCTGGTAGGGATTTTAAGGGGGAACCCCTACGCCGAAAACATGGCACGGGGTCCCCCCAAAATCCATACCAGGCCCCTATCTGAGCACGCAGCCCGGCCGGTCAGGAGAGGGGGTGGTGACAGGCGAGCGCCCCCCCTCCTGAGCTGTACCAGGCCGCATGCCCTCAACATGGGGGGTGGGTGCTTTGGGGGAAGGGGGCACCCTACGGCCTCCCCACCCCAAAGCACCTTGCCCCCATGTTGATGAGGACAAGGGCCTCTTCCCGACAACCCTGGCCGTTGGTTGTCGGGGTCTGTGGGCAAGGGGCTTGTCGGAATCTGGGAGCCCCCTTTAATAAGGGGGCCCCAAGATCCTGCCCCCCACCCTATGTGAATGAGTATGGGGTACATAGTATCCCTACCCATTTACCTGGGGAAAAAAGTGTACATAAAAAAACACAACACAGGTTTTTAAAGTATTTTATTAGACAGCTCTTCTTCCGTCTTAGGGGGTCTTCTCGGCAGGCTCCTCCGCTATCTTCTGCTTTTTTACCGCTCTTTTACTAGCGAGGGAGCCAGGCTTTCTTCTTAGTCGTCGCCACCTTCCGGGGGACTTCTTCCGACTTTGGGGTGTTGTACCGCTCTTCGGTTCTTCTTGCCAGGCCACCGCTATCTTCTTATAGATCTTTTACTAGCGTTGGCCCGGTCTTGTCGCTGTCGCTACCGCCTTCTTCTTCTTCTCCTTCTTATCCTTCTTCCCTCCGATGTTGACACGACTCTCTCTCTGGCCGCAATGGCAGGGGTGTGTTGTGCGGCGACTTATATATGTATAAGGGGCGGGGTCAATGGGGGATGGCACATGGTGACCCCGTCCCTTATGATGTCACAGTCCCAGAATCCTCCAGGATGGGGGGCTCCCGGATTCCGATAAGCCCCCCGCCTGCAGACCTCGACAACCAATGGCCAGGGTTGTCGGGAAGAGGCCCTTGTCCTCATCAACATGGGGACAAGGTGCTTTGGGGTGGGGGGGCCGCAGTGCGCAGGGCACTCATGTTGAGGGCGCGGTCTGGTACGGCCCCCTTTCCTGACCGGCCAGGCTGCATGCTCAGATAGGGGTCTGGTATGGATTTTGGGGGGACCCCCACACCGGCTTTTTATTTAAAATTTGTCGTGGAGTTCTCCCTTAAGATTCATACCAAATACAGTGCCTGGTATTGGCAGGAATCCAATCCGGATCCCAGTGTGAACCCAGCCTCAATGTCAGCGATGCTTGACACTTAATGGGAAAGGAAAAGAAACATTTTTCCTTTCCCGATGAGAGCCGGCTTGGCGCGGGCTCCCGCGACAGGGCTCGCAGGGTGTCAACCTTGCCGATAAAAGCGGCAAGATTGACACAATATCAGGGGCACCTACTGTAGCCCCCAAGTTGCAAGGCAGATTAGGGACCCCAGACCTTATTAAATATTACTTTGCTACACATCTTAAAACAATTGTCACTTGGTCATCCAGAATGGCACCTACTATCTGGGCAGAGATTGAGGTGAGTATTACTAGACCAGTACACATTTGTGCCATGATTTGGATAGATTTAAGCTCTTCCATGTGTCAACTCATATGCCAAGGCCTAATGCTATTCTCCCTTGGCATATGGAGGAAATGCTTATGACAGTTTTCCCTTGCTTCTTCATGCCCTCCGCTGTTAAATGTACTGTTCAACCCCGATATTCCTGACAGTTTATCATATGAAAAAATGCTTCCATGGACGCAGGCAGGTAAATTCCAGCTTCAAAACATTGTACACCTCCTTACCAGAAGAATTGCAAAAGAAATACCAGATCCCTAAACAGCTATTCTATTCATATCTGCAAATCAGACACTATTTTGCCTCTAAATCCACACACTTTAAGCCTCGATAAGCTTAACCCGTTTGAAGTTTTATGTGCTCAGGGACCATACCAGACCCACCTGATTACTGACATCTATAGATTCCTACACGACATTACTCCTATTACGACACATCCCATTCTTACTGTATATGCGGAAATGGTCCCAGGTGTTAAACCGCTCTATCCCACTTCCTCACTGGCAGAAGATTTGGGAAGCTATTTCCAGGTCATCGCAATGTGTAGAACAAAAAGAGACGGCTTATAAGATGTTACTCTACTGGTATAAAACCCCTGAAATTATACACAAATACAATCCTAAGACCCCCTACGGTGTGTTGGAGATGCCGGGGAGACATAGGCTCCCATTTTTATATCTTTTGGGAATGCCCCTTGATACGCCCATTCTGGTTGACTATTCAGACCTTTATACAAGATCTGTTCAATATTTCCCTTCCATTAGACTCTATGCACTTTCTATTAAGCCTGCCAATCCCTGGACTCTCCAAGCAACCCAAAAACTGGCTACCTATATTCTACTTGATGCAAAAAGGGCTATTCCCTTACGGTGGCTCTCTTCTGCCCCACCCTCTCTTTCTCAAGTCCTACAAGCACTGGAACAAATATGTCGAATAGAACGTCTCACCGCATTAATACATGATACCCTCCCACAATTTTCTAAAATCTTGGATCTATGGGATCATTCAGACCTTAATTCTGGTACCTGTTCCATTTCTTCCACTGAAATATCACATACCTGAAGCTATTTATTTATCTGGCAGATAACCCTTTACTTGTTATTATTGCTTTGATTCCTTGACCTCTTTCTAAATACTCCCCTTCTTTTGCCTATGTTTTTGTCGTGAAATATAACTTACGATTCAGGTTTTTGCTGTTTTGGTAGCGCTGTGACTGTTTTAAATATTTTTTGTTCTTATATTCTCTTCCCAAATATACTATGTATTGTATGCAAAACCTAAATGTTTATATGCATATTTTTGTTTATGTATCAATGTTCTGTTTCGATTTCAATAAAAATTACAGTTTAAAAAAAATCACTGCCTCTGAAAAACATGGGCATTTTTACAACTTTTTTTACATTGATACATATCCCCTGGGGCAGTCCCAGAGTCCCTGAGTCCCAGATTCCCCCTACCTCATTTTTCACGTTTGTGTCCCATAGACTTTAACGGTGTTCGCTGTTTGCACAAATTTTTTGTCTGTTCGCATGTTTTGATGTTTTGGTGTGAACCAAACCGGGGGGTGTTCAGCTCTTCAGCTCATAGGCACTAGGGATGAGCTGAACACCACCCCCCCCCCCCCTCCCCACCAGTTCAGTTTGTACCAGAACATGCGAACAGACAAAAAGTTTGTTTGAAAACATTGATTGCAATATACATTTTACATATTACATCACACAATGAAATGAGCACAATAATTCTAGGGCCATTGTTTATGGTTAACTCTAAACTGATGACTTTTAGAGGGGCTTTTAAAGTGTTTTCTATGGAAAATTTTGAGTATTAAAGTTTGTTGCCATTTCAGGGGCACACACAATTTTATGCCTTGACATGTTGGGTATATACTGTATTTACTGTAATGTAACCTCATCTTTTACCAAAATGGAGTTATCCATTGTGTTCGTATTCTCTAAAGTTAAAGGGGGTTCTAAACCCTTGTGGTTTTTTACCTTAATGCATCCTATGCACATCCCACCAATATCAAAAACATCTAGTATATTATTCTTAAAAACATTGTAAGGGCGGTGTGTCCTGGACATGCTATTACCGCAGCTCTTACAGCAGCACACTGGAGGTTATGAGCCCTGAAACGGCTCACAACATGTGCCAGAGGTGGCGAAACATGAACCAGTACCCGGGCACCGATAAAACCCCAACAGGGGCAGCTAGAAACCTATTTCCCTGGGACCAACGGCAAGGCACAGGAGAAATACAAGATGGCGCTGGCCAGCAAAGCCACTAAACAACACGGCTCAGCTTGCACTGCTCACAGTGTTCCCGCATCCCTCTCCTGGATCAGTGAGTGACTCTGCACCCCCGGGCTCCCCTGGGTCCACGAGATCGAGGGTCAGACATCGCAGACCTCATGGACAATGGAGACATTAAAAGGCATATCTGGTCTCTTCCTACTAGAGAAGACCTGGAGAAGTTTAACGCATGGGTAGAAAAGGCCTTTAAAGAGGACATTGCACAGTTTAAAGAGGATACTGCACACCTGGGGACAAGAGTAGAAACACTGGAGTAGAGGCTAGATGAAGCTATCTCCACAGTGTCTGCTCTGCAGATGAGGTGTGCTGCTCAAGATCAGAGAATGGAAACATTACTATCCCAGCTTGATGATTTTGAGAACCGTAGCAGGCATGCAAACATTCACATTTGCAGCCTGCCAGAAGCTACTGCTCCAAAAGACATCATCCCATCACTTTGATGCTGCCCATCTTTTCTTTTATCAAGATATTTCCAGGCACACTTTTATGCAGCACAGAGCCCTGAAGACAGTGCTGTCAGCCCTTCAAGAAGGCCTGACTTACTGAAGGGGGTTTTCCCATTTTACCTACAGGCGACCAAAGATGGCCAACCAGTTACGCTACGCACCCAAGATGATCTTCCACACTTCCTGTTGTCTCTTGGGCTGGACCCTGTGGACTTCCTGGACTGGCAAGGAGCTCCAGAGGTAGCAGGCTTCCGGGCTCTCTGGCTTCCTCAACCCTGGCTGCCTACACGACAACGCCGCAGTCATAGACGAAGTCGCCAACACCAAGCTTCTGATGCATCGCCTGGTCCTTTCACTTCTTACCCGGGTTTCTAACCCTTTTCTCCCCAGTTGTGTTGGATTTTATCAATAGCTCACCTCATGGGAAGGAGACCTGGCCCATGATGCAAGACCTCAGAATTGGGACTTGGCCCGGTTCTTAGTCATGGACTGGCTAGCTATGACAGATAGGTGTGTGATTGCCCGGGTTGCGGGCAGGCCTTTCCATAGTCCCTAATCCCTAGACCCTACACCTGTAGTTTTGGCCCTGACAGGACCCAATTCTTGTCCTAAACCCCTTCCCTATACCCCCCTCTGGGGACCAGGTACAACGTATACCGCTAGATGAGGTTTGTGGGGAGTAAACCCCCTCCCCCTTTCTTTTGTGTTGGCTCACATTCTCCCTGTAGGCCATCCCTATATGGGTGTAGATCTCTATTGAGATGATAGGTCTGGGCCTGGGGATCTCCATGTGGCTGGGGGGCTCCCCAGGCTCAGCCTGCAGATATCACAAATTACTGTTTTGTTTATCATGACAGTCTGTCTTGTTTATGTTTTCAATTATGTTCATACATGTTCCTTTCTTTTCTCACTCTCCATCTCTCCTTCCCTTCCTTCACAGGATCCATCCAGTCTATTGCTGCTTTCATCGGGCCCCCTCACCTACAAGTCGGTTCTCCCACATCACTATGGCAAATATCAGGGTAATCTCATACAATGTTTGAGGCATTTTCTCCCCTTGTAAACGTAGCAAGTTATGGTGGGAATTGAAGAAAATTAAGGTGCAGGTTATCTTCTTACAAGAGACACATTTTACACACTAGTCTAAAGCTAAATTACCCACTCACCTGTACAGTCAGTTGTATTTGAGTAAGTCCCCAGTCAGTAAATCTAAGGGTACAGCCGCAGCAATCCATAACACATGTCCTTTCCAATCCATGGGCAAACTGGTGGACCCTCAGGGCCGCTACGTATTTTTGAAAGGGACTTTTGCAGGTACAAAGTACACCTTAGCCAACATATATGATCCCCATTAAAATCAGCTAGCTTTTATCGACACGGCCTTAGAGTGCCTAGCAATGTTTAAGGAGAGCTCCTTGATTCTTGTGGGTGATTTTAACCACTTCAATACAGAGCATTTATACACCCTTCCTGCCTAGACCAATTTTTAGCTTTCAGCGCTCTCACATTTTGAATGACAATTACTCAGAAATGCAACACTGTACCCAAACAACATTTGTATCATTTTTTTCATACACATAGAGCTTTCTTTTGGTGGTATTTAATCACTGGGTATTTTATTTTGTGCGACATAAATGAATAAAGAGAAAATTTTGAAAAAAACACTTTTTAGTTTCTTTGATGAAATTTTGCAAATAAGTAATTTTTGTTCATAAGTTTGGGTAAAGATTAATACTGCTACATCTCTTTGGTAAAAATAACCCAAATTAGTGGATATTATTTATTCTCTGTGAAAGTTATAGAGTCTACAAGCTATTTTGCAAATCATTGAAAATTGATCACACCTGATACACCGACAGCTAAATTCTTGAGGCTCGAAAATGTTAGAAAAGTAAAAATACCCCCCAAATGACCCCTTTTTGAAAAGTAGACAGTCAAATGTATTTAGTAAGAGGCATGGTGAGTTTTTGGAAGTTGTCATTTTTTCCCATAATTCTTAGAAAAATTAAGAAATGTATTTTATTTTTTTTCATAAAATTGCCATAATAACAACCTTCTTACACACAGCATATGCATACTTCCAATTAGACCCCAAAATGCATTCTGCTACTCCTCCAGAGTATGGCGATGCCACAAGCCCATTACTTTTACACAGCCTGGCCACACAGGGAAGTCCAACATGCAGGGAGCACCATCAGGGGTTCTAGGAGCGTAAATGACACCACTAGTTTCCTAATGACCTATTACATTTGTGAAGGCCCTGTAGCACCAGGATAGTGTAATTACCCTCAAAATGACCCCATTTTGGAAAGCAAACACCCCAAGTCTATTCTATGAGGCATAATGAGTCTTTTGAACAGTTCATTTTTTTTTTCCACAAGTGTTCGGAAAGAAAATTAAAACGTATTTTTTTTTTACACAAAGTAGTCAGTTTATAAGATATTTCTAACTCAAAGCATGTATATAGCAAAAATGACACCCCAAAATGCATTCTGCTACTCCTCCACCACATGTGCATGAGTTTTACACAGCCTGGCCACATGGGGAAGTCCAACATGCAGGGAGCACCATCAGGTGTTCAAGGAGCATAAATTATACCTCTAATTTCCTAATGAGCTATTACATGTTTGAAGGCCCTGGAGCACCAGGACAATGGAATTACCCACAAAATTACCCTATTTTGGAAAACAAACACAAACGTATATTCTATGAAGCATTATGAGTCTTTTGAACGGTAAATTTTTTTACAAAAGTCTTCAGAAAACGTGGAAAGAAAATGAAAATTTTTTTTTTTTTTTTTTTTTTTTTACACAAAGTTGTCAATTTATAAGATACTTCTAACATATAGCAAAAATTACACTCCAAAACACACTCTGCTACTCCTCCTGAGTATGGCGATACCACATGTGTGGGACTTTTACACAGCCTGTCTACATACAGAGGAATTTCATTCCTACCTATCACACTTTTGAAGGTCTTTGAGCACTAACTACCCTCGATTGGTGACTGCGGTCAGACAAGACTTACTGCAATGGACGAAGACTGTCTTCACTTGGCTAGGGAGGGTGAATATCATAAAAATGAATGTCCTCCCTAGGATACTATTTTACATGCAGATGCTCCTTTCCACCCTGCACAGAAGCTTTTTTACCCAACTGTCCAGCATGTTTACAAGTTTCATATGGAACTCACAGAAACCGCATATAGCTCTGAATGTATTGAAACGCCCGAAACGCTCCGGTGGTTTGGGAATTCCAGACATGCGATACCACCAAGCTATAGTGCTTCAGAGGATTTTGAACTGGCTCATTCATGCCCAGTCTAAACTCTGAGTCTCTATGGAGAAATATATGGCTGGAAGAAACCTATCCTATGCCCATGTGGCTCTCACGCGAACACAGGGGGTTGTCGGATGATACGTCCCTCTTGACGACCGACGCACTTAAGACTTAGGTCCAGGTCCACCGTATGCTGGACCTGACCCCTCTGTATCCCTGCTGGCGCTATTGGGTGGATTCCTTTGGTTCCCCCCAGGGGAAAACATGGCTTTCTTTGGATCTTGGGTGGATGATGGAAATGCTAGCCTTTGGAAATTATTGAGGAATGGCAAACTGATACCCTTTGAGTCCCTGATGGCTTGACCCGGGGGACCTCAAATTAACTTTTGGAGGTATGGACAACTGCACCACTTTTTTGAGGTACACTTTGAAGGCCTATTTATAGCAGAGGAACCAATCCCACACATGGTCTCAGAAATTTACCTACTACTAGGGTCCCCCTCCTCCGCCTCCAAGCCCATATACATCCAGGCCTGGAAGAGAGAATTAGGTCTGGAATTTACCACGCCTCAGATGACAAACTTATACCAGCTTAACCATTTAAGTTCCATAGACTCTAAAATGCAGGAGACGAACTACCAAATACTGTCACGCTGGTACACTGTGCCTACCGACCTGGCATGAATATACCCTACTAACGCTGAATTATGTTGGCGGGGCTGTAGAGGCCGAGGAACACTAGTACACCTATGGTGGGACTGCTCACTGATTGTACCCTTTTGGAAGGATGTTAAAGAACAGGTTAAAGAAATTCTGGGGTTAGACATTCCCTTCTCCCCAGTCCATTTTCTCCTACACATTTCTCCCATGCTGATAAGCCGCTATAAAAAGAGTGTGCTGCCCCACTTGTTGAATGCAGCCAAGAGACTACTTCCTAATTACTGGACGAGAGCACAGATTCCGAGCAGGGAAGGGTTTGTATGCAAAGTGAATGAGATCAGAGAGGCAGAGGATTGGATTGCTACATGTAAGGGCACCAGAGACAAGCTTGCTAACACATGGTTCTTATGGATGGACCACTTTTCTGGTCCCACCCAAGATTCCTTGAGTCCAGATATGGCACTGCTAGAACTAGCAGAGCCATCTCTTAGCTGCCGAGACTGACCTCGGTAGTAGAAGAGTGCATTCCCCCTAGACCTGAGCATTGACAAAGAACATTGTATATCCCTGGTGTGAGTGCTGGAGACTGGTCCCTCTCCTCTATCTATCCTCATTACCTTTCTTTTTTCTCCTGTCCCTCTCTTACTCTCCTCTTTTGCCTTTTTTTCAAAATATTAATATTGCATTGGGATCTGGATAGCGTGTCCCCTTTGTTTGTTACAGCTGTTACAGCTGATAGAACTACCAAGTTTCCCTGCTTGAAAGTGGGCTACCAAGTGGGTAGTGGTAGTATTCTGCCTCCCCCTGAATTTCTGGAGGGGCTCCGATGTTGCTTGGGCCTGGGCAGAATACTGGAGGAGGTCAGTTGGAGGTACTGGCTAACCCCCTCTCCCGGTGTGGGGCTTGGGCCGGGTGGTGTTGTAGTCAATCCAGACCCTCTCATTATCTGAGACCAATATAGGACAAGAGGCTGGTTCTATGTTTGACAGCATGCCCTGTAGCCCAATACATGGTTGGTGGTGGAAACTCTGAGCCTGCCATAAGCAACAGGCTGTTAGCAACACAGGGGACATAAACCCTCTTAATAAGAGAAACTCCCCTCATGCTCTATCTATTTCTTTTGTGTTACCATACTTTTTTTTTTCTAAATTAAATCATAAATATCTGTGTCACCATTACAATCCTACTATGTATGTAAGATGTGACCGTACCCAATAAAGTTTTACAAAAAATAAAAATAAACATTGCTAGGAAAGACATATGTTCCTAAGGACATTGCTAAATTACATTACAATATATATATATATATATATATATATATATATATATATATATATATATATATATATATAAATATATACAGAGTACTGTGAAAAGGTTTTAGGGGGGTGTTAAAAATTATGTTAATTAGGAATACTTTCAGAAATAGAAGTATAATCATTTATTTGTATCGATTAATTAAATAGAAAGTAAATGAACAAAAGAGAAATCCACATCAAATCAATATCAGAAATGCTTTAAAGTAAAAATACATTCAAAAATATATATTTCAATTGTTTGTTTTTATCAATACAAAATGTAAAGTTGAGTGAACAGAATAAAAATTTTAATCTAATCAATATTTTGTGTGACTACCTTTTGGCTTCAAACCAGCATCAATTCTTAGGCCGCGTACACACGGGCGGACTGTCCGTCCAACTAAGTCCGCCAGACAATCCGACAGACAGTCCGTCCTACTTTTGAATGAACGGACTTGACCACACACGATGAACAGACAGTCCGCTGAAAGCTTGCGCGATGACGTGTACAGCACGTACGACGGGACTAGAAATACGACGTCCAATACACTGCAATGCAACCTTCGGCCGTGTAAATCCTTTCTGAGCATGCGCCATACTTAGTCCGTCCAACTTGCCTACTCACGAGCGGACTGTCCGCTGAAACCAAAGTTGGACGGACAATATTACGGAAATTCCAAAAGACTTAGTCCGCCAGACTGTCCGCTGAAAAAGTCCGCTGAAGCCCACACACGAGCGGACTGTCCGCTGAAACACGTTTCAGCGGACCAAGTCCGTCAGACAGTCCGCCCGTGTGTACGCGGCCTTACACTTGCTCACTTTGTACACTTGCAAAAATTCAGGAATTTTGTAAGATTAGAGCAGTACAATAATGAGCATCTGCAGGCAACAGTGAAGCATTGTGGAGTTTCCTTGCAAGTGTGGGGCTACAGATATTTACCCATCATGCCATTTATCCATCATGCATGTGCATGGCCCCAAATGTATTCTGCAGCTGGACAATGACCTCAAACATATAGCCAATGTCATTAAGAATTATCTTCAGTGTAAAGTAGACCAAAGAGTCCTGGAAGTAATCGTCTGGCCCCCACAGAGCCCTGATCTCAACACCACTGAGTCTGTCTGGGATTACATGAGAAGATAGAAGGATATGAGGCAGCCTACATCCAGAGAAGATCTGTGGTTAGTTCTCCAAGATGTTTGGAACTATACTTACATTTCCTTATGGCCCATTCCACAGCATATCTCCCTGGCCACTGCAGGTATTCAAAACTTCTGAATGTGTGAATATGAATACTGCTACTACTGCAACACACAGTGGTTCCTCTCTCACACATACTTCACTACAAGTCGTAGGTGCTAGCAGAAGGAACTACTACATGCAGTGCGTGAAATAGGTATTTGACCCATCAGACTATTCAAATATATGCAGTGTTTGGAGAGCAGCATTTCAAGACACAGGCCGTCAGAAGGGTAAGTATAGTGACTCCTTTTACAGGTATGCCTTTTTTCTGTCTTGACCCTGAAGGGACAGGGTAAATTTCTGGATTTAGATTCTCATCACAAATATGATGCATTTCCAAACATTCCCTTTTACTCACCACCATTTATAACTGCATAGTTTAAGGCCAAAAATGCCATTTGCCAAAAACAATACTACAATGGACTACTGTGGAGGCTAGGCTAAAATGAAAATAAACCCAACTAAGCCCACTAGGAAAGGACAAGGAGAAAATCAGTAGAAGCGTGTTTCTAAGTCACAGTCAGATTCCTCATCTTACTAAAGAAAGAAATAGACAAGCAATCCAGTCAACAATGACAGCTTTTCTGGAGGTTTGAAATGGCCTGTTGATTTTAAAAACAAATCTGATATGCTTGCTTTTTAGATGACTTCATAAGTAGTTGACTACTCTAAAAAAATAACAACAATGACACAATAATATTTTACTTAGCAGTCTGAGATGGCATGCTTGAAGCATGTCACTTCACAAATAGCACTACCACACAAATATTTTTACAAGTTGGCCTGAAAGTCAGCAACAGTAAAATGATAGGAGTGGCTGAATATGTGTTTTTCATTTTACATGAAATAATAAGCATTGTAGAGTGCGTGTTAGTGCATTAGACACTAAAGAATGTTATATGGCCAGCGTTGTCTGAAAGTTTAAGTATATTTATGAGAGATTGTGTGTTTGATTTTGCATTACAACTTACACAGCCATGTTTTTTTTAGCCAACAACAATGGAAAACAAATTGCATTTGTAAATACATGCATATACAATTTATTTTTACATGTCACTTGACAAAGCATGGGGGATTGAACATCTGTTTAACCGAGATTTTGAAGCTTGCTGTGAAACAGTGTAAAAAAGAACAGTTTCCTCACTGCAACTTTAAAATCATTTGGAATATAAGTAAATGTGGAAAAAATCCTTTATTTTTTACATAACCTCATAGGAACAGTAAAAATTGTTAATTTTATTTGTATTGTTTTGTCTTTTTTTGTATTTCATTGATTAACCCTTTAGGTGTCAGAGCAGTTTTTGCATTTTGTTTTTGATACACATGTTATAAAAAGAAAATTTTAAGCATAGAGATTAGTTCTTAGGTTTTTTTAGTAAAATATAAAAAATGAGGCTGTGCTGAGTAAATCGATACCCAATGTATTCACAATAATCCACACAGTTTACCTATTGTCTTCTTTTTTGAATACTGAACATAACATGTACCAACACTTGAATAACACAAATAAAGCTCAGTGTATCCACTTCCATATAATGTGCAAAACCACTAGGTAATTAAATAACATTCTATTACATAAAAAAGCAAACAAAATATAAGCACAAAAAGATATGTAATACAATATAATAAAATGTAATTCAATAATATTAATAATAAATAATATTCTTTTTCACCATGTATTTGTTGCTATAAAAATATACATTTAAAAATAAACAGCTCCTCTGTGTCTCTTTTATATATAACGATCATGTAATCAATTGCAACATATTGTAAATAGCAATATTTTCAAGATAAATGCAACATAATATCTTCTTTGTGAGACTTTTGTGAAAGAAACAGGTACTGGGCTCCTGCCTGGCATTACTGGTGTCCAGGAAGAAGTGCTAACATATGAAGGTCTGTGTGTAACCTATTTGCCCCCCCCTCCACCCCCCATAGGGAACAAGTAGTTTTCTCCCTTCTCCTTGGGAAACTGTTAACTGTAATGCCTTGTACACATGGTCGGAATTTCCAACGGAAAATGTGCAATCGGATCATGTTGTTGGAAAATCCGACCATGTGTGCGCTCCATTGGACTTTTTCCGTCAGAATTTCCGACGCACAAAGTTTGAGAGCTGGATCTCAAATTTTCCGACAACATGATCCGATTGCCTCAATTCCGATCTTATGTAGCCTAGTCCGACGCAAAAAGTGCCACGCATGCTCAGAATAAATTATGAGACGGAAGCACTCGGTCAAGTAAAACTAGTGTTCGTAATGGTATATTCAGCATGCTGCAATGTTAAAAATTGTTTAATGCAGCGCATTCTCTTTTTCTTTATAATTCTAGAAGAATGAAGTTGTTTTGCTGCTCATATTCACACAGACTTCTCCAAAACGTATTTCTTTATTCTTTTTCCTGATTTCATGAATAGCATATTTTTATTCATCAGATCTCCCGAATCATTTTGGATTTTTATCTTTTATTTATTTTATGTTGTGGTTTCTTTTTTAATCAAGATCTCCCTTTTTTAAAATTTTGGTCATGTTCGTAATTTTTTTGGTGTGTTTTGTGTGTCAATTTACCATAACACCATTATTATCTTTTTATTTTATTGTTTTATTTTTTAATCTCCAGGAGGTTGGCTGGTGTTGGTGCCCTTTCTTAATTTGACTTTGTATTTTTGAAATGTACTTGCCTACTCACAAATAAACTGTCCTTTTTGAAGTAAAACACATAGGCAAGTATTTCTTAAACCAAAAAAAACCTTTATTAGGTGTCATAAGCAAATAAATAGGAAGGCAAAGCTGGAGAAACTGGTAAATTTGGTGAAGTCTTTGGCCCCCAGGGCAAACATCAATTATATAAATGCAAAATTGGTGGCCTGAGGAGTCCATATCTAAGGGAGAACAGTTTGGTCTAAAAGTCCAAGAGATCAGGACATCTATGTCCCCAGGCTGTGGTCATACAAGAGCCTGCATCTTCTGTCAGACCAGACTGAACCCAGGCCATCATTCTCTGGTTTTCCTTAGGCACTTCCCTCCAGGCTTCCTTCTAGGCTGTGGCTCTCCTGTTGTAGTTGTGGCAAGAGGTGGAGGAGGAGGAGGGCGATGGTCGACCTCCTGGATGCCACTTGCCACAGTTTCCTCCCGGCTGCCACTTGCCACAGCCTCCTCCCAGATGAGGTCTTCCTGTGTATGTAAATGGGACATAGTTTTAGTTTTTTGGTCATCAATCACACAATTTTCAGCTCATGACTGTTGCAAATTGAATGTTAATAAATAGAACAGACTATAATTCTGAGCCCAGCATTTTTCTTTCTTGTCCCAATCATTTTTGGTCACTACTGTCTATTGATATGTAAACCACTTTGTTCAATCAGAACTTACTGATCAATAATAACATCTGGTTAACATCATTAAATGTACGACAATAAATATGTTGAACAATGCTATACCTGACTCAAGCTGGGCCCCTCCACATGTTGCTGCCTGGAAGGCCCAGGTTGAACATCGGAAGCCTCAGCTGGGGGGGAAAGAAGCCTCGAAGAAAGACTGTAGAGTGCTCGCCTGGGTTCCCTCTGGTCTGCCAGAAAATGCAGCCTGTCATAGTACAACATCCTGGGGACATAAATGTCATCTGCATCTCCTGATCTCAGGGAGTCCTGGTCCTTCCTGTGCACCCTCAGATATGTACTCCTCAGGCTACCAATTTTGGTCTTCACATAGGTGATGCCTGCTGTGGGGACTATTGTTTTCACCAAAGCAAGCAGTTTCTCCAGCGCTGCCTTCCTCTTTCTTAGGTTCTTAAAAAGGGGGTGGTTCATCTGCCACAGGCAGGGTAGCTCCCCGAGCATATCAATGAATATGCCAAGATAATGTGGTTCCTTGAAGGGATCCATATTCTCTGCTAGACACAACACAAGACAAACCCTAATGTCAGGCTAAACTCTTCTAATCTTGTCCCAATATAAGCCTCAATCTAGAAGCAGTATAGGCCAGTGATGTAAGAAGTTAAAATGGTACCTTTTTTCAAACGACTGGCGCTTCCGCTACTCCTTCCTCCGCTCACGGATAGTATGTACGACACACGCATTTTACGTTTTTTATACAGTGCGCATGTGTGAAACTCTGCCCACCCCTGCCATTCTTTCTAGTCTATTCCCCACCCCTTCTCTTTCAGCACAGTGGGGAGAACACATGGCGGAGAGCCAGCAGGTGCATGATAATTCCACTAACGAAGAGGAGGACGAGGAAAGTCCAGAGCCAGAAACGTCCCAATCCCGAAGGAGATTTAAGGCCTCAAATATGTCTTTTGTAGAGATGCTGGAGATGGTGGATATATTGAAGAGGAACTAATATAATGGGGAGTATGGACCTTACCCAAACCCAAATATCAGAAGGCCAAGATTATGACTAAAGTTGTTAAGAGTCTTCAGAAGAATTTTGGGGTATGACGATCCAACGATCAACTGAGGAAATGCTGGTCAGACCTGAAACTGAGGGAGCACGATCAGTACAGAAGGATCAAGTGAGTTCTTCAAAAAAGTAAGTAGTTGTCGTGTTTTCATATTATTATTATTGCTTGCAAACTGCTCCATATGCTTTTATTTAGTGATGTACAGTTTAAAATGGCCGCTTTCATGTTCATGGGTTCAATCATTCATAGTAAACATCGTTCGTTTGCCCACTTCAAATACAATGTTTTTGAAAGTTGCACTTAACTACATTTGTTCATGCCTATTTCTAGTCAAAGGAAGTTTGTTGTCTAGAGAGGTTTGTAATATAATGAAATGCAAACTTGATTCAGTGTAAAGGAGCTGTTTACACATCTGGACTCAGGTGCACTAGTGTGGGACACCAGAACACCCTTTTTATTAGGGTGTCCCACACACGTGCTCCAGTAGATACTATAGGGGTGTCTCCATCTGTCAAACTTGCACCAAACAGGTAAGTATTCTAGCTTTAGAAAGTCTCTAAAATAATGTTTTCAGCTTTGAACTCCGACAAAAAAGAAAATTGTATGACACATCCAAGCAATGTTTCATATTCCTATTTCTGCCCTCAAATATCAGTGTGCTAGGTATTCCTTTTTTACATTGTCATAGGGGAGAGAAGACTCGGGACATCTGAGGACACCAGGGACCCTACACCTCCCAAGGAAGGGGAAATCCCAAAAGCACAAGCAGAGGAGGAAGGAGAGGTTGTTGAAATTGGCGAAATTGGTACCATGACAGGTGAGTGTCTGAGACCACAAGATTCAGGTAATAGATGTATGCCTGCATTTTTATAATACACGGTGTGTTTTTTGGTTTATTTTTAGGTGATGTGGATGTTGTGGAAGAAGAATTGCATTTTACCAGTGAAAGTGCCCAGATCCTCATCGAGGAGATAATGGGGTGCAATCGCGATTTAGAAAATCTCAAGAAAAACATCAATGATGTTCAACAAAAAATGAAGAACATCATTGATGTTTTAGGGAAAATCTGAAACACACAAAACTAGCTAGCATCGATTTTTTATTTTGACAAAAGCCAAATTTGGAAGATGCACACAGTGTGTCAACATGTGCTATCGCTCATCATGGGGATCAATGTACATGTTTTGTGGGTATAAACCCTTCCTTGCTACTAAAGTGGCTGAGATGAAGGGGTTGCATCCCCAAAACACGTACATTGATCCCCCATGATGGGAGATAGCAAATGGTGACATTAGGGATCAGAAGGAAAATGCCCAGTTTCATTCACAATTTGTGTGCATCTTCCAAATTTGGCTTCTACAGGGGTGACACCCCATGTGATGAAGGCAATATCAACACAGTTTGGACATACTCATGTCTGATATTGTCTTCACTTTTCAAAGATGAACTTTGTAAGTTCCAGAGTTCTGTATGTTATGCTTTGATACATACCTGTAGCAGTATTTGTAGTAAGGATGTTGTTTTCTGTGCCAATGGGTGTTATTTACCTACACGTCTCAGAGCCCCGCCCACACGTCCTGCGCATGTGAAATCGCAATTTAAAACCACATACAGGTTTTTTTTATCTGCTAGCAGTTTTATTTTTTGTTTTCAATGCTGTTTGTATTTTAAATGTTATCTGTACATTGGAGACTCAGTGGTGTCCTTTTTACAGCATCAGACTTTATGAAATAAAATTTTTTTTGGTGTTAAAACATATCACACGTTTCGAAGCACTTTTTATTTTGCATGAGTCTTCACGCTGGCAAATGTTTGGGAAATTTGTGGTGACTGATCACCTGAGCTGCGGAGTCTGCAGATAGGAGACACCTGTTTTTTCACATCTGGTCGCCTGGAGCCAGAATTTGTGACATTATACGTGCTGTCTGACCTGCCCTAAACAGGGGGTCGCTGATGATCTGGTAAGCCCCCATCTTATTAGTGGTGATTAAAGGTGACGGGTCCCACGTGGTCAAGTATATTATTTTTATTCAATCAAGTCACACTATCTGTTGGATTTTTTTTATATTTCTATGGACATTTATTTATGATTTATGGACTCGCATATGAATTATTTTTTATTAATTTTTATTGCACATTTATATGTTAATATTGATATTGTTTGAATGCCACTTTATTTTGGTTTTGGATTGTCACCATTTTTGCACATTTCACTTGTGTGATTATTTAATCATTATTTATTGCACAAGCACTGCACTTCAAACAAAAACAAATATTATTGCAGTTTGAAAGAGAAATTTATTTAAAAAATGCCTCTCAGACATTGTCTGGCATATCAATGGCCCCCCTACCCGCGAAGTACTACGTGTATCTGTTTCTGACCTCGCAGGTGCTTTGGGGGGGCAAGCCAGGATGGCCAGCTTCAAGTGCCATCAGGTTGGCATGTTCTGGAAAGTCTGCCTCAGGCCTAAATGAGGCCATATAGTTTGGAGAGTACTTTTTTTTAAAATTGTGCAGAATGCAGCAGGAAAGTACTATATGGCTCAGTTTATATTCCGCCATGTGGATGGGTGTCAAAAATAGGCAGAACCAGCTGCCCATTATCCCAAAAGCATTCTCCACCACTCTTCTGGCTCTGGCCAGCCGGTAATTAAAAACCCTCTGGTCCGGGGTGAGGGTCCTCATCGGGAATGGTCCCCCAGCGCAAACGCTTCATCCGTGACAAAGACGAAGGGGAGTCCTTCCATATTCTCCTCTGGAGGTGGCAAGCCAAAACTGCCACTCTGGAGAAGCCAGTAGAAGTCTGCGCAATCACTCCACCATCCGACATCCAGCCATTTTTGAAGGAAACTGTGGAGTCAAACAAGAAAAACAATTTGTCATTTTGCACATCAACATTGCAAGCAGATTAGACACAAACATTTTTGGCCAACATCAGTATAACATTTTTGGAAATGAGTAATTAAAGCCAAAAGTATAAGGTCCCCTCATCAGATTCCTCACCCCATCTGATGGCCCATTGCAAAAAATTAGGGGGGGATGTTTTGGACAGGTAACCCTCTCCACTTCATTGAGAGCTGAATGCATAAATAATGTGTGATACTTTGGCCAGCCCCTCCTTACTTACACTATTGGCAGCCCACTGGACAGGTAAGAAGTGTCATAATCCAAAAGAAAAAAACAATCAACACATGAAAGCACATTTTTACATTCTGCTATTCCCTATCAAGATAATAATAGGAGAAAAAAAACTTAAAACACTAGAATTTGAAAGTATTGAGGCAGGCCCTTGCACTACATGCTTTAGTGAATTCATCCATAAATCTGACCACAAAAGAGGTAGGTATAGTGTGTATTGGGTTTGGCAAAGTCAGCAGATAGAGGATTGGTATCAGCTGACTTAGCAGTTGGGGGAGGGGGGTTCTTAATGAGTCTGGCCCACCAAAAAAAGCCTGTGGCACTCTGCATGAATTTAAGGACACACATAAAATTTGTACACATTTTCGGGGGTGATTAGAGGAAAGCACTACTATGGAGCTGACAAAATACATTACTAAGTGACTAGGATAGATGTGTTTATGGGCCCAGAAGAGCATGATGGGGAGGTTAGTGAAGGCAAATATGCATGAAGGACAAAAAAGTAAGTATAAAGCTTCCAGCATGCATGAGGACAAAGGGGCAAAGCATATTACAGCATATTCCAGTCAGGGGAATTTTGGAACGATTAAATAAATACAATACATTAGCAAACATTAAATACATAGAATGTGATGTTAAAGGAGAAATCTTACCTTAATATAGTCCTTCTGCAGGACCTGAATGATGGCAGAACAGGTCTCTGGAATAATGATTCCCAGAGCCTGGGGGGAGATGCCTGTAGAGAACTTGAGGTCCTGAAGGCTTCTCCCTGTCGCCAAGTACCACAACGTGGCAACTAGCCTATGCTCCGGAGTGATGGCTTGCCTCATGCAGGTATCCTGCCTGCTGATATAAGGGGTCAGCAAAGCCAACAGACGGTGAAAAATGGGGTCCGTCATCTGGAGATAATTCCTGAAATCATCAGGATTATTCTCCCGGATCTCACGAAGCAAAGGCATGTGTGAGAATTGGTCATGCTGGAGCAACCAAGTCTTGCTCCATGAACTCCTCCTTGCCCTGTTCATGGACTTGGGTCAAAGCTAAAAGCGCAACACCAAGCCTCTGCACAGCACAAACTTTACGACAAATACGTACACACAACATGGCTTCAAAACAGTCAGCTGGTCAGAACGGACTAACAGAAAGCACCGATAAACAACAAGGCCTGAAAGAACGAACTGAAAACCAGAAACGAGCGGACAATAAGCACTGAAAATCAAAGCGTACTATATAAATATAGGCTACAATGACAAACAAATGCAAAAAGACTACACGCACTGATAAGATACACACCGACAAGCACAAACTGTAGAGCAGTAACGATCTGAAGCACAAGTCTGAAAAGCGCAAATCATCTCTAAACAAACTTCTACTAACACGCGATAAACAGGAGATCAGCAGAAGGAGCCCAAGGGGTGCCACACGTGGTTCTGAACTTCCCTTTTATAGTCCCGTCATATGCGTTTTACGTCACCGCGTTCTTGAGGATCGGAAATTCCATCAACTTTGTCCAACTGTGTGTATGCAACACAAGTTTCGGACAAAATCCGTCTGAAAAAATCAGACGGATTTTGTGGTCGGAATGTCCGACCGTGTGTACAAGGCATAACTGATATACTATTCAAAAGTACAAACAAATGGCTGCTGCCCTCACCTATAACTGGCCTTTACAGCAAGGAGCAAGGGCAATGCATAAAAAACAAAAACAAAGAAATGGCAAGCTAAAATACCAACCAGCTTGCAACCAGCCAAATTATCCTGTCTAACAATATGCATTAAAAACAGGAGTTTGGTTTGCGCACATTTGCAAATACATGTATAAGCTACAGAGCCCCTTCAAGACACCCCATTATTTTCCGTAGTCCTAACTCTAAATTTTGAGAGCCTCTACAGTGGAAGTACATGCATTATAATGGATAGGCAAAAGGCCCATGGAGGCACTGGACACCCAGCGTATTGCACCATGGAAGCAAAGGTGTCCAGTGCGTCCCCTCAACCAATCTTACCATTCACCATATAAGTTTCCACCAAGTAAGGTTAGTGGATGATATAAAAATACAAACTTAATTGGGGCAAAGGAGAAAGTAGCTCTGTTATTTTCCCCATTTCCCCTTTACCTTCTCTTATTTCCTCTCTTCTTCTTCTTCTTTATTTTAGCTTTCTCCTCCCATCTCATTCTATTTTATTTATAGTAACCAAAGGTTTAACATTTTAAATGAGCCTTTTGGCTTCAAGACAATTTTTCCATTTCTTTACTACTGGGAATGTCTTTTGAATAACTAACATAAATGGATATGTATTGCAAAGAAAGATATAATGCAGTTTTTAGTTTTTTTTTTCAATTAACAGTTTTTATTAGTAAGCTCAAAAAAAAGTTAACAATACACAATCTTGCAGAGATCAACAGTATCTGAAAATTAAGTGGTAGGCTATGCATGTGAACTTTGTCACTTAACTACTGTGTCTTAAAGCGGAGTCTTAAGGAGCAATGTCCACAGCTGTTGTCACACATAACCTTACATAAGTAGTCTGCGGGATACACAGAGATTTAAATAAGAAAAAACAAAAATAAAAATGGAAAGGAGAAGTGAGAAGAGAAAGAGAGAGGGGGAGGAAAGATTAAGGGTTAGAAGGGGTGGTAGACTGCCATCTCAGCTCCCATGCCAGCTCACTGTCCTCCCGAAGATGCCAACGCCCCCATGTCGCATTGTGTTCATCCAGCTTGTCTCTTATTCTGGCGGTCATTTTTAAACCTGTGGGTAGTGTCTGGAGGCGAATGTAAAGGAGTCCCCCTTATTAAAGATCGTCTCTTGTACCATAATAATAACAGCCCGTGACTGCCTGAACTCCCAGAGTGCCAGATGTCTTTTCTTGCTAGAGTTAAGCCCATTGACGTTTAGTGACAGTACCTTAGACATTTAAATATAAAAAATGAGCCCTCGCGCCACTAGGTAATAAAGTGACTAAAGTGAATGTATATCTAAATTAGTATTCAAAAAATAAATAGAAAATATGCAAAAAAATGATCAATAAATAGATAACATGTGAATCATTGAGTGATAAAAAGTGCAAGTGCTAATTAATAGTGCAAAAAAATGCAGCGGGACAAAATAGTGAACACAAACTATCAAGTGAGATAAATAAAACAAAGAGTCCTGCGCAAATCATATAATAAAATAAAAAAATATATATAGAAAAATATATATAATAAAAGCGTGAAACAGTCACTATATGTATGAGAAAAAAATCAGTCCAAAAATCGCACACAAATGAGTGAGGATAAAATATGGAGAAAGCGGGACCAATGCTGCAAAGTCCACTAATCCAGGCTCTCAGAACTCTCACCTTAAGATAAAATTAGCAAGCAGATCAAATATAGCCCCAGAGATTTCTCCTTTGATTCACTGTATAAAGCCACTAAGGAAATGCAGGTGAAGGATGTGATACAAAACTTCCGCCACTAGAGGGCCAATCCCAGCATATAGGTTTTGCACTGTAGATTCTCACATCTGTTGGTGTTAAGCAGAGAAAAGCTAGGTGCTTGGTAGTTACAGGTGTTTTTCTCCTGACTGGTAGTTTAAGGATGCATGCTTAAGGGATTTTTCAATTTCCCTAGTGGCCAGATAACAGGAGGCAAAGATAATAATACTATCTAGTAAAAAAAAAAAAACCCATGTGGATTCAACCTATAATCAGTATATTCTGCACCAGCACACAAGCTTGAAAATTGCTTCTGTATGGAGTCTCCATACAGAAGCAATTTTCAAGCTTGTGTGCTTTCCAAAGTGGGCAAAATCCTTTCTTGTATTAAGAGAGGTATGGACTGCAGAGATAGAGATATCATTTTGCCCCTGTACAAATCATTAGTAATGCCTCATCTGGAATATGCAGTTCAGTTTTGGGCACCAGTTCACAAAAAGGATATCAGGTAAAAGCTCAGCTATGAGGATAGATTATAGGAACTAAATGTATTCTCTCTTGCGAAGAGGAGATAAAGGGTGGAATATGATCAACAAGTAAAAAAATATATATGGGGTCCATATGGTGAACTTGGTGTTGAGTTATTCACTTTAAGGTCAACACAGAGGACAAGGGGGCACTCTTTATGCCTAGAGGAAAAGAGATTTAATCTCCAAATATGGAAAGGTTTCTTCACAGTAAGAGTTATGAAAATGTGGAATAGACTCCCTCCAGAGGTGATTCTGTCCAGCACAGTAGATTTCTGTAAGAAAGACCTGGATTCTTTACTAAATGTACATAACATAACTGGGTACTAACATTTATAGATAAAGTTGATCCAGGGAATATCCGATTGCCTGTCTGGGGAAGGAAATTTTTTTTCCCCTGCTCTAGCAAATTGGATCATGTTGATCATGTTGATCATGGATCAACTGTGGGTATAGGATAGTAGATATGGGATTGTATGACTTTTTTTTGGTTGAACTGGATGGACAGCCCAGGTGGGAGAATCTTTCCACAGGACAACTATTAGTCGTGCACTCCACAAATCTGGCCTTTATTGAAGAGTGGCAAAAAGAAAGCCATTGTTGAAAGAAAGCCATAAGAAGTCCCATTTGCAGTTTGCGATAAACCATGTGGGGAACACAGCAAACATATAGAAGAAAGTGTTCTGGTCAGATGAGACCAAAATTGTATCTTTTGGTCTAAAAGCAAAATGCTATGTGTGGCAGAAAACTAACACTGAACATCACCCTGAACTCACCATCCCCCCTGTGAAAAATGGTGGTGGCAGAATCATGTTGTGGGGATGCTTTTCTTCAGCAGGGACAGGGAAGCTGGTCAGAGTTGATGGGAAGATGGATGGAGCCAAATACAGGGCAATCTTAGAAGAAAGCCTGTTAGAGTCTACAAAAGACTTGAGACTGGGGCAGAAGTTCGCCTTCCAGCAGGGCAGCAACCCTATGCATAAAGCCAGAGCTACAATGTAATGGTTTATTTTATGTGTTAAAATGGCCCAGTCAAAGTCCAGAATCTGTGGCAAGACTTTAAAATTACTGTTCACAGACATACTCCATCCAATCTGACAGAGCTTGAGCTATTTTACAAAGAAGACTGGGCACATATTTTACTCTAAAGATGTGCAAAACTAGTAGAGACATACCCAAAAAGACTTGCAGCTGTAATTGCAGTGAAAGGTGGTTCTACAAAGTATTGACTTTATGTTTATAGAGTATGTTTTATAATTATAAAGAAATAATAAAGAAAGATTTGAAACAAAGTATTGACTCCGGACCTTCTTTTAGCTTTCTTGCCCTTCTTTGTAGTCACTCCATTTCCAGTACATCCTCCCTGAGGACTGATGCCCAGAGCTGGACAGCATACTCTAGGTGCTGCAGGACCAGAGTCTTGTAGAGTGGGAGAATTATGGCTTTATACCTGGAGTTAATCCCCTTTTTAATGCATGCCACTATTCTGTTTGCTTTGTTAGCAGCAGTTTGGCATTGTATGCCATTGCTGAGCCTATCATCTACTAGGACCCCTAGGTCCCTTTCCATCCTAGATTCCCCCAGAGGTTCCCCCCCTAGTGCAGTGATGGCGAACCTTGGCACTCCAGATGTTTTGGAACTACATTTCCCATGATGCTCATGCACTCTGCAGTGTAGTTGAGCATCATGGGAAATGTAGTTCCAAAACATCTGGGGTGCCAAGGTTCGCCATCACTGCCCTAGTGTATAGATTGCCTTCATATTTTTGCCACCCAAATGCACTATTTTACATTTTTCTACATTTAACCTCACTTGCTCATGCAGTTGCCCACCCCATTAATTTGTTCAGATCTTCTTGCAAGGTTTCCACATATTGCGGAGAAGTTATTGCCCTGCTTAGTATCATCCCCAAATACAGAGATTGAACTGTTTACCCCATCCTCCAGGTCGCTTATAAATAAATTAAATAGGATTGGTCCCAGCACAGAATCCTGGAATGACATGACAAAATGTGGAAAATTTCAAGGGGCATGAATACTTTTTCAAGGCACTGTATGTCCTTGGGAGACCTACTGTTTATTTGTGGTCAATTGTTCCTAATGGTGGAGGAGTTGGTGGAGGAGTTGGAGCAAGCAAAGTAAACTGGACAATTTCTACCTGGATTTTGATCCCAAACATTTTTTTCCACTGTGTTTTTTTGACTGCTTTTCACTTAGTGGTCCTGGACATCTGGTAAGTGGCTGTGTGTGATCACTGTTGGTGGAGCATCCTTCTGGCTCGTCTGACATCACTTACCACTTGAGTCCTTGCCTGGATGTAGTGAATGAGCGTTATAGTTTTTCTTGATGTTTGTAAACTTCTAATTTACTTTGGAGCGGTTTATTAATTGTTGATCAATTGTTTGCATTATAACAGTGCACCTTTAATGTTTTTATTTATGTAATAATGACTTGGTGGGGGAGATTTAATAAAACTGGTGCACAGAATCTGGGGCAGCTGTGCATAGTAGCCGATCAGTTTCTAAATTCAACTTGTTCAGTTGAGTTTTGACAATAAAACTTAGAAACAGATTGGCTACTATGCACAGCTTCACCAGATTCTGTGTGACACAGTTTCTAGTAAATCTCCCATGGTGCATTCAAAATGCCACTCTCCATGTCACATAATAATCACTGCTCTGCATATTAACCTAAATAACAGAACAATAGATAGATAGATAGATAGATAGATAGATAGAAAAACTTTTTGGAAAAAGATATTTCTAATTCAGTTATAAAAGTGTAAGTCAAACCAATGTCATTCATTGTGAATGTCAATTTACTTAAAAAGGCTTAACAATTGTCAATTGGGAAGCATTGCCTTGGAATAACAATGAATGTCTCATCCTTCTTATTGATTTCAGCTTTTTTTATGTATTAGGAAGTGTGCTTACGTTCACATTGTACATCGACATGCATACATTTTAATTGCAGTATGGTGTTAACAGAAAAGAACATCTTGATTTGGTATTTTTGTATAACTTTTTGACTCTCAGACAACTTTGAGATTGGTTATTCACTAGGAAAGTGATTGTTTTGTTATGTTACAACTTAATAACCATGTATTTTAAATCAGTTAGGAATAATTTGTCAAAGGGTGTTAAACAAATTCTGTAGAACTGCTAGTGTGCAGTAAAGTATTTTTATTATTAAGCAAAAGAAGTAAACATATCAGCTTTTTTAAAGTCTACCTCCATGTTTAATGTGTCTTTCAATAGCTCATTTGGACCAAGTTGGCCTAAACAAACTATTTATTGCACTGCACAGGTGCGCTTGCTGGTTGCACTGTATTTACTGTATGAAGTCTCAGCTTCATACAGTATACAGTGCTATGTTCTGGCAGTGGGAACTGCCACTCCCAGTATAAGACAGACTCAGGTTGAGCACTGCTCAGTCTTTCACAGTAAGCTTTATATTCTATGAATGAGTACAAAACTCCCTATGATTGGCTGAGGCAGGGAGGCAGGCAGATGTCCTCTCAATCAGATGAAGTTTTGTATTTATTCATCGAATACAAATCTTCCTGTGAATAGGTGAGCAGTGCTCAACCCACCTCTATTTTGTTCTGGGAGTGGGACAGGAATTTCCCACTGCCAGAACACAGCTTGTATTTTAAATATAGCTAAGGCTACATACAGTTCATACAGTATGTCCAGCAAGCATACCTGTTAGTGCAGTAAATAGTTGTTTTGAACCATTTTGGTCCAAATGAACAATTTAAAGTGATGTTAAATTTGGAGTTAGGCTTTAAGAATAGTTAACTGACAAAAGGGCAAAGGGTAATATTTATCAAACTATACTTTCTGTCCTTTTCTTCCTTCTGTCTATTTATTCTACCTTAATGTCCATAGTCTGGGAACAGGTACACGTTAAGGTAAAATGTAAGGTATCCCTAGCACTGCTGCTAGGTTTGCTACAGGTAGCCTTTTATTTTTGGTAATACACTGGCCATGGATATCTCTATCTTTTAGAAATGAAAGCACCAAATGGAACACACACAATAAATGCTGGTAGAGCATAAACCCAAATTAGTTTTCACCTCTGGTAGGATTTAAACAGCACCTGAGTGACTTCCATGGTATAAGGGAAAGCATAGCACATATGCTATACTTACATAGCCTTTATGCCAACTAAGTAGTGCTTTATTTGGAGCAAAACTGGGTTTTGTATTCTGAAGCAAGACAGTTGTCACACATGTAATTTCAATGAAATGGAAGGTGTCTAGGCATCATAATTAGCAAATGAACAATGAATTTAAGTGGAAAATGTCACTAGACAACCATTGCCCTGTATTTGTGATAAGGCAGAGGCATGTTTAATAAGCCAGAAGAAATTGTATAGAAACATGAAAACTGACTTGAAACATTAAAATGAGAGCTTAAGAATAAAATATAGGAATGTCAAACGCCTGTATGGAATTGAATACCGATTCCAAGACATGAAGTGCATTTGTGAATATATTATTTTTCTCTCTATTGTTTTGAACAGATTGATATATTATAATAGAACTATTAGGAAAATTAAACTATAATGGTTTTGGGTCATTTATTTGATGCTCTTGAGTTTTTTAAAAGATTTTCAGATCTGTTTTTTTTTATGATTATTCCACTAATGCAAATCTAAAATGTTATTTTATGAATACATATGTAATATTTAGTGCACCAATGGCATTGATTTTTAAGATTGTTAAGATTTTTCTAACCATTTAATTTTCAGAATTTTTCTCTGAAACTGAGACTTGGAACTGTTTGAACAGGGTATGGAGTAACTGGGAACAGGGGTAAATATTTCATAAACATAAAATATCATAAACAATAATTTATATTTATCTGATTTAAAAATTGCTTTAGGTTCTGACCTTGACCGCTTGAAGATCAGACTGTTTTACCATGCCCAAGCCATTTTTATTTTTCAGTACTGTTACATCTTGAATGACAATTACTCAGTCATGCAATACTGTAACCAAATGAATGTTATATCATTTTTTGGGGAAAAGATAGAGCTTTCTTTTGGTGTTATTAAATTTCCACTGGGTTTAATTTTTTGTTATAAAAGAAAAAAAAAATCAAAAAATTTAGAAAAACACATTTTTTTCTTAATTTTTGTTATCAAACTTTGAAAATAAATAATCTTTATACATTTAGGAAAAACTGTATTCTGCTACATCTTCTTGGTAAAGAAAAACAAATCAGTGTATATTATTTAGTCTGTGTGAAAGTTTATAGAGTCTATGAACCTATATATACTGTATACATTTGTAAACTGTCCTGATGTTCAGACATTTCTTAAGGCCCGAAAATGTTAGGGCATTACAGTTACATTACAGATACCCCTAAAATGACCCATTTTTGTTTCAAATTTCTCTTTATTTATTTTTATAAAACATACATTCAAAAATTTTCCATTCAATTTTCACATCATTATAAAACATTCCCCATACAAAAAAAAAAAAAGAAAAAAAAAAAAAATAAATAAAAATAATTGTCAGTACTAATCCATTCAATCCCCCTCCCTTACATAAATCCCCACAATTTTCCTGAGGTACTCAATTCCTCCCATTTCTTCCAATAGTCCGACATCGGTTTTTCTACATAGAAAAAAATGACCCATTTTTGGAAAGTAGACAGTCTAAAGTATTTAGTGGGAGGCATAGTCATTTTTGTCACAAATTTTTGGAAATTAAGACTTTTTTTTTCTTCAGCATTTTAACAAATGATTTCTCACATACAGCATTGACATACTTACAATTACACCCCAAAGCACATTCTGTTACTCCAAGCAGACACCACGTGTGAGACAATAAAATGATGCAACCTAACACAACCTGATTGTAGCAGTGGTAAGCCTCCATCCCTGATATGTATTAAACAACAGAAAGAAGAAAGGGATGGGACTTTGTATGAGGCAGGTCACTGAATGGATGCCTTATTCAAATCATTTATTCAATTATTTATTAATAACAAATCACGTTATAGAGAGGATCAATCAGTAAATACAGGAAACACTATACTATGATACACTTGTATGAATATATATACAGAGTAAGGTAAAACATAATAAGCATTACAGTTACATAAAAACACTCATCCGTTCATGAAAATTCAATGAACATAATCGATTGCTCAGGGTGAGCCAAACTCATCTAGGCTTCAAGTCGATGTAACTCGATGCACGTTTCATGGCTCATGCCAATCATCAGGACTAAAATGCTCTGAAATTAAATCAATAATATCTGTAAATATAGGATATGCTTTAAAGAACAATCTCTCAAAATAAAGGTGTGCAATTTACAATACGGTCCAATTGTGGTGCCCAACCATAGGTCCAAGGAAAGACAGGGGGCAAGGATAATCATCTCCCCCGGCACTGAGGTGAGGAGTCCTATCCAGACCAGAGACAGCAACCAGGTGTGGACCAGGCTACTATGTCACAACCCTGTGAATCTAGTATATGCTTAACAGTCCACACTGCTCTGCAAAAGTAAGCAGTGTCCCTTGATCACCCCCTAGTGTTAAACTCTTCCCGGCCAGTGACATTTATACAGTAATCAGTGCATTTTTATAGCACTGATCGCTGCATAATTGTCATTCGTCACCCCAAAAATCTGTCAAAAGTGTCCATAATGTCGCAGTCATGATAAAAAATCGCAGCTTGCCGCCATTACTAGTAAATAATAATAATAAAAATTCCATAAATCTATCCCTTATTTTGTAGACGCTTTTACCTTTTGTGCAAACCAATTTTGCTTATTGTGATTTTTACCAAAAATATGTAGAAGAATACATATCGGCCTAAACTGAGAAAAAAAATTGCCTTTTTTTTAAAAAAAATTGGGGATATGTATTATAGCAAAAAGTACAAAATATTGTGTTTTTTTTTAAATTGTCACTCTTTTCTTGTTTATAGCGCAAAAAAAAAAAAAAAATTGCAGAGATGATCAAATACCATCAAAAGAAAGTTGTATTTGTGAGTAAAAAAGGACATCAATTTTGTTGGGGTACAGCGTCGTACGAATGCGTAATTGTAAGTTAAAGCAACGCAGTGCTGTATTGCAAAAATTGCTCTCGTCATTGAGCAGTCAAATCCTCCAGGGCTGAAGTGGTTAATCTGACCAACTGTGTCAAAGTAATCCCTCTTCTGGCCAGTCCTGCACTGCCTTGCCACTGCAAATGCTATGATGGATACCATGTCAACATGGGGCATAGAGGCACAAAGTGGGGGAGAGCTTCTAGGTTCAGATCTGGCCACTGACCTGCGTTTCAACAGAGAAAAGTTTTGTTTTCTTTTGTATTCTGTTTGGATAGTGTTATGTTTTTTTTTCAAAAGCTGGTGTCTGTTTCCACAACATGACATACTAACCAGCAATTAGTTATTGCACCTGGGGCTGAGCAGTGGCTATGGCAACTGAGTAGAAACAGAGAACTGGAAGAAGTCTAGAGAAAAAAATACCCATTATCACTGGAGGGCAAACTCCGTCTGCTCACTTGTACTGCAGCCCAGAGACATAGAATATTGTCTTCATCAGAGCTCTCAAAGTTGTAGGTTGTTTTTTCTAAAGGCAACACCCAGGTTGAAGACCTATTATGCAAAAGCAGCTACTAAGAAATGAGTGCAGGGAAGAGTTCTGATATCACAAGTCTGTAGGGTACATAGTCCAAACTAGTAGGTAACACAGTAATGGTAGCAGGTAGCTAACTATAGTACACAGGGATACACAGTGACAAATGGAGACTGGATGCTGATGTGGTGCACAAAGTGGAGCTCTGTTATTGGCTGTGGCACTGGGTGTAGAAAGCCACTGTGGCAATCCACTGCACCTGTGACAAGAGCAACACAATGAGGGTTATTTACGAAAGGCATATCCACTTTGCACTGCAGTGCACTTGAAAGTACACTGGAAGTGCAGTCGCTCTCAATCTAAGGGGTAGATCTGAAATGAGTGCAAGCTCTGTTGATTTTATCATCCAATCATGTATAAGCTAAAATGCTGTTTTTTATTTTTCTTGCATGTCCTCAGATCTACTGCAACTTTACTTCCAAGTGCACTTGCAGTGCAAAGTGTTTTTTCCTTTAGTAAATAACCCACAATAACTGCCAATTTGAGGCTGAACTGTTTGTTTGCACTTTATTTCAAAGCAAAGAATTACACTTTGAAAATCCTCTTTGTTATGCTTCTGTGGATGAAAAAAAAACCCTCAACAACATATTTGTTGCGGTGTTGCAGCTTCTGTGTGCCTTTGATTGAGTCTGGATAGTAAGTCCTTTGTGCACCTTTTAGTTTTCAGCAAATTTACATGTGAGCCTGGATGCACTGTACTGGATCCTCCTTGAGCAGATCTTTGATAACACCTTGTGGGAGGGGTGAAACACTTTGACATAGATTCTGGCTCCCAGTGATACCACGTCTGACGAGCTATGGAATGCAAGCGAGGTTGTATGAGAACCAAACTGCTTCCTGGAGCAAGCAGACTGCTTTTGGATAACTAAACCAATGCATTTTTTAGTCTTCTACATTGTAATAGAGATTTTAATTTTTATTAAAATAAACCAAGACATTCTATACTATATGGGTTCTCTCTCCTTATGTACAAGTCTGAAATACAAAGGAAGATACATATGAAGTGTCATCTCATCTCCCTGCTCACCAGTCTAAGCCTGATTGACCCACATGCAGTACTGTCCATTTGATTTGGTGAGTTTAAGCGCAAAAGGGGGTGTGTGAAGCATGGACCACTTGTGTGATTTTTGAGCTCTATAGCACTTTGGATTATCGTTTGCACAAGAGCAATTTTAAACAAAATTGTGTTTGGGACTGTTTCTACAATTTAACACAGACTTTCACTGGTTATATGTTTGTCCGTTTTTGTTGGACTTGCTTTGATTTTTCCACTTGTATTCATTTTGTTCTGTTTGTTTATGCTCATCACTTGCACTTTTGCAATTCATATTGCACTTTGGGTTTGTTTGCGCTGTGGTTTGCATTTTTAAATTTTTTGACTTTGCCATGAACGGCAGCAACAAGATAAGTACACATAGGCACTAGTATATATTACGTGGGTGATTTGTTTAGTATATTTTGAGCGGCGCTTGTAATAGGACAAATTGTAATGATAGGACATAGGTATAGTCATAGTTCTGACTTAATAATCCATAATGTTTATTTTTTTTAATGTGGAATCATACAGAAACATTTTGACCTTGTGTACACTATTAATGAATAGAATCCACTTCCGTTTTCAAAACAGCTACAATACCAGAAATGTTTCCATTATAACATGTTGCTAGTTAGCATGGAAACATTTCTACAAGATATATAAATATACACAAGTGTTTATAATTGTATAGTGTTGCTGTTTATCCTTTGGGTGTTACAATAAAATGACCTTCGCTGTAAATGACAACATATAAAGCATATCTTAAAGCGGTAGTAAACATTCCTGCACAACTTTGCACTATGTAAAGCAATATTATTATTATTATTATTATTCAGGATTTATATAGCGCCAACAGTTTGCGCAGCGCTTTACAATATGAGGGCAGACAGTACACTTACAATACAAATCAATACAGGAGGGATCAGAGGGCCCTGCTCGTTAGAGCTTACAATCTAGAAGGGAGGGTCAAGTTGAAACAAAAGGTAATAACTGTGGGGGGGGGATGAGCTGATGGAGAACATGAAAATACAGTTAGGTGTGGGTGGAGTAGGCTTCTCTGAAGAGAAGTGTTTTCAGGGATTGTCTAAAAGCTAATAAAGTAGGAGATAGGCGGACAGATTGGGGTAGGGCATTCCATAGGATTGGAGAGGCTTTGGAAAAGTCCTGGAGGCGAGTATGGGAGGAGGTGATGAGGGAGCTAGAGAGCAGGAGGTCTTGAGAGGAACGAAGAGAACGAGTAGGTTGGTACTTAGAAACTAAGCTAGTGATGTAGCTGGGGGCAGAGTTGTGGATGGCTTTGTATGTAGTTGTTAGTATTTTGAATTTAATTCTTTCTTTAATATAAAATGACATACAATGGCTTTCAAAATATTTTAACCCATACCATTTAGGAGGTATCATTGGCTGTTTCTTTTAATGAGATAATTCGTGCATTCGCATTTTCTCTTCGATTGACAATAAACTCAATCTATGCATCTACATGCCATGCCTCTATCAGCAAAAAACAAGAGTGGTGCTGACTCTTTCATAATTTTCTGAAACACCCTATGTGATTAGCTACGTGACAGGGGGTTTGTACTGTGACAGTCATCATTTAATACAGGATGAGAGGAGGACACTTGCATGTGTATTTTGATTGGTTATGCATGACCAGGGGCAGATCCGGGTGGAGGGGCAATTGCCCCCCCCCCAAATAATATAGACTCTCTCCCTCCACCACCTCACCAGATTTGTGTTAGGAGGCATCATCTAAATGCAGCTGCAGGGACTTTATTTCTGCTTCCCTTTGCTCCCAGGTGGCCTAAAATATATTCCCTGAGCCCCATCACCTCATTTAGAGGCCCAGTGGTGTCATTATGGGGGTGTGGATTGCGGTGACATTGAGGGATTTTCTATAAAAAGGGGTTAATTAATTGCCACTGGTCAGTAATACATCAGTGAGTAAATCAACCCCTTCATATTGCAATTACTAATCATCATCATTATCATCATGATAATCACATAGTACAGGTGCGTTGAGCCACAGCACCTATATTGTCTGATTATCATGATAATAATGACAAAAATTCATCTTTAGGCTTCATTCACACAGGGCATGCTGCAGACATCTAACATGCAGGGCTGTCTTTTACTGGCTTGGGGATGCATAAAGTGTTACATGCATCCCAATTCCGGCATCTCATTTATTTCTACTGAGACACACAGCCACTAAATCCCAATATGTCATGTGTGTGGGTCCCAGAATGCATGCAGGGTGCATTCAGGGACCCGCACCAGCATGTCATATTGGGATATAGTGGCTGTGGGTCTCAGTATAAATAAATGGGATGCCGGCATTTGGATGCATGTAACGATTTAAAACAGTGTCACTGTTTTAACCACTTTCTGCCCGGCCTTTAGCAGAATGATGGCCGGGAAGTGGTTCTGTTATCCTGACTGGGCATCATATGACGTCCAGCAGGATAATATGCAGGCGTGTGCCCGAGGGGGCACGCATCGCGGTGATTATGAGTGTGCCATTTCAGTCTGACGATTGTGGTAAGAAACCTCTGACAGAATAGGTAACACAAAGATGTGAGTTGTTGAAGCTGCACACCCAATTCATTGAATTGAATAGAAGTTCCCTCAGGGGGGGGGGGGGGTAGCAGCAAGGAGGTATTTAGGCAAACAACAATGATTTTTTAAAAGTAATATTTCTTTATTATGACTGTAGTATCAAAAAGGAGATATAATGCATTGATGCACAGGAGTCCTAAAAGGCAATTCTGGTCTTGACATAAAAAACACATATCCCCTCGATATTGAAAAAAATACATATGAACTCATTCTATGTACTGTATAGAAACAAACAACTTAACAAGCGTTTTAACACATGCCATCCCTACGCATTTCGACCTATATATGTAATTGTCTTCTTCAGGGACGTTTATTCTATGCGAGAAAGAAAAGGTCTGAATTGTATTATCTATAAATATATCATTTATTTTACATAATCATTTTGTATTGTTTATAGCAGAGTTAAGTGTTTATATTTACCACTTCTTGACGAGAAGACTACATTTCATAGTCAGATAAATTGCAGTTCTTCTAAAAGCATCTCCAGCCCAGGAGATCCCAGTATGTTCCCGAAAACATTCCCTCGCTCTCGATAGAGGCAGAGACCTCCCCGCCGCCACACAACTTGCAACGAGTCACCCCTTATTGGGGAATGTGGGGCTTTTGAGGGAGGGGGGAGGGAGAGCACAATGGCACCCTCAGTTATATAGATAACAAAAATAAAAAAATAAAATGTTGTTTTAATTGCAGTATAATCAAGGTATGTCACAGACAGATCATCTCTAGCCTGGTAATTATCATGGTGTGAATAATAATGTGTATTCAATTAACCTAGATTGTTGGATAGTTATTTGAATAGTTGTTTAGTCATGGAATGCATGTACATGCACCCCTCTGGTCGTACAATAATCTATTTCAATATATCAGAATTATCATCTTAGTTATTTATGTGCGATCCAGCATAATTGTTTGGCCATATGATGTGCGCATGTATATATATGGTTAAATGGGTTAATAATAATGGGTTATATGCAAATGTAAAAAACCTAATGAATATACCAAAGTTGTGTGAATTAATAAGTGACTATAAGAAGATATGGAGTATGGTGAGAAGGACACAATAAAATGAGGTAAGGCAAGTATAAATGTGAAGTGTGCAGTGTTGAAAATAAATCTATGTATAAGTATAAATGTTACAGACAATGAAGGAAAAAACACTGGACCAATAACCTGCTTTTTACAACTTCAATGTGCTAGTGGGAAGGGAAGGGGGTGGGTGTTTGACAACCCAAAATTATACAGAATAGGTAACACATAGATGTGTTGTTAAAGTTATTAGTGATGGACGAACTTCCGACGGGACGTTTCGCGAACTGCGAATGCGGCCAAAAGTTTGCGAACCACAAAGTTCGCGGCGGACCCCATTGACTTTAATGGCAGGCGAATCTTAAAAACCTCCAGGTCATATTTTCAGCCCCAAAATACTTACTAGCTGTGCACACATAGTCCCACAACATGGACACTGACATCACAAAAATATTAAGTGAATCTGGGATCAACGACAATAATTCTTTTTTTATCTGTGAAATTTTGACAATTCAGGAGCGCATGAAGGCCATGGAGGAGAGGCAAGGTCAGGGCAGGCTATGAAGGGGGTGCAGGAGATGATCAGAACCACAGTCAGGGCAGCGCAGTCCTGTGCCAGTGTCCCAGTGTGCCAACCTGTGCTTGAGCCCCTCCCTTTGCCCGGCCCTTACCCCCACCTATGCAGGGCTCCACTGCGGTGGTCCGGAGATGCCAGTCCAGTGCTGATCCCCAGCCATGGTGCTGGCACTGCCTGCTGATTGGCTTCTCCGCTGCTATCTCCCTCACTGTCTGAAACCAGCACTGCAATAGAGACTGAGCACTGACACCAGCACCGTGATAGAGACTGAGCACTGACACCAATACTGAGATAGAGAGCACTGACACCAGCACCGTGATAGAGAACACTGACACCAGCACCGAGATAGAGAGCACTGACACCAGCACCGAGATAGAGAGCACTGACACCAGCACCGTGATAGAGAGCACTGACACCAGCACCGTGATAGAGAGCACTGACACCAGCACTGAGATAGAGAGCACTGACACCAGTACAGAGATAGAGAGTGCTGACACCAGCACCATGATAGAGAGCACTGAGACCACCCCAGCACCGAGATAGAGAGCACTGAGACCACACCAGCACCGAGATAGAGAGCACTGAGACCACACCAGCACCGAGATAGAGAGAAAGCACTGACACCAGCACAGAGATAGAGAGCACTGACAGCAGCACTGATACCAGCAACTCGCTGCGAGACCCAAAAATATGACACCGCTCAACGTCTTCAAACAGGAGGGTACGGGCATATAGTACGGTGTGCTTTTTTTGTACAAGGAAGTGAGCCAAAGGTAGAAAAAAGGTATGTGTGCTCAATTAAATAAATTGTTTATAGAGTTATGCATATACATGGTCTACTGGTCACATGTGTTGAATTCCTCCAAGATCCATGCCTCATTCATTTTTATAAATGTGAGGTAGTCAACACTGTCGTGAGCTAGGCGAGTGCGCTTATCGGTCATGATCCACCCTGCTGCGTTGAACGTCCTTTCGGACAGGACACTGCACGAGGGGCAAGCCAACAGTTCCATTTCAAATTGGGCAAGCTCTGGCCAGAGGTCAAGCCTGCCCACCCAGTAGTCCAGGGGTTCATCACTCCTCAGAGCATCCACCCGATGTAGTCGGACACCTGTCGGTCTAGGCGTTCCCTGATGCTGGATCCGGATGACACCTGTCGATGGGTCGGCTGAAAGAATGACCTCATATCAGAAGTCACCAACACATCTTCAAACCGCCCTCTTCTTGCAGGCGCTGTTGAATTGGTACCCGCATCTCTTTCTCTGGGAGTGGGAATTCCTCCTCTGCCAGCGCACGCAGAATGCAGCATTTCTCGAAGCAAGGCCTGGAAGTGCTCCATTCTGACAGCCCTCTGTGATGGTAGTAACATTTCTGCCATTTTGTGTTTGTACTGGGGGTCTAAGTACGTTGCCACCCTGTACTGGTCCTTGATCTTTATGCTTTTTATACAGGGTCCCTGTTAAAACACTGGAGCATGAAGGCCCCCATTTGCACTAAACTGGAAGCGGTATGGTGGCCTGGTTCCTGCTCATCATCCAGGATAATGTCGTCCTCCTCGTTCTCCTCTCCCCATCCACGCACAACAACAGGGATCCCAAAAAGGTTTAAAGCATGCTCTTCTTGCTCCTCCTCATCCGCCCCGGCACCATCCTCCTCTGACTCCTCTTCAGACTCCTGTTGTTGACTTGTCTCAGATAGAGTAGCCCCCCCTGGGAATTCATCCAGCATTGCGACTTCCTCATCTTCCTGCTCCTGCTCCTCCACGCCTTGATCAATGGCATGATGCAATGCACGCTCCATAAAGAAGGCATAAGGTACCATGTCACTGATGGCGCCATGGCTGCGACTGACCAGTTTGGTGATCTCATCAAATGGCCGCAGAAGTCTGCATGTGTCGCGCATGAGCAGCCACTGGCGTGGTGAAAAAAAACCAAGCTCCTCAGAACCTGTTCTGCCACAGA
This sequence comes from Lithobates pipiens, assembly GCF_037356315.1. NCBI lineage: Eukaryota > Metazoa > Chordata > Amphibia > Anura > Ranidae > Lithobates > Lithobates pipiens. The sequence goes on from NW_027507903.1 coordinate 236,765,478, forward strand.
GTTCGTACAGGTAGTCATTAACTGCACGTTTCTGCTGGAGCAGCCTATCAAGCATATAGAAGGTTGAGTTCCATCGCATCGGGCAATCACAAATGAGACGTCTGACCGGCACATTATGTCACCGCTGAATGTCAGCAAGGCGAGCCATGCCCGTGTAAGATCTTCTGAAATGGTCCGAGATTTTCCTTGCCTGCCACAAGATGTCCTGGACCCCAGGGTATTTGACAACGAATCGCTGCACGACCAAGTTTAAGACGTGTGCCATGCATGGCACGTGTGTAATTTTGCCCTGTTTCAATGCACTAAGCAGATTGGCACCGTTGTCACACACCACTTTACCAACTGTCAAATTGAGCGGTGTTAGCCACTGATCTGCCTGTGAATGCAAAGCTGAAAGGAGTGCAGTGCCAGTGTGGCTTTTGGCTTCCAGGCACAACAGATGCAGCACAGCATGGCAATGTCTCACCTGGCATGTCGAATGGGTTCTGGGGATCTTGGGTGGCGCAGCGCAAGAGACGCTAGCAGTGGAAAAGGAGGAGTCAGCCGAGGGGGGGAGGGAGGAGGATGGAGTAGGAGGAGAAGAAGAGGCAGGCCTGCATGCAATCTGTGGCGGTAAAACCAAATCTACACGGGTGCCACAAGTTACATGCTTGACGGCCATCAGAAGGTTCACCCAGTGGGCAGTAAAAGTTATATTCCTTCCCTGCCCGTGTTTGCTAGACCACGTGTCTGTGGTCAGATGTATCTTGGCACCGACACTGTGTGCCAGAGATACATTCACTTGATAAATACTTCCTTCCTGGCCTCCGAGTCCACCAGTTTATATGGCAGTAGTTGGCGGGCTATCAGTTCTGACAAGCCAGCCGTCAATCATTGGGCAAGAGGGTTATCCGGCGTCATCATTTTTTTACGCTCAAACATTTGACCCACGGAAGCCTGCCTTTTTGCAGTAAAATGTGAGGACGGCAAGATGGAAGGTGGAGTGTAGGACAATTGTGAGGAGAGAGGAGAAGGAGAAGTAGAAGACGGGGCTGGATGGTGGGAGCCTGGAGTGTGGTTTTGTGGGTTCCGTTGCTCCCACTGGGCACGGTGATGGCAGCTCATGTACCTTCTTAAGGCGTCATCCCTAGGTGAGTGTTGGGCTTACCGCGACTTATGTGTTGACTGCAAAGATTGCAGATGGCAACACTATTGTCAGCAGTGGACACAAAAAAAGCCCACACTGCGGAGCCATGTGCCAGCGTCCTGGGAGCGCCAGATGTGACCGTACATGGTTGATGCCTCGCTCCTGATACATTCGCAGTCTGCTTTGTCCCTCCTGTGCAATCTAAGTTCCGCCTGCTTCTCCCTATCTGCTGGTCCATATCTCCCTCTGAACTCCCCTCCTCTTCCTCTCTTGTGGGCACCCACGTGACATCACTAGACACGTCATCATTGATGTCACCTTCCCCACCACTATAATTAGAGATCTCGGAGTAGGCAGCAACACCGGGACCAACCTCCTCCTTGGGCTGATCTGGGTACTGTCGTCAGACTGCTGAGTGGCGGTTGTTGCTACCTCCTCTTCCTGATCCAATGCCAAGAATGGCTGCGCATCGGAAATGTCTTGTGATGGATCGGATAATAATTCCTGTGACTCAAGCGGAAGGTATATGGTGGTGGTGGTGTTGGTGGTAGTGTCTTTGGGGGTGCACACAGCAGAGAGTGAAGAGGGTGCAGATCGACAGGATGAGGAGGGTGCAGAAGAGTAAGGCTGAGTGAGCCACTCAACCAAGTCTGGTGTGTCCTTTGACGTAATCGCACGCACCTTCTGCAATTTGCCACTTTGGCTCAAGCCTGTTGCTCCTGCCCTACCCCTACCACCCCTGCGGAAGGGCTTGCCTCTTCCTCTGCCTGTCATTTTTTTAAATGACCCTGTAACAAAAGTCTCTAGAGAAGTGCAGTATATATGTGGAAGAAGGTATATAACACCCTGCTTCAATCTGTCGTTTTTGGAGGCCACTGGTCTATCACACCAGTTATAATACTTTTTTTTAATTGTGTTTGTCACTCTTTGTAGTATCACTGCAGAACCGATCAGCAGTCACAATGCTGCACAGTGGAAATGCACTATACTATGCTTTCTATATGTGTAAGTATTTTATACGTGTATTACACCCCTATATACTGCACACCAAATAGTACACCTATACCAGTCCTTAAAAGGACCTTTGTGGACCTAATAGGAGCTAGCTTGTAGCTAGTGAATTGCAGACTGTCCCTGCTCCAAAAAAAAAACTGTCCCTCCCTACACTGAGAAATGACAGCTGCAGAATCGGTCAGCAGCACAGCAGTGCAGTGCACTATATATGCTTTCTATATTTGAAAGAAAGAATATTATACGTGTACAACCCTATATACTGTACACCTATACCAGTCCTTAAAAGGACCTTTGTGGACCTAATAGCTAGTAATTTGTGTCACTACAGTCTGTCCCTGCTCCACTCAGCAACCTCTCCCTACACTGACAAAAGACAGAATGTAAAATGGCCACCAGATCAGGTCTATTTATAAGGTAGGGGGAATGTCCAATTGTCCATGTGCTGAAATTAGCTGTCCTGTACCCCATGATGGATGTGTCATCATGGGTCAAAGTTCTTTCACAATGTAAACGTATATGTCCGCCGCGCGAACAGCGCCAGAAGTCCACCGGTTTGGCAAATCGCGAACACGCAAAATTCGCCCTGAACCAACCGCAGGGCGAACCGCAAGGCCATCCCTAAAACGTATACATTTTTTTGCAATATGAGTAATTTTCAAAGTGATGAGCAGATGGCATTTATGTCTGGCTATGAGTCATAAATTTGAATACCAGTTTGATAGAACATTCTGTAGGAAATCACTGGAACCTTTTGTAAGTTACGGACAACAATATACCGTCCAACTGATTTTCAATTAACAATTAAGTACATATTTCTAGCAAAAAATACTTTTCAACCTGTATACAGGAAATGTTGTTAGCATATATGAAGTAATTTAAAATGTATGTAATTTTAATTGCTTTTTCTTTTCTTCTGGCCTCCCAGCCTGATGGTCACCGGTTTCCCACACATTTTTTAATTTCTCCTTTGGGGCTTGGTGCTCTTTGCTTCCCCCTCTTCCTGGCACATGGAGGGGATGCAGCTTTAAAGCAGTTCCCCTCTGAAAAGCTCTGAGCTGTGCAATACCATCTTGCACTGCCAGATGGAGCCTGATTGTGCCGGAGGGGTCCTGCGATCATTGCTGGATGTGTTTGGTGCTGCGTGCGGCCGTGGTGCTGCTACGCATGCATGCGACATTAATATGTCGCGCGTGTCCGGGGAGACTTTGGCTGGTGTGCGTGCGCTGCACTGGAGCATCTCGCTGTTGCCACAGCAATGATGGCCGTTGCCACAGCAATGACATCCTGGATACCCTGGATACCCGTGGATATGGTTATCATACCCATGGCCCAGTCCATGCGGTAGGCCCTCGGTGACCCACTCAGCTGCTCCACCTTGAAAACGTACACTCCACTTTCTGCATCTAGAGAATGGCCGAGGGTTGGCGACCAGGCCGTCACACTTCCCACACAGCATACCCAGGCCATCAATGTCTCCAGTAGTGTAGAGTATGAACCACCTCTGTGGCAGCAAGCGAATGCCCGTGTCTGTAAACACCGAATCGAGTGGCTGCGTTTCTACGGGACCCTTTCCCATAGGCATCCTGGTGAGGAAGGATGGATGAGGTGGGATGGATGGATGAGGGTGGGAGCAAGATTCTGGGAGGACGTCCATGGACGGCCTCCCAGAATAAGCCACCCACGCTGTAGCCGTATCTCATCTATGGCCCAGTCGGCAGATGTTTAAACAAGGTTAGGATTGTATGATATGTTAAATACATACAAAGTCTGGCAAGGAAATTCAAAACATCTTGAATCTTGTTCTGAGTGCACTAAATTGTGACCTCATTGTAACAGACTGGCTCCCCAAACTGTTGTTTACAAAATAAAGAAAGCTTGCAGGGAAAATCAATTTAAATGTCATTATTTTTCTTTATAAATGTCAGTTTTGCTGCAACAGGTTCTATACACGGTACAGATGTGTCACTTTACTGGCAGACTAAGGGGACCCTCCATACACTATATTTTCCTTTGTATTGTTTCAATTTAAGCATAATTAAAATACTGCTCCTTTAAAAACTATATTTAAAACTTTTTTTGCATTGATACATGTCGCCCAGGGCAGTACCCAGGCCCCATACCCTTTTTATGGCCAATAACTTGCATATAAGCCTTCAAAATGTGAACTTTTGATTTTCCAAATGCAGGTCCCATAGACTTCAATGGGGTTCACGGTTATGATGTGTGAATAGGAGTGCCTCTACCTGGATGGGTGGGAGTAAATGGCTGGCAGATATAAAAAAAATAGCAAGACACAGACCACCACTCTCTTGATCTCTGGGCACAATGGGAATGTAAGGTTGTCTGTGTAACGTATAAACATTATTTCTTTATCTGTAACTTTCTCTTTCTGTAATTGCATCTGTCCATTGGCAACACTTTGCATTTTATATGTAACATCACTGCTTTTAAAGTTTTACCAGGTACTTTATATTTTGTTATATTTGATAGATCTTTATTTTTTAGCACAGTCGTTACCCCAACGGGGTGACGTCATCCTGTACGAGCAGGCTGGGGCCGACCACCACCGTGTTTGTTTTATGCTGACATTAAGCTGCTTATTTGTAAGTGTATACTACATTTTTTAATAAATGTTTTAAAAACATCAGAGTATGAGGCTTTCCTCTTCTCTCCACACATATTGGGAGTATTGCTACTGGATTCCTAAGCATTAGTTACATTGGAGTCACTACCATCACCACCCATGAATCAGATCTCTCCTCCAGCCTGACCGCTGGGTCCATTGAAAATTAAACAAGCGCATGTGATCTCTATTACCTGAGATCCACTATTTCTGGTAAGAGGTGAGTGTTTGTGGTGAAGGGATTTTTACCTGGATCGCATTAGGAATACTGATATTTCATCACAGTTTTTCCTATCACAGAATTGGGTGTTGATGTTGCTAACTCTTTCTATAAGAGTTTTTTTTAGACACATTTTTCTTGAAAGGTTATTTCATTTTTTTACAGGGTGTTTGTGTTCAATATATATTTTTATTCACATATATGTTCAAATGAGTACCAGTTTATTTGTGTGTGGTTAAGATAGTAATCAATTTGATGATCATTATTACCATTTGTTTGGTATCAGATTAGCGCACCTTTTAGACAAATTAAAAAGGGAATTTGCCATGTTCTGATCTCTGCCTGCACCCCAGTAATAGACACTGCATGGAACAAATTATCTCTTGGGATTAGGACAACATTTCCTAATGTTTCCTAATCACATAGTGAGTTCATTTTCAGCACTCTATAGACCTTATTTTGTATATGTGGCCTGGTAATTTTATTACATTCCTGAGACTGAAATGTGTCCCTTGTGGTCATGGGAAAGAGTTGGCTTCCTGACCCTGACCCCTTCACCCCCCCTTTCTTCACCCATCCCTAATTTTTCTTGCCCTTAGTCACTCCCCTTCTTTCCCTTTCCTACCCTTTTCTATGATGTATGTTGTCAGATGTTTATACTGAAATATTAAAAGTATTATATTTATGGAAATATGCAAAGATCTATGGTTAAGGAAATTTTCACTTCTTTCCACAAATCAACCAAATAATTCAAATTTGTTTATCCATGCTAGTTTGAAGACAAAAATGAATACAGGGATGTGCTAAAATGTATAACTAAAAATTCAGTGCAAAATGTATATTAACTAAAAATTCAGTGCAAAATAATATCAAATATAATTGGTGATATACAAAAAATATAACTTCAAATAGCAATTATATGGGTGATACAAATGATGAGAAATGTTACCACTAGCTCTTTTTACAAAAATACCATATCTTAACACTTTATGACAGCTTAGTAAATAGCTTTCCATGGCTTTGCAGACTATGAAAACAAACTTGTATTTGATTCAACACATGTGATCTCTTCTCAAACAAAAAACCTTCAAGCTTACACTTTAAAAATGCATGGACAAAATGTTATACATTGCACAGAGTTTGGTAATTTAACCAATACTTATTTACAGTAAAGATAATTCTCTAATGAATTTTATGTTTAAAAATATATCATAACAAAACCATTGATATAGACATTGTAATTAGCTTTTTAGAGATATACAGAGTTGTGTATTTCTCTTATACTTGGAATATAATTATGTTATGCTGCAGGTAGAAATAACACAACTCCAATGGTATGACACAAAGGTTAACCTCCCTGACGGTATTCCCAAGTGTGGCTCGGGGTGGATTTTCAGCCTCAAAAGCAGTAACCCCAAGCCACGGAATTACATCATAGGACCCAGGTACAGCAAACTTACCTTGTCTCCAGGATTCTGCAATGTCCTCCCCACTCTGTGTGCAAGCCATCCTCCACACAGAGTGTTTTAAAGATGTCAAAATCAATTTATGAATGGCCCTTGAATTAAGCATAAAAGCAAGCTATAAAATACCATGAACTGTCAAACCCATGTCAGACTTCTTGTCTGGACCACAAATATATGTTTTTTAAAATGTCCAGCCCACATAATTAACTTCCCCCTTCACATATCTGGAGAATTTCCATCCATTTAAAAATATTCATAATGTTACAATCATAATATACTTATGGTAATATAGATATACTAATACCAATACAAATTTATGAATATATCCAAACAATATATTATGATTCATTTTAAAAAAAATATGCTTAACATACCTAAACCAAAGATATACGTACATTTTTTCACTCAATTAGTATATAATCTCGCCAATATAATGTAATGATAAAAAAAAAATTTGCAGTAAATAATTTCACAAAACACTTCAAAACCCACTTTGTGAACACATCTCTTTTCCTTTTCTCAATCATGACAAATATACGTGTTTCTGTCCCATGTTTTGAAACCTTGGAGTCACATTCCTCTTTAACACAAACATTAGCCATATTACAGTACACATTAGCCCATGGCTCTTATCTTTAAGTATCTGAGGCTCTGAATTTACAATTTGGGATAATGTGCATGGGGCCTTCAAGTCTCTTAAGAAAAATCTCTGTCCACCAGTATGAATTCAATTTAACCTCTTAAGAAACGATATATATGAACAAAATGGCTCCTCTCATGTCCACAAAAACATATGTAAAATAATATGATTTTGGCCTTCTAAATTGATCCTTTCAACCTCAATAGTCCTGACAATGTGTTCCTTTCTGCGTTTTTCCTCATAATTCAACTATGCTTTGAAAAAGGTCATGGCTCCATTCAATGCATTCATTATTTATTTTACTTATCAATGTATATGGTATATGTATATGGTATGTGCAAAATATGTACTGTGCAAACAATATATATTAGGAAATAGAACTGCTTCTTTGGCCCGTCTTTCATATTTATATCACATTTGGTTATACTCCTGAATGCTTTCTTCCATTAATTTTTAAATAAAATGTTGGTTTGGACATATGGCTTTTTATACTGTAGAACACTGTTGTAGAATAATCCATACCACTTGCCTCTTTGCTGCTAAAGTACCACATATATATGTTTAATTAACTTAGCTATATAACTTAGCTATGTTTTCACAGCACAAGACAATGGTCTGGATTCCTGAAAGATTTGAATTTTTTTCTTTTTGCTTTTTGTATTTTGAAAATCTAAATACACAGAATAAACACAAATGTACTACCAGGGTAAAATATATATATATTAATATTGTTTTGCAACATGCTGCCAAAATGAGTTCATCATTGCCCTAAACCATACAAGTCCAAATTCAAGCAATGACAATATAGGCAAACTTGGGGAAATCACTTGGGGAAATCACTTGGGGAATGCTGTGATTTATTTCACTGGGCGAAAATGTGTAGTCTATTGGGGTACAGCAAACTATTAAAGGGATCTCTCAGGGTACAGTCTGTCCACGGCTAACCTAGAGACTGAAGGACCATGAGTGCATGTGACCTAATGGAATCATGCAAATCCTATTAAAGTCTATGAGACATGAAAAATCAAAAGTGCTCATTTTAAAGGCTTATATGTTATATATAAGTTATTGCCATAAAAAGTGTATGGGGACCTGGGTACTGCCCTAGGGGACATGTATCAATACAAAAAAAAGTTTTTAAAACAACCGTTTTTTTTTCAGGAGCAGTGATTTTAATAATGCTTAACGTGAAACAATACAAATGAAATATTCCATTAAATATTATGCCTGGGGTTCCCCTTAGTCTGCCTGTAAAGTGGCACATCTGTGCAACGTGTAAAACAGTGCTGTAGCAAAATGACATTTCTAAAGGAAAAAATTTAATTTAAACTTGCTCACAGATGTAATGTATTGACGGCTTCCAAGCCATTTCTTTAGTGTGTCATTACACTTCTTTTTAACTAGGTGCCCAATTGGGTGCAATGGTTGTTCTAATCATTTTCCATGCCCCATGTATGCCTTTCCAGTGTCCTTCCTGACCCAGTCCTTTTACTATATAGTATGCTCATTCCATATTGTAGCCTTCAATTCTCTATGTGGGTTTAATAGGATCTCTGACAATTTATGTGGTTACCAACAACAGATATTCCCATTGATTGCTATGCTTTTTGTATTACTATAAATGTAATATGTGTTTTTTTTGGTTGTACTACATATTAAAAGTGTATTGTATTGTTTCATTACCACAGTTGAGTTCTCTGCTTTTTCCCAGCCTGCAATGTTCTGTGAAAATTCTTACTATTCTCTTTTCCTGTTTTCGCTGTTTCCCCTTTTTCTTCCTCCTTCTCTCATTTTCTCCTTGCATGAACAACCCCTTTTTCATATATACCGTATGTATCGGCGTATAGCACGCACAGGTGTATAACACGCACATTCATTTTAAGAGGGAAGTTTCAGGTAAAAACTAACATTTTTGTATTGGCGTATAACATGCACATGCTATTTGCATCCGATTTTCATGGTGAAAAAGTGAGTGTTATATGCCAATAAATACAGTAGTTGTCTATTTTCAACAACTCATTGTATTTAGATATACGTGCAGACTTTGCACGTCCCCCTAGTCACTGTGGGGGGACTTTTTATTGGCACAGTTACCTTGGCTGGGCAGAGTCACGGGTAAGAAGCAATGTTCTCTCCTGCTCCTAGTGTTTTCTTGTACCCTTGACTGATTTGTTTATTTTTGTATTTGTGTTATTAATTATTTATCAAAACCTATTTTCAGAATTTCTCCTGAAGCAGTGGCTTTGAGAACGTGAAACTAGTTGAGATATGTCATCTGTGAACAGTCATCCCAATGTGATTTTCCCCTGTTGGGGACAATTATACTGGTGATATCTATCGATTGTTCATTATGCAATTTTTATATGTATCTATAAATGTATGTTTTGCCTGATTTCATATTGATTTTATATGAATGAAACTTTACAATGTTCTTACCTATGTGAATCTATATCAATTATTCTTGTACCACAATAGTCCATACTCCCCTCTTGTTTTGAGTACCAGCTGGGGATGGGTCCCTCAATTTGTCTTCCTGGCAATATAGATGAAAAATCAAGGAAAAAATTGGCGTGGGTCCCCCCTCCCAGTCCATAGCAGGCCCTTTGGGTCTGGTATGGATTTTAAGGGAAACTCCATGCCAAAATAAAAAAAATGGCATTGGGATCCCCAAAACCCATACCAGACAATTATCTGAGCATTCAGCCTGGAGGACATGATGGGGGGCGAGTGAGTACCCCCCTCCTGAACCATACCAGACCACATGCCCCCAATAAGGCTAGTGTGCTTTGGGGTCTCCCAAAGCACCTTGTCCCCGTGTTGATGGGGACAAGAGCCTCTTCCCAGCAAGCCTGGTCATTGGTTGTCGGGGTCTTCCGGTGGTGGGGCTTATCAGAATCTGGAAGTCCCCTTTAACAAGGGGGCCCCTAGATTCCACCCGCCTATGTGAATGGGTATTGGATACATTGTGCCCCTACCCATTTAATTAAAAAAATTCAAAAAGTAAAAATCACAATAGACAGTTTTTCACAATTTCTTTATTTTTTTTTTATTGTTTTTATTCCATTTTTACAAATTTAAAAAAATCTTACATATTTTGCAAAACAATTTGCAAATCATTCATAAAAATACAAAACATTCTCGAAGTACACATGAATACATAAAAAATAGGTACATGAATGGATCTATCCTCTAACATATATACATCTATACTCTTAATTGCTTTATTAAAAAATAAAAAAGTGCCTTGCGATGTACATCCATCGTCAATCACACTGTCCGACGGACACGAAAAATAGAAAAATAAAAACAGAAAAACTCTACCTCCATGGGAGGCTTCCCAGCGTCTTTTGGCTTTGAAAGCTGTTATATAGGCAAGGGAGGGGCCACCAGTTGATGTAACCAGATGAACCCATCCCCTCTGACATCACATGATTTCAGAAGGGTGTGGTGTCACTTGGTTACATCATGTGGTGGCCCCGCCCTTGCCTATCTAACAGCTGTCACAGCCAAGTGGCAGCAGTCACCGGGAGGCCTCCCATTGAGGTAGAGCTTTTTCTATTTTTTGGGTCCATTAGGCGGCGTGATTGAATATGGATGGACATCGTGGGACACTTTTTTTTCTTTTTTAATAAAGGAATTGCCAAAAACTGTCTGCACTTTTTTTGGTGAATGAGCAGTGGTACTATGTACCTGATACCCATTCCCAGAAGTGAGGGTGGGATCTGGGGGCCCCTTTGTTAAAGGGGGCTTCCAGATTTCAATAAGCCCCCCAAACCAATGGCCAGGATTGTTGGGAAGAAGCCCAAGGTGCTTTGGGGGACCCCAAAGCACCCTCCCCATGTTGAGGGCAAGTGGCCTGGTACGGTTCAGGAGGAGGTGCTTGCTCGCTCGGATAAGGGTCTAGTATGGATTTTGGGTGGACCCCATGCCATTTTTTTTTTATGTGGAGTTCAGCTTAAAATCTATGCCAGACCCAAAGGGCCTGGTATGGATTTTGGGGGGCCCTTCGCTGTTTAAAAAAAAAATTGGCATGGGGTTTCCCTTAAATTCTATACCAGACCCAAAGGGTCCACTGTAATACTGTAATACTGCCTGTACTGTGTGTATGTGTGTGTATGTATGTGTGTATATATATATTACAGTATCTCACAAAAGTGACTACACCCCTCACATTTTTTTAAATATTTTATTATATCTCTTCATGAAGAAATTACACTTTTCTACAATGTAAAGTAGTGAGTGTACAGCTTGTATACTAGTGTAAATTTGCTGTCCCCTCAACATAACTCAACATACAGCAATTAGTGTCTAAACTGCTGGCAACAAAAGTGAATATGCTCCTAAGTGAAAATGTCCAAATTGGGCCCAATGTGTCAATAATTTGTGTGGCTCCCATTATTTTCCATCACTGCCTTAACCCTCTTGGGCATGGAATTCACCAGAGCTTCACAGGTTGCCACTGGAGTCCCCTTCCACTCCGCCATGACGATATAACGGAGCTGGTGGATATTAGAGACCTTGTGATCCTCCACCTTCCATTTGAGGATGCCCCACTGATGCTCAATAGGGTTTAGGTCTGGAGACATGCTTGGCCAGTCCATCACCTTTACTCTCAGCTTCTTTAGCAGGGAAGTGGTCATCTTGGAGGTGTGTTTGGGGTCATTGTCATGTTGGAATATTGCCCTGCAGCCCAATCTCTGAAGGGGGGGATCATGCTCTGCTTCAGAATGTCACAGTACATGTTGGCATTCATGGTTCCTTCAATGAACTGTAGCTCTCCAGTGCCAGCAGCACTCATGCAGCCCCAGACCATGACATACCCACCACCATGCTTGAATGCAGACACTTGTCTTTGTTCTCCTCAAATGGTTTCTGCCACACCCGCTTGACACCATCTGAAGCAAATAAGTTTGTCTTGGTCTCATCAGACCACAGGTCATGGTTCCAGTAATCCATGTCCTTAGTAGGGATGGGCAAACGGTTCGGCCAGAGCATAAGTTTGGGTGCAACTTTGATTGTTCAAATATTCTAGTGAACACCGAATAATAATAGGTGTTCGGGGCAAATTTGAAAGACGTCAGAACCTCGTTAAAGCCTATGGGACATTAACATGAAAAATCAAAAGTGTTAATTTTAAAGGCTTATATGCAAGTTACTGTCATAAAAAGTGTTTGGGGACCTGGGTCCTGTCGCAGGGGACATGTATCAATGAAGAAATTTTTTTTTTAAACGCCCATTTTTTCGGTAGCAGTGAATTTAATAATGCTTAAAGTGAAACAATAAAAGTGAATTATTCCTTTAAATTTCGTACCTGGGGGTGTCTATAGTATGTCTGTAAAGTGGCACATTTTTCCCATGTTTAGAACAGTCCCTGCACAAAATGTCATTTCTAAATTAAAAAAGTCATTTAAAAGTAATAGAGGCTATAGTGAATTTTTTGGTCTCGGCAATACAGATAAAAGTAATTGAAAAACATGGCATGGAATCCCCCCAGTCCATTACCAGGCCATTTGAGCCTGGTATGAATATTAAGGTGAACCCCAAACCAAAATATATTAAAAAAATTGCGTGGGGGTCCCCCCAAAATTAAGGGGAATCCTGTGCGAAATAAAAAAAAAAAAACATAAAAAATGAAAATACAGTGTGATCCCATTCCTTTATAAAAGGCTTTAAAATAAGTTGAGTCAAGTTTTAAGTTTTATTTTTGACTTTCTGGACTTTCTGTTCATTTCACTTTTCTCCTTAGTAACAGTTTTGATCACGTAGCATTTTTTACTATAGTAGAAATAGCAAAAACTAAACACACACATGCACCCACATAAATAATACTAAGCTGTCTGCACGTCACTAACCTGCCTAATCTAGCTCAAGCTCTCTCAATCGCCTCCACGTATTACACTACATACGGATGCTGTGTAAGCAGCCTTATATAGTGTGGGGCATGGACCTAGCTCCATGAGCCATAATTGGCCAAAGGCATTCTACCTTTGGCCAATCATGGCTCTCACAGCAAATCGCGCTGTGATTGGCCAAAGCATGCAGGTCAAATGCATGCTTTGGCCAATCAACAGCAGTCAATGCATTGCGATCTCACAGTGCATTACGGGGCATTCTACAGCACTCAAATTTTCTGCGAACGCCCCATATGTTTGGTTCGTTTGCAAACAAATGAACACCCAATGTTCGAGTTGAACTTGCCTTCGATTTGAACATCGGGACCATCCCTAACCTGTGACTTCTTGCGTTAGCTCTCTTATGTCATTCCTCTGTAGCCTTCAATTACATTTTCAATACGGGTATTAGAGTTGCTGGCTCCCATTCCTCGTGTCATGTCTGCAGTGTGGGAGGACACTTTGAGCCTGAGCACTAGGGATGGGCCGAACACCCACCCGTTTGGTTCGCACCAGAACATGTGAACAGGCAATAAATTAATTTGAACATGCAAACACCATTAAAGTCTATGGGACACGAATATGAAAAATCAAAAGTGCTAATTTTAAAGGCTTATATGCATGATATTGTCATAGAAAGTGTTTGGAGACGTGGGTTTTGCCCCAGGGGACATGTATCAATGCAAAAAAAGTTTTAAAAATGGCAATTTTTTTGGGAGAAGTGATTTTAATAATGTATAAAGTGAAACAATAAAAGTGTAATATTCCTTTAAATGTCATACCTGGGGGTGTCTATAGTATGCCTGTAAAGGGGTGCATGTTTCCCGTGTTTAGAACAGTCTGACAGCAAAATTACATTTCTAAAAGGAAAAAAAGTAATTTAAAACTACTTGCAGCTATAATGAATTGTCGGTCTGGCAATACACATAAAAGTCCATTGATAAACAACGGCATGGCATTCCCCCACAGGGGAACCCCCGAACCAAAAGTAAAAAAATAATGCATTGGGGTCCCCCAAATTCCTGAGGGGCCTGGTATGGATATTAAGGGGAACCCCACTCCAAAATGGCAAAAAAATTGTGTGAGGTCCCCCTCAAAATCCATACCAGACCCTTATCCGAGCACAGAACCTGGCAGGCTGAACCGTACCAGGCCACATGCCCTCAACATTTGGAGGGTGCTTTGGGTTAGCCCCCCAAAGCACCTTGTCCCTATGTTGAAAGGGAGAAGGGCCTCATCCCCACAACCCTTGCATGGTGGTTGTGGGGGTCTGCAGGCAGGGGGCTTATCAGAATCTGGAAGCCCCTTTAACAAGGGGACCCCTAATCCTGTGTGAATTGGTAATGGGGTACAAATGTACCCCTAACATTTCACAAAAAAAGTGTAAAAAATGTTAAAAAAGACAAAAGACGGTTTTTGACAATTCCTTTATTGAATTCTTCTTCTTTCCCCGCTTCTTCTTCCATCTTCTTGCTTCTGGTCTTCCTTCGGTGTTCTTTTTCTTCTCCCCCCAATTCTTCCTATATCTTCCTCCGCTTCTTCCTCCGGTCTTCTCATCCGGCATCTTCTTCTACGCTTCGTCCTCCGCATGATCTGCCCCAGTGGGAGTCTTCCGCTGTGGGATGCTTTTGTTCAGGTGACAGTTCTTATATAACTGACGCACAGGGATTTCCCTATGGCTTTCCCCGTGTTGTCAAAGGGGGGGCGGGGTCACCCGTTTACGTAAAACACAGGAAACATGTGCCACTTTACAGGCATACTATAGACACCCCCAGGTACAAAATTTAAAGGAATATTACACATTTATTGTTTCACTTTAAGCATTATTAAAATCAATGCTCCCGAAAAAAAACTGCCATTTTTAAAACTTTTTTTTTTGCATTGATACATGTCCCCTGGGGCAGGACCCAGGTCCCCAAATACTTTTTATGACAATAACTTGCATATTAGCCTTTAAAATTAGCACTTTTGATTTCTCCCATAGACTTTTAAAGGGTGTTCCGCGGCTTTCAAATTTGCAGTGAACACCCCAAATTGGCTAATGGGCGAACAGCCAATGTTCGAGTCGAACTCGTGTTTGATCTGAACATAAAGTCCATCCCTATTGAGCACCTTATTATGAATTCCACAAGGACTTACAAGTTCCCCATAGTGAGTGCTGCAGTTTGTTTCTATATTCCTTATGTATGTGGAAGGGCAAGAACTTATATGTGAGTGCATGTGTTTAGTTTTTGCTATTACTACTATAGTAAAAAAAATAATACTTGATCAAAACTGTTACTAAGGAAAAAAGTGAAATGAACTGTTTCAGAAAGTCAAAAAGAAAACTTAAAACTTGACCCAACTTATTTTAAAGCCTTTTATAAAGGAATGGGATCAAACCGTATTTTCCTTTTTTATGTTTTGTTATGTTTCTCCTTACTGACAGCATGAGCTAACTTTGCAAATTTACCTGTTATTAGTTCTCTAGATATCGCCCTTTTGGGAAATGTGGAATGAAAGTTGTAATGCAAGTTGTGATGAATGAAGCATAAGACACTTACAGAATGGAATTTAATAATATATTTCACATTGACAGCACAATAAAAGTATGCTATTTCTTCTTATAGCTAGACTTAAGGCATCTTTGCTACCATATGCTAGAGGGGATTGACATTTTTTTGTATAAAATATGTCTCTGGACAAGTCTGGATTGGGATAGAATTATTTGTTATTATAAATGATGAATACCAACATATTACATTGTGGTAAAGATTGATTACAATTTGCTTGCACTTTTTTATTAAAAATATGATTAGTTTTTCAGTTCTAAAGCTTTTATATTACAGTACTTTTTTATAAATTTTAAAAGTAAATACAATTCAGTGAGTGGCACCAAAATAGGCAACATGCAACAATGCTAAAAACCTTATGTTGTGAAGATACTTATGAAATGGATTCCCCAAAACTCACTGGTCAGAAGTTGTCTAAGCCATTGCAAATTGTCCAAACCCTTAAATTGTCAAAAGAGGTCTCTCAAAATGAATCTGAAAAGCCTAGGCAACCTCTGAGCAGGAAGTGTTGGGGGTCTGATTTCTATATTTTGTATCTGAACAGTTTAATATTTTTGTGCTTTGGCCACTCATTTAACTGTACAATGCTTTACTTTCAAACTTTATTTCTGCTATAGACGTGAGAATTAATCATAATTGATAATATATTATATTCAAAATCATCAGCAATATCTACATTTGCCACAAACTGTTTTATCTAAAATGTAAAGACATTTTTCAAATACTCTTTTATGTGCTCTATACATTAATCTTAAAGCTAAAACAACAATGGGAATACTGCCTTTTCCTACTATCCACACTTCTGAACTCCTCTGTTGAAAAATCACCCCCCAAAGTCTGCAGGGGAAATTACACTGCAAGAAGTGTTTTGGCCCCCCTACAGCTTCCACTGGTTCACCCTGATAAGGGATGTGCTTGATGATTGGGTTGAACATAAGTTTGACTCAAACATAAGTTCGACTCGAACACATCATTTCTTCAGTGTTGTCACATGAAAAGATATAATAAAATAGTTACAAAAATGTGAGGGGTGTACTCACTTTTGTGAGATACTGTATATACTCTGCATTCAGTGTAGCCTATATATACAGTGCATTTGATTGTGTATACTTTCTAATACACTTCAGGTGGTGTACACAGTATCTAATACAGTGTCTACAGTTTCTACTACACTTCTGGTGGTGTACACAGTATACAATACAATACAGCCATTGTACAGTTCCTATTACACTTCAGGCGGTGTACACAGTATCTAATACTCCATAGCCCCTTATGGAGCATCACTGATTCAGAGGACAAATCTGCAGAAGAGGCCATAGAGGAAGAAGAAGAGGGGGAGTGGAGGAGAGAGCTGTAGCAGAATCACCGTGTTTTGGAGGCATGGTGGCGGATCAAGCTCCAACAACACTGAACCCTGTCCTGCCCACCCTGTACAACAAGGCCAAAACATTGCCTTCCACATGTCGGTAGAGAGCTGGAATGGCCTTCTGTGAAAAGAAATGGAGTTTTTGAATCTGCCACTGGGGTACAGGATATTCCACAAATTCACAAAAGGGAGCAGAGTCTACCAGCTGAAAAGGCAGCAGTTGCAGTGCTAGCAATTTGGTCAAGCTAGCATTTAGGCACATTTAGATGCTAGCATCTGGGCTGCACAAGCAGTCAGTACACAGTATCTAATACTGTGTGTACAGTTTCTACTACACTTCTGGTGGTGTACATAGTATACAATACAATGCAGCCGTTGTACAGTTTCTAATACAGTACAGGCGGTGTACATGGTATCTAATACAGTGTGTGCAGTTTCTACTATACTTCTGGGGGGGGGGGGGTACACATTATACAATACAGTGCAGCTGTTGTGCAGTCCCTAATACACTTCAGGTGGTTTACACTGTATATAATACAGTGTGTAAAATTTCTACTGCACTTCAGGTGGTGTACACAGTATATAATACAGTGCAGCCATTGTACATTTTCTAATATATTGCAGGCAGTGTACACAGTATATAATACAGTGTGTGCAGTTTCTACTATACTTCTGGTGGTGTACACAGTATACAATACAGTGCAGCTGTTGTACAGTTTCTAATACAGTGCAAGCGATGTACACAGTATCTAATACAGTGTGTACAGTTCATATTACACTTCAGGTGGTGTACACAGTATCTAATACAGTGTGTATAGTTTCTACTATACTTCTGGTGGTGTATACAGTATACAATACAGTGCAGCCATTGTACTGTTTCTAATATAGTGCAGGCCGTGTACACAGTATATACTACAGTGTGTGCAGTTTCTACTATACTTCTGGTGGTGTACACAGTAAACAATACAGTGCAGCCTTTGCACTGGTTCTAATACAGTGCAGGAAGTGTACACCATATCTAAAACAGTTTGTACTGTTTCTAATACACTTCAGGCGATGTACACAGTATCTAATACAGTGTGTACAGTTTCTACTACACTTCTGGTGATGTACACAGTATACAATACAGTGCAGCTGTGTTTCTAATACACTTCAGGCGGTGTATTAAAACATTTTATATATATATATATATATATATATATATATATATATATATATATATATATATACACATATCTCTTAGACTCTCCATGGATTGATTTGCCATTGGTCTAGTGAACTCGTGACTTAAGGTCAGCGGGGATGTTTGCCTCCATAAATTAGGAATACAGACAGGGGCTGGATTCAGTAAGTGAACAGTCAGTTAATTTCTGTAGAGACATAAGGGCAATACATGTAGCAGGTAGTCTAAGGTATCTGTACAAAGATCTACATAACTCAATTGGAAGACTATAATCCTGATTCCTGTCCAGAACTGACATACTAGAGGTCATTGCCAGAAAATATATAGGCGTGTGCCTGGTTCTTTATGACACCTCCAAACCATCTTGAAACTTGGAGGTAGAATTTATTCAGTAGCACTGGGATCCTATACCACCTGGACAGTAGTTTGAACTCTTGTTCTTATGAGTTCAACTGGCCCTTCAATAGCACACAACTTCCTTTACCAGAGCACACAAAGGAAAGTTGTACATTCGTTTCCCATTTGTGGATGTATGGGGTACAAAGTTCGCCAAAGTTCAGAAATTTTCGTTTCATTACAGATGCATCAATTCATTAAAGAATTTTGATTTGTCATATTTGTTATGTTGGTCGATTTGTTCTTATTTTTTATTTTTTTTTATCTTCGGCATCCGTTTCGTATATTTGTTGGTCTGGGTGGATTCAAAAAATGTTGCACTTTTTCCAGATGATTGCTATGTATTCGATATGTTATAGATGGATTTTAATTGGAAGGATTCAATATTTTCAGATGCTAGTTCAATCCACCAAGATAAATGGCATGAGCTGTTTGTAGAATATCGACTGGCATCATGTGCACCTGAATTAATGAATGGAACCAAATTTGGATCCATTCATTACCTAAATCTGAATTATCAAACTAATTTGAAAATTAAATTCATGTCCTCATGGGTGCAAAATACTATTGGATTATCTGACATCATTCAAATTAAATTAATGAAACAAATGCATTCCTTAATTTCATTATACATTTTTTTCCAGTATTGTTGGCATTCCCTACTATATGCAATTGGAGATTTGTATACATCCAAATCTACAAAAAAAATATTTTTCTCCAAAGAACAAATCTAAATGAAACTCACATGTCTAGCATTCAGCATCTTGCACAATATGCATAACAGAGCATAGTATTGTTTTCTTCATATACGCATTATATAAAAAAATGCTGTACACATGTGCTGAACAGTTATAAAGGGCAAATTAATGATCATAGAAATGACCACCCAATATTCTGGTGGATAGCAAAAATTGTGCAATGTCCAAAGAAAAATTTTATAAACAAAGTCCAAAAATGTGGCAAATAATTTCCAATATGCAGTGATCTTGTACATCCCAACAAACAAATGTCTGTAAATCTTCCTCCACCAACACTGATCCCTCAGTCTACTCACCAGATATACATGATCCCCATTACAGAAGTCATATACAGCATTGGGGTGCAAGATGTTCCCATGATCCAACAGAGTACCAGGCAATGGAGCTTTCAAACGATCATCAAAAAAGGCTACCCACCAAATCTCCAGGACTGAAAAATGAAAAAGGAACAGTCTCCCATGGTGAAGTACTTTCACAAAGCAAGGAGACCCATTATAAGTGGTATAAACTCAGTGTTCTCTCAAATAGACAAATAGAGCAGTGATTTTTTTTAATGCTTAAAGTCAAACAATAAAAATGAAATATTCCTTTAAATATCGTGCTTAGGAGGTGTCTATAGTATGCCTGTAAAGTGGCGCAATTTTCCTGTGTTTAGAACAACAAAATGACATTTCTAAAAGGACAAGGTTGGCTCCTGGCAATATAGGTAGGAAAATTGTCACTTAAAACTGATCACAGCTGTAATGAATTGTCGGGTCTCGGCGATATAGATAAAACTCATTGAAAAAAAGATCATTGGTCCTCCAGTCCATTACCAGGCCCTTTGAGTCTGGTATGAATATTAAGGGGAACCCACGAACCAAAATGTAAAAAAAATTGTGTGGGGGTCCCCCTAAAATCCATACCAGGCCCTTCAGGTCTGATATGGAAATTAAGGGGAGTCCTGTGCCAAATTAAAAAAAAAATGTGCAGGAGTCCCCCCAAAACCCATACCAGACATTTGAAGTGGGACCCTACGCCAAAATAAAAAATGGCGTAGGGGTCCCCCCAAAATCCATACTGGATCCTTATCCGAGCACACAACCTGCCAGGCCACAGGAAAAGAGGGGGGATGAGAGAGCGGACCCCCTTGCTGAACCGTGCCAGGCCACATGCCCTCAACATGGGAAGGTTCTTTGGGGTCTGACCCCAAAGCCCCTTGTCCCCATGTTGATAGGGACAAAGACCTCATCCTTACAACCCTTGCCCGGTGGTTATGGGGGTATGCAGGCGGGGGACTCATCAGAATAAGGAAGCCCCCTTTAACAAGGGTATCCCAGATCCCGGCCTCCCCCCTATGTGAAATGGTAATGGGGTACCCCTACCATTTCACAAAAAAAGTGTCAAAATGGTAAAAAAGACAAGAGACAGCTTGGGACAAGCTTTTGGTCCATCATTTAGAAATGTAATTTTGCTGCTCTCATTCATTACACTATGTGCAGCTGCAATGTAAGCAGCCTTACATAGTGTGGAGCGTGGACTTAGCCCCCTGAGCCATGGTTGGAGAAAGGCACCCTGCCTTTGGCCAATCATGCCTCTCACAGCATGGCTCTCACAGCGTGCTCTGATTGGCCAAAGCATACAGGTCAGGTGCATGCTTTGGTCAATCAACAGCCATCAATGCACTGTGATCTCGTAGTGCACTGACGATCTCGCAGTGCATTATGGGGCATTCCGCGGCGTTCAAATTTCCTGTGGCGTTCAAATGTTCTAAATTCGGCAACCGATTGTACACCTGATGTCCGAGTCGAACTTACGTTACATATAAACCTTCAAAATGGGCACTTTTGATTTTTCCTGTTCAGCTCCCATAGACTTCAATGGGATTTGCCCTTCAGGGGTGTTCAGCCCATCTCAAGCTACATGGTGTTAAATGTTCTACTATATGTAACAGCAAATTTAGTCTTTTTTATATTTGATAATTGATATTTATTGCTAGATTTCATATTAAGTCACTAACCTAGAATGCATTGAAACTTGGAATAGCATTTACAGAGCAACAGTCTTGCCTATTACAGAGAAATAAACCTAGTGATAGCTGTTTTGATCAAGTAGTACAATGTTTTAACAAACTTCTGGAAGAGTATACTAAATTTGAAAGTGCAGTAGAGTGACTGCTGAGCTATTGATAAATGGACAATTCACACCCTTCCTGGTGAGAGGTCCTACAAAAAAAATTGATCTTCAAGGGGGATAGGTAGCTGAAGTCCTACCCCACCATTGGTCAAAATGTGGGGCTCCTGGTACCTATGGTTCTGGAGATACGGGGCTCCATGCACAACCTGTCAGAAGCTACATATAGAGCAGACAGTTTAAATACAAGCTGACACACTCTGTTTGCAGCAGACTGAGAGGATGAGCTCATAGTGCCTCTAACTTCTTGTCAGAGGCACTGAACTCAATGGACAGCTTGGAGCCTTGGACCAATGGTAAAGTACCATTGGCCTCAGCTGTCCAATGAAAATGCTGCAGTGGGGACACGCTTCTCATTGCAGTGTCACAGAAAGGGGCATGTGTCTAAAAGACTCCCTTCCAGTTCTGACCTCTTAACTAGAAGGAAAAAACATGAGTTTATGGGTATAAGATTTATTCACAATCCCATGTTTTTCTCACACCGTTAACCACTTAAGCCCCGGACCAATTGTCAGCCTAAGGACCAGAGATCTTTTTACAATTTGGCACTGCACTGCTTTAACTGGTAATTGCGCGGTCATGCAATGTTGTACCCAAACAAAATTTGCGTCCCTTTCTTCCCACAAATAGAGCTTTCTTTTCATGGTATTTTATTGCCTCTGCGATTTTTATTTTTTACGATATAAATGGAAAAAGACTGAAAATTTTGAAAAAAAAAAGATAATGTCTACTTTTTGTTATAAGAAAAATCGAATAAACTCAATTTTAGTCATACATTTAGGCCAAAATGTATTTGGCCACATGTCTTTACTAAAAAAATGTCAATAAGTGTATATTTATTGGTTTTCGCAAAAGTTATAGCGTCTACAAACTAGAGTACATTTTCTGGAATTTACACAGCTTTTAATTTATGACTGCCTATCTCATTTCTTGAGGGGCTAAAATAGCAGGGCAGTACAAACCCCCCACAAATGAACCCCATTTTGGAAAGTAGACACCCCAAGGAAATTGCAGAGAGGCATGTTGAGCCCATTGAATATTTTTTTTTGTCCCAAGTGATTGAATAATGACAAAAAAAAAAAGTTTACAAAAAGTTGTCACTAAATGATATATTGCTCACACATGCCATAGTTATAAGTGAAATTGCACCCCAAAATATATTCTGATGCTTCTCCTGAGTACAGGGATACCACATGTATGGGACTTTTTGGGAGTCTATCCGCGTACGGCACCCGGAAAACCAATCACTGCCTTCAGGATTTCTAAGGCCGCGTACACACGGGCGGACTGTTCGCCCAACTTAGTCCGCTGAACAGTGTTTCAGTGGACAATCCGCTCGTGTGTGGGCTTCAGCGGACTGTTTCAGCGGACAGTCTGACGAACAAAGTCTTACGGAATTTCCGTAAGACAGTCCGTCCAAACTTGGTTTCAGCGGACAGTCCGCTCGTGTGTAGGCTAGTTCGACAGACTAAGTTTGGCGCATGCTCAGAAAGGATTTACACGGCCGAAGGTTGCATTGCAGTGTATTGGACGTCGAATTTCTCGTCCCGTCGTACGTGCCGTTCACGTCATCGCGCACGCTTTCAGCGGACTGTCTGCTCATCGTGTGTGGTCAAGTCCGTTCATGCAAATTTTGAACGGACTGTCTGTCGGATTGTCTGACGAACTAAGTTGGGCGAACAGTCCGCCCGTGTGTACGCGGCCTAAGGGTGCAAATTTTTGATTTCACTCCTCATTACCTATCACAGTTTCGAAGGCCATAAAATGCCAAAATAACACAAAACCCCCCCAAATGACCACATTTTGGAAAGTAGACACCCCAAGCTATTTACTGAGAGGCATGTTGAGTCCATAGAATATTTTATATTTTGCCACAAGTTGCAGGAATATTACAAACTTTTTTTTTTTGCACAAAGTTGGCACTAAATGATATATTGCTCACACATGCTATGGGCATATGTGAAATTATGCTTCTCCTGAGTATGGGGATACCACATGTGGGGGACTTTTTTGGAGCCTAGCCACATACGGGACCCTGAAAACAAAGCACCACCACCTGGATTTAAATATAAAATGCTACCAAAAAAAACTGTTAGCGATCGCAGGGATCAGGCCTGACTCTGCGAAAGCTGCAGTTATGTGTTTATTGTTTTGTAAGTGACAGGGATCGATTGATACTGCACTTGGTTGGGCTGGGTGGAGGGGCAAAACGCAGGTGCTAGCAGGTATCTTTGCTGATCCCGCTAACAATGCGTTTTTTTGGAACACTAAACTGCTCAGGACGCTAGTATAGATCTGATCAGATCAGATATTGATCTGTTCAGATACTATACCACTACGGGAGGTGTATGCTTTGCGCTTGGGTGTTAGCGGTACTGGCACTAACCTAGCGCTGCCTGGGGCGACGCAGACCCTATCTGACCCTAAAATCGAATTGATTACACCCGCCGGGTGATCAGGGAGTTAAACCTTTATTGGGTAATAAATGGTAGGTGCCCTGATGCTATAAAAAGCAAACTAACTAACCAGTGTCACCTGTAACACTTATACGGTGATCACTGGTGAAAGGGTTAACGAGGGGCAATCAGGGGGTTAAAACCTTTATTAGGTAGTATATGGGGGTCCCTGACGCTATATAAAAACCTGATGGGGAACCTAAATAACTAACTGGCTAACCAGCGTCACCAGTGACACTTATACGGTGATCGCTGGTGAAAGGGTTAACTCTAGGGGCAATCAGGGGGTTAAAACCTTTATTAGGTAGTATATGGGGGTACCTAACGCTATAAAAACCTGGCGGTGAACCTAAAAAATAACTAGCTACCTAGCGGCACCAGTGACACTAATGCAGCGATCAGAAAAACGATAGCTTAGTGACACTGGCAAAAGGGGATGAAAGGGTTACCTGGGAGGCAATCAGGGGGTTGACCCTTTATTGGGGGTAGGGGGCTACCCTGGACCTAGCACTAACTTCCCTGACAGTTTTTACAGTTACAACTGATACTAAATGCAGTGATCAGTAAATAAATGATCACTGCAATCAGTGACACTGTGACTGGGGGGGGGGGTGTGATCAGGGGGTGACTGGGGGTTAAAATGTGCTTATGTGTACCTATGTGTCAGTGTAGTGTTGGTGCACTTACTAGGATGTCTTCTCTCCTCGCCGTCAAAAAGACCGCCCCGAGGAGAGTGACATCACTTCCTCCAGGCAGGGGAAGCTTCTCATTCGCCAGGAGAGATCGAGAGGGGATGGCCAGAAACCAACGGCCATCCCCTCATCCTCCTGAAGCGAAACAGACCGCCGCAGCCAGTGGGAGGGGGTCCGATCGGACCCCCCACCCGCTGGAAGGCAGGCACGTACGGGTATGTGATCGTGCCTGTCTGTGCCATTGTGTCGATGTATAATTACATGCGGCGGGCCTTAAGTGGTTAAGAGGGAGAATGAGAATCTTCTACTACTGAAAAGGTACTGTTTTAATCAAGCTATAACATATATTACTATGCTATGTTATAAAATAATAATTTATTATTTATTTATTTACTGTGAAATTACTGGTGTGAAGTTATAACTTCAAACTTCAGTAATTTGTCCATTAAGCCACCTGCTTGAGTACAGATTTTGAAAATATAGTAAATTAGAACAATATATAAAAATTATTCGTACATTACTTACTTATGATAATTAAACCCTTGCCACCCAGGCCAGTTCTGACACGTCTCTTCTACATGTAAAAAGCATAATTTTTTGCTAGAAAATTATTCAGAACCCCCAAACATTATATATATTGTTTTAGTAGGCACCCGAGGGAAAACAATGGTGGTCATGGCAACTTTTTATGTTACACAATATTTGGAAAGAAACTGTTTTATGAATAAAAGAAAAAAAAAAAACAGCCCAATTTTTTTTGTATCCTATGAATGGATACGTAACATGTCATGCTTTAAAATTACACACACTTGTGGAATGGCGCCAAACTTCAGTTCACTTACAAATCACCATATCACCATAGGCAACGCTTAAAATTTTATTACAGGTTATATGTTTAGCGTTACAGAGGAGGTCTTGTGCTAAAATTATTGCTCTCGATCTAACATACATGTATGTAACCTGTGTATATCTGGCTCTGATACTAGCTAGTGGCTCACCAGCCACTGACTTCAACACAGGTCCCTGATCTTTATTAAGTTAAAGGGTAACTCCATTTCCATGGGAAAAAATAGTCAATAAAAAAAATTTATATAGCATATAAAATTGTTAAAAAGTCATATTGTAATTAAATTATGTTATGTTATGTAAATTAAGTTATTATAAAGGATCTTTCATTTTCAGTCTGCAGTGCTATCATTTTCTGTTCAATGCTATGCAATATGGCTGTGGAAGTGTTCTGTACACAGATGGTGTAAGAAATGCCCCCCAGAAGTGTAATTTCCCGCTTGATTGGCTTACTGATTTCCCAAGAGGTCTGCACTAAGATACAAGTCATATTGGACCTCCTCTGCAACAAAAAATTCATTTTTGGTGAGATACAAAGGGAAATAATGTCTAAAGGCTTTCAGACCCTGCCACTTTCCTTATTAGAACCCTGCAAGTATAGGAGCTGATTGATAACTATAAGGTCCATTGACATTCAATTTGTAAATGGACACAAACTGACAAAGGTTGTTAAAATCCTTGCAATGTACAAAGATCACCCAGAAGGAAATGTTTTTTTTTTCTCAGCAAAAATGGAGTTGGTATTTATTTAAATTGTATTTTTCATTATTTTTAATTGTGTGAGCATGGGTTATTAACTAGTACCATATGAAGAAGTTTAAATTGAATAGTCGGTGTAATGAGTTTCCTTGGGGTCATTAAAATTATTTGTAATGTGAACAGTGCAAGGCAATTAGAAATCTTGACAAGATCTTTGCAACAATCTGATCAGTAAATTAAAGAAGAACCATGGTCAAAATGAAAACTCAATATCTGATGTAAATCTGTAATCTGTTAAATATCTCACTGATTGTTTTTCAAATAACAGCAAGGATATTCATATATTTACCTTTCCCCCTGCAGCTGAAAGTTCTCATGTTCATTTCCTGTAATCAGGAGACAACTATGCTTCCTCTTTCTCTAAATGCCTCTGTTGTCCCCTTTTGTGTTATGCCACTCTGTACAGACTACAATGTGCCATCACAACATCATTGGGTGAGTTGCTCTTTCATCCATTAAAAGCCCAGGCATCCCAATCCTCAGATAAATCCCACCAAGGCTCCACCCACTCTCCCTTATTATCAGCCTGTGATGCCCTGCCCACTCCCACCTATGTCCCTCCTACTCCTACTTATGTCCCTTCTAAGCTCTGTCCACTCCCACCTCTCTCTATAGAGTCTGTTCCCATCTGCTTGGCTTCTGACTGTCACGTACCTCAGATAGTTTTGACTCTGTTTTACATAGCTATTGATTGACAGATGGGTGTGTGTTATATAAAATAGACCGCACATGATATAAGTCATAAGGAGTCATGGGAACTGTAGTTCCCTGTGGGGGATGCAGAAGCTACCACAGTGTCTGAATTCCAAGCACTACAGATATACATGTTAAATAGTTTTTACTTAATTTTACATGTTTAATGCTTGAAAGCCTTTGTCTTGAGACTCAGGTTTCATTAAAGTGGTAGCAAAGCCCCCCCCCCCCCCCCCCGAACACTTCTACCTAAAGGTAATCTTATAATAAAGCTTAAGTGTAAGAATATCTCCTAAATGTGCACCATTTTGGAGATATTCATTGTCCCTGCAGCCAGTGACATCACCAGCACATGCGCTCTGAAAGAATTGCATACCCATGCAGTTTCCTCAAAGCCCTGTGCCGTGAACAGTAACATCATTGTGGCTTGGGCACTCAGAGGACCACAGCCCACGAAACCCAGAAGGTGAATAGGGAAGCCCTGTCAGCGATGATAGCTTGCCATTGGAGAGCTTCGTTTTAAGGTACTTTTGATATATTTTGCTAGTATATATTGCATACTAGCACATGGCGACTTTACATTGTGGGGAGATGATTTCTGTTACTTTTTTCTTACTTTACTTCTGCTTTAAGCTGTGGCTTGCATCTCCATTTGTGCCAGTACCTGGAATGTCCCCAAAGATTTCTAGAACAATTTGCGGAAGTAGGTGGATCTAGCTATGACCAATATATTTAAGTTGCAGTTTAGCAGAAATACTTCATGAAGCTGCAGTTGTTTGAATTGTATTCTAACAGCAGTAAAAACTCAGAAGTCTTTAGCACACACAGTTATGTGAAAGTCATATATTATTCTCATGTAATTTTCTTGGGAAAATCACTGTGCATTTGATTCAGTACAGGCCGCATTTTTTTTAGAATAGCTATTTATTAACAGCAAAATGGAATTTTACTGTTCAGTTGCTGACAAGCAAAATTGCTTCTTTTGGAGCTAAAATACTTCCTCCAAATTTTATGAAATTTGCTTTCAATATTTTACAGTCACTTTTGTGCTGGAATCTGATCTTTTACTTATATGTTGGTGATCTGCTTGCTGATTAAATAATTTATTTCAAAGAAAATATTGTGTGATGTCAGTGATGGAAAATGTAATAACAGTAAATTGCTTTAGGAAATCAGCATTGACATTAATAATTCCTTCTTTTGTATGACTTTATCGAAGTTTCATTAGAACACTCTTTGTGGTAGCTGAAGCTTTGGCCATCTTTAGCAGGCCAATCTCTTGTGTTTATTTGCTTTGTACTGAAATTTGCTTTAATATTTATTTTATCGGTCAATTCATTTTTCTTATAGTGACATACCTTGCAATGAAATTCTAGCATGACCAATATACATTGCGCTATGAAACACCTTTGCACCTTTGAATAGTCTTGTTTAAAATGTTATTTTCATGCACCATCTGGCTGTACTGAAGTAGGTTATAATTATTTCATAGAGAATATTAAAAAGGAAGTTATGAACATTAAACACTCCAGGATGCATCACCATATTGATGAGTGTGCAGTAGTTATAATGCTTCTGTTACCTGTCCAAACATATTTTATTTTATGACTTGCTTTAAAATATAGTTTAGAAATGTTTAAAAAAATAAAACAGACAAACAGATTGACACTAATAAATAGTACTATGGATCATAAATAAATGACACCAACTAAGCTGATGATTGTTTTTAAATTGTCTGCTTTGTTTAACCCTTTAAAGTCCACATTTTTAATGAGTGAGCTTGACTCAAAATGTGCGCTAACAAACGGTGGAGCAGAATGTTAAAGGGTTAAAGGCATGCCTTTAGTAGCCTTTGTGGTTTATTTTATTTTATTTTGTTGCACCATTTAAGTCCTTGACACAGAACAATTGCCATGAGAAGTGTGTCTGTTACTCAGCTGTGCCAGCATAGAGCACTAGAGTGGGAGTGCAGGAGACAGCATTTACACTTAGGTTAAATGCAATTTAAGGCATTTTATGCAAAATATCAGTCATAAATCACAGCATATGGAACAACCGAGAGATAAAAATGTATGGGCCTTTAAGTTTTTTTCCTACCCTCTAAATTTGACATTTGGCCTTAGCTTTTTGGCCTTTGGTCCTGTGCTACCAGACTATCCTGGGCATTGTTTACTATCTGCATCTTTGTTCCAGTTATGATCCATGCTCTGTCTTTTCATCTTTGTCTTTTTTTTTTGCATGCATTCTTTATATGAGATATTTTACACAATAGGATACAGAAAAGGTGCAATAGTAAGTTAAAAAACAAAACAAAACTGGGGACATAGTTGCATTTCTGCTATTTGTTCCTAACTGGTAAAATACTTTAAGTAAGAATGAAACATACAACAAATAGCCAAAAAAGGAAAAGGTCCTGGATTGTTTTTATTATACATAATTACATACAGTAATTACAGTCAGGTCCATAAATATTGGGACATCGACACAATTCTAATCCTTTTGGCTCTATACACCACCACATTGGATTTGAAATTAAACAAACAAGGTGTGTTTTAACTGCAGACTTTTAGCTTTAACTGAGGGTATTTACATCCAAATCAGGTGAACGTTGTAGGAATTACAACAGTTCGTATATGTGCCTCCCACTTTTTAAGGGACCAAAAGTAATGGGACAGATTAACAATCATCCATCAAACTTTCACTTTTTAATACTTGGTTGCAAATCCTTTGCAGTCAATTACAGCCTGAAGTTGGAACTCATAGACATCACCAGACACTGGGTTTCATCCCTGGTCATGATTTGCCAGGCCTCTACTGCAACTGTCTTCAATTCCTGTTTGTTCTTGGGGCATGTTCCCTTCAGTTTTGTCTTCAGCAAGTGAAATGCATGCTCAATTGGATTCAGGTCAGGTGATTTACTTGGCTATTGCATAAAATTCCACTTCTTTCCCTTAAAAAACTATTTGATTGCTTTGGCAGTATGCTTCAGATCATTTTCCATCTGCACTGTGAAGTGCCATCCAATGAGTTTTAAAGCATTTGCTCAATATGAGCAGATAATATTGCCCAAAACACTTCAGAATTCATCCTGCTGCTTTTGTTAGCAGTCACATCATCAATAAATTCAAGAAAAACAGTTTCATTGGCAGCCATACATGTCCACGCCATGACACTACCACCACCATGCTTCACTGATGAGGTGGTATGCTTTGGATCATGAGTAGTTCCTTTCCTTCTCCATACTTTTCTCTTCCCATCACTTTGGTACAAGTTGATCTTGGTCTCATCTGTCCATGTTGTTCCAGAACTGTGAAGGCTTTTTTAGATGTTGTTTCGCAAACTCTAATCTGGCCTTCCTGTTTTTGAGGCTCACCAATGGTTTACATCTTGTGGTGAACCCTCTTTATTCACTCTGGTGAAGTCTTCTCTTAATTGTTGACTTTGACACACATACACCTACCTCCTGGAGAGTGTTCTTGATCTGGCCAACTATTGTGAAGGGTATTTTCTTCAAGAGGGAAAGAATTCTTCGGTCATCCACCACAGTTGTTTTCCTTGGTCTTCTGGGTCTTTTGGTGTTGCTGAGCTCACCAATGCATTCTTTCTTTTGAAGCATGTTCCAAACTGTTGATTTGGCCACACCTAATGTTTTAGCTATCTCTCTGATGGGTTTGTTTTTTCAGCCTAATGATGGCTTGCTTCACTGATAGTGACAGCTCTTTGGATCTCATATTGAGAGTTGACAGCAACAGATTCCAAATGCAAATAGCACACTTGAAATGAACTCTGGACCTTTTATCTGCTCCTTGTAAATGGGATAATGAGGGAATAACACACACCTGGCCATGGAACAGCTAAGCAGCCAATTGTCCCATTACTTTTGGTCCCTTAAAAAGTAGGAGGTACATATACAAACTGTTGTAATTCCTACACTGTTCACCTGATTTGGATGTAAATACCCTCAAATTAAAGCTGAAAGTCAAAGCACACCTTGTTTGTTTCATTTCAAATCCATTGCGGTGGTGTATAGAGCCAAACAGATTAGAATTGTGTTGATGTCCCAGTATTTATGGACCTGAGTGTAGGTTGAAAATAAAAAACACAAATCCACCTAGTCCGAACAAAAGAAAAAATGAATAAATAAATACATTGAAAACCTCCACAGAAAGAACTCTATAACTACAGTTGATTCATAAGAAGACAAAAGAACCCTAAGGCCGCGTACACACGCGGGGACTGTTCGCCCAACTTTGTCCGTCAAACAGTTTTGGCAAACAGTCCGCTCAAAATTAGCATGGACGGACATGGCCACACACGACGGACGAACAGTTTGCTGAAACCGTGCGCGATGACGTGAACGGCACGTACGACGGGACGAAAAATACGACGTCCTATACACTGCATTATAACTTTCGGCGTGAAAATCCTTTCTGAGCATGCGCGCAACTTTGTTTGACGAACAAGCCTACACACGCAGGAACTGTCCGCTGAAACAAGGTTTCAGCGGACAGTTTTTCGGAATTTCCGAAAAACCTTGTTCAGCGGACTGTTCGCTGAAACTGTCCGCTGAAAGCCCACACACGAGCGGACTGTCCGCTGAAACTTGGTTTCAGCGGACAGTTTCAGCGAACAGTCCCCGCGTGTGTACGCGGCCTTAGGCTTGGTTCACATTATTGCAAATTGGATGTGGGTTCCCCGCTTTCAATTCAAAATAGCCAGAGATTTTGACTGGCTTTCTATGGAGGCTGTTCACATATCTCTGCTGTGGCTCCTGTGCGAATTTGAATTGGGGTCCTGTGTGTCTTTTGGTCAGTTTCAGGTCTGAATTCAGCCAAAAGTTTGTACTGAAATCAGATCTGAAATAATGAATGGTATGTACCGGACCCCTGCTGTGAGCTGCATGGGGTGATAGTGTGAATCCAGCCTTAAAGTGTGGTCCGTTTTGCTTCACCAGGGAGGAAAAAAAAAATCCCTTATGATCCCCTAAAACAGTTGGCTATTCTTTGTAATCACAATCTCTAGTGTTATACATGTCAGTAACCAGTTACATTCTGTGCATTTAGGATTGCATCTGTTTTTAACACCTTCATTATTTAAGTAAAAATAAAGCTTAACACATGAACACAACTTTGGCAAGTGGTGCATGTGTGGCAAGTCCATCTACTGACCATAATGTGGAATTTTCCTGTTTGAGATATTTCAGAAAATAGTGCATTGTGGCCATTAGATGGAGCTGATGATCATAGCAAATAAACATATTAGACAAAATACAGCCACAATTCATGATAAGTGGGTGAATGCCTGTGACATTTGTCCAACATTTTTTTTTTCATTTTCTTTTCATACAGAAACTCCTAAATAAAGAGTTTTTTTTTTTGCATAAAACACACTGACCCATATTATTGACCCTGAGCTTTTTCTCCTGATCTTAAACTTTGACCCTGGTCTTGACCCTGACACTGACTCTGAATTTAGGTAATTCATTTCTATTTACTATAATTTTTTTTTTACTCAGACTTTTTGAGTTATATTCTTTTCCTCTGGTTGGACACTTTCTTGGTGCATGGGTAGATTCTGGTTAACCTCCTGTCCACATCAACATGGGGACAAGGTGCTTTGGGTTGGGGGGGCATGTTGAGGACATGTGGCCTGTTATGATTTAGGAGGGGGTGCTCCTTCTCTCACTTTTCCTGAATTTTAAATTTTTATTGTTGCACTTTAACCACTTTCAGACTGGACCATTTTTCTGGCTTAAGACCGTACCACTTTTTGCGATTCTGCACTGTGTCGCCTTTAACTGATAATTGCGCGGTTGTACGACGTGGCTCCCAAACAAAATTGACGTCCTTTTTTCCCACAAATAGAGCTTTCTTTTGGTGGTATTTGATCACCCCTGTGGTTTTTATTTTCTGCGCTATGAACAAAAATAGAGCGACAATTTTGAAAAAAACGCATAATTTTTTACTTTTTGCTATAATAAATATCCCACAAAAATATATAAAAAAACTTTTTTTCCTCAGTTTAGTCCAATACGTATTCTTCTACATATTTTTGGTAAAAAAAAAATCGCAATAAGCGATTATTGATTGGTTTGCGCAAAATTTATAGCGTTTACAGAATAGAGGATAGTTTTATGGCATTTTTATTAATAAATTTTTTTACTAGTAATGGCGGCGATCAGCAATTTTTATTGTGACTGCGACATTATGGCGGACACATCAGACATTTTTGACACATTTTTGGGACCATTGTCATTTATACAGAAATCAGTGCTATAAAAATACACAGATTCTTGTGTAAATGACACTGGCACTGAAGGGGTTAACCAGAGGGGTGGCAGTGTAGGGGTTGAGTGTGTCCTAGGGGTGTGTTAATAACTGTGGGGGGCTGGGCTGTGTGTTAGTGAACACTGATCTCTGCTCCAATCACAGGGAGCAGAGATCAGTGTCACTTGTTGCTAGGCAGAACGGGGAGATGCTGTTTACATCAGCATCTCCCCGTTCAGCCTCCCTGTGAGATGATCGTGTGTATCCAGGCGACGATCAAGTCTGCAGGATCCGCGACCGGACTCACAGGGGTCGTGACTGGTGCGCGCTGCCAGCACGTGTTCTTAGGGTGTGTGTGTGAAGTACCGCCAATATGCAATAGGCCGCAAAGGCACACAAGGCAATAGATAGCAACCCACCTCCCACAATTGATGAACTGTTTAAAGGAATACACTTTCCCATCCACTCCTGCCACTTTATTTTTCCTATGCCACATATTGGCGCAGGCTCCACAATTGGGAACCCCAGCAGGGCATAAGAAAAAGGATGTGTTATATGTGTTTTTATGTATTACTCAGCTGGTAGCTTTGTAAGTTAGTGTATGCATCATAGGTTATTGTGTTCCAATAAAAATTGTTTGTAAACAAAAAATAAATCATTGCCCACCATAGTGTTCTTTGAGGATTTTACTGGATTGAGGAATGGATGGTTTCCTATGGTTTTCTCTTTTGCCTAGGTTTTTGACTGCTTCCTCATAAAATGAAACCGGATTTGTTTGACAACTTCAGTCTCATGTGAGTATAATAAATGAAAAAATGGTAAACTTTATTAGAAAATTCACGCAAACATCTTAAACAGTAAAAAGAGACTCCACATTCACACCCATCAAAACCTGTCCAGTTGAAGTGCCATTTGAGGGCACGGATGATACTTGCACTTTCAGGTAAATTTATACATACCTGTAGGTATAGCACCTTCAAAATGAGGGTAGGAGGAAAGAGTGTTGGATTCTGTAGTAGCAGAGGAAGTCTTTGTTTGGCACATTGTACAGAACTTGAATTTGAGGAAAGCTTTTGTGGTGAACTATATTATGCAGATCGGAAGTATGTGATACCTGATCTAGTAACACTTTAGGTAGAGGAAGATCAGGGGTAAATAATTGGAGAGTTTTGGAGAGTTTTGAGAGGATTTGGTAGGGAGATGGGACCATCTAATGGAATTTAGCGATTTTTGTGCTTTAACTGAGGCCTGAATGGTTGGTGGGTAATGTTTAAGAAATGGAGAGTTGACATCGTGCTAAACAGCCAGGTTTAGAGATTGTCTCCTGGTGTCATGGCATTTTCAATAACACCCCAAGGTGGAAGGGACTGGGTTCATCCAATCTTTCAATTGTGACAGTATGGTTACTAAGTAGTAGTCTTTTATATCAGTGTAACCTTTTCCACTGGTTAATCTGTTTTTAATGAGTCTGACGTGGCTACATCTGGGCTTTTTCCCTTGTCAAATATATTGGTGTAAAATAGCTTGGAGGTATAGTATGTGTCTGGTAGAGGTAATGTGTGGAATATATATAGTAGTTTGAGTAAAACTAACATTTTAAAAGCGGCCAACCAGCCGGACCAGGATGACTCAAATTTCAATTTATTGGAGATCTATATTCCCCTCCTCCCACAGGTTAGGCGCCTATAGCATACTCCCAATAATATTTTCCCCATAGTTTCATCCCTTTGGAACTCTACTCATAAGGATTCCACCTCCTCCCTTGCTTCCTTAGTGGTGTCATCTCTCAGATTCACTTGTACATTATTCCTGCTATATAGGCATACCCCTCCCCCTTTTTTACCCTCTCTATCCCTGCATACCCTTGAATGATTGCCAGCCAATCATGAGAGTTGATGAACCAGGTTTCTGAAAGTCCCACATAATCCAAATCTTCCTTGTACAACAGTATCTCTAGTTCACCCATCTTGTCCGCCAGGACCCTGGAATTGGTGAACACGCCACATAGTTTAGACTGGTCAAATACTATTCTCTTATTGAGTGTTCCGAGATTGCAACTAGGACTTGTTAATATACTTACCTTGGGTTTATGTGCTTTAGTCAACCTACCACTAATGCCCCCAATACTTACTACCCTCTGGAATATGTTCTGCACTGGTTATCTCTACCTCAGGGCCCTCCCCCATTGCCTAGTTTAAAAATCCCCCTAACTTTTTGGCCATCTTTACTCCCAGCTGCTCTGCACCCTCCTCATTTAGGTGTAGTCTGTCCCTTCTATAGTACTGGTGATCGACTGAGAAGTCGGTCCAGTCCTCCAGGAACCTAAACCCCTCCTTACTACACCAGCTCTTCAGCCACTTGTTTACTTCCCTAATCTCCCTTTGCTTTTCTGGTGTGGCTTGATGTACCGGTAGTATTCCTAAGAATACTACCTTGGAGGTCATTTTCCTCAATTTAGCTCCCAAGTCTCTTTGTTACAGATTGCTCTCTTTGTCCTTCTAAGAACTGAGTACACTACCATCAGAATCTGTGTTTCCTTTCCCTTCGCTTCCCCCCACTCTCACTGGGGGAGTTTTTCCCCTGGCAGCAGTGCTGGTCTCTGACTGGTTTCACCAATGTCCCTCAATGGAGTGTACTTATTGGCATGCTCCAGCCCTGGATCAGCCTCCCTGGCACTTCCCCCTCTACCCTTCCTGACTGTAACTCATCTACTCTTTCCTTGTGCCTGCACCTCTTTGTCTCCACCCGCCTCTGTGCTGGCCCCTTCTGGCACCTGCCTTGTACGTTCCTGGCTCTCCTTTAGTATGGAGGGACTTCTCAGTGCTGACGGTTGCTTCCTCAGATTCAGAACCTGGGCTTCCAGGGAAACAATGTGCTTTTTTTGCACAGCAGTATTTCTCCCTTGATTGGATGATCAAGGAATGCATACATGCTGCAAGATATACAGCAAGTCACATCTCCACACCCACCGGGCATTGTACCTACTAATTTAATGAGTATTATACCCTGTCCAAACTACCTAACAACTAGCTTCCGGACACTAATACTCAACAAGACAATACACAGGTACTCAACAAGACAAAACATAGGTACTCGCTGACCAACGTGCAACTGCAGACCAATGTGCACTCGCTGACCAACGTGCAACTGCAGACCAACGTGCACTCACTGACCAACGTGCACCCTCTGACCAACGTACACCCTCAGACCAACGTGCACTCGCTGACCAAAATGCACTTGTTGACCAACGTGCACATGCACACATACACACACACAATACACAAGAACTAATGATCCACACACACTACTAAGACAACACTCAGGTACTCACAATACACAGGTACTTGACCCCTGTTAAAACCTCTTGTTTTCAACTCTGGTTTTTTAACTCACCACTTAGTCCAGTTCCACTTGGCCTGATTTCCAGCAAGCCCAAAGATGAGTAGGCTCACAATGAGTTATACAGAAGGTTATATAGGCTTCACGCACCTGTGACCAATTAACCAGTTATTTAGTAGGCTGAAGCATGGAGCTGGTTTTCCCTCTTCTTTTTCCACCAATTGGAGCTTCATGACATTGGTGGGGATCTGCCCTGTGTTGGGGATATAAGCTGTCTGGGTTAGCCAACTGACCATTTCACATGGACCATTTACACAAGCAGGACTTCAGGCATGTCTACAGCCATACAACTATACACAAGGTAACTTAGATTTACTTACATCTTTTAGTTTACCACCATATGGTGGGTTTGCCTTGTATTCACCCACAGTGGGTATACATTGCACATTCTCTCCGATTGTAGTCTACTCAATTATTACATTTTAAATCATTGCATTAATTGCATACTATTTATTAATTTATCTACAAGTATGGAATTGTCCCACTAATAGTACATTTATTTTACAAGGTTCTATCTCTATATTATTGCAGAGCATGGACTGTTAAACATACATCAGACACATATGGTCGTTATATGGTCACTTGGTCATCACCCAGCTGCTGTCCTTGATTTGGATGAGATTCCTCACATCAGCCCGGGGGAGATCGATGTGCCTGTCCTTTGTATCCCCTGGACATAGGCTGGGCATCATTTTTGGGCCGGATTGTAAGTTGGCCTCCCTTTATTTGAGAGATAGTTCTCCGTCTAAAGGTTATCTCATATTTAGATATAAATATCCTTGATTTAATTTCAGAGCATTTTTACTCCTGATGATTGGCATGAGCCATGAAACGTGCGTCAAGTATATATCCAACTGATGCTTAGACAAGTTTGGCTCACCATGAGCAATCGCTTATGTTTATTGATTTTATGAATGGATGAGTGTGTCTATGTATTTGCATTGTTAACCATGTTGCATTCTATTCTGTATAATACCTGTATATTTAAAGAAGTGTATGCAAACAAGTGCAACATAGTTTACTGTGTCCTGTATCCCAGACTGACACATTTCATGATGTGATTTGTATTTTATAAATAAATGTAATTAAAGTATTCATTCAGTCACATGCCTCATTTAAAGTCCCATTTCCCTCTCTCTCCAAATGTTGTACATATATTAGGGATGGAGGCTTTGCTGCTGTCACAGATAGATTGTGTCAGGTTGCATCATATTGTACTGTGACAATACTATTCCCATTAGCCCCATCATGGACTTGAGCTCCACCATTTTTCTTTTTATACACAAACCTAAAGAAGATATTGAATACATTTTCATTTTCATTTTCCTTTGCAAGTCATCTAGATGCTCAGACTTAATTGTTTTACCATTACTTTTGTCTTATTCTCTTTCACAACCTGTCAATAGTTTTGTATTTTTGTGATCTTGATTTCCATTTTACATTATTTGTTATATTCTTTGCAACTTTCAAATAATGCAAATGTTCATCCATTGTTATATTTTTTAAAAGCTCTTTTTCCATTCCTAATGTTTGTTTTTACATCAGATTCGAGCCATGTATGCTTTACTTGTAGTTTAAACTTATTGACCAGGTTCATTTATTTAGGTGTGTTTGCATTTACTATATATATATATATATATATATATATATATATATATATATATATATGCCATATAGTAAGTTTAAACCATTCCCTTTGCTGTTCTGTGTTCTTTGATGATAATATCCTCCAGTTTTTAGTCTTGGAGAGCAACCATCACCATCAGAACATTTGAAGTGTTTTTATGTTTCCAGTATGGTACTTTAAAGGCACAAGCATGTAACAAACTGTTGTAAAAAAATAAGTTTTAATAGTATCAAAAAAGTACATATAATAAAGCAAAAATATATAGAAGCAATTTAAGCTAAAAATGCTCAACTAACACACAAAGAAGTAGCAAAATGAATCATGTATATGATGACATTAGGCAAAATACATATCAAAACTGGTGATAGTCTGCATTCACAGTTTCCAACATGTTTCAGAGTGACCTTGACTCCTTCTTCAGGGTTAATCCATTTATGCAGTTAAATGTAACTATATTCTAGAAGATAAAGAACGTATTATACATCTGTTATGTATTAAATGGTAGCCCAAAATGGTGGTGAATGAAGCAATTGTAGATGCTCACAATGCCCACAATTCCATGAATCACAATCTATAGGCATATGAAGACAGTAAAAAGATATGAGTGACTACAAGAAGCCATAGGCAGAGCATATGGTGGGTACACCCAGAGACAAATAGGGGATACAAAAAAGTCTCAGAGCCTTGAGCAGGAAACCACAATCATTTATACTGGGAACAAATGGCATCCCCAAAGAGGGAAAAGGAAGAGGGGTAAACAGTTTGTATAAGTATATTGGTAAAATGTCAAAATGTCCAGCCCTGGTATAATTGCAAAGATTTGCATGAAGCTATAAGAGCCACCCACTGTAAACCTGATGCTGCAAAGACAGCTAATTTTGTACAATCTGAAAGCATGGGAAGTAAACAGAAGGTCATATCTGTCATGAAGGATGGTAATACAAAACCCATATCCAATGCATCCAGAAAAAGAGCAGAGGGGGGAACATACCTAGAAATGTTTGTTGCCACAGTTTGCATCAAGGTGTATGCAGGCACCAGTAGCCATAGAGAGATCTACCATCTCCCCTGTATTTAAATGGCCAATTGCCAGGTGAGGGGATCCTCCCCAAATGGGGGTGAAGGCAGTGCTCCACGCGTGGAAGCGTGAGCTTCCTATGTCTGCCAAGAAGGAAGGTCCTCTAAGTGTGGGGTGCATAGCGTCACCCCATGCCCACAACCAAGATGGTGGTGTGGGTGGAGTGAGTCTAATACCTGTTGCCATGCATTCACAGGTCATAGTGGCCGCGAGTGACAGTGCTGGGGGTCATGTGGAAGAGGAATTGCAGACAGAGGCCCGCCTCTCATCTGAGGACCAGGCGTCTGTTCATAGAAATGCACAGGCACCGTTTCTTACAGGGGTGTCTCAGATAGGGTGGATGCAGATGGAAACAGTGAGGAGAGCAGCTCCTGTGCATACACATCCTAGGGAACCCGAAAGGGGATGCTGGTTGAACAGAGGTTTAGAGGGAAAACAGGGTTGCACCCATCCAAACCATAGACCAAATGGCCCATGCGTGTCGGGCATACATGAGGTTCCCCCCGCCCAATGGAGAACATGAGGATAGGAAAGATTGGGGGGGGGAAAAAAAAAAAGAGAAA
Organism: Lithobates pipiens; assembly: GCF_037356315.1. Lineage (NCBI taxonomy): Eukaryota > Metazoa > Chordata > Amphibia > Anura > Ranidae > Lithobates > Lithobates pipiens. Next base: position 236,805,264 of record NW_027507903.1, read on the forward strand.
GTAGAGTGTGATGGACTCCTGGAAACATGAAAAAAAGAGAGCGCACCATGATGATTGGCACAATGGGATACAGGACATACAAAAAATGCAAATAGACAAACAAATAGGGCAAAAAAACACATGGAATACCTCATAGATGTTATAACCACATATAACATGACAAAACCTGCATGTAGATAAATCAGTGCAGAGGAACATTCCCGGAACACACATTGGAATATATATACATATATATGTAAAGGATCAAGGTTGCAGGGTTAAAAGAACAAGGGTTGAATTCCAGGTTGATCATATCTTTCCATACCTCCAAAGGTAAATCCCTCAAGAAAATGTGTGGCCTTCAAAGAGAAAATCCATTTCAATTCTCCCTGAAGGAGAAGCTTGTTGCAATCTCTTCCTCTTAGATTTGGGTGTATCCTATCAAGGACAAGAAATTTGATCTTGGGAAATAGTCCATTGTGAAAGGTGGTCACATGACTTCCCAATGGTAGGTCAGGATTGCATCCCTTCATACTCCAAACGTTGTTTGAATAGTCTGATGCAGGATTCCAACTTCATCTTACCAACATAACATTACATTCACATAACAATAAATAGACCACACCAATTAGCAAAGTGTCGCGCTCTGAAAATTTGAAAATTGTTATCCTATGCTTACTGTAATTTTCCATTCCTGGCTTATCCTCATATAAGCACACAATGAGATAACTTCTCCCCCAGAACCCACAGGACAATATCTTCCTAGATCAAAAAATGGCAGCCTCTCAATTGAAGTTTTCAATAAGGGAGTTCTGTGCTAACATAAGACCAGGCCAGGAAAGGAAAATTATGGTACATTTTCCATATTCCTGACCCACCTCATGTTAGCACACAATGGGATATAGCTAGCTGCACTTCTGGGCAGGCAAACCTTCTAACAAAAACTAAAAATCATAACTCTCATAGGAAAACTGCTTAAAAAAAAACAATAATGTATTTCTCCTGCCAGACAGCTGAGACAAAAGCCCACCCAAGCAAGCAAAATTTGCTGACCAACTTGTCCAACTTCTAGTGGCAAACAAAGATTGCACATGAACTCCAGCTGACTGTTTTTACAGATGTCCTCCAATGACACCTTGGCATAAGCTGCCAAAGAAGCTGTCACCAGTCTGGTCAAATCAGGCCATACCTCTGCTTAGGGAGATAACCCCCTCCTATATGCTAATCCAATTACTTTGGCTATCCAAGAGGATTCTTAAACATGCTTCTTAAACATGCTGCCTACAGTTTATGATTCTTAAACATGCTGCCTACAGTTGGAAAAATGAATTATCTACTTTCCAAATGTTCTCAAATCTCTGCAGGTATACAGCCAGGAGCTTGACCATGTCCAAGACACAAAAGTCCTCCCTTGTGTACTTAATAATCTTTGCAGAACACTCAAAAGGATTGCCTTCCAGTTGTCATGGATCCTGGACACCACTTTGACTTGAAATTAAGAGAAGGCTGTCAGAGTACCCTGGCAGAATGTGGCAGAATGACATAAAAAGGTTGCCTGCAAAAAAGTGCTGCAATTTCTGACACCCTCCTGGCCGAAGTGATTGCTGTTAGTTCCTCACATTAAAATTTGTTTTCCTATGGTGGACATGTCTCCACTGGAACAAAGGGTCCCTGCATCAGTGCTCTTAGGGCTACTCCTAAGTCTCAATTAGGGAATAAGGCTTTCCCTGCAGGTTGCATGTGGGTCACCTGTATCCAGTGAATGAGGACAATGCAAACGTTTGAACTTTAATTGAGTTGCATGCTAACCTAATTTTGGGAGTTGATTGCAGTAAATGCATAACATTGGACAGGGCTACAGAAAGATGTTAGGAATTTTTCTGTTGTGCAAAATATATTACTTTTCTCCAAAAAAGCAAGACCAAAAAAAAGAGAACACTTCAGCTGGAGAAAGGCAGCAATTTACTGATCTAGGAAGAAGTTAACCAATTGTGTGCTGACGTGAGTTGGACCAAGTATGACTATGTAGAGCCATTTTCTTATACTGGTAGCGGCAGTGGCACCTGTGGCTTGTTGGGTGCCGAAAAGTGCTGCTGATTTTATGCTTTAGGAATTTAGCTAATAAATGTCTGTGTGCATGTGGCAATAGGCTAATATGCTGGATCTTTGTATTTTACAATGAAAAGTTTCACTGTCCATGGTGCTGAATTTGTGTTTTACATAGATTCAACACTTAATGGACTATTACCATTAACAGAGGGGCTCCTTTTTCAAATGAATAACATTTGTCTAAAGAAAAAATTACTAAATGTTTGTTTGCCAGAATGACCATCACAAATGAATTCATTGCATTTGAAATGACAGCGTTGTTGGTGAGTGAATGAGGAATACAGGCCAGTAAATGTACTTGGATTCACTAAGAGTTTCATAAATACTGTATGTCCTAAACTGATCCATTTTCTGATAAACTATTCAGAACCTGCTTCTCTAAATCTGTAAGTGCAACGTTATTCATAATAAAAAATAAATAAACAAAACTAGTGTGTTTCTACATTTTCTCTTTTTAACCTATTTATGGTGCAGTCATTCTTGGTGCCTAACCAAGTTGCTTATTGCATTATATTTAAATAGATTTGGCAGAAATTCATTCCCATTTGTTTGTTGTTTCAATGATATCCCAATTGCATTTTTAATCATGAGTGCATTTTGAAATCTTTCATTTAATATGAGCTTGCCTGGTGGTTATTTCTCTAATAATTACACTGGACCAGCTCATGTATTATGCTGTTTTATGGTGCTTCTAATGTTTATAAAGCACACAGCAGGAATTAAATATTAACACATAAGGGAAGGCTATATGAATCATTTAGATAGCTAGTTTTGTTCCCAAAATACACTCTTAAATTCATTGTACATAGTACATGACTATTAATATAACAAGTCACCAAACTCTATATTACATTATAAATCTCAATAAGTGTCCACACTGCAAATAAAGTGCATTTCAGATGTGGAAAACAAATTGATTCACCCCTTATTCTTTTTAAACGTTGGCTATCTGTTGAAGTTCCCCCTGTAACGCTGTGTTGTCTCCAACAGTAAAGTGGTTTAAGTGCATCATAGAACTTATGATTACATCCTTTGGAATTTATAGTAGTAGTAATAGAAACGTTTTTGCTGATCACAAATAATTAATGTTCCTTTATTGGGCAGCAAGGGGAATGGTTATGATTTGTATGTAATCAAGGGATATCTGTTTGAATCCACAATATAGACATTTGTGGGTTGATTTACTAAAGGCAAAATGGCTGTTCACTTTACAAAATATTTTTACCTTAGCATAATCAAGGAAATAACAGGAGAAAAAAACTGGCTCTTTTTCTTGCACATGAGTGGATGTCAGAATCAGCAGAGCTTTATCTCAATTCCAAAGCTAGGGGAAAATTATTTTGCAAAGTTAACAGCCTATTTGCCTTTTGTAAATTTTTCCCATGCTGTGTCCCCACTAAAAGAAAAAAGTAAAATTATACATCTCCAGAATGTATGTGAAAAGTTACTAAGTAAATAATTGACTAAATAACACATGTACACATACTGCATGTAACTTTTATGGCACTCACTACTTCTAATGGTATATAATTAAATTGTATCCTGTTCTTAGGTTAAAACATACTCTTATTTAAACAAAATACATGAATAAAATAAGCTTTCATATATGCTATCAAAAAGCCCTGATGAACCCCTGTTGGATTATTAATCATTTAATAAGGTGCACATTTTTGACCTTAGAACCCTTATTGCGATTTATAAATAGATGGCCAATTGGCACGAATGTTCTGAAAAAAAAAAAGTTCTATTCAGCCCAATAAAAATATGCAATTTCATGTTTAGACCACATTTTCTATATCCAGGGCCTGCATGTAATTCAGCCCATCAGTTCCCAGCTTGTCAGTATGTCCCTCAGCTTTTGGGCATTGGGTACCAGAAACACTCCTCCCCTTCTGCTAAGCCACAGCCTTCATCGATCCTTGAGTATGCAGAATGACCTGCTGGAGCCTACAGACCCTCTTGCGGCTTCCGAGGATGCATATTTAGCATGGCCAGATCTAGGAAGATGCTGAGGTGGGCTCTGCCCCCCAGATTTCAGTGGCGACCCTCTAAAACTTCCCACTCACCACCCTCCCCCACACCCGATGTTATGCCTGACTATCTCCAATCCCTGCACTCTTTTTTTCAGTCATATAATTTTTATTCGTTTTTTTTCCCAATACAACAACATTACAAAACATAAAAACATTTCCCACAAATAACCCCACCCATACACACCTCGAAAAAAAATGCAACTGTGTTTGCAACAATATTTGCAACAGTGTTTGCGCTGGCCAGACTACGTTTCAATCCTTACTCAAGGCCCTTCATCTCATCAATGCTCCTTAATGGGATATATATACAGTGGTGTGAAAAAGTGTTTGCCCCCTTCCTCATTTCCTGTTCCTTTGCATGTTTGTCACACTTAAGTGTTTCGGAACATCAAACCAATTTAAACAATAGTCAAGGACAACACAAGTAAACACAAAATGCAATTTGTAAATGAAGGTGTTTATTATTAAAGGTGAAAAAAAATCCAAACCATCATGGCCCTGTGTGAAAATGTGATTGCCCCCCTTGTTAAAACATACTATAACTGTGGTTGTCCACACCTGAGTTCAATTTCTCTAGCCACACCCAGGCCTGATTATTGCCACACCTGTTCACAATCAAGGCATCACTTAAATAGGAGCTGCTTGACACAGTAAGGTCCACCAGAAGATCCTTAAAAGCTACACATCATGCCGAGACCCAAAGAAATTCAGGAACAATTGAGAAAGAAAGTAATTGAGATCTATCAGTCTGGAAAGGGTTGTAAAGCCATTTCCAAAGCTTTGGGAATCCAGCGAACCACAGTGAGAGCCATTATCCACAAATGGCGAAGACATGGAACAGTGGTGAACCTTCCCAGGAGTGGCCGGCCGCCCAAAATTACCCCAAGAGCGCAGCGACGACTCATCCAAGAGGTCACAAAAGACCCCACAACAACGTCCAAGGAACTGCAGGCCTCACTTGCCTCAGTTAAGGTCAGCGTTCATGCCTCCACCATCAGGAAAAGACTGGGCAAAAATGGCCTGCATGGCAGAGTTCCAAGGAGAAAACCACTGCTGAGCAAAAAGAACATCAAAGCTCGTCTCAATTTCTCCACAACACATCTTGATGATCCCCAAGACTTTTGGGACAACATTCTGTGGACCGATGAGACAAAAGTGGAACTCTTTGGAAGGTATGTGTCCAAGTATATCTGGCGTAGAAGGAACACTGCATTTCATAAAAAGAACATTATACCAACAGTAAAATATGGTGGTGGTAGTGTGATGGTCTGGGGCTGTTTTGCTGCTTCAGGACCTGGAAGACTTGCCGTGATAAAAGGAACTATGAATTCTGCTGTCTACCAAGAGATCCTGAAGGAGAATGTCCGACCATCTGTTCGTGTACTCAAGCTGAAACGAACTTGGGTTCTGCAGCAGGACAATGATCCTAAACACACCAGCAAGTCCACCACCGAATGGCTGAAGAAAAACAAAATGAAGACTTTGGAGTGGCCTAGCCAAAGTCCTGACCTGAATCCTATTGAGATGTTGTGGGATGACCTTAAAAAGGCCGTTCATGCTCGAAAACCATCTAATGTAACTGAATTAGGACAATTCTGCAAAGATGAGTGGGCCAAAATTCCTCCAGGACGCTGTAAAAGCCTCATTGCACGTTATCGCAAACGCTTGGTTGCAGTTGTTGCTGCTAAGGGTGGCCCAACCAGTTATTAGGTTTAGGGGGCAATCACTTTTTCACACAGGGCCATGATGGTTTGGATTTTTTTTCACCTTTAATAATAAACACCTTCATTTACAAATTGCATTTTGTGTTTACTTGTGTTGTCCTTGACTATTGTTTAAATTGGTTTGATGTTCCGAAACACTTAAGTGTGACAAACATGCAAAGGAACAGGAAATGAGGAAGGGGGCAAACACTTTTTCACACCACTGTACTTATCTACCTCTTCTGTCAGTATCATTTTCACTCAACTAATTGTTCAAACATATTGGAGGCTAACCACCAATGCCACATTTTTTTAAATTTTTTAGAACTCTTCCTATGTTTACATGTCAATTCCTCACGTCTTAGATTTTGATTAATCGCCCTAACCCATTGATCTATGTTGGTGGATATTTTGACATACAATTTTGTAATATCATTTTATGAGCCATCTACATAGTTCTCAACTAGGGATGGGCAAACGGTTTGGCCTGAGTAAAAGTTCGGGCCGAAACCTTCACTGTTCACTGTTGCAGTATATTATAGTTTATCCATGGAGTGTGTCTGTGTAGTGTGAATACTCAAATTAAAGTGCACCATACACAATGCTACATTGATTAAAGTGCATCTACGTAAAGATTTCAACTTCTTCTTTACATTTGCTTATAAGCACCACCCCCTCCCTCCCAATAATGTCCGTAAGGACAACAAGGGGAGGCAGATGTTCCCTTGGTACTGTAAGGGGCCAGCAACAAATGTATCCACAGGTAAAGGTGGACATGGTGGTCAGTCCTAAGGCAGGGCATCATTTCCTCTATTTAGTGAGTTTGCCAATGCTATCCAGCAATAGCATGCAGAGGAGGTAGTGGACTGGCTTACTAAACATTCCTCATCCTCCTCATCCTCTGTCACACAAGCAGAGACAAGTGTGCAGTCCCCTGCAGTTGCCATAGTGGATAATCCTGCCTCCTTGTCCACATCTATTGACCCAACATCAGCCAATGAGGAGCCAGCTGAGTTATTTGACCACAGCATCAGCCACTTGCCCAGCCATTACTGGATTAAGATGTTGGTTCTGGGGTTGAGGATGACAGGAACATGAGCCTAGAGAGAGGGAGAAACATTGGTAGACAAATTGGTATTCATGTTCCAAGCCGCAGCATATTGCCAAGTTGTCTTCAGTGGTAATGATGAAGATGGAGGAGATGGAGATGATGATGATGATGAGGTCATTGATGCGACTTGGGTGCCATAGAGAGCAGAGGAGAAAACTGAAGGTGAGGCGGCACAACCCCAAGGAGGCCAACATCAAGAAAGAGTGGAGAGTTGCCACCCTATTCCATCACATTCTGCAGCTGTTATCTTCCGGCCTACTCCCCAAAGCTCATCTGTCTGGGCCTTTTTCAGCATATCTGCAGCAGATCACACTGTTGTTATCTGCAAAATGTGCCTCAGGCACATCAAACGGGGAAAAAACACCATCCATATGCATATAATTGGTATTTTTTTTTGCCTTTATCAAGAGCACCTCTATAGGGTTATGGTGGGAAGACACCCAAAAAAACAATTTTTTATGCACCTGTTACTTCTATACAAAGTCAACGTGACACCAGAATGTATCCAAAACATCTGTAATTGTGTTCCCAGTGCACTACATTGTGGCCTCATCATACACACTGACTCGCCAGCTGTTTCTGAGAAAAATAAAGGCAGCTTGCAGGGAAAATACATTTTTTTGGGCTTTATAAATGCAATTATTGCTGCAGCAGATTATAGACATGGTACAGATCTGCCACTTTACAGGTAGACTAAGGGGACCCCCATGCACTATATTGGAAGGAATGTTTCATTTTTAGGCCGCGTACACACGCGGGGACTGTTCGCTCAACTTTGTCCGCTGAACAGTGTTTCGGCGGACAGTCCGCTCGTGTGTGGGCTTTCAGCGGACAGTTTCAGCGGACAGTCTGACGAACAAAGTTTTTCGGAAATTGAAACTTGGTTTGAGCGGACAGTCCGCTCGTGTGTAGGCTTGTTCGGCAAACTAAGTTCCGCGCATACTCAGAAAGAATTTACAGGGCGGAAGCGCTCGGTCTTGTAAAACTAGTGTTCGTATTGAAGCTAGCATATTCGTCATGCTGCTAATTTTGTGTTTTTTTAATATAGCCCGTTCTTTTCTTCTTCGTAATGCAAGAAAAGTGAAGTAGCTTTGCTGCTTATATTCACACAGAGTTATACTACATGTTTTTATTCATCCTCATCCTATGATTAATCTTCCAATTATAGAAAAAATATATTCCAAATTTAAAAAAAACCCCCAAAAAAATAATATATATATATATATATATATATATATATATATATATATATACAGTGGTGTGAAAAAGTGTTTGCCCCCTTCCTCATTTCCTATTCCTTTGCATGTTTGTCACACTTAAGTGTTTCGGAACATCAAACCAATTTAAACAATAGTCAAGGACAACACAAGTAAACACAAAATGCAATTTGTAAATGAAGGTGTTTATTATTAAAGGTGAAAAAAAATCCAAACCATCATGGCCCTGTGTGAAAAAGTGATTGCCCCCTAAACCTAATAACTGGTTGGGCCACCCTTAGCAGCAACAACTGCAACCAAGCGTTTGCGATAACGTGCAATGAGGCTTTTACAGCGTCCTGGAGGAATTTTGGCCCACTTATCTTTGCAGAATTGTCCTAATTCAGTTACATTAGATGGTTTTCGAGCATGAACGGCCTTTTTAAGGTCATCCCACAACATCTCAATAGGATTCAGGTCAGGACTTTGGCTAGGCCACTCCAAAGTCTTAATTTTGTTTTTCTTCAGCCATTCGGTGGTGGACTTGCTGGTGTGTTTAGGATCATTGTCCTGCTGCAGAACCCAAGTTCGTTTCAGCTTGAGTACACGAACAGATGGTCGGACATTCTCCTTCAGGATCTCTTGGTAGACAGCAGAATTCATAGTTCCTTTTATCACGGCAAGTCTTCCAGGTCCTGAAGCAGCAAAACAGCCCCAGACCATCACACTACCACCACCATATTTTACTGTTGGTATAATGTTCTTTTTATGAAATGCAGTGTTCCTTCTACGCCAGATATACTTGGACACATACCTTCCAAAGAGTTCCACTTTTGTCTCATCGGTCCACAGAATGTTGTCCCAAAAGTCTTGGGGATCATCAAGATGTGTTGTGGAGAAATTGAGACGAGCTTTGATGTTCTTTTTGCTCAGCAGTGGTTTTCTCCTTGGAACTCTGCCATGCAGGCCATTTTTGCCCAGTCTTTTCCTGATGGTGGAGGCATGAACGCTGACCTTAACTGAGGCAAGTGAGGCCTGCAGTTCCTTGGACGTTGTTGTGGGGTCTTTTGTGACCTCTTGGATGAGTCGTCGCTGCGCTCTTGGGGTAATTTTGGGCGGCCGGCCACTCCTGGGAAGGTTCACCACTGTTCCATGTCTTCGCCATTTGTGGATAATGGCTCTCACTGTGGTTCGCTGGATTCCCAAAGCTTTGGAAATGGCTTTACAACCCTTTCCAGACTGATAGATCTCAATTACTTTCTTTCTCAATTGTTCCTGAATTTCTTTGGGTCTCGGCATGATGTGTAGCTTTTAAGGATCTTCTGGTGGACCTTACTGTGTCAAGCAGCTCCTATTTAAGTGATGCCTTGATTGTGAACAGGTGTGGCAATAATCAGGCCTGGGTGTGGCTAGAGAAATTGAACTCAGGTGTGGACAACCACAGTTATAGTATGTTTTAACAAGGGGGGCAATCACATTTTCACACAGGGCCATGATGGTTTGGATTTTTTTTCACCTTTAATAATAAACACCTTCATTTACAAATTGCATTTTGTGTTTACTTGTGTTGTCCTTGACTATTGTTTAAATTGGTTTGATGTTCCGAAACACTTAAGTGTGACAAACATGCAAAGGAACAGGAAATGAGGAAGGGGGCAAACACTTTTTCACACCACTGTATATATATATATATATATATATATATATATATATATATTTTTTTTTTTATTTTTTTTTTATTTTTTTTGGGGGGGGGTTTTTTTGTCTATCTTAAAAAAAAATATAAAATTAAAAAAAATTTTTTTATATATATATATATATATATATATATATATATATATATATATATATATATATATATATATATATATATTTTTTTTTTTTTTTATTTCTGAAAAAAATGTTAGAATTTATCTATTACTATATATTTTTGGAACTACTATTGTCATATTTTTTTTTTTTTGTTTTTTTTTTTTTGTTTTTTGTTTTTGTGGGGGGTTTGAAACCAAATGGACTTGCATTTTTTTGGGCCAAGCAGGACTATGCAAGTAGAGATAGATAGATAGATAGATAGATAGATAGATAGATAGATAGATAGATACCCAAACCAGCATTTTAGCTTACACATGATTGCATGTTCAAAATCAGCAGAGCTTCCCCTCATTTCAAATGTTAAGCCTCAAATTTACAGCGACTGCACTTCCAAGTGCACTAGCAGTGCTTTAAAAATTGCACTTGAAGTTAGCATATTTACATGAACGTGTGTTTTGTAAATAACCCCCAGAGTCTTTTGACATGTATCTGCCTACTCACAAATAAACTTTGTTTTTTAAGCCAAAAAAAAAAAAAAAAAAAAACATACAATATTTTTTTGAAATAATACATTTTTATTTTTCCTCAGAACAAAACTAAATCAAGAGGGAGGCAACACTGGAGACAATTTTGACGTTTGTGAAGCCTTTTGTCCCCCAGGCACACATCAATTGAGTGGCCACCAAAATTCCGAACCTGTGTAGCATGTAAATAGGGAGCACAACCAGGTCCTAGAATCCCAAAGACCAGGAACAGCAGCAGATGAGATCTATGTCCCCAGACTGTGGTACTACAACAGCCTGCGTCTTCTTTCAGAGCAGACTGAAGCCAGGCAGTCACTTGCGACTCTTCCGTCTAGCCTTCCCTCCATGCATCGCTGGAGGCTGTGCCTCTGGTGGTGGACTTGTGGTAGGAGGAGGAGGAGGAGGAGGAGGAGCAGTAGGGTCTGCGTTGTAAAGCTTGGTGGTGGGTGTGAGCTCACCCTTCAGACCCCGTTGGGTGGCATCAAAAAATATTGCTTCACACAAGTTGCGCTGTGGTTTGTCCATTTCAAGTAGCTTACTAGCCAGATAAGTGGCATAGGCCTCCTCCGGATTGGGGGGTTTGGACAGAACTTGTGTGGCTTGGCGTATAAGCGCCAAGGACTCCTCCTCTGTACGGGTCATCCTCCTGGGCCTTTTGCTGGCTAGGCGGAGGGGAGGGACCTGGCTTTCAGTCCGACTCCTGCTGGGCCCAGCTAGGTCTTGTGTGTGGCTGGTCCCGGCCTCCTCCTCCATACCACTGGTCCCGGCCTCCTCCTGGGTGAGCTCATCCTGTGTAAAAAACAAAGAATCACTCAATCACCAACCCACTTAAAAATCAATCAAACATCAATAAGCTTAAATTTCAATATACACATTCCTAACGCAGGCTTTAAATTAAACGAAAATACAACGATAACTATCTTACCGTCGCGTGTAGCACTCGCTGCTTCCGTTCGGACAAGCGTACGGGCTCGCGTTTTACACATACAGCGCGTGCACTTAGGCTCCGCCTGCGTCGCCCGCCCCTGACGTTCCTTGTGACCGTATTTCCCCGCCCCTTTTACCCTCGTTCCGCTGTGGGTGAATGATAGGAGAAAATGGCGGATGCAATTTCAACGAGCAGCGTGAGCAGCGCGGAGGAAAGCCATGGCCCCCATGCTTCTGGAGCAAGGAGGAGATATAAGGCCACCAATATGGCCTTTGAAGAGATGGTGGAGATGGTGGCTATATTAAGAAGGGAGGACTATGATGGGGAACATGGCCCGTACCCCAAACCAAATGTCCGGAAAAGCGACATCTTGGAGGAGGTCGTCACAACTTTGTACAACAAATTTGGGGTACGAAGAGGCAAGGACCAGCTCCGGAAACGATGGTCCGACATCAAGTCCAGGGAGCCGGAGCAATATCATCGCATCAAAAAGGCCCTGAAAAAAAGTGAGTAAACTCCGAGTCTATCGCGACTGTCGGACATAATCGTTCGTGTAGGTACTGTATGTGAATCTGGCGGTTTTGATCGTAATCGTTCGTGTAGGTACTGTATGTGAATCTGGCGGATTTGTTCGTAATCGTTCGTGCAGGTATTGAATGTAAATCTGGCGGATTTGATCGTAATCGTTCGTGTAGGTATTGCACGTAAATCTGGCGGATTTGTTCGTAATCGTTCGTGTAGGTGTTGTATGTAAATCTGGCGGATTTGATCGTTCGTGTAGTTGATAGTTCATGTAATGAGCGCATATGGTTGTTCGTATATGTGGGCGTAAATAGCATGAATTTGTATATGGTGTAAATTTATCTGGTGTTGGATTAGATTTTAATTAGTTATTACGTTTTTTGTATTGTTCATGATAAACTGAATTGTCACGTCACGTGAAACCACAGTAGATTTGCAGCGTTCGCACATCGCAGCAGTCTGAACACAGCCTAATAAAAAAAAAAAAAAAAAATTTTTAAGGATGTATTAAACAAGGATCTTGTAATAACCAGCTAATAATTATACACCACTTCAAACCAATGTTTCATATTCAAATTTCTGAACTCAAATATCACTATGCTTAAAAGTATCTTTTTTTTTTTTTTTTTTCATTCTCATAGGGGAACAAAGACTCAGACAAGAGGCGGAGCAGCCCAGGACCCCCCGACCTCGCCAGCCTGATTGGGCACTTAGCCCCAGCCCCGTGTCCATGATGGAGCCATCCAGCCCCGTGTCTGTGAGGGAGCAGCCAAGCTCGGTATCCTCCGCTGGACCAAGCTCCGTAGCTCCACTGGATGAGCCCAGCCCAGGGCTAGATGTGGAGGAGGAAGAGCAGGTGGAGTTACACACCCCACAAAGTGAGTGTCTGACAACCCAGCTTAAGGTAAACAATTAATGGCTGTATATTTTAACCAATTTTTTATCTACACATGTTTTTAGGTGATGATCTGGTTGTGGTAGGAGAAGCCGCGGAGCCATTTTCCACGGACAGTGCCCACAGGCTAATTGGTGACATCATGGCCTGGAATGGGCAGATTGACCGGATGGAGAACCAGATTCTCAACATCCAAAGAGAACTGATTACTATGAGACAGGGAATGAAGAACATGATCGATGTTTTAGGGAGAATCTAAGCCCCTTTTCCCTAAAACCCAATCGATCATGTTCTTCATTCCCTTGTAAAAACGTTTTTAATGTTTACCCATTACCCATTGTTTTATGTAAATAGTTAAAAATATGTTTTTATTTTTTTTTAATTTTGTGATAATTGTATTTTAGATATATCTATATATTGCTATGTTTACAAAAAAAAAAAAATAAATAAAAAAAAAAAACAATTTTCAAAAAACGAAAAACAATTAAAAAAAAAAAAAAATCTAAAAAAGAGGCACTGGTTGGAATGTGCACTATAAAAAAAAAAAAAAAAAAAAAAAGATGTGTGTGTGTGTCTACTTCTTTCAATACTCAATACCAGTTTGGGAAGTCATTTTGTGTTTTCTGTCACAAAGGGCCTTATTTCCTATTGTCAAAAACCACTTTGCTATACAAATGCACTAGGACAGGAATATGCAATTAGTGGAAATCCAGCTGTTGCAGAACTACAAGTCCCATGAAGCATAGCAAGACTGACAGGCACAAGCATGAGACCCAGAGGCATGATTGACTTGTAGTTTTGCACCAGCCGGAGGTTGGCCAATTGCATATCCCTGAATTAGGACAATGTAGGAGACAAGCAACGTGAAAAGCAAACAAGAACCAAACTTAAAAATTTGAACAGGCAAGTCATATTTCCATAAAAATACATTTTTATTGTTCAGCTGGCATTGGAATAGCCCCCCTACCATTAAAATAGCTGACATACCGATCACGCACCTCATGTGCTGTTTGGGGGGCTAAGCCAGGAAGGGCATGATCCAGCCATGTCAGTTCTGGAAATATGAGTCCGGCCTCAGGCCCAATAGGCTGCAGGTACTGGTTACCTGAAAATTTCCGTAGAGAATTGTGCAGAATGCAGCAGCACAGAATCACATAGTTCAGTTTATATTCTGCAAGGTTGATGGCTGTCAGTAACAGACGGAACCGGCTGGCCATAATGTCAAAGGCACTCTCCACAACCCTTCTTGCTCTGGCCAGCCGGTAATTAAAAACCCTCCTCTCCGGGGTGAGGGTCCTTTGGGGGAAGGGTTTCATAAGATGTTCACTCAGACCGAACGCTTCATCAGCCAGAAACACAAACGGTAGACCCTCCACATTCTCGGCATCTGGTGGCAAGTCCAGGCCACCAGTGATAAGACGGTGGCAGAACTCGGTCTGCCTAAAGATTCCTCCGTCAGACATCCGGCCGTTCTTCCCCACATCCACATAAAGAAAGTCACATTGTGCCGACACCACCGCCATTAGCACCACACTATGGAACCCCTTATAATCCCAATAGTAGGACCCCGAATGGGGTGGGGGCACAATCCTCACATGATTCCCTTTGATCGCCCCTCCGCAGTTGGGAAAGTCCCAACGGGCAGCGAATTGGGAAGCCACAGTCTGCCATTCCTGTGGCGTGGAAGGACACTGGGGAGTCAAACACAGGGAAAAAAAAAATAGTCATTAAATAAAAACAATTCATAACAACTAAAACACCAAGCCCCAATATAGCACGAACTCGTTCCCGAGTACGTCCACTCTCCATGGCTTTCAAACGGTCGGCTGGACAGACAAGCTCAACTGAACGCACTGAAGAACAGCCAGACCTATGAAGAACGACCTGAAACCCAGAAACGAGCGGACCAGAAGCGCCTAATAACAGGTACAACTGATCCACGCGTACCGAAAGACAGATATAAACCTCACAGGTAGACTGCGCTGTAGTGAACGGACAAATTAAGCTGAAGTCTGAAAAGCGCGAATCGTCTCTAACCAAACTTCTACTAACGCAAAGTCAGCAGAAGGAGCTCAAAGGGTGCTTTGCTGTGTCTTGGACTTCCTATTTCTAGTCCCGTCGTACGTGACGTACGTCATCGCGCACGGTTTCAGCGGACTGTTTGTTCGTCGTGTGTGGCCAAGTCCGTCCATGCTAATTTTGAGCGGACTGTCCGCTGAAACTGTTTGACGAACAAAGTTGAGCGAACAGTCCCCGCGTGTGTACGCGGCCTCAGGCTTTCACTATAAAAATCAAAAAATGCCTGCTCATTTAAAAATGACGATTTTCACAAACTTTTTTTTTATTGATACATGGCCCCAGGGCATGTAAGCCTTCAAAATGGGCAATGAGCACTTTTGATTTTTGATGTTCAGGTCCCATTGATTTTAACCACTTGCTTACTGGGCACTTAAACACCCTTCCTGCCCAGACCAATTTTCAGCTTTCGGGGCTCTCACACTTTGAATGACAATTACTCAGTCATGCAACACTGTACCCAAATGAATCTTTTGTCCTTTTTTCCCCCACAAATAGAGCTTTCTTTTGGTGGTATTTGATCACCTCTGGGGTTTTTATTTTTTGCGCTATAAATGAAAAAAGAACGAAAATTTTGAAAAAAACCTGCATATTTCTTTGTTTCTGTGACAAAATTATGCAAATTATTAATTTTTCTTCATACATTTTGGCCACAATTTATACTGCTACATGTCTTTGGTAAAAATAACCCAAATTAGTGGATATAATTTGGTCTTTGTGAAAGTTAGAGAGTCTACAAGCTGTGGTGCGAATCATACAAAATTGATCACATCTGATCTACTGGTGGTCTATCTCATTTCTTGCGACCCGAACAATTTAGGAAAGTACAAATACCCCCCAAATTACCCCTTTTTGGAAAGTAGACATTCATAGGTATTTATTAAGAGGCATAGTGAGCTTTTTGATGTTGTCATTTTTTTCCCACAATTCTTTGCAAAATTAAGATTTTTTATTTTTTTATTTTTTTACACAAAATTGTCATTGTAATAGGTTATTTCTCTCACATGGCATGTGTATACCACAAATGACACCCCCCAAAAAATTCTGCTACTCCTCCTGAGTATTACAATACCACATGTGTGGGACTTTTTCACAGCCTGGCCACATAGAGAGGCCCAACATGCAGGGAGCACCATCATGTGTTCTAGGAGTATAAATTACACATCTAACTTGTTGACTACCTATTACACTTTTGAAGGCCCTGGAGCACCAGGATAATGACACGTGACACTGATGACAGATGGCACTGATATGTGGCACTGATGAGACTTATACGTGGCACTGATGACAGATGGCACTAATATGTGGCACTGATGACAGATGGCACTTATACGTGGCACTGATGACAGATGGCACCCATACGGGGCACTGATGACAGATGGCACTGATAAGTGGCATTGATGACACGTGACACTGACAACAGATGGCACGTGACAATGACAGGTGACACTGATGACAAATGGCACTAATATGTGGCACTGATGACAGATGGCACTATGTGGCACTGATGACACATGGCACTGATAACAGATGGCACTTATACATGCCACTGATGACAGATGGCACTGGGGACAAATGGCACTGACAACAGGTGGCACTGGGGACAGATAGCACTAACAGGTGGCACTGGGGACAGATAGCACTAACATGTGGCACTGGGGGCAGGTAGCACTGGGAAGGATGGCACTGGGCGAGGGTGGCACTGGGGAGGATGACACTGGGGGAGGATGGCACTGGGGCGGATGGCACTTTTGTAAGTCTTTAGCTAACACTCTAGGATTCTTCTTCACCTCATTGAGCAGTCTGCGCTGTGCTCTTGCAGTCACCTTTACAGGACGCCCACTCCTAGGGAGAGTAGCAGCAATGCTGAACTTTCTCCATTTATAGACAATTTGTCTTACCATGGACTGATGAACAGCAATGCTTTTGGAGATACTTTTATAACCCTTTCCAGCTTTATGCAAGTCAACAATTCTTAATCGTAGGTCTTCTGAGAGCTCTTTTGCACGAGGCATCATTCACATCAGGCAATGCTTCTTGTAAAAAGCAAACCCAGAATTGGTATGTGTTTTTTATATGGCATGGCAGCTGTAACCAACACCTCCAATCTCATTGATTGGACTCCAGTTGGCTGACACCTCACTCCAATTAGCTCTTGGAGATCTAGGGATTCACATATTTTGTTCCACCGGCACTGTAAATGTTTACACGGTGGTAACATTTAATTTTTTGTGTGTTATTAGTTTAAGCAGACTGTGATTGTCTATTGTTGTGACTTAGATGAAGATCAAATCACATTTTATGACCAATTGTGCAGAAATCCATATCATTCCAAAAGGGTATACATATTTTTTTTTGCAACTGTATGTATAAGTGTACCTGTATCAGCAATGCGCCATGGGCAGTTTGGTGTATCTACTTTACCCTAGGAGTATAGCTTTAAAGGGGTATAATGGGATCTATGAATAATAAATAATTTAAATTTTGATTTAATAACTGAGTTAAGCAGTGTGAAGATGAAAGGGATATTTTAAATAAATTATTCAATGCTTGTTCCCACTCCTAGTCACAAAGTGTTTCTAGATCCCTTCTCCACCACCCAAAGCTATCAACTTGTGAATTAACTGGTGGATTAATTCTAGCTGCCATTTGGAAAAGAGAATATATACTCCCCATAAGTCTCTGTTTAGAGTGTTTTATGGTTAATGCCAATTAAAGATAAGCCGAACACCCCCCGTTTCGGTTCGCACCAGAACCTGCGAACAGACCTAAATTTCATGTGAACTTTAGAACCCTATTAAAGTCTGTGGCGTGGCCAGACACGAAGCAGGGAGGACGTGTGGAAGCAGAGCTCCACACAATCACAGGCAATCCAGCACCATTCTTGCCTCAATCCCCACGGGAGACTGTGTGCGACTTCGGCGGCAGACTTGGTGACTCCCACTCGGCCATCCAGATGAAAAATCCTCGCTGGCAAACATTCCCCCACCGTCAACAGGACCCTCGGCCTGCTACACCAGGCGCTTGCCGCCATCTTGCGGCCTACAACCCGGCCAGACGCCGCCGCTCGTACTGGCTGTAACCCCCGGGAAAGGCCTCCGCCACTCATCTGCAGCCCACAAGCCGCGGCAACGGACCTACATCAAGCCCCACCGGCGAACGCGGAAGACCCGCGGATCAGAGCCGGTCCACAGGCCTGTGAGTAAGGGGTCTGATTCACCCCTCCATAGCAGGATTCCTCTGGGGTGATAGCTGGGATGCCCGCATTTGACCCCCACCAGAGAAACTTCACCTGGCAGCGATCTCCTGGACAGCTGCCCCCCTAGGATAGTCCGAGGCTTCGGCCTACCCCCACAGCCAGTGGCCATATTGGTACTCCCCCTACACCCTATCCTCTCTGGCTGCAAATCAACACCATCAGACACCAGGATAGGAATAAGTGTAATCCTAACATCCCACTGCCACCAAGAAAGAGTAGAGCCCTCCTGAGGGTCCGCCTGCACCAGCACCAGGGTGATAAGAGGCTCTGGCCTTTACCACGCAGCCAGCAGCCATTTTACAAACCCCAGGACATTCCACCCATCTCTGTCCTGCCCTGAGGGGTCTTCGCACCTTCTCCCAGCCGCTGCATCCCCCGCCACTACCTAAGTGGCTAATCGCATGGCACATTAAACATTTTTGAGGCTGTGGCCTGATGCGCAGCGTGCATGGCTGCAATATAAAAGCGCCCGGGCGATCCGAGGAGCCTGAGTCCTGAAAACAGACCAAAGAAGGAGAATATGTCCACACATCTGAGGAGAAGTGCACACAATCATACCCTTCGCTCTCTAGGGACCCCTAAAAGTTAACCCTCACCTGCAAACCTAAAAAAATAGATAGAACAGATATAGTGGCAGTGGCAAGAACCCTAAGATGGCGCCGCCACAGAGGAACAATATCGAAGAAGACCTTGATGAAGACGAACTCTCATTACCAGCATCTGAAGACTCAGCCGCAGGTAACAAACTCGACCAACCTCTCACATACGCCACCATGACAGATATTGCAGCTGACATTAAAAATTCTCTCTCTGCCGCAATCACAGACATTACAACTGAATTGCTGAAAATAACAGAACAAATGGCGATATCTGAACACGCAGGGAAAAGAATGGACAGGGCCCTGATCAGGCTGGATGACATCACAAACTCACACTCTCAACATCTGATCGATATGAACAGACAAATCGAAGACTTAGACAACTGCGGCAGACGGAACAACATCAGAATCAAGGGGGTGCCTGAAATGGTCCTTCCTGATCAAATCAGACCAGCTCTTACTGCCATCTTCACAACCTCATTAAGAGACCTGAAAGGTCCCCTATAGACTTCGATAGAGCATATAGAGCTCTCAAGCCCAGAGCACAAGACGGAAATCCACCAAGAGATATCATATGTTGCCTACCTAACTATGGCCTGAAGGAAGACATTCTTCAAAAAGCGAGATCTAAAGATCAGATCATATACACAGAAGCTCCAATACAACTCTTCCAAGACCTCTCACCTATCACACTCAAAAACAGAAGAGCACTAAAACCCCTACTGGAAGTGTTGATACAAAAAGGCATCAACTATAGATGGAAATTCCCCTTTGCACTACAAGCAAACTACATGGGGAAACAACACTTGCTAAAAGTCCCAGACGACCTGCTAAAATTCTGTGAAGAGCTACAGATCGCACTGATAGACCTGCCAGACTGGTACATTGAATTCCATACACCACCTGAAATCAACAACCCCCAGTTCTCACCAGGACCATCCCACGCACAGTCCCCTACCAGCATTGAAAACACTGCAGACATACAGACAGGAACAGCTTTGACTCCCCAGCCTCTTCTAAAGGGACTAGAAGCTCGAGAGTGAAGGATTCCAGAGGATACTGAAACAATTTGCACTATGACAAGTCACAACCTTACCTACCAAATATCCACATTGAACAGTTAAAACCCTGATGCCTTTTGGCCCATCTCAAACTAGATCTACACACGTTTGCCTGTTGGAAGAGTTGGCATATTTCATCATCCAACCAGGTAACCTTGTTCTGTGCTAACCTTTCTCTTATTTCACTCTCTAAGCATTGAACCACATGGTTGATCAGTCTGCTCTGGATGTTGCTCCCCTGAACTACAACTTGTCTGCACAGACTCTGCAACACCTTTTGTCAAAAATCTTCTAAATGTGAGTAATGCTGTCTACCTGCAATGCTATAAACTAACCCCCAACGCATGTAGCCAGGAAGCAGGACCCTCAACACATACCAACAAACACTTTCCCTTTCTTTGCTCCCAAATGAACATAAGGAGTCAGACGAAGCAGGCTCACCATTCCTCCAATACACAGAACTGTTTTTCAACTTTCACAACACGGAGGATACCTATTTGTTTGGCTGTGCAGATACCCATACCTCAGGGATCTGAATCCCCCCCCCCTTTTTTTTGGAGTGGACCACTCCCATTTGGCTTTCCAAGTCACATGTGTTTTTTTTTATTTCTCAGGGATTTGATTAACAACGGTCCATGGACACAGAGCGGTCTGATGTCTGGCACAGGTCCTCCCTCCCTTTTTTCTTTCTTTCTTTCTTTCTTTCTTTCTTTCTTTCTTTCTTTCTTTCTTTCTTTCTTTCTTTTTCTTTCTTTCCCTGAATGTTCAATAATCTCATGGGTCAATTGTTTATGATGGCCTATTATAGCGACTAATGCAAAGTTTAATGTTTTAATGTTTACGTTTACTGTTTCTTTGACAGGTTGTAGAACGGTTGAACTGTTTATACATCTTATAATCTGGTTAATAAAAAACTACAAGACATGTTTCCTTCTAACATAGAAATGGTCATATATGCCCAATATATGACACAGCCATACGGTCGGTCTCAGTCACACCCTGCACAATTTTTACTACCTAACTGAACACTCGGGCCCATCGGAGCCTGACGGGCTCCTTCCACAAAAGTATTTCTTACCGTTATAAAACATATAACAACATTGTATAACTTTATTATCAACGGGTCACCTGCGTGTCTCCCACTACCCCCCAAAAAGAAAGGGAAGTATCACTTCAAACCTTCAAACCTCCAAAATCTATACTCCAGGCTCATTTACTTCTCATCACTGCTTAGTTGATAACTATTATACTAACCAACTTACAGAGATCCTAATATCTTATCTTACTCCCCTTTCCAATCTCCTCTACCACCTTACCCCCCCATACCCTCCCCTATCCCTTCCACTAATTATAATCTTTTACTTAATTATAATCCCCCTTTGCGCTCGCAACATACTTCACTGCAGCTGGTTGCAAACACAACAAACTGAGTTAGGTCCTTACGACTTTAACCTAACCATTCTACAGTCCCAACATGGCATATACGCCTTCCTGGGGAAAACGCCAACAATTATTTTACACAATGTAAATGGACTAAACATACCAGAGAAAAGGACCCACTTATTAAGAGAACTCAAAAAACAAAAAAATTCCCCTATGTTGCATTTCTTTAAGAAACACATTTTAAAGATAACAACATCCCTAAACTCACTGATAATGTCTATACAACAGACTACCATGCTACCAATCCCCTTGCCAAAACCAAAGGAATGTTTTATTTCACAAAGAGATCTGGGAAATCTAATTTCAGCTGAGATCGGCATTATATCTCTCTCTGATCATGCACCCACTGCCTTCTCATTGAAATTAGATGCATCCGATCAAACCACCTTTAATTGGAGACTCAATGCCGCGCTCCTCAATGACCAAACAATAAAAGTTGAAATACATAATGCTATCAACACCTATTTCAGCAACAATGCCGACACTGACACAAACCCACTAAATAACTGGGAAGCACACAAAGCAGTTATAAGAGGTGAACTCATAAAATGGGGAGCCATGAAAAAGAGATAGAGAAAGAGGAATTGAAACATTATCCCAACAAATTGCCACCCTTGAGCTACAACACAAACGATCTCAGTCGATCATAGTGGAGGAAAAATTGTCGCAAAGCAGATTATCCTTGAGACTTATTCTAGATCTAAAAATCAAAAGATCCCTTATTTTACGAACATGGAGACAAAAGTGGGAAACAATTAGCCAAAGCTTTGAAAGACTCAACATTATCAGGCCACATCCATGCCATTAAAAATAAGGAAGGCACACTAAAACATAAATCCAAAGAAATCGTAGACCTCTTCCATAAATTTTACTCCAATTTATATGACCTCCCACCTCAGCATAAGCCACCACACCTCACGCAATCAAAACAGGATATAATTCAATCCTGCTGAGAGGACAGCAAAATCCCCTCCCTATCAGCAGGGGACACAAACTTGAAAAACCAATATCCACAATTGAGATCATCGAAGCAATATCGGATCTAAAAATGGGGAAAAGCCCGGGCCCTGATGGCTTTACCTCACAGTACTACAAAACTTATGCCCATTTACTTGCAAAACCCCTTCAATCCACCTTCAATTATCTCGCAAAAAACAAAACCAATTCTAACTCCTTCCTCATGGCACATATAGCTGTAATCCCCAAACCCGACAAAGACCAAACAGACTGCGCAAATTTTAGGCCTATTTCACTCATAAACATTGACCTCAAACTCCTTGCCAAAATCCTAGCTAACAGACTAAAACCCCTCCTAACAAAGATTATTGGACCTGAACAAATGTACCCCTACCATTTCACAAAGAAAGTGTAAAAGAATGTTAAAAAAGACACACACACCGTTGCAAAAGTCCTTTATTAAAAAAAAAAAAAAAAAAAAAAAAAGATTCCAGCGGTGGTAATCCACTCTTGCTATCCAGCGATGGATGATCATCTTTCTGGGGTCCAGCGATGGCTGATCTGATCCAGCGACGGGTGATCTCTCCCTCCAGCGCAGTGCATCCATCCTCGGTCTCCACTGGCAGAGACACTGCGGGGATCCCGGCAGCCTGACATTTCTTATATGAGGAGGGCGGGGCCACCCATCACCTGACCCAGCCCTCCTCTGATGCAAGTGGGAAAGCCTGGCTTCCCCAATGACATGTGGGCGACCCCGCCCCCTCTGATGTAACGGAAACCTGCGTTAAAATCCATAGCTGTGAGTGATTTTAAATGACTTTTTTTGCTGCAGAAATTACACTTTGTGCAGGGACAGTTGTAAGCACTGCAAACATGTGCCCCTTCACAGGCATACTATAGACACCCCCTGGGTACAAAATTTAAAAGGAATATTACACTTTTATTGTTTCACTTAAAGCATTATTAAAATCACTGCTCCTGAAAAAAGTCAGTTTTAAAACTTTTTTTTGCAATGATACATGTCCCCTGGGGCAGGACCCAGGTCCCCAAACACTATTTAGGACAATAACTTGCATATTAGCCTTTAAAATTAGCACTTTAGATTTCTCCCATAGACTTGTACAGGGTGTTCCGCTGCTTTTCGAATTTTCCGCGAGCACCCCAAATTGTTCACTGTTCGGCGAACAGGCGATGTTCGAGTCGAACATGAGTTTGACTCAAACTCGAAGCTCATCCCTACTGCCAATGTTAGAATTGATATTTTTTAATAAATACGTTGGAAAAAAGCTAATTGGAAAACTAGCTTATTAGGCAAATTATATCTTTCTGCCAGTTTATCAGATGGTTGCAATACCTCATTATCAAAGAGTTGAGAGAGAAACAAAATACCAGCCTTCTTCCATAAATCAAAATTTTCAAGTTTCGCTAGCTCAGGCATGTTATTCCATACATAGTATAGTAGTAGTAGTAGTAGTAATGCAAATCTTATTAAATGTAGGATAACTACATTTACTATAAAAATGATAATCTACTATTAACTGTACCAGGGAATCTATCGGCAACTGGGAGTATATAATCTGCTGTATGGGATCCATTTAGTTACTGAAGTTGGGATGCCAGATAATACAGTCTGGCATTTGGAACTGCCAGCCCTCCCTCGTCTTTAGGCAGCTGCAAAGTTTCCAATCTAATCTGAGGTTGTTTATGTCTCCAAATATGTTCTCTAAACAAAGTATCTATTTGTTTAAAACATTTCCAAGGGAGCCATATTGGACAATTATGCAACTAATATAATAATTGTGGCTTTTACTTTATCAGATTTGCTCTACCTTTTATCATTATGCCATGTACATACGATCAGACTTTCCGGCAGACTTGGTCCAGCGGACCGGAATGTGTCAGACAATTTGATCATGTGTGGGCTCCAGCGGACTTTTTTCCCCAAAAGTCAGACGGATCTAAAAATAAAACTTTAATTAGACGGACTAAAAATTAGGAAAACCGTTAGTCTGTGTGCTAGTCCGACGGACCAGATACGACGCAAGGGCAGCTATTGGCTAAAGGCTATTAAACTGGTGCCATAGTCGCACAGGTATTTATTGATGGCCCTCTGCTGCATGTGCAGCCGCTGGAGCATGGCCAATGTTGAGTTCCACCTGGTAGGAAAGTCACAGACTAGGCGGGTCTTGGGCAGGTAAAATTCCTTTTGGAGGTCAGCCAGCCAAGCACTGGCATTATATGACCGGCGGAAATGCACACAGACTTTCCTGGCCTGCCTCAGGATATCCTGTAAGACCGGGTACCTGCCCAAGAACTGCTGCACCACAAAGTTAAGGATGTGAGCCAAACAGGGCACATGGGTCAGTTGTCCATGTCGGAGGGCGGAGAGGAGGTTGGTGCCATTGTCGCAAACCACCATTCCTGGCTTAAGCTGGTGTGGCGTCAACCACCTCTCAGCGTGCCCCTGCAGAGCTGACAGAATCTATGCACCTGTGTGGCTCCTGTCCCCCAAGAACACCAGTGCAAGCACTGCCTGGCATATTTTTTTCCTGCGTACTATTGTAGCCCCTTGAACGCCTACGGAGCACCGCTGGTTCAGAGGACAAAGCACAGGAAGAAGCCATGGAGGAAGAAGAGGAGTGGGTGGAGGAGAGAGGTGTGTCAGAATCACCATTAGTAGCATTTTGGAGGCATGGTGGCGGAACAACACTACTGCACCTTGTCCTGCATCCTTCCCAGCTGCCAGCAGAGTCATCCAATGCACCATGAAAGATAGGTAACGTCCCTATCCATGCCTGCTGGACCATGAGTCAGCAGTAATATGCACCTTCCCGCTGACCGCCCTGTCCAGCGAGACCAAGACATTGCCTTTCACATGCTGGTAGAGAGCCGGAATCGCCTTCCATGTGAAAAAGTGGCATTTGGGAACCTGCCATTGTGGAACTGCACATTCCACGAACTCACAGAAGGGGGCCGATTCTATCAACTGAATAGGCAGCAGTTGAAGTGCTAGCAATTTAGCCAAGCTAGCATACAACCACTGGGCATGTGGATGGATGGGAGTGAACCTTTGGCAGTGCAGCAGCTGGGGCAGGGAAATTTGCCTGGTACAATCGGACGTTGGTGTACCGATAGCAGATTGCCTGCAAGTACTTGGCTGTGAAACATCTAATTGTACACCTTCATTCCTCTCAGTGCAGGTTTCAGAGAGGACTGAAGGTATAGTGGGGTTGGAGATCCCAGCTGATGAGGAGCAAGGAGACGTCCGCCTTGTTCCTTGGTGTGGGTCTTTTAGGTATGCTTGCCAATGAACTGCATGGCAGGTCGACATATGTCTAGTCAAGCATGTGGTGCCCAAGCAGCTGATGTTTTGGCAACGCGAGATATGCTTGAGACATATGTTGCATAAAGCAGCAGTGCGATCTGATGCGTCTCAAAAAAGGCCCACACCAAAGAACTTTTGGAATAACACACAGAGGCAGTGCCCTGCACATGCGGAGCTCTGCAGTGTGATGCAGCCGGTGTGCTGCCCTTAAGCTGGCCCCTGGAGGGCATCCTGCCTCGTTGGAGATGTGCCTCCTCCTCCTCCTCCTCTCTCCTATCAGGCACCCAAGTGGAGTCAGTGACCTCATCATCCCCTCCCTCTTCATCACTGGAGCAAACCTGGCAGCATGCTGCTGCTAGGGGAACATGACTGCCAGATTGCTGTCCCTCTTGGGCACCCCCTCTCTCTAGGCTCACGTTACTGGCTTCCTCAAGCTGGGTAACATCATCAGAGCCTTCAAAACGCTGGACATCCTCCTGGAGCATATACCCAACACTGTTGTCAAACAGTTCGAGGGGACTCCTCAGGGGGACATGGTGGGACTAGGGAAGGAGTGACTGATGCCAGGGAAGAGGCCACGTTGGCAGCTGCTTTGCTAGACAAAGTACCCTGAGCCTGGGTGAGAGAGGATGAGGAGGATGAGGACGGTTTGGTCATCCACTCTACCAAGTTCTCGGCATGTTGCGGCTCAACACGGCCAGCGGTTGAAAGAAAGGACAAGCGTGTCCCATGGCCACATACTGATGAGGATGCACTGTTGCCTCTAGACACAGAGCCTGCTTGCCTTCTTTTATTGGCTCGTGACTGTCTGCATCTCCTTGTTGGCCCTCCAGACATACTAATGGCCTGCAGGGATATGTAACTGCACACAGCTGGGATGTAAATACAGATTATACTTCAGCTAACAGAATCAACTGCCTGCCTGTAGTATTATTAGTATGAGAACACCAGCAATTGGGGTAGCTTTATGTGCACACTGTGCAGAGTACACTATCTGTAATTACTGCAGCTGCCTGTGGTATAGGATCAGAACACCAGCAATTTGGTTAGCTTTAGGTGCACACTGTGCCAAGTACACAGTACACCAACTGTAATTATTGCAACTGTCTGCCTGTTGTATAGGATCAGAAGAGCACCAGCAAGTGGGGTAGCTTTAAGTGCACACTGTGCACAGTACACAGTACACCAACTGTAATTACTACAGCTGCCTATGGTGTAGGATCAGAAGAACACCAGTAATTGTGGTAACTTTAAGTGCACTCTGTGCCAAGTACACAGTACACCAACTATAATTACTGCAGCTGCCTGTGGTATAGGATTAGGGTTAGGGTTAGGGCAAGTGGTATTGGATCAGATGAACACCAGCAATTGGGGTAGCTTTAAGTGCACACTGTGCAGAGTACACAGTACACCAACTGTAATTACTGCAGCTGTCGGTGGTATAGGATCAGAAGAACACCAGCAATTGGGGTAGCTTTAAGTGCACACTGTGCAGAGTACACAGTACACCAACTGTAATTACTGCAGCCGCCCTTTGGTATAGGATCAGAAGAACACCAACAATTGGGGTAGCTTTAAGTGCACACTGTGCAGAGTACACAGTACACCAACTGTAATTACTGCAGCTGCCTGTGGTATAGGATCAGAAGAACAACCGGCAATTTGAGTAGCTTTTTGTGCACACTGTGCAGCGTACTCACTACACCAACTGTAATTACTGCAGCTGCATGCCTGTGCTATAGGATCAGAAGAGCACCAGCAACTGGCATAGCTTTAAGTGCATACTGTGCAGAGTACACAGTACACCAACTCTAATTACTGCAGCTGCCTGCAGTATAGGATCAGAAGAACACCGGCAATTGGGGTAGCTTTAAGTGCACACTGTCCAAAGGACACAGTTCACAGGAACAAATCTAGCTAAACTGAATACAATATATATATATATATATATATATATATATATATATATATACACACACACACACACACACACACACACACACATATACACATATACACACACATGCAAAACACCTAGGATGCATATATATTCACAATACACGCACTGCAGCTAACTGACTCACCTCCTGCCTGCTCTATCTAACTCCAATTATCAGCCATCAATGCACTGTGATGCTGCAGTGAATTATGGGCCATGACGCACCACTCGAATTTGGCGCAAATGGCCCATAACCTTCGGAGGTCGCCGAAGGGGCGAACAGACAATGTTCAAGACGAACATGGGTTCGACTCGAACACAGAGCTTATACCTAATACAGGTCAAGTTGGATTTCTCACAGAGGTTTTTGAAAAAAATATGGAGATTCTCTCAACCTTTTTATTATTCTTGGAGGTGACTTTAAAATGTCTATATCCCTAATGAAAGGTAGACAAATGCTATTTCAGTCCACACCTTCAGCTAAGGTTCAAAGACTATACACTTCTTTCCATAAGCTGGTCAGAGCTCACCAGCTTTTCGATCCTTGGAGGGCTAAAGTGTTTGTAAAGGCTCCAGGTTTTTTTTTACCTTCATGCATTCTATGCATGAACATAAAAAACCTTCTGTGTACAGCAGCCCCCAGCCCCCCTAATACTTACCTGAGCCCCATCACAATCCAGATTCAGCCTCAGCTCTGTGGGGACTCTCCCTCCTCCCTGGCTTTCAATCACAGCCAGTTGGCCAATGAGGAGAGGGTGGGGCAGAGCTGAGCCATGGCTCTGTGTGTGAATGGACATGCAGATCAGTGGTGTGGGAGCAAGCCTGCTTGGGTGTCCCCATAACAAGCTACTTGCTCTGGGGCAATTGGAGCAAGGAACACCAGCAGGGGACCCAAGAAGTGGAGGATTGTGGCTGCTCTGTGAACAACCACTGCACAGAGGGGGTAAGTACGACATTTTTTTTTAAAGCCCCACAGCCCACCTACAAACAATTTACATTCCATTCCCCCCTCATAAGCTCTATTCCAGGCTGGACTACTTCTTTGTATTGCCACCATTGTAAACACATATGGTGGCCTCCTAAATTTACCCCATCACCTGGTCTCATCACATGTCTGTAATTTTAAATTAAACACTGGTAACTCTCAATACTAAGCCATGCCATTGATGCCTTAATAAAAAAATTTCCATACATCCCCACTTTTTAAGACCAACTCACACAGAAACTGGTGGAATTTTTTTAACCACTTAAGCCCAGGACCAATTTGCAGCCAAAGGACCAAGACCCTTTTTGCAATTTGCCACTGTGTCGCTTTAACTGACAATTGCGCAGTCATGCGACGTGGCTCCCAAACAAATTTGGCGTCCTTTTTTCCCACAAATAGAGCTTTCTTTTGGTGGTATTAGATCACCTCTGCGTTTTTTATTTTTTGCGCTATAAACAAAAATTTTGAAAAAAATTCTATATTTTTTACTTTTTGCTATAATAAATATCCCCCAAAAATATATATAAAAAAAATGTTTCCTCAGTTTAGGCCGATACGTATTCTTCTACATATTTTTGGTAAAAAAAAACGCAATTAGCGATTATTGATTGGTTTGCGCAAAAGTTATAGCGTTTACAAAATAGGAGATAGTCTTATAGCATTTTTATTCATATTTTTTTTTACTAGTAATGGCGGCGATCAGCGATTTTTATTGTGACTGCGACATTATGGTGGACACATCAGACATTTTTGACACATTTTTGGGAAATGCTCTGATTCTTGTGTAAATGACACTGGCAGTGAAGGAGTTAACCACTGGGGGCAGTGTAGTGTTATGTATGACGTTATGTGTTTTTTTTTTTTGTAGAGGGGGCGTGGCCTGACATGTGATGTCACTGGCCGTCTTTCCCTATAAAAGGGAAGAGACGATCGGTGATAGCCACAGTAGGAAGCATGGGGAGAGGTTTGTTTACACAGACCTCTCCTCGTTCTTCAGCGTTGTGACCCGATCGCGGGACACCAGCAGCAATCAGGTTCGCTGGTCCTGCGTCTATGTTCATGGAGCTCAGGACATTGGTTAATGAAGGACATTGGTTAATAAAAGGTACAGTGCCTGAGGTTTCAGTCTCATAGGAAGCACATAAAGCATTTTTTTTCAGAAGCCAATGTATCTCTGCTGGGTCTCAATTGAAGAAAGAGTCCTACCTTCAAAGGTCTTCTCTTCTTTCTCAACTATGCAAAGCGTAAAATACGTCACTCTGGCCACCTTTGTTGGAACACTTACGCATTGTTTTTTCTCTCTGTAACCACAATAAATCCCTTGATATGAGTAAGATTGCTAAATATTGGGGACGTGGTTAAGCTCTGGACCAAGATGACTGCTTGAGGAAGAAGC
The DNA here is from genome assembly GCF_037356315.1 of Lithobates pipiens. Classification (NCBI taxonomy): domain Eukaryota; kingdom Metazoa; phylum Chordata; class Amphibia; order Anura; family Ranidae; genus Lithobates; species Lithobates pipiens. The sequence continues at coordinate 236,835,116 of NW_027507903.1, forward strand.
TCCGTGTACAGAGTTAACTAAACCTCCTCTGGGCACCTTCTAATCCCCCAAATATGCCGAGATCAAGATGCAGCGCATCTGTGAACCGGACCCCACAGAATAGGGGCACCCCGCTAAGTGGTAACATACCGGCGCTCTTCCAAACCCTGCACCTGGAGAATCAGACGGCCTCTGTCTTCCCGACACGACGCTCACCTGGCAGTGATCCAGAAACAAGGACAAGGACCAGTAAGTCTCAAGCCACTACTGCCTCCTCTCTCCCGAGCCTCTCAGACTTGCAGTCAGTAGCCGCTGACATAAAATCCACACTCAGCTCCGCTACTTCTGAGCTCTGCTCAGACCTGCATTCGGTAATGGCAAGGCTCAGTGAAACCAAGAAGGGCATCACACTGCAGAGATCTGCCATTAAGCAATTACAGCGCACATCCAAATCCCATGTTGCTCATCTCAAAGAGCTGCATATAGAGGACCTCGATAACCGGGGCAGAACACACAATATTAGGGCTTGTAGTCTCCCTGAATCTGTTGAACTTCAAACCCTGGAATCAATGATCACAGCCCTTTGACAATCTCCTAGACAGGCCAGCCGACACCCCCATTGAATACGAGCGAGCACACAGGGCCCTACAGCCATGGGTAAAAGAGACAGACCCACCTTGGGATGTCATCTGTTGCTTGGTCAGTTATCCATTGAAGGAGACAATCCTACAAAAGGCAAGGGAGAAAGATCAGATCATCTACAACAGCTCAGAAATTAAGCTATTTCAGGACTTATCCAATATAACTTTGCAACACCACTAGGCTCTGTGCCCATTGCTAGATCTTCTCTGCACTAGGGGTATAACACACAGATGGTGCATCCCCTTCTGCCTCTTCGCTTCTATATGTGGTAGATCTGCCTCTCTGAGAATGCAAGAAGACCTCCAAGAATTTTATGACCTCCAAGAGTTTTACGAGACACTGGAGATCCCCATGGTTGATCTGCCCGAATGGTACAGGGCCTTTTACGCAACTGACCCTTGGATACCAGTGACCATCAACAATGCCCCCAAAGCTCAGAGAAAACGTGAAAGCAGATGCCTCTTTTAGGCTGCCTCTACCCCTCCATGCCACCACAATGAAGAACAAAGCAGACCCCTTCCCTCTCACTCTCGTCACCAAGAGCGCCTAGATCTCTAAGCTCACTGAGATCTTCTCCACGAGGACTGCTACAGCGAACCTTCCTTGGACTTCCTTTTTTTTTGGGTGAGGTGCTCTGTTTTTTTACGTAATTTGTACTTTTTCTTCTTCTTTTCTTATTGTTGAATCCTACTCCTTATGCTAGGGAAAATGACTGCTGTGAGTTTGAACCCTTTTCCAACTAACCTACTTGGAATTCCGATGGTTCTCTTAAAAGAATATGCAAACCACCTTCCTTGGTTTCTTGCCACTGTGCACAACTGTAACACAAGCCCTCTTGTCACTTGGCTGGCAGATACCTTGTAATAGACTTAATAGAAGACTCATTTAGAGGACTATTTGGTTCACAACTATTTTCACTTCACCATATTTATTTATGTTTTTCACGTGTTTTTTGATTTTTCTTCTCACTTTTATTTGTGAATTCACTTTTTTCACATTTGTGAATTCACATTTATATCCATTATTTCTCACGAGGAGGTAGACATATATTTTTATTCACATTTTTTACTATCAACTTTTTACAGTTGCTTAATTTTATTGCTTAATTATTGCACGTAGAGATTTATTGATTTTCACAGTGTCTTATAGTGATCATTCATTTATTTTGCGCAAGATCACTTTATTTACATTTTACCTTCTGAGGCTATATTTCTTATCCTCTTCTATTCTCTCTTACTCTTACTCTCTTTCATCCTTGCACTTAGTGTATCCCCCACCCTCATTTCTGCTTTCTTTCTTTTTTTCTGCTCTCGCTTCCTCTTCTTTTTATCTCCCTTTTATATTACTCCCTCTCCCCTTGCTTGAAATTACTTTATTATTCTATTGAACCAGTCAGTTATTTTTCCTACCCTGCCTCCCTCCCAAGAGTTTAGATCTCCCCTCCAATTGAAACAAGCTACAAGCATTTACCGGCTAAACATTACCCTCATCTTAAGTCATGACTAGCCCAAGGCCTATCACCGTGACCACCTCAATAAAGTTTATCTCGGTAAATGCTAAAGGGTTGAATATACCAGGAAGACACTCTCAATTTCTTTCAGAATTCTGCAGATTGAGAGCACAAGTAGTTTTGATTCAGGAAACACACTTTAAAATGGGACATACTCCAAAATTCACTAATAAACATTTCCCAGTAGCGTTTCATGTCACATCTGCCAAAACAAAAATAAAGGGAGTTACAATCTTATTTTCCAAAAATACTGAATTTCATCTACATGAAACCAAAGTAGACCCCAAGGGTCAGTACTTGTTTGTAAGGGGCCAAATTGGGTCACGTCCCCTCATGATAGCTAACATTTAAAGCCTGAACAGAGGTCAAGTGACGTTCTCTCAACAACTTTGTCAAGAACTCTCAGACTTTACCTCAGGAATTCTGATCCTTGGCAGAGACTTGAACGTGCCACTTAACACCTTATTAGATACATCTACCTGCACCTCCTCCATCCCTTACAAAGCCCTACGCCAAATCAGCCTACAGCTCCAAAACCTTTGACTACGTGATGTCTGGAGAGTACTCAATCCAAATGAAAAGGATTACACTTTTTACTCCCCTATACATAAAAAGTTCTCCAGAATAGACTATTTTTTTCTTTCTCAAACTGACCTCCCCTATTTATCTGCAGCAACAATTGAATCTATGGTCTTGTTTGACCACCATCCCATCACCTTAACATTGTCTTTCCCAGAAAAGGTCACTAGGTCCAAGATTTGGAGACTAAATTCATCCATCCTTAAAGACACGAACATGGTTTCTCAGCTTACAACCAGGTTAAAGGAGTTCTTTGTAGTCAATGACACTCCCAATATAGACCCATTAACTCAATGGGAGGCTCACAAGTGCACCATCAGAGGGGAGTTCTTGTCTGCATCAGCGGCCCTAAAAAAAATACCACCAGGCCATGTTGAACTCCTTGTACTCCAGCATTCATACACTAGAAAAAGCGCACAAGAAAACCCTCGCTGCATCTAAATTGCAAGAGTTTACAGAAGTCAGAACACAGCTCCGACAACTAATGCCATGTACACGCGATCTAACTTTCCAGCAGACATGGTCTGATGGACAGAATCCATCGGATATTACGATCGTGTGTGGGCTCCAGCCGACTTTTTTTCCCAAAAGTCCCACAGACCTAGAAATAAAACATGTTTCAAATCTGTCTGACGGACTCGACTTTCTAGCGTGAAAACCATTCGTCTGTGTACTAATCCGATGGACCAAAAACGACGCATGCTCTGAAGCAAGTACAAGTCGGAAGCGCTCGGTCTGGTAAAACTAGCATTCGTATTGAAGCTAGCACATACCTCATGCTCCCAATTCTATGATCTTTTAATACAGCGCATACTTTTCTTCTTTAGAATGCTAGAAGAATGAAGTTGTTTAGCTGCTCATATTCACACAAACTTCTCACAAACTTCTTTATTCATTATTTATACTCATCTCATGACTAATATTCCATAAATAATGTTTACAATTATTTTTTAGACTCATCTTTTATAATTTTATATTTCATCAATATATATTTTACAATTATAAAAAAAAAATTCTAGTGATTTCCATATATATATATATATATATATATATATATATATATATATATATTTTTTTTGAGTTTTACGTTACCACAATAACATTATTATCTTGTATTTTTTCTGTACCTTAATGAGGTTGGTGTCCCTTGTTAATTTGACATGGGGGGGTTATTGAATGAATTTGCCTTTTGTAAATAACCCCCATAGCCTTTTTGACACGTACCTGCCTACTCACAAACAAACTGTCATTTTTTAATAAAAACACATAGGAAAGTATTTCGTTAAAATAAAATATACATTTATTCTGGTTAACAAAATAAAGAGGAAAGCAACACTGGAGACACTTTTGGAATTTGTTAAGCCTTTTGTCCCCCAGGGCACACATCAAGTCAGTGGAAAACAAAATTGGGATCTTGCGGAGTCCATATAATAGGGAGCACAATCTGGTCCAAGGCTCCCAGAGATCAGGAACAACAGCAGATGACATCTATGCCCCCAGGCTGTGATACTACCATAGCCTGCGTCTTCTGTCAGACCAGACTGAAGCCAGGCAATCACTTTTGACTCTTCCGTGTAGCCTTCCCTCCACACTTCTCTGCAGCCATCCTTGGAGGCTGTGAATCTGGTGGTGGACTTGTGGCAGGAGGAGGAGGAGTAGGAGGTTGATCATAAATATGGCTGTTTTCAGTGAGCTGGCCCCTCAACCCATTCTGAAAGGGCCTCAGCAAAAATACCCTCACAGAGGAGGTGTTGGCCCTTCTCCAAATCCACCAGTCTGGTGGCCATATACATTCCATAGGCCTCTTCAGAATTGGGGGGTACTGAGGAACTGGCTGGCTTTCGCAAATGAGGGCAAGTGATTCCTCCTCTGTCCTGCTCACCTTCCTGGGCCTTTTGGTGGGAAGGCGGAGGGGAGGCATCTGGCATTTTGTGAGGCTCCTACTGGGCCCAGCCACCTCCTGGCTGCCACTGGGCACAGCCTCCTCCTGCCTGCCACTGGTCATGACCTCCTCCTGTCTACCACTGAGCACGGCCTCCTCCTGTCTACCACTGGGCACGGCCTCCTCCTGGCTGAGCTCATCCTGTGTATAAAAAAAGGGACATAAAGAAATAGAAAAGGCTATCATTTTGACCCCAGCATTTTTCTAGCTGTTCACCAACATTTTACCAACATTTTTGGCCACTACTGTCTAGTGATATGTATACATAATTGTTGGGCTAAAATCATTGATTTGTAAGCAATTCAAACATTTTAATTAACATCATTAATATTAGGACAATCAATATTTCATAAAAATATTATACCTGGCTCCAGCTGGGCGCATCCACTTCTTCAAGGATGGGAAGCCTCTGCCTGGGTGGAGGGAAGGCTGCAGGGAAGGGTGGAAAGCGATTCCCCGCTTCAGTCTGGTCATCCAGAAAGTGGAGTTTGTGGAAGTACCACAGCTTGGGGACATAAACCTCATCTGCTTCTGCTCCCGATCTGAGGGAATTCTGTATCTTATTGTGCTCCCGCCTGTAAATATTCCGCAAGATCACGATTTTATTTTCCTTTTTCTTTAATGTCTGCCTGGGGGACTCCAGTCTTGACAAGCTCCAGATGTGTCCCCAGTGTTGCCTTCCTTACTTGCTTGTTGTAATACAAAGGGTGCTTGACCTCCCACAGGTTTCAGTTATCTCGATATAGGTCAATAAAATGGGACAAAAAATCATGCTCTTTAAAGGGAGTCATTTTTTTCTGAAAGACAATACACAAGACAAAAACACTAAAGTCAGTCCAAACTCACAGTACGTCAGACATACGTACAACAGCGTATTAGCTTTATACACACTGTGCATGTGTGAAGCTCAGCCTGAGTTGCCCGCCCCTGATGTTCTTAATGACAAATTTCCCCCGCCCCTTCTCTCGTCGGTGCGCAGTGGGAGTATATAGATAAAGATGGCAGAGACATTCTCAGGAACTAGCACGGAGGAAAGCCAGGAGCCCAAAACATCCAGATCCTGGAGGAGATTGAAGGCCACCAACATGGCCTTTGAAGAAATGGTGGAGATGGTGGACATCTTGAGGAGGGAGGTCTATGATGGCAAAAATGGTCTGCGCACGCCTCCCAATTTGCAGAAGTACCAAATAATGTCCTCAGTTGTGACCACTCTGAAACAGCAATTTGGGGTACGACGGTCTAAAGACAAATTGAGAAAGTGCTGGTTCAACTATAAATTAGGGAGTCGGATCAGTATCAAAAAATCAGAAAGGTGCTTATTATGCTAATTAACTTGCATGCTGCTCCATGTGCTTTTCGTTCATAAATATAGTTTGTTTACCAATACATATCAATGTTTGCAAATATCATTCGTTTGTCAATAAATGTGATGTATTTAGCAGTACATGGTTATACCTACATTTTGGTCTTGATAATTTGTCTTATTAAAAGAAGTTTAGGATATTGTTGTGTAGATGTCTTTGAAACTAGAATGATTTTAAAAGTTGATTCAGTGAAATGTAAGGAGAGGACAAAGCAGCTGTCTACACATCTGGACTCAGTAGCACTAGTGTAGTGTGAGACACCAGAGAACATTTTTTAGGGTAATCCACACAGGGGCTCCAGGGGATACTTGAGGTGTCTTCATCTGTGAGACTTGGCCAAAAAGTGAAAAAAGGGAATTTGAATCATGTCTTCAACTTGGATCTTTTCCCAAACAATTGTACACCATTTCAAAGCCATGTTTCATATTCCTATTTCTGGACTCAAATATCAGTGTGCTAAGTATACCTTTTGTTTCATTCTCATAGGGGAGAAAAGACACAAACAACAGTCAGAGGCTCCCAGTGCCCCCCGACCTCACCAGCCTGATTGGGTAGTTAGCCCAAGCCCCCCCCCCCCGAGGATCTGGAGGAAGTACAGGTGGAGGAAGTGGGTGATATCTGCACCCCACCAGGTGAGTGTCTGACACCCCAGATTCAGGTAATCTATTTATGCCTGCATATTTCTAAATACATATTTTTTCTACAATTTTAGGTCATGTTCTGGTTGTGGAAGGGCAAGCGTCAAACCCATTTACCACAGACAGCGCCAAAAGACTCATTGGGCAGATCATGGCCTGGAACGGCCAGATTGATACCATGAGAAATCGGCTGGACGTCATGCAGCAGGAAATGAAGAACATGATCTTTTAGAGAGAATCTAATCCCTTTTTCCATAAAATGCCATCAATCATGTTCTTCATTTCCTTTTGAGATGAAAACCTTGGTTTTTGTTTTTATATTTTTAAAATTTACAAAGCCAAATTTTGAAGATGCACACGGTGTGTCAACATGTGCTATCTGCCATCAGGGGATCTCAATGTACGTGTTTTGTGGTTGCAGCCCCTTCCTCATAATGCTAGTAGGTGAAAGGAAGGGCTTGCACCCACAAAACACGTACAATGATCCCCCATGTTGGGAGATAGTACATGTTGACATTACCCATTTGGACTACCAATTCTTCCAAATTTGGCTTTTACATGGGTGACATCACCTGCAAGTTTTACTTGTTGAAGTTCCTGAGTTGGGTATGTTATTTTTTTTTAAATGACTGTTTTTTAAAATAAAAATTAACAAAAAAATTAAAATAAATGCAGAAAATACCAAAAAAATATAAAAAAAATATTGTGGCAAAAAAAAAAACCCATTGAAATTGAGTAAAAAATTATAAAACACAAAAAAAGTCGAATGACGTTTTAAAAAATGCACATGTTTGAATGTGTACAGAGTAAAAAAAATGTAAAAGACAACAATGTGTGTGGCTTCTTTCATTACTCAATACCAGTTTTGGAATTCTTTTTGTGTTTACAGTGACAAAGGGGCTTACTAAAGGGAAATCCCCTTGGCACTAGGAGAACTTAGGAGACAGCCAAAAAGAAATGCAAACAAGAAATAAACCGAGATTTTATAATACGTTTTTTTTTATTAATATAAAGGTTAAATATGCTCTGGCATTGCAATGGCCCCCCTACCATTAAAATTATTTACAGATCTGTCCCGCACTTTCTGGGCAGTTTGAGGGACCAAGCCAGTAAGGCCAGTATCCAGGCGTACATAAATTCATATTGTGCTGACACCACCACCATCAACACTACACTATGGAACCCCTTGTAGTTGAAATAGTAAGACCCCTAATGGGGTTGTGGCAAAATGTGAACATGCTTCCCATCGATCGCCCCTCCACAGTTGGGAAAGTCCCAATGGTCAACGAAATGGGAGGCCACAGTCTGCCATTCCTGTGGTGTGGAAGGAAACTGTGGAGTCAAACAAGAAAAAAAAAATATAAGTACTTTTAAACATAACATTGCAAGCAGATTATACAAAAACATTCTTGCACAACAGCAATATAAAATTTTAGCAGAAGGAGCCCAAAGGGTGGCGTACTGGGGCTTGAACTTCTTTTCTAGTGCCATCGTACGTGCTGTACATCACCACATTCAAAATCGGCGGACATTTGGAGTGATCATGTGTGGGCTAGTTCATTCGTTTGAAAGTCCATCAGAAATACCGCCGGACCTAGTCTGCCGGAAAGTCCAATCATGTGTACGTGGCATAATGCTACGACAAAAAGTATTTTATGAGCAGGGAAATAGTGGCCGTCTTCTTGCCAAGGCAGTTCAGGCCCAAAAGAACGCAACGACAATTCACTCTATTAGGGACTCCCAAGGCCTTAAACATTGCTTGAATGAAGAAGAAAAAGAGAACGTTGGTACTTTAAATGAGGCGGTGACCGGGTAAGGTCAGTTGCCTCCATCCCTATTTGAATAAAGCAATCAGGATGACTGGGGGTTGGGACTTTAAATGAAGCAGGCAGGTGTAAAACATTTACATTTATTGGAAAATCAATGGTAAGTTGCATGAGGGTAGTCATGAGTACACCAAGAAGACCAATATATTCCATTCAATGGATAGACATACAGCAATAACAATTGACCACAAAAATACAAATCACATATTACAAGTGATCATTAAGTAAGTAAAACATATGGTTGGCATAAAACATGGCATATAGTAGCTCTATGCATTTCGTGGATTCATCCACTCTTCAGGAGCATGCACGTGGAAAACTGAATGCTGTAGTATAATAACAAATAATATCTGTAAGGTCTGACCCTGTCACGGAAAGTAGAGATTAAAATAAAGTAATTAGAGGTAATATTGGTTAGGATAAACCCCCCCAAAAAACACTCTCAAAAGAACTTACATTGTCTGTATCTATGCAGTAGCAATGTGCCAAAATGTATCAGAATAACCCCATATGGGTATCACTGATGGGAGCTGAGGTGGTTAAGGCAGATCAGGACTGGACAAAGATGGTTTCCAAGAAAGGAGATTCCAAAAAGTTAATGAGGGTCAACAGTGACCATAAGTGCTAAAAGTAAAAGAAGGATTGTAAAATAAGTTGGAGGGTCATATTATGTGGTACAATAGGTAATCTGTCCTAAACTTGGTAAAGGATAGGATAATGAGATGCTAATGAGTGTATAGGTAAGGTAAACTTAGTGAGAGTAGAAAGTTAGAATGATTGGAAAGGTGAAATACATGGGATATATAAAAAATAAATAAATAAATAAATAAATAAATTTAAGGAACCATATCAACCAAAATGGTTAGATCAAATGAAATAAAAGTGCAGCATAAATCAAATAGTGAAAAAGTAAAATCAAATTACCTAATAGACACTTCAGTGTTGAGTGCTCCACAAGGTGTGCAGATAAAGGGCTGGAACCACCATGTGAGTCAATCTGCCCCAGAAGACTTATAAGGGCTAGTCTGCCACACCCACCAACGTCATGTGAGATATCCCATGTATTTCACCTTTCCAATCATTCTAATTTTCTACTCTCACTAAGTTTACCTTACCTATACACTCATTAGCATCTCATTATCCTATCCTTTACCAAGTTTAGGACAGATGACCTATTTTACCACATAATATGACCCTCCAACTTATTTTACAATCCTTCTTTTACTTTTAGCACTTATGGTCACTGTTGACCCTCATTAACTTTTTGGAATTTCCTTTCTTGGAAACCATCTTTGTCCAGTCCTGATCTGCCTTAACCACTTCAGCTCCCATCAGTGATACCCATATGGGGTTATTCTGATACATTTTGGCACATTGCTACTGCATAGATACAGACAATGTAAGTACTTTTGAGAGTGTTTTTTGGGGGGGTTTATCCTAACCAATATTACCTCTAATTACTTTATTTTAATCTCTACTTTCCGTGACAGGGTCAGACCTTACAGATATTATTTGTTATTATACTACAGCATTCAGTTTTCCACGTGCATGCTCCTGAAGAGTGGATGAATCCACGAAATGCATAGAGCTACTATATGCCATGTTTTATGCCAACCATATGTTTTACTTACTTAATGATCACTTGTAATATGTGATTTGTATTTTTGTGGTCAATTGTTATTGCTGTATGTCTATCCATTGAATGGAATATATTGGTCTTCTTGGTGTACTCATGACTACCCTCATGCAACTTACCATTGATTTTCCAATAAATGTAAATGTTTTACACCTGCCTGCTTCATTTAAATTCCCAACCCCCAGTCATCCTGATTGCTTTATTGCTTGAATGAAGCCATTGCCAAACAATTCGAAGAATACTACAAAGCCCTTTAAAACCTTAGAGATCCTAATGAATCTACCTCCATGATGAAAACTAGGACACAACGTATTACTGACTTCTTGGATCGCTTCAGATCCCCCAGGATTTTGGAGTCAGAAGCCTTGGAACTTGAGGCACCTATTTTGAGAACTGAATTCAAAGCCAGGGTCAGGGTCAATGGCCACCTGTCAGCCCCCTTCCCTTTGTCCAATGGAGTGAGACAGGGATGCCCCCTATCCCCCCTACTTTTCGCCCTTTCACTCGAGCCATTCCTAAACAAATCATGCTTGAACCTCGATATTCATGGGATATTGATTCATGGTTCATACTACAAAGTAGCAGCCTTTGCCGATGATCTTCTGCTATTCTTATCCCAACTGCACATATCCCTTCCAAATCTACTCAAGGAACTGGAATCCTTTAAGAATTTGTCCAACCTAAAAATCAACTATTCCAAATCTCAAGCTTTAAATATCTTGCTTTTCAAATGATGAAGTCAAGCAATGCCAGGCTAACTTTAATTTTCAGTGGAACCCAGACACCTTAACCTACCTAGGCATTAAAATCCCCTCTAAACTCTCTGATCTCTATCACAGAAACCATTTAAATGTAGTGGAAGACATTTTTAAGGAGATGCGACAGTGGCAGTCTCTAAACATATCATGGTTCAGTAGAGCGGCTTTAATTAAAATGTCACTCCTCCCTCGTATCCTTTACATCCTACAAGCTATTCCTATCCAGGTCCCTCCAACTTTTTTCTCTCTGTATAAGAAGGAAAGTACATTATTTATTTTGGGCAAAAAGCCCCCCAGAAATAAATATGCACATCTAAAGGCTCAAAAGACGAAAGAGGGTTAGGCTTCATGGATCTTCAGGATTACTATACGGCCTGCCTCCTAGCCAGGATTGTTGAATGGAACATTCATGGGCCCATCAAAGTGGTGGTTGCTCTTGAAGATTCCCAAACCTCTCTATCCTTACACCTCCTACCCTGGTTCCAACCAGAGGAGGTACCCATTAATATTAAAGTGCACCCACTCATCGGGCCCTCAATCCAAGCGTATCAGAATTGGTTTAGAAACCTACATGGAGAATCAAAGAGGGGTTCACTTACACTCCCCCGCTTCAACCCTACCTTCCCCCCCAGGCATGTCACACACTTTCTTGCAACTAGGCTGGCCAAATCGGAATGTTCATGCCCAACATTTCTTCTTCAAGGGAAAATTACTATCACAAAAAACTTTTAACGCTTTGATGAGCCCATATACAATACCTTTCTGGTCATATCTTCAAATCAGACATTTTCTCACCTCACAGACCGATCCCACTATTGCCCTACTTAAGTCTGATTACACAATTTTACTAAAGACCTGGCAAACAGACTTACTCTGAAGCTCCCAAAACAAATTAATGGAGATCTGGTAGGTTTTGTTCCCTCTAGACAAGCAGGTGACAACACCATGCAGGCTATAGATCTCATAAACCTTTTAATCAAAACTAATTGTCCAGCCCTTATCCTCAAACTAGATGTTCAAAAAGATTTAGACCCATTAAGCTGCCCTTTATGTTTGCTATACTTTCCCACTGTGGCTTTGCAGGCCTCCTCCAGGCCCTACAGGCCCTATACTCCCAACTTTCATCTCAGGTACAGATGGCTTCCTTCCTGTTACGTTCTTTCACCGTGAGTAATGGCACCAGGCAAGGTTTTCCACTTTTACTCACCTTTACTTGTTATCCTATGCTTGGAATCCCTTGCCAATGCTATTCACTCTCAGCCTGACATTCATGACGTATTGGAGTATTCTCCAGCCATGAAGAATACAAGCTGTCCTTTTTTGCTAATGACATCATTTTAACACTGACCCATCCTCATGTTTCTCTCCCTTCTTTATGTAAATACTACTAAAACTGAAGCTCTCCCCCCTCTACATTCCTCCATCTCTATTGACCACTCTCCAGCAAAATTTCCTTTATCGCTGGCTGTGACAGACCCAACCAGGACAGGTGCTTCTGGAGGAGACTAGGGCCTCTATGATTTGGTCGACCCTCCACAAGTCTATCTCACAATTAAGAAGCTTCTATCTATCTCCTATGATGTTTACTCTCTCTCTCTTTATGGAAAAATGTCTTAAAAGTTCCCTCCACTTTTGAATGTGCTTTTTAACCCAGATATCCTTGGCAGTTTATCTCATTGTCAAATTTTCCCCTGGTCTCAGGCGAGTATCTTCCAACTCTACCACCTAGTGCAATTTGTAACCTGCAAATTTCGATCTTTTGTTGTCATCCAAAATAAATATCATATCCCAAAACAACCTTTTTTTCTCTTATCTTATGAACCTAAGGACCTGAGCCACACCTGATCTCATCTTTATATAAAATTCTTCATGACATGTTCTCTGAGACCAGTGATTCATTTATGTGTAAATGGGATCACATCGTTCAGTACCCTATTTCCCTCACACGGTGGGGGGAAATCTGGGAATCTACTTCCAAGGTTTCAAGGTGTGTGGTGCAGAGAGAGACTGTCTACAAAATTATTATTATTTTTTTTTGGTACAACACTCCAGACATTTTACATGCTCATAATTTATCAGTCTCTAGACAGTATTGGAGATGTGATAATAATGTCGGTACTCATTTCCTTATTTTTTGGGACTGGCCCAATATTAAACCCTACTGGGCCTATGTTCAAACCCTTCTGCAAGCCTTCTTGGCATAGTTTTACCCATACACTATTTACTTGGTTTACCTTATCTAGGTATTTCTAACCCTGCAAAGAGGCTGGTGGCTTTTGTTTTATTAGCTACTAAAAGGGTTATCCCATCTTGTTGGTTATCTGCTATGCCTCCTTTGCATTCACAATTACTCTCTACCATAGCAGAAATGTATAGGATGGAACATCTTACGACCATAGTAGAATATAATTTTGTTGAACTTTACAAAAACTTTTGAGATGTGGGATCATTGATGGGAGTTTTGCCCTGAATGTGTTGTTTCAGATTTGTAGTTAGCTGTCTTTCAGGCATTTTTAGTCTGTTTGGCCCTAAATGATACTGCTCTCTTTGACCGAGATACTCGTGGCCAGGCCAGGACTGGAACAAAATAAATGGACCAGGACATTTTAGACTGAGCAGCCCATTTTTAAAACTAAATTACAAGAACAACAACAAGAAGAATAAAGACAGTATCTGGCTATGGCCATAGTGTATCCTAAGCACGTTGCATATCCTAGACAATGTGCTTAGCCTTATACATCTTTATTTATCTTTACTTGTCTACCAGCCCACTGTCCCTTCCTGAATGCTGGCATCCTCTGCTGAGCAAAGCATCTCTATTGAGTGTCGTAAGAGGTGACACATTGTAGCAGGAGGAATACTCAAGCAGAGTAAGTTCCTTTCCATATCAAAGTTCATCCCTGGAGGCCTGCACCAGACCTGATGTGGAATTAGAAAACAGAATCTGGCTGCGCACATCATGTAACAGATTCTGTATTCTGCCTTCCTTTGCCGGGTTTTTACAGGCAGCTACCTCTGAGCCGCAATGAGGCTGAAAGGAGGACAGGTCTGGGAGGACTCAGAGAGTCCTACCCAGTCAGTGTCACTCCCACATGGCTTGCGTGCAGATAGAGACCCATGAGAGCCAGGTGCATGATATATCCGATATTTCACATTAGCCAGCTCTTGTTTGGACATGTGGCCCAGTGGCTCCGGCCCATCGGGCGAATATCTTATGTGTCCTATGGCCAGTCCAGGCCTCCCATGGTGTGCCCTTATGTTACACTTAAGTCCTCTTGGCTATTATTATGCTTATGTGATCTTATAATTTGTTTACCTTTCTCTGTCTTTGTATCTGCTGTATAAGGCGTCATATTTATTGATGTCGATCACGCCTGTTACAGCTCCATTCTTGACTCACTAGATTTGCTGGGGCTGTGAAATTGTTGCCTCTTTTCTTTTTTTCTTTTTTTTGCTATTATTGTACTTCTGAAAACTCTTTAGGCTGTTCTCCCAATTACTATTCCCATGACCTTTTATATTTTAAATTATATTTTTAAACTCTATTTTAAACTTTAATATCCTTTTTACTATACATCTACTAGTTTGTTAAGCTTGTCTCTTCATTGAGGAGACACAATGGGAATTGAGTTATTTAACCACTTCAGAGCTGGACTGCTTCATTCCATTCCTGTCCATGTCATTTTTCGTATTTCAGTGCTGTCATACTTTGAATGACATCTACTCAGTCATGCAAAAATGTACCCAAATGAATGTATATATTTTTTTATTTATTGAGCACTGAATTACTGAGGAGGGCTTGGACAAACATAGTGTTCCATGCCTTTTCTCATTGTGTCACAAGAAAGATGTTAGAGCTGTTTTGGCAATAAAGAGTATAGCCAACAGGTCCCTTTACAGCCAATGAGGTATCATGTAGGTGTGAGAAATCCTCAATATAAAAAATAGGTACTACTATATCTCCCAATGGCCTGAATGAGGATCCAGAAGTGCATAATACAATTTACCACTCAGGTTCATGAAGTTTATATTAGGGGAAATATATATATATATATATATATACACAGTGCCTTGTGAAAGTATTCGGCACCCTTGAACTTTTTCAACCTTTTGCCACATTTCAGGCTTCAAACATAAAGATATAAAATATTAATTTTTTGTGAAGAATCACCAACAAGTGGGACACAATTGTGAAGTGGAACGAAATCTATTGGATATTTTAAACTTTTTAAACTTTTTTAGCAAATAAAAAACTGAAAAGTGGTGCGTGCAAAATTATTCGGCCCCTTTACTTTTAGTGCAGCAAACTCACTCCAGAAGTTCAGCGAGGATCTCTGAATGATCCAATGTTGTCCTAAATGACTGATGGTGATAAATAGAATCCACCTGTGTGTAATCAAGTCTCTGTATAAATGCACCTGCTCTGTGATAGTCTCAGGGTCCTGTTGAAAGCGCAGAGAGCATCATGAAGACCAAGGAACACACCAGGCAGGTCCGTAATACTGGTGTGGAGAAGTTTAAAGCCGGATTTGGATACAAAAAGATTTCCCAAGCTTTAAACATCCCAATGAGCACTGTGCAAGCGATCATTTTGAAATGGAAGGTGTATCAGACCACTGCAAATCTACCAAGACCTGGCCGTCCCTCTAAACTTTCAGCTCAGACAAGGAGAAGACTGATCAGAGATGCAGCCAAGAGGCCCATGATCACTCTGGATGAACTGCAGAGAACTACAGCTGAGGTGGGAGAGTCTGTCCATAGGACAACAATCAGTCGTACACTGCACAAATCTGGCCTTTATGGAAGAGTGGCAAGAAGAAAGCCATTTCTCAAAGATATCCATAAAAAGTCTCGTCTAAAGTTTGCCACAAGCCACCTGGGAGACACATCAAACATGTGGAAGAAGGTGCTCTGGTCAGATGAAACCAAAATCGAACTTTTTGCCCACAATGCAAAACGATATGTTTGGCGTAAAAGCAACACAGCTCATCACGCTCAACACACCATCCCCACTGTCAAACATGGTGGTGGCAGCATCATGGTTTGGGCCTGCTTTTCTTGAGCAGGGACAGGGAAGATGGTTAAAATTGAGGGGAAGATGGATGCAGCCAAATACAGGACCATTCTGGATGAAAACCTGTTGGAGTCTGCAAAAGACCTGAAACTGGGACGGAGATTTATCTTCCAACAAGACAATGATCCCAAACATACAGCAAAATCTACAAAGGAATGGTTCACAAATAAACGTATCCAGGTGTTAGAATGGCCAAGTCAAAGTCCAGACCTGAATCCAATCGAGAATCTGTGTAAAGAGCTGAAAACTGCTGTTCACAAACGCTCTCTATCCAATCTCACTGAGCTCCAGCTGTTTTGCAAGGAAGAATGGGCAAGAATTTCAGTCTCTCTATGTGAAAAACTGATAGAGACATACCCCAAGCGACTTGCAGCTGTAATCGCAGCAAAAGGTGGCTCTACAAAGTATTAACGCAAGGGGACCGAATAATTTTGCACGCCCCACTTTTCATTTTTTTATTAGTTAAAAAAGTTTCAAAAATCCAATCGATTTCGTTCCACTTCACAATTGTGTCCCACTTGTTGGTGATTCTTCGCAAAAAATTAAAATTTTATATCTTTATGTTTGAAGCCTGAAATGTGGCAAAAGGTTGAAAAGGTCAAGGGGGGCCGAATACTTTCGCAAGGCACTGTGTGTATATATATATATATATATATATATATATATATATATTTTTTTTTTTTTTTTTTTTTTTTTGAGTACACCCCTCACATTTTTTTAACATTTTATTATATCTTTTGTGACAACAGTGAAGTACTTACACTTTGCTACAATGTAAAGTAGTGAGTATGCAGCACAATGTTGTATAACAGTGTAAATTTGCTGTCTCCTCAAAATGACTCACACAGTCATTAATGTCTAAATTGCTGGCAACAAAATTGAGTACACCGCTAAATGAAAATATCCAAATTGGGCCGAATTAGCCATTTTACCTTCCCGGTGGCATGTGACTCGTTAGTGTTACAAGGTCTCAGGTGTTTTAAATGTAATAATGATAGATTGGATTATGGAAGTCAGCAAAGCTTCACCTCAGTCATTAAGCTAAGGGAAATTCCTTTACAAAGTGAACGGCCCTGCCTGACATATATATACATTCAATATGTGTTTTTTTTCTTTTTGAAAAGAAATTTATTAAATCCACAGATTCCTGTTTTGTGTGCACCTGTACCTTATTTTTATAGGTCCAGCAGTAAATAAAGGAAAATGTTATTGAGAACTCAGTTCCATTTTATTAAAAATAGAAGAATTACATTTGCATTCATAAATCAAACATTTTAATACTGGCAGTCATGTTACTTCTTCAGATTCTAATTTAGAAACATGACAAAGCATGACCAGATTGACTAACTAATTAATCAATACCAAATAATGTATTCATTTGTCAAGTCACTGAGACATAGAAATTTATGTGCAACGTGTTGATTAGGAATTGTCTCTGAATGTAGCCTAATTGTTATTCTGGAAAGTCATTCACAAAAGGAAAGGTTGATTTAGATAGATTACAATGATTTAGGCAGCTAAGCATAAATGTGCCTGGTAGAATATATAAATGCATGCATCCACATAGAACAAGTAAAGTTTAATTTAGGTGTCATTGTGTTAAAGAAACATTAAAACAAAACAAATACAATTTTCACATAAATGTAGATGTAGCAACCTATAAGAGGTAGAAATATCTCAGCAATTTTCACGGACAAGGGTTAAATAACTTTGTGGGGTCTTCAATAAACTTCCTTAGTTTGTTTGTTGCTCACTTAAAGAGTTTTTAAAAAGTATCTTTACAAAGATAATAAACATGTTATACTTACCTGCTCTGTACAATGCTATTGCAAAGAGTGGCCCCAAAGCTTCTTTTCTGGGGGCCCCTGCTGGTGCTCTCTTCTTGTTGCACTAATGTAGGAAGCCACTTTCTATCAAGATGCAGGCTTGCTCCTCAGCCGAGCTGTGTGTGTCCAGTGACACACACCGCAGATCGGCCCCACTCCTCACAAGTTTTGATTGGCAGCAGCAGGAGCCAGAATCTTCACCTGCTGCCTCCATGCCTTGTGAGAAGAGAGAAGAGGAGATGGTGGCACATTTTGTACCTTAATGCAGGGAATGCATTAAGGTAAAATAAATGCAGGGAATGCATTAAGGTAAAATATGATCTGCCTTTACACCAACTTTAAAGTATGCCTAAAACTAAAAGTTTTTATAAAACTATCCTGTTCACAGTGTGACAACACTGCTGTGCAGTTTCACAGCAGAATGCAAAGTGCTGTTACTCTGTTAAAGTAAGGGGAAAATGGATCTATTGGTGAGATCAACAGGCCATAAACTATGTAACAGTCTATATATAATCTTGAGACTTTGGTACGGTTAATGTATGGAATTGTGCAACATACTGATTTGAACTCTATGAATCTCATAAATGACACTGTTAAAATATTACAAAAGATTCAGGGTCATTTTCTACTTAAAGGCAATGCTTTTGGAAAACTGAGTAAAAATCACTCAAACTCAAAGGGTACACCTCCATTCTAAGTAGTAATTTAGACACAATTCTCTAGCTGTCTATTATAGCTAAACTGTTAAATGAAAGAAAATTATTTTAAATAAAAACATTTTTTTAAATGGTCTTGAACATCTGAAGACTTACGTCAAAAGAGTACCAAACTTTAGATTTGCTTGATTAACTAATGTGTGAAGTTAGGTGTAAGAAGGTAAAATGAAGTGAAAGGAAACATGTTTGCATTTCATCAATTACATCAAATTATGCAAGGAAATTTAATTATATATATATATATATATATATATATATATCGGGGGTTGTTTTAGCTTAAGGGTAGAGCTTATCAGTGAGCAGAGTCCACCTCAGATATGCCGTTTTAAGGGCTTGTAGGCCCACTTTTATTAAAGAAAGAAAATGTCTGATAACAGAAGAGTTGCCCGCACAGGGGTTTCAGCTTTCAATAGCAACAATGTAAGTAAAACCAAAAATACCAAGCCACCTGGCTCTCTTTAGCAGCACTGCTGCTCAGACTTACGCTTCAGCCCTCTCGGCTCTATAACAGAGTTCCTGTACACCCAGTACCTCAGCACTCTTTTCCAGCTTCCTTTTTCAGCCCTCGAGCTTGGACCCTCTGACAGACCGACCTGTGCAGACATGCACACTTCTCCCTTGCTTGCCTGGACTCAGCGGGAGGGTGGAGCCCAGAACCATGGTCAGGTGTTTACAAATAGCCCAGCACACACCTGACCAGTCTGTATGCTGGTGGATCCCAAAACCTGGACCCAGGACTGGGGATTTCATCCCACCCGGATCGCTACGAAATCCCCAGGCTCCAGATCCCAAAACGGATTTTAGTAAACAATGAGGAAACTGAAAATCCAGTTTCCTCCCAAATAAGGAAATAAACTGGAGCCCTTCAACCTGCCTGGTTGAGAATCCTCTGTCCAAACACTGCTGTGGTACCTCACTACCACAATATATTTTGATCTTCAAATGATTGGATTTTTTTTCTGTATTTTTATTAATTAACCAGTTGTGACCATATTTGAACATTGGAAATACTACACTACTACTATTACTACTACTGCTACTACTAATACTACTACTGCTACTACTACTGCTACACCACAGATGTCCACAAGAACAAAGAACAAAGTTGACAGGGCATCTGTAGTACCTTTGAACCATCTGCCTCTCTGCCACCACATTGTCAGGAATTCCTAGCTGTCAAAAATTCTAATTCAGCAGCTGTAGAAGCTATGTTCAAATGATATGTTGATAAACACTGCTCAGACCAAAATTAATACTCTTATAAGCAACCTGACAAGTAAAAAAGTTTTTTTAAATAAAACATTTTTCTATTTAACCCTTTATTACCCACTTTTTATCTTCTAACCAGCCCTATCAAACTATTTTTTCCCATCATCCCCTTAATTATTATTTTCCTGCTAATGCAGGAAAATAACTTTTTCTAACTTTTTATTATTTTGTTTATTTTTATTCATTTTCTGTTAATTTCTTTAGTGTCACATTAAAAAAGTAAAAATGTAAAAAAATTTTTTGTAAATAACGTTGCAATGCTTTGACCCAGAATCAAAATTTTTGTGTAATTTTAATTTGGACAAATTATAGATTAAAATCAATACTTTTATGGATTCCATGAAAATAAAATAATTATTGCGAAGCCATATCATCAAAAGAAAACCTTGTTTTCCTAAAAAAATATATATATATATTTTACTTTGTTATCACAACTAATGGCAAAGTTATTGCTGTAGCAAAAATGTAACGATTGCTCTGATCCATATAAAGTGTACAGGTGTGAGTGCTGAAGTAGTTAATAATAAAACCAATGGTATTACAGTTTATCCCCATGAAATGCAATGAAAATAACCAGCATGATTATAAGGTGGAAGGTTATATACATGTGCCCACGTTATTTTGCATAGTACCGTATATACTCGAGTATAGGTCGATCCGAATATAAGCCGAGGCCCCTAATTTACCACAAAAAACTGGGAAAACGTATTGACTCGAGTATAAGCCGGGGGTGGGAAATGCAGCAGCTACTGTAAGTGGCAAAAAGGGTCAACAATGCCCATCTGCAGCTGCATGTCTCACTGTGTCTATTGCATGCCTCCCTGTGTCCTGTGCAGATCTGCCTACCTCACTGTGTCCTGTGTATACCTCCCTGTGTCCTGTGCAGATCTGCCTACCTCACTGTGTCCTGTGTATGCCTCCCTGTGTCCTGTGCAGATCTGCCTACCTCACTGTGTCCTGTGTATGCCTCCCTGTGTCCTGTGCAGATCTGCCTACCTCACTGTGTCCTGTGTATGCCTCCCTGTGTCCTGTGCAGATCTGCCTACCTCACTGTGTCCTGTGTATACCTCCCTGTGTCCATTGCAGCCTACCTGTGCTAATCTTCATCCTTTGTGTCCTGTGCATGCCTCCGTGTGCCCATCTGCAGCCATCGATCAGCGTGTCATAGGCTGAAAACTGACTGCTGGGAAATTGAGTGTTCTGCCTATCAGACGAGGAGGAGGCGTGGTCTTTAAATACTGGAATGGCCGCTGTATGTTTTTATGACACGCTGGCCACCGTCTGTCTACATGACATGCCTGATCAGGTAGGCGACAAGCTGAGGGGGGCACTTTCAGCCTAAAAAAAGGGCTGAAAATCTCGGCTTATACTCTAGTATATACGGTACATTTTACAACATAACTTTATTTAAAAAGAAAGAAAGGAAAGTAAAGTACTATATAAAAAGTAAACCTGCACTGCCTTTCTTGCTTAAAGACTTGCCGTTAATGGCACCTTTATAAGGACCTTACAGTTAGGACAGTAAGTGCAGAAACACTATGAGGGCTATACTGCCTATACAATTGCCAAACAGTTGCTGTAGAGAAGCTGCACATATTCTAAGAAGTTATACCTGAAACCAAAACCTTGGATTGTTTCAAACAAAGAGGGTCACTGCACAGAATAAAATGTCTTGATGAAATCAAATAAAGGGTAGTGCAGCTGTAATGTGATCATACAGGTGTATATAACCATTACATATTGATATGTGAACACTAAAACCAAAAAACAACATTTAATATAGTGCAACTTACCAGTCCTAAGACTTCATTTTCTTTATTCGTTTTTTTTTTTTTTTTTTTACTTGGAAGTCCTGTGAACACTTCCTGTCCCTTCATGTCTATGTTTTTTTCTCCATTGTATCCATGGGAGAAAGCCAATGTTGTCATACATATTGGACTTCAAATATGCCTTGTTCATCTCTTTATTACATGAGTATAGCTGTTTACATATGCAAGATATTGTTCTTTTTACTCTCACAGAAAGCCAAAAGGACAATGTACAGTGCTCAGCATAAATAAGTACACCCAACAGATTTGTCAGAAAACCTTTACTTTCCTTTCAACATCAACAGTTTCTCTGAGACACTATACTACAAAATACTCCCACAAATGTGGATCATTGATTTCAACCAAGATTTGTCAATTTTCACTCACAAAAAAGCATTTTTCCTAACAAATTTATTTAAGAACATGTTGCAAAAATGAATAAACCCCAATGAAAGTTTTAGGAGGAAAGCTAAATTTTAGACAACACAATCCTAACTAACAAGAATTCAAATACAGGTGAGTCTATCTATTCATTAAACATGTTTCCAGCATACAGTTGATTATAAAATTGGGTTACTTACCAAAGAAAACCCCCTTTTATGCTGTCAGCAATGGCACCACATGGAAAAGAAAAGGACAAGGCCTGAGAAAGGAGATCATTTCTTTACACACAAAAGTGAAAGCTACAAGAACATAAGCAAAGTTTTACTTATTAGTCAGAATTCTGTAGTAAAAGTGATACAAAAATTTAACAAAGATGTAACTGCAACTATCTCACAGAGACATCCAGGCCATCCATGGATGTTAACACCTTGACAGGAGCATCTTCTGATGAGAAGGGTTGAAGAAAATTGCCATGCAAGTTCAGTGTAGTTGGCTAAAGAAGTAGAAAGCCAAACTGGGGGTGATTGTTTCCCTTGACACAATATGGTGTACACTGCCGGGGAATGGCATGCATGGATATCATCCATGAAGGAAGCCTCTCCTAAAGCCCATGCACAAAAAAGCCTGCATATAATTTACCAGGGCCCATGCTGAAAAAGAAGAAGACTACTGGGACTCTGTACTCTGAAGGGATGAGATCAAGATAAATATTTGTCATGTATCGCGGGTAAAATACCTGCATACCCTGTCTGTCTGCTTACCTGGTCTGCGTGTCAGCCTTGGGCAGCACTCCCACACATGCATAGTTAACCGCTTCAATACTGGGCACCTTCCTGCCCAGGCCAAATTTAGTTTTCTCCTTCACTGACAGGCACTGAAGAGGCAGCACTGTTTAAGTGGCACTAATAGGCACTGATGAGGAGGCACTGATATGTAGAATTGATGGGCATTGATAGGCGGCACTGACATGCAGCACTAATATGCAGCTTAATGGGTACTGATAGGTGACACTGATGGGCACTGATGGGCACTGACAAATGGCTGTGATGGGCACTGACAGGTGGCTGTGATGGGCACTGACAGGCGGTACTGATTGGCACTGATAGGCAGTACTGATTGGCACTAATTGGCACAGACATCACGTATGCGGTTTTTATTTTTTGCGAACGAACAAAAAAGACTGACATTTTTGAAAAAAAATAGTTTTTCTTTGTTTTTGTTATGTGTTTTGTGTATTTTGTTAAGATTTTGTAAATAAGTAATTTTTCTTTTGCACTGATGGACAATGTTGATGGGCACTGATAGGCGGCACTGATATGTGGCACTGATAGGTGGCACTGATATGCAGCACTGATGGGCATCGATAGGCGGCACTGATGGACACTCATAGATGGCACTGGTGGGCACTGGTGGGCACTGATAGGCAACACTGATGTGCATTGAAAGGCTGCACCAATGAGTACTTATAGGTGGCACTGATGGGTACTGATGGGCACTGAAAGATGGCACTTATGGGCATTTATGGGCACTGATGGCTGGCACTGATAAATTTAACTGATAGGCATCACTTGTGGCACTGGTGATCTAGGGTGGCATACATGGTGGTCCAGTGTGGTGGCCATCCCTGGAGGTCCTGAAGGCATCCTGGTGGTTCTGGGTGGGCATCCAAGGGGGCTGTGCTTGATTGGACACGGCTGATCATGTGGTAAAGAGTCTCCATCAGAGACTCTTTACCTAGATCAGAGTTGCAGTGTGTCAGACTGACATGCTGCAACAACAATCCCTGCGGTGCGTGCACCTGAGAGTCAAATGACGTCCGGTCAAGATATCGCAACCACCTTGCCGATGTTAAAGTAATCTTCCCTCAGCGTGGCTTCTAGCCTCTACAGGATATACTATTTAACAGTGTGCTGTCCAAGCCTGCATTGCTCAAGAAATATTGTGTGTTTGGTTTCCTGTCTCCTGCTTGCCGTGTGCTCTATGTCTGTTTCTGTTACCGATCTTAGCTTGTTCTTTGATTATCCCTGCCTGCTTGTTACCCTGACCTTTGGAGTGTTCTCTGTTTATCCTTGTCTGCTAGTTGCCCTGACCTTTGGCTTACCTCCTGACTATCCCTTGCTGTCCCGGGCTGCTGCTTCCTCTCTACCCTACTGTAGCCTACCATGAGCATGAGCTGGGAGACCCTGGGGGCCACGACCTGGAGCCAGTGTCAGTGCAGTACATCCACCCTGGGGCCGTGACCTGGAGCCAGTTGCAGCGCAGTCCATCATCACCGCTAGAGGCTCTGGTGAACACCTCCTGACTCTTATGGTGCATACACATGATCAGAATTCCGATGAGAATTCCGATCGTGTGTACGCGGCATAAGACTCTGGGCCCTGGGAATCATATGCTCTAGCTTCCAGTGGAATCTGTGTTGGTGCTCCAGTGGACCTGCTTTTCTGAACCACCCAGAGTTTCACCCTCAGCAGTCAGCCATAGGGTCCACTACCATAGCGATGCACTCCTGACCCCAACGGTGTGCATCTGTCACTTGGCCTCAGGCTACCTGACAGTTTGCTCAGGCCATGGACCCAGCTAATGTGCCGCTACCTGCCATTGACCAGCTGCAGAGTGTAGTCCGCAGACTTGAGACACAGGAGTCTAATCAGACCAAAGTGATGCAATTCCTGCAAGGTTTAGCCTCCCATTTTAAACAGCTTCAGGCCTCATTTGGATCCCAGGTTCAACAACCTCAATCACAGCCAGCGGTTGTACCTACTCTGCTTACGGTCCCTACCACAAATTTGTTGCATTTACCAGCTCCTTCTCATTTCTCTGGTGACTCCAAGGCCTGCTTTTGCTCTGATAGAGCAAGATCAGCCTATATTTTCTCCCTCCTGACCAAAAATGGCTTTAGCCTGGACTGCCCATCTGTGAACTTCTTCTGAAATATTTTCGAGGAACCAGGCCATGTCTCTTCCGTGGCCAGTGCCCTTTTATGTCTCCATCAAGAGTTTTCTTCGGGGGGAAAGTATGCCCTTCACTTTCGCATTTTAACTGCTTGAATAATGAGGCCTTAGTTTCAAGCTTTTTACAAGGCCTCTCTGACAGAGGGAAGGATGAGTTGTCAGGAAGAACCATTCCCTACAATCAGATCAATATTCGCTTCCAGGAGAGAACGCTAGAGAAAAGGCATCAGTATCCATGGTTCTTAGCCAGCCCAAGCTCCCCTCGCCAGCCGTGGAACCTATGCCCTCCTAGTCCTGGATTGGACTAAGTTACCTCCTGAGTATGTTAGGTGTAGAACTCTGGGCTTGTGTTTCTACTGTGGGGGCAAAGGTCATTTTTGGGACACCTGCTCTCTCCGTCTGAGAAACGTTGGTCTAATACATCTGGAAGGTGGCATATTGGACCCAGGAAAATCACCTTCATCATCCCATCTCCTTGATTCTGTGCTCCTCCATGTCGATGCTTCCCCTCATGCAGTTGCAGCCTAACTGGATTCCAGAGCCGCATGAAAATTCCTCTTTCACCTCTCAAATCTCCACTGGTGGTCTTGGCGATTTGATGGTACTGTTCTTTCTGGGGGGCCCATCCGCTTCCAGACCCTCCCTGTCAAGTTGTCTATAGGGGTACTCCACCAAGAGTTGATATTCTTTCTCATGCTACCTAAAGCCTCAACCCCAATTGTAGTGGGCCTTCCTTGGTTACAGTGCCATTCTTCGCACATTGATTGGACCATTGGGCAGTTCCTGGCTTGGAGTCCCTCTTGTTTCTTGTCCTGCCTACTCAAGGTTACCTCAAAGGAGAGAATTTCTATGGCCACCACATCAGTATCTCCTGCTCTTCCTGCTGCATATAGTGAGTTTGGGGATGTATTCTGCAAACAAATTGGCTGAGGTACTTCCACCTTACAGGCCTTTTGACTGTGCCATTGACCTTGTTTCCAGCGCAACCTTGCCCAGGGGCCGGACCTATACCTTGTCCATTCCAGAGACTCAGGCCATGTTTGAGTATGTTGCGGAGAATCTAAAGAGAGGGTTCATTCAGAAATCCTCATCCCCTGTGGAAGCCAAGAAGGATGGGACCTTAAGACCCTGAATTGACTATCCAGGCTTAAACGCTCTGACAATCAAAAACCAATACCCCTTGCCCTTAATACTGGAACAGATTGAAAGGCATCTCCATTTTCACTAAGTTGGATCTCAGGGGGGCATTCAATGTATAGTGGGTAGCACTCTTGCCTAGCAGTAAAGAAGGTCGCTGGTTCAAATCCCAACCATGACACTACCTGCCTGGAGTTTGCATGTTCTCCCTGTGCCTACGTGGGTTTCCTCCAGGTCCTCCGGTTTGCTCCCACACTCCAAAGACATGCTGGCAGGTTAATTGGCTTATGTCTAAATTGGCCCTAGTATATGAATGTGAGTTAGGGACCTTAGATTGTGAGCTCCTTGAGGGTAAGGACTGATGTGAATGTACAATGTATATGTAAAGGACTGCGTAAATTGACGGCGCTATATAAGTACCTTAAATAATAACAATAATAAATAATACTTGGTTATGCCCTTTGGTCTGTGTAATGCCCCAGCTGGCTGTGTTTCAAAATTTCGTCAATGGGATCTTCAGGGATCTGCTTTATCAGTTTGTTGTCATCTATCTGGGTGACTTTCTACTCTTTTCAGAAAATCTGCTTGTTCACAAAAACCATGTCCAGATTGTACTGCAGCGCCTTAGAGAAAACAATCAGTATGCAAGCTGTAGAAATGCTCTTTTAAAAGTTCTGAGGTTCTGTTTTTGGGATGCTTTGTCTCTAGCTTGGGTCTTCGTATGGATCCTGGAAAGGACTCAGCTATTACCAACTAGCCTTTTCCCCCAAGCCTCAAGGCCACACAGCGCTTTCTTGGGTTCACTAATTATTACAGACAGTTCATTAGGAATTACTCTTCCATTGCTGCACCTATAATCGCCTTGACCAAGAAGGGTGTGAATGCAAAGGAGTGGCCCCTGAAGCTGTCTCTGTGTTTCATGACTTGAAATAGGCCTTTGTTCCTGGACCTTTGTTGAGGCAACCTAACCCTGGGGTTCCATTTTTTATTATTGACGTGGACACTTCCTCGACTGGATTCTGAGCTGAACTTTTTAAATCTTTTGAGCACAAACGTCAATCATGTGTGTTTTTCTCAGGCAGAGAAAAAATTATGCTATTGGTGATCGGGAACTTCTTGCAATTAAATTGGCATTGGAGGAGTGGCGTCATCTCTTGGAGGGTTCCCTGCTCTCCATAACAATTTTCAGCGACCATAAAAATTCTGCAGTACTAGAATGCCAAATCACTGAATCCCAGACAGGTCAGGTCAAGTCTTTTCTTCTCCTGTTTCAATTTTTCTATTACATACAAACCTGGTTAATGCAAAAGTCAGGCTGATGCACTCTCTAGGTCTTTTGACATTTAGAATGAGGAGCCCACCTCCAAACCTGAGTCGATTATTCCTACCTCGTGTGTTCTTGCCCATTCTACCCTGGACTCAAAAATTCCTCCTGGCAAAACATTCGTTCCAACCAAGTTAAGAACTAAAATCCTATGTTGGGGTCATAATTCCAAGGTGGCAGGTCATGCCAGAGCCCTCTGATCTTTTTTCCTCGTCTGCCACCACTACTGATGGCCTACGCTTTGGTCTGATGTTAAAGACTACATTAAGGCTTGTCATGTCTGTGCCCAGTCTAAGTTTTCCACACACGCTCCTGCTGGTCTTCTCATGCCTTTGCCCATTCCTAAGGAGTATTGTTCTCACATTGCCATGGGCTTCATCACCGATCTTCCACCTTCTGAGAAGAATATGGTCATTTGGGTGGTAATTGATCGATTATCCAAGATGGCCCATTTTGTTCCTCTTCCTGGTACTCTTCCTTCTACTTCTGCCTTGGTTCCCATTTTTGTTTGAGAGATTTTACTCCTTCATGGAATCCCTCACCATGTTGTTTTGGGCAGGGGTGTTCAGTTTACTTATCACTTTTGGAGAGCCTTTTGCAAATCCCTCAACATTACCTTGGATTTTACCTCTTCTTACCATCCTCAATCCAATGGTCAGACTGTGAGGGTTAATCAGGAGTTAGAGGTCTTTCTCCATACCTTGGTCTTGGCTCATCAGGATGATTAGGCATCACTACTCCCCTGGGCAGAGTTCTCCCACAATAATCATGTCAACATTAGTTCTCAGAAGACTCCATTTGTCACTGTTTATGAAAGACATCCTCAGATCCCTTTTCCTATGGCATGTTCTTCCCGACATCCCAGCTTTGGCTACCATTCAGGAATCATTCAATTCCATGTGGGTTAACTTTCATGATTCCCTCCAGACAGCTGCCAACAAATCCAAGGGTTTTGCTGACCATTGCAGGGCATAAGCCACCTCCTCTACAGCCAGGAGACAAAGTCTGGCTTTCCACCAGAAACATCAGACTCCGGGTTCCTTCTCTGAAATTTGCCCCGAGATTCATTGGTCCTTACAATATAATTTCAAAGCTGAATCCTGTTTTTTTTAAACTCCAGATCCCTAAAAGCCTTAGGATATCAAACTCCTTTCATGTATCCCTTCTGAAACCTTTAGTTCTCAATAAGTTCTCCTGTCCTCTCCTTACATTGGCTCCAGTATCTGAAGATGATCAGGAGTATGAGGTTAGTCAAATTTTGGATTCTCGCTTCTGTAAAGGTATTCTTCAATATCTTGTGGATTGGAAAGGTTTTGGTCCTGAGGAGAGATCTTGGATTCCTGCATCTGAAATCTTCGCACCTCGCCTTCTGAGGAAGTTCCATTTGAAGTTCTCCTGCAAGCCTGGTCCCAAGTGGGAGAGGGGGAGGCCTTGTAAGAGGGGGGTACTGTCAATAATCACCAGTAATATCTTCATACCCTGTCTGCTTAACTGGCCTGTGTGTGTCAGCCTTGGGCTGTATTCTCACACCTGCATGGTTAAGTAATCTTCCCTCACCTTGGCTCCACCCTAGCCTCTACAGGATACACTATTTAACACTGTGCTGTCCAAGCCTACCTTTCCCAAGCAACATTGTGTGTTTGGTTTCCTGTCTCCTGCTTGCCGTATGCTCTACATCTGTTTCTGTTACTGATCTTGGCTTGTTCTTTGACTATCCCTGCCTGCTTGTTACCCTGATCTTTGATGTGTTCTCTGGTCATCCTTGTCTGCTAGTTTACCCGGCCTTTGGCTTATCTCTTGACTGTCTCTTGTTGTCCCAGGCTGCTGCTTCCTTTCTATCCTCCTGTAGTCTACCGTGAGCGTGAGCTGAGAGATTCTGGGGGCCGTATCCTGGAGGCAGTTGCAGAGCAGTCCTTCCATCCTGGGGGCCATGACCTGGAGCCAGTTGCAGCGCAGTCCATCCTCACCATTAGAGGCTCTGGTGAACACCTGCTGGCTCTTAGACTCTGCACCCTGGGGAATCGTATGCTCTAGCTCCCAGTGGGATCTGTGTTAGTGCTCCAGTGGACCTGTTTTTCTGAACCACCCAGAGTTCCACCTGCAGCAATCAGCCATAATGTCCACTACCATAGCCTCATGTGACCTGACAACGTTCTTGGAACTGATGGTATTAAAACTGTATGGCGATGCAAAGGTGAGAAGTACAAAGAAAAATGCATGGTGCCTACAGTTAAACATGGTGGCAGTGTCCTTCTGTGGGGCTGCATGAGTGCTGCTGGTGTCTGGGAGCTGCCATATTTAGCCATCTTGTTCATTCTATGTGTAGAAGACTTGGTGCTGTCCTTACAAATAATGGAGGTCATACAAAGTACTAGATGTAATAGTTGTTGTTGTGGGGTGTATTCATGTTTGCATCAACTAATTTAAGTAAAACTGAAGATTTTATAATGTAATGGGCTAAACAAATGTTCTTGTGTTAATTGAGATATTGATTAAAATCTTACTTTTTAAAAGTGTGTACTCATTTACGCTGAGCACTGTTTATCTGCAAGATCCACCGAGATTTTTTGTAAAACCCTTAGTATCTGGATTTTCCCTGGGTTGAGCAGCCAGAGGTTTTAACGCAAGGGTGTACAGGTGTGGAGACAGATTACATGACTGTCTAGTCCCTTTGATGCATGGAAAAACCTCAGATGTCCACCCATTTAACCAGTTGCCGCACGCCACACGCCGCACGCCGTTGTACGTCGACAGAATGGCATGGGCAGGCATATTGGCGTACAGGTACGTCCATGCCTTCCCACGGGTGGGGGTCCCGACGCCCCCCCCCCGGTGCCATCGGCGGTCGGATTCCGTGCAGGAGCGATCCGGGATGAGGGGGCGACGATTCATTCATGGCCACCCCCTCACGATCTCTCCTGACGAATGAAATGGTAGCACTACATCACTTCCTCTCCTGTAATGTA
Source organism: Lithobates pipiens (assembly GCF_037356315.1). Lineage (NCBI taxonomy): Eukaryota > Metazoa > Chordata > Amphibia > Anura > Ranidae > Lithobates > Lithobates pipiens. The sequence goes on from NW_027507903.1 coordinate 236,865,445, forward strand.
AACACAGGCAGAGGAAGTGATGTAATCTCTCCTCGTGTCGGTCTTTTTCGTTCCGGCACCGAGGAGAGAGGATCAGTGAGTTGCACCTAACACTACACTACACAGTAGAACACGCCAGGCACACTTTCACCCCCCTTCACCCCCCGATCACCCCCCCAATCACCCCTGCACCCCCAGTCACAGTGACACCAATTGCATTTTTTTATTTTTATTATTGCATTGGTGTCATTTGTGACTGCAATAACTGTTAGGGCAGTTAGGGTTAGCCCCCTTTAGCTCTAGGGTACCCCTAACCCCCCCAATAAAGGTTTAACCCCATGATCACCCCCCGTCGCCAGTGTCACTAATAAGTGATCGTTTTTCTGATCGCTGTATTAGTGTCACAGGTGACGCTAGTTAGGCAGGTAGGTATTTAGGTTCGCCGCAGCTTTTTATAGCGTCAGGGACCCCCATATACTACCACATAAAGCCCCCTGATTGCCCCCTAGTTAACCCTTTCACCAGTGATCACCATATAACTGTTACAGGTGACGCTGGTTGGTTAGTTATTTTTTTATAGTTTCAGGGCACCCACCATTTATTACCTAATAAAGGTTTAAACCCCTGATCACCCGGCGGGTGATATAAGTTTGAGGGTCAGATAAGGTCTGCGTCGCCCCAGGCAGCGTCAGGTTAGTGCCAGTACCGCTAACACCCACGCGCAAAGCATACACCTCCCTTAGTAATATAGTATCTGATCAGATCTATATTAGCGTCGCCAACAGTTTAGGTTTCCCAAAACGCATTGTTAACGGGATCAGCCCAGATACCTGCTAGCACCTGCGTTTAGCCCCTCCGCCAAGCCCAGCTCAACCCACCCAAGTGCAGTATCGATCGATCACTGTCACTTACAAAACACAACACACATAACTGCAGCGTTCACAGAGTCAGGCCTGATCCCTGCGATCGCTAACAGGTTTTTTTGTAGCGTTTTGATACAGTCGCTGACAACCTAGGTACTTTTTTACCTGTGAGTCTCACTAGTGTACCCCTAAATTTAGAGCCCAAAATGGCAAAGCGAAGGTACACTAGTGAAGAGGCCTACACGTTTCTGAGCATGACAGATAGTGAAGAGGAAGTCACTCATCTGTCAGATTCAGGCTCAGAATACGATCCTGTAGAGGACAGCGGCTCCATGACAGATAGCTCTGGCGACGGAGATGAGGTCCCTGTTAAGGGCAGGTGTACCCGATCCCAAATTTTTTCTGTTGTTCAGGTACTGTTGTTCGTATGGAGCAGAGACATACTAGAGCCGCTCATCCTTCTGGTGAACTGGCAAGCACCAGCGGCCTAGTACACCCTGGACGTACATCCAGCACTGCAGTAGCACGTGGTGACGTGGCGAGTCCCATAAGTGCAGTTCAAGCTGGCGAGGTGGCAAGCACAAGTAGTGTCCCGCTGCCACCAAGACGAAGACAAAGACAGGCCCGTCGTACCCATAGTGCCCTTCCTGCAGAATTCGCCAATCCTGATTGGATACCCACCACTTCTGCAGAACCCGTACTTCCCCCATTCACTGGCCAACCTGGCATTAACGTGGAAACAGTTGATTTTACGACACTTGATTTTTACTCACTGTTTTTTACCGAAGATCTCTATAGATCTATTGTGGACCAAAGCAATTTGTACGCTGGTCAACACATCGCCACTGTTCCCCAGTCCGCCCTTGCCAGACAATGGAAACCAATTACGGTTTCCGAATTCAAGATCTTTCTGGGCCTCTCCCTCAACATGGGCATAACCAAAAAGAGTGAGTTGCGGTTCTCTGCTTCCCTGTCCAGGGCACAATACGAGCAGATTTTGCGGTTCATGCACTTCAGCGACAATGGACTCTGTCGTCCTCGTGGAGACCCTGCATACGATCGGTTCTACAAAATTCGGCCCCTCATAAACCACTTCAACCAACGTTTTGCAGACTTGTTTACTCCCCATGAAGTTGTCTGCGTTGATGAGTCCCTGATTACGTTTTCTGGTGGCTTGTCATTCAAACAATACATTCCCAACAAGCGTTCCAGATACGGGGTCAAGGTGTATAAGCTCTGTGACAGGGCCACAGGCTATACATGTAGTTTTATGGTTTATGAGGGTAAAGATAGTCATGTAGAGCCGGAGAACTGCCCTGACTACATAGGAAGCGCTGGCAAGATAGTGTGGGACATGGTGTCACCCTTATTCGGAAAGGGGTACCATTTATATGTGGACAATTAGTACACAAGCGTGCCACTGTTTAGTCACTTGTTTGATCAGCAGATTGGAGCATGTGGCACCGTGCGACCTAATCGCCGGGGCTTTCCCCAGCGGCTTGTAGAGTCTCGTCTTAGGCTGGGGGAGAGAGCCTGCTTGCGGAGTAATAATTTGCTCGCTATGAAGTGGAGGGATAATAAGAATGTTTTCGTTCTTACTTCCCTTTATGCAGACACGACAGTCCAAATTCCTACGGCGACTGGTATTGTGGAGAAACCCCTCTGTGTCCACAAATATAACCAAAATATGGGAGGGGTGGACCTCAATGACCAGTTCTTGGTGCCGTATCTAGTTGCCCGTAAGGCCAGATGCTGGTACAAAAAAGTGTCTGTTTATTTATTCCAATTGGCTATGCTGAATGCTTATGTGCTACACAAAGCTTCAGGACGGACTGGATCCTTCCTTAAATTCCAGGGGGATATCGTCAGAGCCCTTCTGTATCCAGACGGTGCTCCACCTCACCTTCCCCAACCAAATGCAGTAAGCGGGCTGCATGAGAGGCATTATTCTTATGTCCTCCCGAGTACCCCTACCCAACAAGCCCCCCAAAGAAAATGTTGTGTCTGCAGAAAGCGTGGATATAAGCGTGACACCCGTCATTATTGTCCCCGCTGTCCCGACAATCCTGGTCTTTGCATTGGTGAATGTTTTGAACGCTACCATGAACTAGTTGAGTATTAGCGTAGGGTACAGCATTGCACAGGCTAGGCACACGTTCACAGGGTCTCCCAAGATGCCATCGCATTTTGAGAGACCCAAACCACTGGAACCGTTACAACAGAAGTGTTAAAGTTACATAAAAAAGTGTTAAAAAAAAAAAAGCAAAAAACCAAAAAATATATAAAATAAAAAAAAAAAAAATAGTTGTCATTTTATTGTTCTCTCTCTCTCTCTCTATTGTCTCTCTATTGTTCTGCTTCTTTGTACTGTATTCTATTCTACAATGTTTTATTGTTAACCATTTTTTGTTTTCAGGTACGCCATTCAGCTGTAGCATGGATTTATTTATCTTGACAGCAAAAGCGTTTGCTCCCACGATACATAAAGCCGCGACTCCAGCACTGTCGGAGGTGATTTCACCACCACAGTTAAAAAAGAGCATATATGCCGAAGCATGGGGGCATAAGGGGTGGAGGAGCGATTTGCTCCTACCTTTTGCGGGAGGATGCCCCCATGCTTCGGCATATATGCTCTTTTTTAACTGTGGTGGTGAAATCACCTCCTCTAGACTACTTTTACTAGCAGTGCCTAAAATATATATATGCCGAAGCATGGGGGCATAAGGGGTGGAGGAGCGATTTGCTCCTAACTTTTGCGGGAGGATGCCCCCATGCTTCGGCATATATATATTTTAGGCACAGATTGTGTTAAATGTGTTATTTTTTGCTATTTTTTTTTTTTTTATTTACTTTGCAGGTATGGTAAGTCCTACTGTTATACTGTAATGTTACTTTGTTTTATTGTTAACCATCATTTGCTTAGCAGGTACGCCATTCTGCTGCAGCGCGGATTTATTTATCTTGACAGCAACAGCGTTTTGCTCCCACGATACATAAAGCCGTGACTCCAGCAATGTCGGAGGTGATTTCACCACCACAGTTAAAAAAGAGCATATATGCCGAAGCATGGGGGCATAAGGGGTGGAGGAGCGATTTGCTCCTACCTTTTGCGGGAGGATGCCCCCATGCTTCGGCATATATGAATGGTGCATGTATGCCCACCATTAGAAGTGGGTGGATGAAGGGAGGTATTCTAATGGTGGGCATACCCACCGATCAATATTTTTTTTTCGTTCAGCCCACAGGCTGCATGAAAAAAAAATTACAATATATGCCCAACCAGTTCCAGCAACATACTGGTATGTTGCTGGACTTTGAGTGCTTATACCAGAATGATGCCTGCAGGTTTAGGTATCATTCTTTTCAGCCAGCGGTCGGCTTTTATATAAAAGCAATCCTTGCAGCTAATTAGCCTCTAGACTACTTTTACTAGCAGTGGGAGGGAATGCCCCCCCCCCGCACCATCTTCCATGGTTTTCTCAGGCTCTTCTGTCCCAACAGGGAACCTGAGAATGCAGCCGGTGGTTCCGCCAGCTGACCATAGAGCTGATCAGAGACCAGAATAGCTCCAATCATCTCTATGGCCTAAGAAACCGAAAGCTACGAGCATTTCATGACTTAGATTTTGCGGGATGTAAACAGCGCCATTGGGAAATTGGGAAAGCATTTTATCACACCGATCTTGGTGTGGTCAGATGCTTTGAGGACAGAGGAGAGATCTAGGGTCCGATAGACCCTAATTTTTTCAAAAAAGAGTACCTGTCACCAGGGGAGGGCTGGGCCAGGGGGCAGGGATGCAATTGCCCCCTGGGCTGCTCTGATATGCTGTGGCAAAGGCTGCTGTGTCGTCAGCTCAAAACCGCAACATGCACAGTTCTTGAGCTGCCGAGTCCAGTACTGTGAGCCAGCGATGTTTTCACGTCAGGGCTGACAGTCTGTGTTACACAGCACAGCCCCGCCCAGCCCCTCCCTACTCCACACCATTGGCTGGCAGTGGCTGGACCTGCTCTCTGCTCAATCTGAGCAGTTGGCTGGAATCCAGTGAGACTCCTGGGAGGCTGGGACCATCCAAGTAAGTGAGCTCCTCCTCTCTGCAGCCAAAGAGTTTTTTTCTAGCAGCCTGTGCCAGTACCTTGCCCTCCTAGGGCTAGGTGGTATGATGAGGGCTCTCACTGACATGCTGCAGTTTGGCTGTAGTGCTGGTGTACTGGCAGTCTTCCTGCATGTTGCCCCTGGGTAGGGATGAGCTTCGTGTTCGAGTCGAACATGCGTTCGACTCGAACATCGGCTGTTCGCCAGTTTGGCGAATTCCGAGCGTTATGGGCCGTTCGTGCCAAATTCCTGTGGCGCTCACGGCCCACAATGCACTGCATCATCGCAGTGCATTGCTGGCTCATGATTGGCCAAGCATGCACTGTGACCCCACATGCTTGGCCAATCACAGCGCCAGCAGCGAGGAGAGCCATGATTGGCCACAGGCAGGGTGCCTGTGGCCAATCATAGCTCAGGCTGTGTAGTACACGCCCCACACTATATAATGCCGCCAGCGCGGCGACCTAGTGTAGTGTGTTGGCGTCTGAAGCAGTTAGTGGGTGTTCTGGGTACCTTCAACACAGTACACACCGATCGTTATCGGCCGATTTTCGATCTTGCTCTTCTGTAGTGGTTGTTGTCTGTGTGCCCTGACCGCAGTATACACCGCTATATTCACCTCACCTATATAGCTAGTGATCTATCTTTTATAATAGAGCTTGCAGTCAGTAGTGTTAGGAGCTTGTGCATGCTGTCTGCGTGCTCTGCACCCAGTACACACCACTATATCCACCTACATAGCTCTTCTCTATTTGCGCCCACTTGCCATCTGCAGGAGTTATTGGAAGTTGTGTGTGCCTCCAGCACAGCACAGTATACATCTGTATATAACCCTTTATCTCTGGTGTTCTATAATAAAGGCATCTGCAGGAATTAGTGGGTTTTTTGTGCCTCCAGCACAATATACACCTGTATCTACCCTTTATTGCTGTTCTCTAATAGAGGCATCTGCAGGGCTTAGTGGGTGTTGTGTGACTCCATTACACTGCTGTTTTACCCAACTCCATTCAGGCCATTACCATGTCTGGAAGGCCAGCAAGGAGAGGCAGACAGGCGCAAGCCGATAATAGAGGGCAAGCAGGCTCTGTGTCTAGAGACAACAGTGCTGGTCGTGAACGCGGTGCATTGTCATCCGCACGTGGCCATGGGACACGCTTGTCCTTCTTTTCGGCAGCTGGACATGTTGAACCGCAACATGCCAACGACTTGGTAGAGTGGATGACCAAGCCCTCTTCATCCTCCTCATCCTTTCTCACCCAGTCTCAGGGTACTAGCAAAGCAGCTGCCAACGCATCGTCTTCCCTCCTCTCAATGTCATTATCAGTAAAACCTTCCCTAGACTCACCACGTCCTCCTGAGGAGTCTCCTGAACTCTTTGAGCACAGTGTTGGGTACATGCTCCAGGAGGATGCCCAGTGTTTTGTGGGCTCTGATGATGACACTCAGCTAGAGGAAGGCAGTAGCGTGAGCGCAGAGAGAGGGGATGCTCAAGAAGGACAGCAATCTGGCAGTCATGTTCCACAAGCTGCAGCATACTGCCAGGTTTGCTACAGCGATGAAGAGGGAGGGGATGATAAGGGCACTAACTCCACGTGGGTGCCTGGTAGGAGAGAGGAGGAGGAGGAGGAGGCACATGTTCAACGAGGCAGGATGCCCTCCGGGGGCCAGCTTAGGGGCAGCACACCGACTGAATCACACCGCAGAGCTCCGCCTGTGCAGGGCGCTGCCTCTGCGCGTTATTCTAAAAGTTCTTTGGTATGGGCCTTTTTTGAGACGAGTGCATCAGATCGCTATTTGCAACATATGTCTCAAGCGTATCTCGCGTGGCCAAAACATCAGCCGCTTGGGCACCACATGCTTGACCAGACATATGTTGACCTGCCATGCAGCTCGTTGGCAAGCGTACCTCAAAGACCCACACCAAAGAACAAAGCGGACCTCTCCTTGCTCCTCATCATCTGGCATCTCCAACCCCACTAGACCTTCAGTCCTCTCTGAAACCTGCTCTGAGAGGAATGAAGGTGTAGAATTAGGTGTGTCACAGCCAAGTGCTTCCGGGAACTCTGCTAGCGGTACACCCACGTCCGATTATAGCAGGCAAATGTCCCTGCCCCAGCTGCTGGACCGCCAAAAGAAGTTCACTCCCAGCCATCCACATGCCTAGCGGTTGAATGATAGCTTGGCTAAATTGCTAGCACTTCAACTGCTGCCTTTTCAGTTGGTAGACTCGGCCCCCTTCCATGAGTTTGTACAATGTGCGGTTCCTCCGTGGCAGGTCCCCAAACGCCACTTAAGGCAATTCCGGCTCTCTACCGGCATGTGGAAGGCAATGTCCTTGCCTCGCTGGACAGGGCGGGCAGCGGTAAGGTGCATATTACCGCTGACTCATGGTCCAGCAGGCATGGACAGGGACGTTACCTGTCTTTCACGGCCCATTGGGTCACTCTTCTGGCAGCTGGGAAGGATGCAGGACAAGGTGCAGTAGTGTTGGAGGTTGTTCCGCCACCACGCCTCCAAAATGCTACTATTGGTTGTGACACACCTCTCTCCTCCACTCCCTCCTCTTCTTCTTCCTCCATGGCCTCTTCCAGTGCTCTGTCCTCAGAACCAGCGGTGCTCCGTAGGCGTTCCAGGGACTACGCAAGTACGCAGGCAAAACGATGCCATGCCGTGCTTGCGCTGGTTTGTTTGGGGGACAGGAGCCACTTCGGGGCGGATGTTTTGTCAGCTCTGCAGGGGCAGGCCAAGAGGTGGTTGACGCCACGCCAGCTTAAGCCAGGAATGGTGGTTTGTGACAATGGCACCAACCTCCTCTCCACTATCCGACAGGGACAACTGACCCATGTGCCCTGTGTAGCTCACGTCCTTAACCTGGTGGTGCAGCGGTTCTTGGGCAGGTACCCCGGCTTACAGGATGTACTGAAGCAGGCCAGGAAAGTCTGTGTGCATTTCCGCCAATCATTTAATGCCTGTGCTCGGCTGGCTGAGCTCCAAAAGGAGTTGAACCTGCCCAAGAACCGCCTTATACAGTGGTGTGAAAAAGTGTTTGCCCCCTTCCTCATTTCCTATTCCTTTGCATGTTTGTCACACTTAAGTGTTTCGGAACATCAAACCAATTTAAACAATAGTCAAGGACAACACAAGTAAACACAAAATGCAATTTGTAAATGAAGGTGTTTATTATTAAAGGTGAAAAAAAATCCAAACCATCATGGCCCTGTGTGAAAAAGTGATTGCCCCCTAAACCTAATAACTGGTTGGGCCACCCTTAGCAGCAACAACTGCAACCAAGCGTTTGCGATAACGTGCAATGAGGCTTTTACAGCGTCCTGGAGGAATTTTGGCCCACTTATCTTTGCAGAATTGTCCTAATTCAGTTACATTAGATGGTTTTCGAGCATGAACGGCCTTTTTAAGGTCATCCCACAACATCTCAATAGGATTCAGGTCAGGACTTTGGCTAGGCCACTCCAAAGTCTTAATTTTGTTTTTCTTCAGCCATTCGGTGGTGGACTTGCTGGTGTGTTTAGGATCATTGTCCTGCTGCAGAACCCAAGTTCGTTTCAGCTTGAGTACACGAACAGATGGTCGGACATTCTCCTTCAGGATCTCTTGGTAGACAGCAGAATTCATAGTTCCTTTTATCACGGCAAGTCTTCCAGGTCCTGAAGCAGCAAAACAGCCCCAGACCATCACACTACCACCACCATATTTTACTGTTGGTATAATGTTCTTTTTATGAAATGCAGTGTTCCTTCTACGCCAGATATACTTGGACACATACCTTCCAAAGAGTTCCACTTTTGTCTCATCGGTCCACAGAATGTTGTCCCAAAAGTCTTGGGGATCATCAAGATGTGTTGTGGAGAAATTGAGACGAGCTTTGATGTTCTTTTTGCTCAGCAGTGGTTTTCTCCTTGGAACTCTGCCATGCAGGCCATTTTTGCCCAGTCTTTTCCTGATGGTGGAGGCATGAACGCTGACCTTAACTGAGGCAAGTGAGGCCTGCAGTTCCTTGGACGTTGTTGTGGGGTCTTTTGTGACCTCTTGGATGAGTCGTCGCTGCGCTCTTGGGGTAATTTTGGGCGGCCGGCCACTCCTGGGAAGGTTCACCACTGTTCCATGTCTTCGCCATTTGTGGATAATGGCTCTCACTGTGGTTCGCTGGATTCCCAAAGCTTTGGAAATGGCTTTACAACCCTTTCCAGACTGATAGATCTCAATTACTTTCTTTCTCAATTGTTCCTGAATTTCTTTGGGTCTCGGCATGATGTGTAGCTTTTAAGGATCTTCTGGTGGACCTTACTGTGTCAAGCAGCTCCTATTTAAGTGATGCCTTGATTGTGAACAGGTGTGGCAATAATCAGGCCTGGGTGTGGCTAGAGAAATTGAACTCAGGTGTGGACAACCACAGTTATAGTATGTTTTAACAAGGGGGGCAATCACATTTTCACACAGGGCCATGATGGTTTGGATTTTTTTTCACCTTTAATAATAAACACCTTCATTTACAAATTGCATTTTGTGTTTACTTGTGTTGTCCTTGACTATTGTTTAAATTGGTTTGATGTTCCGAAACACTTAAGTGTGACAAACATGCAAAGGAACAGGAAATGAGGAAGGGGGCAAACACTTTTTCACACCACTGTATGTGACATGCCCACCAGGTGGAACTCAACGTTGGCCATGCTGCAGCGGCTGCACATGCAGCAGAGGGCCATCAATGAGTACCTGTGCGACTACGGCACCAGGACAGGGTCAGGGGAGCTCGGTTTTTTCTCACCACGCCAGTGGGGCATGATCAGGGATGCATGCACTGTCCTGTCACCGTTTGAGGAGGCCACAAGGATGGTGAGCAGTGACAGTGCATGCATCAGTGACACTGTACCTCTTGTCCACCTCTTGGAGCATACGCTGCGTGGAATAATGGACAGGGCACTTGAGGCAGAAAAGAGGCAGGAAGAGGAGGACTTCCTTGCCTCTCAAGGCCCCCTTTATCCAGACAGTGTTCCTGCTGTGCCACCCATCACACAGGAAGAGGATGAGGAGGAGGAAGAGGAGGAGGAGGATGATTGTGTCAGCATGGAGGTGGAGGCTGGCACTCAGCATCAGCAGCAGCAGCAGTCTTGTAGGGATGATTTACAGTCCCAAGAAACACGTGGACTTGTACGTGGCTGGGAGGAGGTAGCTGTGGATCATGTTGCCCTTAGTGACCCAGAGGACTCCGGACCGAATGCCTCAGCTAACCTACGCTGCATGGCCTCCCTGATCCTGCAAAGCCTGCGGAAGGATCCTCGTATTCTTCGGATCAAGGAGAGGGACCATTACTGGCTGGCCACTCTCCTTGATCCACGGTACAAGGGTAAGGTTGCCGACCTTATCTTGCCATCGCAGAGGGAGCAGAGGATGAGACATCTCCGGGAGGCCTTGCAGAAAGCTCTGTGCAACGCGTTCCCAGAGACTGGGAGGTTACAAACTCCTGGTCCTGGACAACGTGTTGCTGAGGCATCAGTCAGAAGGAGCGGTGGAGAAGGTGGCCGTCTGACTGATGCTTTCAGACAATTTTTTTAGTCCGCAGCCCCAAGGTATGATCTGTTCCAGTAACCATCGCCAGCGTCTGATTTACATGGTGCAGGAATACCTAGTGGCAGACTTGGACACCTTTCCCACCGAAAATCCTCTGGGTTACTGGGTCTTGAGGATGGATCACTGGCCAGAGCTTGCACAGTATGCAATTGAGCTACTGGCCTGTCCTGCATCCAGCGTTCTTTCGGAACGCACCTTCAGTGCTGCTGGTGGCTTTGTTACTGATCACAGGGTGCGCCTGTCCACCGAATCAGTTGATCGACTGACCTTCATCAAGATGAATCAGTCTTGGATCACCCACAGCTACCAAGCACCTGAAGCTGATGTAACCGAATAATTTTTTTTGAAATATCACATCCCTTCAAGACTGCCTATGCTGATGCTGAGTGACTGTCCTGTTATGTTGATTGTCTATCCTCTTCCTCCTCCGCTGATATGTTGGAAGAACATTTCTGGTTCTGGGTGATGCCATCAGCCCAATTTTTCTACCCCTGTTTAACAGGGGCGTTTAAGTACAATTTTTGATGCAATGCTTTGCAGCAGGGCTAATTCCTGCAATAAAACTAGAGTATATGGGAGAGGTTGCAGTGTCGTGGCACCAGCACCAGTGCCTAAGGCCCAATTTTTCTGCCCCTGTTTAACAGGGACATGTAATTACAATTCTTGATATAATATTTCACAGGAGGGCTCGTTCCTGTGCCCACCCAGAGTAACTGTGAGGACTTATAGTGTTGTGGCACCAGCACCACAACCACCAAAGGTCAATTTTTCTACCACTGTTCAACAATGGCATGTAATTACAATTCTTGATATAATCGTTCACAGCAGGGCGCTCCAGCGCCCACCAAGAGTCACTTTGAGGGCTTACAATGTTGTGGCAAAACCAACACCTTGTTCCGCCATTTCTGCAGAGCATATAGGGCAGGCCCCTACTTTCAAACATCCAACTTACAAACATCTCCTACTTGCAAACGGAAGGAGACAACAGCAAGTGAGATGAAAAAAGATGGACGACAAAACAAATTATACAGGGGTGATAACCCTTCCCTATGTTTTCCAAAAAGCTTAAAAATAGTTTTTTTGACTGGAGCTACACTTTAAAAATGTACCAGTTGAAAATTACAAACAGATTCAACTTAACACAACAAACCTACACAGTCCCTGTCTTGTTTGCACCGCCTGTATACTGCTGTTCTGAGTATATAGGGCCTGGGGGCCACACGCATTTCCTTTTTTTAATATGGGTACAGGGTTCCCCTTGATATGCGTACAAGACCCAAAGGGGCTGGTAATGGGCAGGGAGGGCTACCCATGCCATTTTTCTCAATGGTTTTCAACCATATTGCAGGAACCAAATATAACATTAAAACCGCAAGCAGTTTTCAATGATGTTATTTCTGTTTAATGTCATTTTGTGCAGGGACTGTTCTAAACACGGGAAACACGTGGCACTTCACAGGCATACTACAGACACCCCCCAGGCACCATATTTAAAGGAATATTTCACTTTTTTTTCACTTTAATCATCATTAAAATCCGTGCTCCCGCCAAAACGGCCATTTTTAAAAACATTTTAGGCATTGACCCATGTCCCCTGGGGCAAGAGCCAGGTCCCCAAACCTTTTTTAGGACAGTATCTTGCATATTAGCCGTTAAAATTAGCACTTTTAATTTCGAACGTTCGAGTCCCATAGACGTCAATGGGGTTCTAAAGTTCGTTCGAATTTGGGGTCCGTTCGAAAGTTCTGGTGCGAACCGAACCGGGGGGTGTTCGGCTCATCCCTACCCCTGGGACATAGAGGATGCACATTTTTACTGCATGTTCTGAAAGTGCACAAAACGTCCTGCATGCTGCATGTTTGGTGCACTTTCAGAACATGCAGCAACAATGAGTAACCTAAAAGAAGTCTGAGGGGGTGTGACATCCGACAGTACACCCGCAGTGCAGCCAAACCGCAGCACACCAGTGTGAGCCTAAATGCTTGTATTCACTTGCAGCAGCCACTGCCACTCCTCTGAAAAGTGATTCATGCTCAGGTCACTTTTCAGAGGCATTTGACAGGCAGTGAATAGTTGATATCACATTTCATCCCTGCCTGCTTTAACCTCCCTAAATGCCAATCCCTGCAGGTAATGACACAGTTCACTTTGAACTCCACCTTATTTCCATTACTCTCTGTAGGTATTAGATGTGGTCTCACCTTTTTGTTTGCACATCTAATACCAAAGGGTACTTTCACACTGGGGTGATGTGGGCGGTAGTGGTACAGCGCTGCTCGTTTTAGTGGCAATTTATCATTGTTTTAGTGGCGCTAGCGGGGCACTTTTAACCCCCACTAGTGGCCAAAGAAAGTGTTAAAAAGGGCTGTGTTGCATTCATTTCAATAGTCTGGGCACCTCTCCCAAACCACCCCAATAATGCTGCTTGCTGGACTTTTCAGAATGTCCTTCAAGCGCACCGCCCCAGTGGGAAACCTGGGGTGGCATAAGAAGCGCTTTACAGGTGCTATTTTTTAGCACTAAAAGGCCTGTACAGCACCTTCAGTGTTAAAGGACCCTAAAGAGAGTTCTGGAAATAAGGTGGAGTTCAAAGTGAATTTCTACACCTAAGTGGAGCCCCCCTTTCAGAAGATTTGAGGATATTATTAAACCCAGAGACTGGTGGACTTAGGCCACAATAGACAGATTGAAATTCTGCCGGTTCAGCAGACATTTCAATCTATCTCTGTGCAGACTGGTTGTACAGAATTTGACTCCATCAACTGACAGTACAACCAGCGTGTCTTTATGTTTTTTAGCGATCAGTGCTGGCTGCTATAGCTGCCAGCAGGGATCACTGTATTCTGATGGCTTGGAAACTTTCACCTCAGAGCACACACCGACACACGGCTCTTATGGAAGCTTGGTAATTCAAGTTCTGGGCTTCCCTAACATTACAGCCCTATGGGGCTGTGACCAAGTCTGGGCAAGAGCTGGGATATGACATTACTTACCTCATATCCCTGCCACTCCTAAACCTGCTCCACTGCAGCACCAGGCCCACAATGCTCTTAATCTGGCCTGTGCTCCGGCATGCGCCTGCCTGTGCATTTCTTACTATCCGCAATTGAGACAGGAGGAACCTGCACCCTGGTGAATCTGGTGTTCATGCCGGGGAAACAGCAGGACTTGCGTGTTTAGCCTGCTGCGCTCACTGTGACTCTCAGCTACTCTGCTTTCTTGGCTTGCCCAGTGGTGTGGTGCTCACTCACCAGAGAAGCTCCGGACTCCACAGGTAGTGCTTAGTGTGGTGGCAGTGACAGCACAGTCTTTAGTCTTCATCTTCCTGCAGCCTCATTGGTCTGTGTACTGGGTGTGGGGAAGGGCCAAGCTCTTTTTCTCAGTCTCTCTGGGGGCAATCTCTTTCTGAGAGACTGCTCCATTCTCTGAGAGACTGCTCCACTTCAAACTGCCTGTACAGAGACTGACTGCTTCACAGTGCATGCACAGAAAGTGACTGCTCTCTCTGTGCAGGCAGTGTCAAGCGAGGTCTGTGCAGGCAGTATGAAGCAGGGTCTCTCTCTGTGGAGGCAGTGTGAAGCGGGGTCTCTCTCTGTAGAGGCAGTGTGAAGCAGGGTCTCTCTCTGTGCAAGCAGTGTGAAGCAGTCTCTCTCTCTTTGGGGGATGTGGAGCAGTCTCCCTTCTCTCTCTGTACAGGGAATGTGGTTTAGATGGGTGGTGAGCTGATTCAGTGGTTCAATGGGCCACTTGACTGGACTTGCCCCCCAGGCCTAAGGCTGCCAGCCCTCCCCTGCCTGTCACTACCTATTGCAATCATAGGGGATATTTACATTCCCTGAGATAACAATAAAAATGATAAAAAAAATATATAAATGAAAGTAACAGTTTAAAAATAAAATAAAAAAGCAAAATAAATAATAATAAAAAAAACAAAAAAACAAAAAAAAAACACCCCTGTCCCCCCTGCTAAGGCGCAACGTCGAACGCAAGCGTCGGTCTGGTGTCATATGTAAACAGCAATTGCACCATGCATGTGAGGTATCACCATGAAGGTCAGATCGAGGATACTAATTTTAGCAGTAGACCTCCTCCATAAATCTAAAGTGGTCACCTGTAAAGGCATTTAAAGGCTTTTAAAAATGTATGTAGTTTGTCGCTGCTGCACGTTTCTGCACAATTTTAAAGAATGTCGTGTTTGGTATCCATGTACTCGGCCTAAGATCATATTTTTTATTTCATCAAACATTTGGGCAACATAGTGATTTTTAGTGCATTAAAATTAAAAAAAGTGTGTTTTTTCCCAAAAAAATGCATTTGAAAAATCGCTGCGCAAATACCGTGTGAAAAAAAAAATGAAACACCCACCATTTTAATCTGAAGGGCCTTTGCTTTAAAAAAATACTTCATGTTTGGGGGTTCAAAGTAATTTTCTTGCAAAAAAAAATATTTTTTCATGTAAACAAAAAGTGTCAGAAAGGGCTTTTTCTTCAAGTGGTTAGAAGAGTGGGTGATGTGTGACATAAGCTTTTAATGTTGTGCATAAAATGCCAGGACAGTTCAAAACCTCCCCAAATGACCCCATTTTAGAAAGTAGACACCCCAAGCTATTTGCTGAGAGGCATGTCAAGTCCATGGAATATTTTAAATTTTGACAAAAGTTGCGGAAAAAATACATTATTATTATTTTTTATATAAAGTTGTCATTAAATGATATATTGCTCAAACATGCCATGGTTATATGTGAAATTACACCCCAAAATACAATCTGTTTCTTCTCCTGAGTACGGGGATACCACAAGTGTGAGACCTTTTGGGAGCCTAACCGCGTACGGTACCCCAAAATCCAAGCACCACCTTCAGGCTTTCTAAGAGTGTAAATTTTTGATTTCATTCCTCACTGCCTATCACAGTTTCGGAGGCCATGGAATGCCCAGATAGCACAAAATCCCCCCAAGTGACCCCATTTTGGAAAGGAGACACCCCAAGCTATTTGCTGAGAGGTATGGTGAGTATTTTGCAGACCTTCATTTTTGTCACAAAGTTTTGAAAATTGAAAAAAAGAAAAAAATATACATTTTTCTTTTTTTCCTCATTTTCAAAAACAAATCTCGGCAAATAGCTTGGGGTGTCTACTTTCCAAAATGGGGTCATTTGGGGGGGGGGGGGGGTTTGTGCCATCTTGGCATTTTATGGCCTTCAAAACTGCGATAGGTAGTGAGGAGTGAAATCAAAAATTGACACCCTTAGAAATCCTGAAGGCGGTGCTTGGTTTTCGGGGCCCCGTACGTGGCTAAGCTCCCAAAAAGTCCCAGACATGTGGTATCTCCGTACTCAGGAGAAGCAGCAGAATTTATTTTGGGGTGTCATTTCACATATGCCCATGGCATGTGTGAGCAATATATCATTTAGTAAAAACTTTGTGAAAAAAAAAGTTTGTAATTTTCCCGCAACTTGTGGCAAAATATAAAATATTCCATGGACTCAACAAGCCTCTCAGCAAATAGCTTGGGGTGTCTACTTTCTAAAATGGGGTCATTTGGGGGGGTTTGTGCCATCTTGGCATTTTATAGGCCTTCAAAACTGTAATAGGTGGTGAGGAGTGAAATCAAAAATTTACGCCCTTAGAAAACCTGAAGGCGGTGCTTGGCTTTCAGGGCCCCGTATGCAGCTAGGCTCCCAAAAAATCCCACACATGTGGTATCCTCGTACTCAGGAGAAGCAGCAGAATTTATTTTGGGGTGTCATTTCACATATGCCCATGGCATGTGGGAGCAATATATCATTTAGTGACAACTTTGTGAAAAAAAAAAAAGTTTGTAATTTTCCCGCAACTTGTGGCAAAATATAAAATATTCCATGGACTCAACATGCCTCTCAGCAAATAGCTTGGGGTGTCTACTTTCTAAAATGGGGTCATTTGTGAGGGTTTTGTGCCATCTTGGTATTTTATGGCCTTCAAAACTGTAATAGGTAGTGAGGAGTGAAATCAAAAATTTACGCCCTTAGAAATCCTGAAGGCGGTGCTTGGTTTTCGGGGCCCCGTACACGGCTAGGCTCCCAAAAAGTCCCACACATGTGGTATCCCCGTACTCAGGAGAAGCAGCAGAATTTATTTTGTGGTGTAATTTCACATATGCCCATAGCATGTGTGAGCAATATATCATTTAGTGACAACTTTGTGAAAAATAAATAAAGTTTGAAATTTTCCCGCAACTTGTGGCAAAATATAAAATATTCCATGGACTCAACATGCCTCTCAGCAAATAGCTTGGGGTGTCTGCTTTCTAAAATGGGGACATTTGTGGGGGTTTTGTGCCATCTTTGCATTTTATGGCCTTCAAAACTGTGATAGGTAGTGAGGAGTGAAATTACAAATGTATGCCCTTAGAAATCCTGAAGGCGGTGCTTGGCTTTCGGGGCCCCGTACGTGGCTAGGCTTCCAAAAAGTCGGCCACATGTGGTATCCCCGTACTCAGGAGAAGCAGCAGAATGTGTTTTGGGGTACAATTCCACATATAACCATGGCATGTGTAAGCAATATATCATTTAGTGACAACTTTGTGTAAAAAAAAATAAAAAATGTTTTTTTTGTCATTATTCAATCGCTTGAGGCAAAAAAATAAAATATTCAATGGGCTCAACATGCCTCTTATCAATTTCCTTAGGGTGTCTACTTTCCAAAATGGGGTCATTTGGGGGGGTTTTTTACTGTCCTGCCATTTTAGCACATCAAGAAATGAGATAGGCAGTCATAAACTAAAAGCTGCGTAAATTCCAGAAAATGTACCTTAGTTTGTAGATGTGACAACTTTTGCACAAACCAATAAATATACAGTTATTGACTTTTTTTTTACCAAAGACATGTGGCTGAATACATTTTGGCCTAAATGTATGATTAAAATTGAGTTTATTGGATTTTTCTAATAACAAAAAGTAGAAAATATCTTTTTTTTTCAAAATTTACGGTCTTTTTACGTTTATATCGCAAAAAATAAAAATCGCAGAGTCAGTCAAATACCTTTAAAAGAAAGCTCTATTTGTGGGAAAAAAAGGACACAAATTTTGTTTGGGTACAACATTGCATGACCGTGCAATTACCAGTTAAAGCAGCGCAGTGCCAAATTGTAAAAAGACCTCTGGTCATTGACCAACAAAATGGTCCGGTCTGAAAGTGGTTAACACACACAAACTCTAGCAATGGGAGAGGCATAGAGAAGTTGTAGCCATTTAATAAATAGAGGGTCAAACCCAAAGCTGTGTAACAATTGCCACAAGTAGCCCTGTTCTATGGAATCAAATGCCGTTATTGCATCCAAACTCATTACAATCTGAATACCCACACGGCCATGGGAGGCTTGTGAACTCATGAACAAACATAGTGTTAAGTGTGGTGTTTTACTAGGCATAATGCCAGTTTGATCTGGTTATATTATGGTTTGGATAATGTGATTAACCGCTTGCCAACCGCCTCACCCCGAAATACGCCGGCAGAAGGGCTCATACAGGCAGAATCACGTACCTGTACATGGCCCTTTAACAGGTGGCCAGCGCGCACTCCCCTGGCAAGCTCCGTGAGTCAGCTCTCACTCGCCGCCAGGATACCCGTGATCGCATATCCCCATTCTGCCTAGGGACAGTGTCTCTGATCTCTGCTCCCTGTGATCGGAGCAGAGATCAGTGACGTAGAAACATGTCCCAGGACACATTTAGGACAAACCTCTACACTGTCACCTAGTGGTTAACCCCTTCACTGCCAGTGTCATTTACACAGGAATCAGTGCATTTGTATAGCACTGATTGCTGTATACATGACAATGGTCTGAAAAATGTGTCAAAAATGTCCGATATGTTCGCCATAATGTCACAGTCATGATAAAAATCGTTGATCGCCATCATTTAAAAAAACAAAATTATAAAAAAATTGCCATAATATGATTAGACATGTGCAGACTGAAATATTTTGTTTCGGAATTTCGTTTTCATCTGAAAAATACATTTATTTAGTTACTCCCGCAATTCGTTTTTATTTATTTAGTTTTTCGTTAAAAAAAATTGCATTCGTCAGAAAATCCAAATGAATTATGGTTGAATCTGTCATTGAAGGCTTATGGTGTCTGAAAGAGGATTCGACGGAGAACAGAAACTCACTTATGATGCTGCAATCATACATTCCAGGTCGAATATTTAGACTACAAGCTATAGTAGGATTCCAATGTTGTATGTCTTCTATGGGGCTTTTTAAGGCTATTAGCATTAGCATTAAGAAAAGAAAAAAATTAAGAAAAAAAATGTGTGAGGGTACCCCGAAAATCCCTACCAGGCCCTTCCTAACATCTGTGCCCCTATCAGTCCTCCTAACATCTGGTGTCCCTATCGGTCCTCCTAACATCTGGTGTCCCCATCAGTCCTCCTTACATATGGTGTCCCTATCAGTCCTCCTAATATCTGGGGTCCCCATCAGTCCTCCTTACATCTGGGGTCCCCATCAGTCCTCCTTACATCTGGGGTCCCCATCAGTCCTCCTTACATCTGGTGTCCCCCCGTGACATCCAGACTGCCCCCGTGACCCTCCTGACATCCAGACTGCCCCCCCTGTGGCCCCCCTGACATCCAGACTGCCCATGATCTGATAATTGCGGGTGCAATGCTTTTCAGGCTCCTTGTAAAAAAAAAAAATCTTTAGAAATGATGTATGCATCCTGAAGCATGGTAAGCCAGAATGGGTTCAGCTGCAAGAATAAATGAGGAGGCCATACACTTTATCTTAGTGTTAGGACTGATTCCCAGAATGAAAAGTGATCTGATAATCTGGGGAGTTAATACCTATTGTTCAGCAGAGGAAGGAACAAAGAATGTAGTAAAATAAGGTATAATATGGAAGCTGAGAAATAAGATTTTAAAAAGCATGTTTATGATGCCAGGTGTTTACTATAGAGCTTGGAACCTGTGGGCGAAATTAATAAAGACAGAATGTGAAGATCCCTCATGGTGAGAGTGGGTCTTATCTAAACCAGGGTTTATTACTATATATAAAAATCTCCCACCTAAACCAAATTAATTCTGGGGTTAATTGCAAAGGCTATTGCACAATTGACATAGTAAATGGTAGGGATAAGCTCAGGCATGTTCGCATGGTCCACGTGCAGAGCCTGGCAGGAAGTTAGCGCAATGCTGCGTTAGTCACAGGCTGTGAGACATTGCCTGATCTCTGCATCTGCGCATCAGGGCAATGTCTCACTGCCTGTGATTAGTGCAGTGCTGCGCCAACTTCCTAGCAGGCTCTGCACGTGAACCATGCGAACACGCCCGAGCTCATCCTTATTAAAGGGGAAGGGTGGTAGTGCCACCCAATTTAAGGCCTTCTCCACATCCGTAGACAGGAAAAGGCCCTTGTGCTGGATGTGCTTAGCCCAAATCTGAATGTCCATTTAACATACTGTGCCTCTCCTCCAGGAACAAAGCCAGCTTGGATGGGGCAATACATTACAGGATAAATGGGAGTAGCCTATTAGCCAGAATATTGGTGTATAGTTTAACATCAGCATTTAAAAGAGAGATTCGTCTGTAATTAGATACTAATCAAGGGTCTTTCCCAGGCTTGGGTAAAACAGCAATATGCACCCCCAAAAGGCTTGAGGGTGGGGGACCCTTTAGCAGATAATTAAATGCCTTGACAAAATAAGGAGCTAATTGTTGTTCAGCTATTGGATTTTGAGTCCATCCATTCCCCTGTAAATGTTAGTACACACAAACACAATATAGCACAGATTTATTTTAATAAAACATCCTTAAATATGTGTGTGCCCATGAAATAATAATAGTAGCCTATTTCTTCCATAAGCAACACTTCAAAAGCTCCTATAGCGCAATATTTTAGAGTTAAATTTTGAATAATGAACCTATATTTATTGTTCTTACTCCAGTGTGCTTGGCAATATGTAACATATGCAGCTCAATCAGTGTTCTTGTGCATAGGCATCCCTGACACATGCATTTAGGTTCATATGTGAATGTACGTGGAGGTGGGGATGCTAACAATAATTGGGGGGGATTTTAAGTGCTTGGGTGTAACTTTAACTTTTTACACTTTTTATTGATTTTTTTTAAACTAAACTTTTTAATCACATGGGGGACAACAATGTCCCCTCTGTAGTTCATTTTTGGTGACAGGTTCTCCTTTTTGGGACATTTTAAGTGCCTGAGTGTAACTTTAATACTATATTCTTTTTTTTAATTTTTCTTTCATTAAACTTTATTTTTCATCATATGGGGACACAAAAATTAATGATTTTTTGGTGACAGGTTTTCATTAAAGAGAGATCAGGAATCTAAAAGATCATTGATGTCTTATCTGTCCTCCAATGAAGCCAATGAACTGCAGATCATGCTACATTAGCTTCTTTCCCAACCATACTGGCCGAGGAACTTGACACCTGGACTTGGATGTGATGTTTTTCACATTGCTTCCAGGGCATTAGCAGGAAAAGGAGATCAGTGAATGGTTGTTCACTGATCTGCCTCCACTCTACCTGGCAGCACTTGCCTTGCCTGTCTCCGGGCTGCTGATGGGTGTCTGGAGCCTGAAAAACATGTCAGGGGTACGGGGGGACCAACACATACACCATACGATAGTGTCAGTAAAGGGGTTAAAGAGTATATATGCACTCATTCTAAAATGTACTTGAAAGTGCACTGAAACTGCACTGAAATTGCACTTGGAGTGCAAAGTGGATTTGCCTTTAGTAAATAACCCTGATTGCCACTGTAAGGGCACAGACTTACTCCAAAACTGGTATTGAGCATTGACACAAGAAGCCACACATTGTTGAGTATAAAACATTTTACTCCAAGTACATTCACATGTGCATTATAGAAGGGTTTTTTAACAAGCCAACATCTTTGGTGTATAGCATTATTGTGTGACAGTATATAGCCTTTTTGTGGCTAAACAGGCAACTCAGGAACTTACAAAGTTCAACTTTGATAAAGTGAAGGCAATAGGAGACCTTAGTATGTCAAAACTGTTGATTTTGCCTTCATCAGATGGGGTGATGTCACCCCTGTAAAAGCCAAATTTTAAAGATGCGTACACATTGGGACTCAAACATGTGGGGCTCAAAAATTTCCATCATGATCCAATGGCTAAAATGTGTGCCTTTTCCCTGCATCTATTTTGATAGATTTGATAGATTTAGGGAAATGACACACCCTGTGTCAACATGTGCTATTTGCCATCATGGGATATCAATGTGCGTGTTTTGTGGGTGCAACCCCTTCCTCGCAACTAAAGTAGATGATAGGAAGGGGTTGCACCCACAAAATGCGTACATTGATATCCCATGATGGCAGATAGCAGATGTTGACACACTGTATGCATCTTCAAAATGTGGCTTTCAAATTACTTTAAAATTTATATCAAAAAATGTAAAATAACAACATTGGGGTTAGATTTTGGATAAAACATCAATAATGTTAGTGAGTCTTTTTTAAACATCATTGATGCTTTCCTTGACCTTCTCTAAATCCCAATTGCACACCATTATTTTTCCTTTCCAAAGCTGGATTATTTTCATGTTTTATGCAAGTTTCACACATGGAGAGACCCCTAGTATCCATTGGAGTACCTGCGTGGGACACTATAAAAAGGGTGTTCTGGTGTCCCACACTGGTGCTCCTGCATCCAGATATGTAAACAGCTTCTGAGTGTCCTCTCCTTACACTGAATAAAGTTTGCATTTCATTATAGTTACAAACACATCTAGACAACAATCTACTAAACAGTTTTCATACAAAAAGGCATAAACAAATGTAGTTAACCTGCATCTGCCAAAAACATTGTATTAGTGGTCGAACAAATGCTGTTTAATATGAACAATTACTGTACCCATGAACCTCAAACCATTTTAAACTGTACAACAGTAAAGAAAAGCACATGGAGCAGCACTAAAATAATAATGATAATTATACCCCCAATAATAATTATAACCCCAAAATTCCTGTGCAGACTTCTCATAACTTTAGTCATGATCTTGGCCTTTCTCACATTTGGGTTTCTGTACAGTCCATGCTTCCCATCATAGTCGGCCCTCTTTAATATGTCCACCATCTCTACAAAGGACATATTTGAAGCCTTATATCTCATCCTGGATGGGGAGCTGCCTTGCTCCAGGTTTTCGTCATCCTCTTCATTGCTGCTCTCTGCATGCACCTGCCCTGTCTCTGACATGTGCTCTCCCATTGCGCTGAAAGAGAAGGGGCAGGGAATATACTAGAAAGAAGGTCAGAGGCAGAGTTTCATGCATGCACAGTGTGTATAAAGCATAACATGCGTGCGTCGTACGTACGATCTGTGAGCAGAGGACGGGGTAGCATAAGCGCTGATCGTGCAAATGAAGGTACAATTTTAACTTGGGGCATCAGTGGTTAGTGGCCTATACCGCTTTTCTAGATTGAGGCCTATATTTTGACAAGATTAGGAGAGTTTAGCCTGACATTAGGGTTTGTCTTGTGTTGTGTCTTGCAGATAAAATGGATAAATTTACACACCCAGACTTCCTGCCAAACGTTATAGACAAGTACAGGGAGCTGCCATGTCTCTGGCATGTCAAACACTGAGAATACTCCAACTAGCTAAAGAGGAATGCAGCGCTGGAGCAACTGTTGGAATTAGTGAAGCCGGTGACTCCCACAGCAGACGTCCCCTATTTGAAGGCCAAAATTGGTGGACTGAGGAGAACATATAATAGGGAGTGCAAAATGGTCCAAGATTCCATGAGATGAGGAGCAGCAGCAAATGACATATATATCCCCAGGCTGTGGTACTATGACAGACTGCTGTGTTTGTAAGACCAGAGTGAACTCAGGCCATCGCTATCTACACTTCCTTCCACATCAGATGACTCTTCAGAAGTCCAACCTGGGCCTTCCACCCAGGAAGAAGATGTGGAGGAGCCCAGCTTAAGCCAGGTATAGCATTGTTCAACATATTTCTTGTCAAAAATGTAATGATGTTAACTAGATGCTATTATTGATCACTAATTTCTGATTTAACAAAGTGGTTTACATGTCAATAGACAATAGTAGCCAAAAATGATTGGGACAAGAATGAAAAATGCTGGGGTCAGAATGATAGTCTTTTCTATTTGTTAACATTCAATTTGCAACCGTCATGAGCTAAAAATTGTGTGTAATTGATGACCAAAAAACTAAAAATGTCCCATTTTCATACACAGGAAAGTCTCAGCCAGGAGGAGGCCGTGGAAAGTGGCAGCCAGGAGATGGTCGTGCCCAGCATCCTGACCGAATCCCAGGTTCCTCCCCTTTTCCCTCCAAAAAAGACTACGAAGTTGAAGAACCTGGAGTAGTCAGTGACTGTTTTGATTCGGCAGGCTTCTGCGGTCCTCACAACTGGTGATGGACGAACTTCCGACGGGACGTTTCGCGAACGCGGCCAATAGTTTGCGAACCGGAGCGTTCGCGGCGGGCCCCATTGACTTCAATGGGAGGCGAAATTCGCAAACCTACAGGTCAAATTTGCAGCCACAAAATAATTAATATCTGTGCAAACATAGTCCCACCACATGGCCAATGACATAACACATGTATGAGGTGAATCTGGGATCGACAACTACAAGCATTCTTTTTTTATATGGGAAATTGTTGTGACAATTCAGGACTGTGGAGGCAATGGAGGAGAGGGAAGGTCAGGGTAGGCAAAGAAAAGGGTTCAGGAGATGATCACCAGCAGCGTGACATACAGCAATGACACCTGCACCGTGATAGAGTCATCTGACACCAGCACCGTGATAGAGAGCACTGACATCAGCAGCGTGACATAAAGCACTAACACCAGCACCGTGACATACAGCACTGACAGCAGCACCATGATAGAGAGCACTGACATCAGCAGCGTGACATAAAGCACAAACACCAGCACCGTGATATACAGCACTGACAGCAGCACCGTGATAGAGATCACTGACATCAGCAGCGTGACATACAGCAATGACACCTGCACCATGATAGAGTCATCTGACAACAGCACCATGATAGAGAGCACTGACATCAGCAGCGTGACATAAAGCACTAACACCAGCACTGTGATATACAGCACCTCAACCCTATGTATTGTGGACCTATACCAGTCCTTATAGAATAGCAGACTGTACCTCACTCAACCCTATGTACTATAGCCCCTCATAATATGCACAGCAGAGGTACAGCCCCAGGAGGATGTCAGCACAGCACAGGGATGGTGGGAGCCCCTCATAATAAGCAGCCCCAGTAGAAATATGACACCACTCAACCTCTTCAAAGAGGAGGGTACGGGCATATAGTACGGTGTGCTTTTTTTGGACAAGGAAGTGAGCCAAATGAAGAAAGAAGGTCTTTGTGCTCGTTTAAAAAAATTGTTTATAGACATATACATGATCTACTGGTCACATGTGTTGAATTCCTCCGAGATCCATGCCTCATTCATTTTTAGAAATGTGAGGTAGTTAACACTGTTAACAGCCACTCAACCAAGTCTGGTGCATCCTTTAAATGAATTGAACGCACCTTCTGCAACTTCCCACTTTGGCTCAAGCCTGTTGCTCCTGCCCTACCCCTACCACCACTGCAGAAGGCCCTGCCTCTTTCTCTGCCTGTCATTTTTTAAATGACAATGTGACAAAACTCTCAGTCCCTATACCGATGAAGGACTGCTGCAGTATAGGGCAGCGGTCAGCAGTAGTGCACCTCAACCCTATGTATTGTGGACCTATACCAGTTCTTATAGAATAGCAGACTGTACCTCACTCAACCCTATGTACTGTAGTACCCTATACCTTACCAGCCCTTATAAGGACCTTTGTGGAACAAGTAGGTTGTGTGTGACTGATTAGCAGACTGTACGTCAGTCCCTGTACCGATGAAAGACTGCTACAGTATAGGGCAGCGGTCAGCAGTAGTGCACCTCAACCCTATGTATTGTGGACCTATACCAGTCCTTATAGAATAGCAGACTGTACCTCACTCAACCCTATGTACTGTAGCACCCTAGACAGACCAAGTTACCAGTTCTTATAAGGACCTTTGTGGAACAAGTAGGTTGTGTGTGACTGATTAGCAGACTGTACGTCAGTCCCTATACCGATGAAGGACTGCTGCAGTATAGGGCAGCGGTCAGCAGTAGTGCACCTCAACCCTATGTATTGTGGACCTATACCAGTCCTTATAGAATAGCAGACTGTACCTCACTCAACCCTATGTACTATAGCACCCTACACCAGGTTATTACCAGTCCTTATAAGGACCTTTGTGGAACAATTAGGTTGTGTGCGAGTGATTAGCAGACTGTACGTCAGTCCCTATACCGATGAAGGACTGCTGCAGTATAGGGCAGCGGTCAGCATTAGTGC
This sequence comes from Lithobates pipiens, assembly GCF_037356315.1. Taxonomy (NCBI): domain Eukaryota; kingdom Metazoa; phylum Chordata; class Amphibia; order Anura; family Ranidae; genus Lithobates; species Lithobates pipiens. The sequence goes on from NW_027507903.1 coordinate 236,891,366, forward strand.
ACCTCAACCCTATGTATTGTGGACCTACACCAGTCCTTATGGAATAGCAGACTGTACCTCACTCAACCCTATGTACTATAGCACCCTACACCAGGTTATTACCAGTCCTTATAAGGACCTTTGTGGAACAATTAGGTTGTGTGTGACTGATTAGCAGACTGCAGCAGAAGGGCAGCAGTCAAGTATAATATTCTTTCTATATTTGGAAGAAAGAATATTATACGTGTACAAGCCTATTACCATACCAGTCCTGAAAAGAACCTTTGTGGAACTAATAGTAACAGCTACTGATTAAACTGACCCTCACTGCCTCACACACTGCTTCCTGCCTGTCCCTATATAAACTGACAAAACAGAGGCTGCTGGAACAATAACTGGAATAGCACTTTTGTGGACCTGATAGTAACAGCTAATGACTAAACTGACTGTCCCTGTAGCACACACCGTCCTGTCCCTTTCTCTAAACTGACAAAAGACACTCAGGCTGCTGCAACAATCACTAGCACAGCACTGCCTATCCTGAACTACACCTAACACCTATACCAGTCCTGAAAAGAACTTTTGTGTACCAAATAGCTAGCAATTTGGGTCACTGCAATCTCTGCCTGCTCCACACAGCAACCTCTCCCTATAGTGACAGAAGAAAGAATGTAAAATGGCCGCCGGATCGGGTCTATTTATAAGTTAGGGGGAATGTCCAAGTGTCCATGTGCTGTAATGTCTCAATTGGTTGTCCTGTACCCCATGATGGATGTGTCATCATAGGTCAAAGTTCTTTTACACAGTAAACACAGAAGTCCGCCGGGCGAACGGCGCCAATAGTCCGCCGAACGGGCGGACCGCGAACAGCCGAAATTTGCCGCAAAACGACCGCTGGGCAAACCGTTCGGCCATCACTACTCACAACAACCCCTAGTGGCCCCGAGTCATTTGGCTGTCTGACAGCCAGTAAACTGGAACAAATGGAGAAGGGCCAATGTTTCATCTGTGAGGAGGTAATACTTCAGGCCCTAAACAAGGGGCCAACTCACAACTAAAAGCCACATGTGTGAGTTGGACCATATTACTCCTCCGCCACCTTTAGCAACACCACCACCTCCCTCAGCAATACCACTACCACCACAGCCACTCAACCCACCACAGCATCCTGGAAGGAAGCGTGGAAGGAAGTGTTGAGAGTGATGGCTTGGATTTGAAGTGGTCTACCAAAAGACGCAGGCTGTTGTAAGACCACAGTCTCAGGACATATATGTCATCTGCTGCTGCTCCCAATCTCTTTCGGAGTCCTGGACCGTATTGTGCTCCTTATTAAATGGACTCCTCAGGTTACCAATTTTGACAGTGAAAATAATTGATGTCTGCCCTGGGGTACAAAAACTTTAAGTATTCCAACTGTTTCTCCAGCGTTGCCTTCCTCTTTATTTTGTTAGGACCCCTAATAAATTTAAAAGTTTTGTTTTGACAAATACTTGGCTATGTGTTTTACTTCAAACAGGACAATTTTTTGTGAGCAGGCAGGTACATTTCAAAAATACAATGTCAAATTAACAAGGGACACCAACACCAACCAAACTCTTTGAGGTAAAAAAATACAAGATAATAATGGTGTTGTGGTAACTTGACACACAAAACAACAAAACATATTATGGAGATCACTATATTAAAAAAAAGCTTTTATTCTGGAGATCTGGAGAATTAAAAAACAAAGGAGATCACTATAAAAAAAATAAAAAAAAGATTATTCTGGAGATCTTGATAAAAAAAACTACAAAAACAAAGATTATTCATGAAATCACGAGAAATAATAAAAAATCAATTTGTCAGAACTCTGTGTGAATATCAGCAGCAAAGCAACTTCATTATTCTAGCATTATAAAGAAGAAGAGAATGTGCTGCATTGAATGATTTAAACAATTAGCTGTGTGATGAATGTGCTATCTCCATTACGAAAGTTCGTTTTACAAGACCGAGGGTTTCTGTCTCGTACTTGATTATGAGCATGCAGGGAATTTTGTGCGTCGGACTTGTATACACATGATTGGACTTTCCAATAATAAAGTTTTGTTGTCTGAAAAATTGAGAACCTGCTCGCAAACATTTGTGTGCGAAAATTCCGACAGCAAATGTTCGATGGAGCATGCACATGGTCAGACTTTCGGACAAAAAGCTCACATCGAACATTTCCCGTTGGAAATTCCGATCGTGTGTATGGGGCATCACAGAAATGTTGAAAAAATATTACTTAAAAAATATATTAATTACAAACCAGGTACCCCACTCAGCATAGAAGAGGAAACACTGGGGTTGACTTACCGGAGAGTGCAAAATCTGGCGCAGTTGTGCAGCTTGTTCAATTAAGCTTTGACAATAAAACCTGGAAGCCATTTGATTTATATGCAGAGCTGCACCAGATTCTGCACTCTCCAGTTTTTGTAAATCAACCGCAGTGATTTCTCCTTTCATTCTAACAGTATTGCATTACCATCAATTTCATCAACCAACATATTTTCGGAATCCATCTGTAATAACATGTAAATTACATTAACCACTTTCAGACCGGACCAATTTGCTGGTCAAAGACCAGACCACTTTTTGCGATTCGGCACTGCGTCGCTTTAACTGACAATTGCGCGGTCGTGCGACGTGGCTCCCAAACAAAATTGAGGTCCTTTTTTTCCCACAAATAGAGCTTTCTTTTGGTGGTATTTGATCACCCCTGCGGTTTTTATTTTTTGCGCTATAAACAAAAATAGAGCGACAATTTTGAAAAAAAGGCATTATTTTTTACTTTTTGTTATAATAAATATCCCCCAAAAATATATAAAAAAACATTTTTTTCCCTCAGTTTAGGCTGATACGTATTCTTCTATATATTTTTGGTAAAAAAAATCGCAATAAGCGATTATTGATTGGTTTGCGCAAAAGTTATAGCGTTTACAAAATAGGGATAGTTTTATAGCATTTTTATTCATAATTTTTTATTCTTTTTTTTTTACTAGTAATGGCGGCAATCGGCGATTTTTATTGTGACTGTGACATTGTGGGGGACCCATCGGACATTTTTGACACATTTTTGGGACCATTGTCATTTATACAGTAATCACTGCTATATAAATGCAGTGATTCCTGTGTAAATGACACTGGCAGTGAAAGGGTTAACCAGTGGGTGGCAGTGTAGGGGTTAAGTGTTCCTAGGGGAGTGTTACTAACTGTGGGGGGGTTGGGCTTTCATTTAGTGTACACTGATCTCTGCTCCAATCACATGGAGCAGAGATCAGCGTCACTAGTTGCTAGGCAGAATAGACAAATGTTGTTTACACAGCATTTGCTCTATTCGGCCGCTCCGTGAGACGATCGCGGGGATGCCCGCGGCGATCGAGTCCGCGGGTCCCGCGACCGGACTCACGGGGGTCCCGACCAGCGCGGGAGCGCGCCGCCGGCGGCGCGCTCCCGATGGCAGGGCGGCATCGAATATTGGACGTACCTGTACGCCAATATGCCTGCCCGTGCCATTCTGTCGACGTACATCGTCGTGCGCTGGTCGGGAAGTGGTTAATAAAGTAATTTGGGGCAAGTTTGTGTTATTTGTATGTTAAAATGAGTTTGTCGAAAGGTGTGTGTATGTTTGTGTATTTGCATTTTATTCTTTAGAATTGTTCGCTAAGACAGTTTTTACTTATTTGCCAACAATTAAAATAATCTTTGACTCTTTAATTCATTTTTGGTCTGGTGCTATTCTCTGTATTTCTATGGTTTGAGCTATTGTCAAATGCCCATTGAGGGAAACCTTACTGTGTGGATCTAGAATGTTTTCAGCACCTCTTTAAATATATTGAGAGGGGTGTAAGGCTTAGCTTCCCTTCCCTTACACCACACCTAGTGTTTAACCACTTTGCGCCCGCACTATAGCCAAAAGACGGCTACAGCGCGGACGCTAACTGCTGGGAGGGTGTCCCTGGATGTCCTCCTGTTTACTTCCCTTGGACACAGCCAGTCACAGATCTCTGTAAATGGCCAATCACAATGGCCGTTTACAGCGCGATTGGTATGTCCAACGAGAGATGATCTCATATGTAAACATATGAGATCATCTTTAATCGCCGGCTCTCCCTCCTCACACAGAGACAGCGTGTGAGGAGGGAGAGATGAACCACTGAGAGGGTCAGCGGTTAGTGTAAAAAAAAATAAAGGTAACCTGTCCCTTCTGCCACCACTGCCATCTGTCCTCATTGCCACCTGTCAGTGCCATCTGCCCCCACTGCCACGTGTAAGTGCCATCTGCCCCCAGTGCCACCGGTCATCAGTGCCATCTGTCCCCAGTGCCACCGGTCATCAGTGCCATCTGTCCCCAGTGCCATGTATAAGTGCCATCTGTCCCCAGTGCCACGTATAAGTACCATCTGTCATCAGTGCCACATCAGTGCCACATGTCATCAGTGCCACATAGTGGCATCTGTCATCAGTGCCACGTGTCATCAGTGCCACATAGTGCCATCTGTCATCAGTGCCACGTGTCATCAGTACCACATAGTGCCATCTGTCATCAGTGCCATATCAGTGTCACGTGTCATCAGTGCCACATATTAGTGCCATCTGTCATCAGTGCCACGTATCAGTGCCATCTGTCATCAGTGCCACCTGTCAGTGTCACGTGCCATCTGTTATCATTGACACGTGTCATGCCAGGTATCAGTACCATCTGTCATCAGTGTCATGTGTCATCAGTGCCACGTATTAGTGCATGTGTCATCAGTGCCACGTATTAGGGCCATGTGTCATCAGTGCCACGTATTAGTGCCATCTGTCATCAGTGTCATGTGTCATCAGTGTCACGTATTAGTGGCATCTGTCATCAGTTGCACGTATCAGTGCCACGTATCAGTGCCATCTGTCATCAGTGCCACGTCGGTGCCATGTTTCATTGTCCTGGTGCTCCAGGGCCTTCAAAAGTGTAATAGGTAGTCAACAAGTTAGATGTGTAATTTATGCTCCTACAACACGTGATGGCGCTCCCTGCATGTTGGGCCTCTCTATGTGGCCAGGCTGTGGAAAAGTCCCACACATGTGGTATTGTAATACTCAGGAGGAGTAGCAGAATTTATTTTGGGGCATTATTTGTGGTATTCACATACCAAGTGAGAGAAATAACCTATTACAATGACAATTTTGTGGAAAAAAAAATTTAATGAAAAATCTTCATTTTGCAAAGAATTGTGGGTAAAATGACAACATCAAAAAGCTCACCATTCCTCTTACTAAATACCTTGGAATGTCTACTTTCAAAAAAGGGGTCATTTGGGGGGTATTTGTACTTTCCTGGCTTGTTTGGGTCACAAGAAATGAGATAGGCCACCAGTACATCAGATGTGATCAATTTTGTATGATTTGCACCACAGAATGTAGACTCTATAACTTTCACAAAGACCAAATAATATCCACCAATTTGGGTTATTTGTACCAAAGATATGTAGCAGTATAAATTGTGGGAAAAATTTATGAAGAAAAATTAATAATTTGCAACATTTTGTCACAGAAACAAAGAAAAATGAATAAAAAAAAAAAAAATTGGTCTTTTTTCTTTTATTGTGCAAAAAATAAAAAACCCAGAGGTGATCAAATATCACCAAAATAAAGCTCTATTTGTGGGGAAAAAGGGACAAAAAATGTATTTTGGTAAAGTGTTACATGACTGAGTAATTGTCATTCAAAGTGTGAGAGCACAGAAAGCTGAAAATTGGTCTGGGCAGGAGGGGAGTTTATGTGCCCAGTAGGCAAGTGGTTAGGAATGAGGCCTAGTATGGTATTGGAAGTGATGTTGGCTCAGGAAAAATACCATTACATGACCCAATAAATAAAATGGGTTGTGAACACAAAATAAACTGGGGATGTGAACAGTTGGTCAAGAGACTAGTTCTTCTGCATAGCAATGCTAAGCATAAAGGTTTATAACTGCTCCTCTTTGTAGCCCCATTACTTTACAACACTATTATTGAAACTTTAAATAAATACGCACAAACAAAAAAAGTTAAATAGGCCATAAATGAAAACAAAACAAAAACAGTGATAAACATTATGAAGAAGTGGTTAAGTGTTACACTAAGTTACTTGTTGGATTGGCTGTAGTCTTCTGGAGCTTCAGAAATTATATGACTGTTTGGATCTGAAAATGTAGCGTCCCATTGGTGAATTTGTAATAGCAATAGTAGATCAGCCCCAGAATGTCAATGGATTAATAGTTTTTACTTTATGAATTCAGGTAAATCATCTAAAGCCGCGTACACACGGGCGGACTGTATGGCCTACTTAGTCCGTCAGACAATCCGACGGACAGTCCGTCCTACTTTCGAATGAACGGACTTGACCACACACGGATGCACAAACAGTCCGTCGAAAGCTTGCGCGATGACGTGTACAGCACGTACGACGGGACTAGAAATAGGAAGTCCAATACACAGCAATGCAACCTTTCGCCGTGTAAATCCTTTCTGAGCATGCGCCATTCTTAGTCCGTCGAACTAGCCTACTGACGAGCGGATTGTCCGCTGAAACCAAAGTATGACGGACAGTATTTTGAAAAATCCAAAATACTTAGTACGCCAGACTGCACGCTGAAAAAGTCCGCTGAAGCCCACACACGAGCAGACTGTCCGCTGAAATGTGTTTCGACGGACTAAGTAGGCCATACAGTCCGCCCGTGTGTACGCGGCTTTAGAGAGATTTTTATTTGTTAATAACAACTTGACTCTACCCAATGTGCAATCATGTTTCAACATCAATTAATGAGTATAGTGCAAATATAAGGGTAAATGGTACAACCTATATAATGAAAGGCAACAGACCCTGTTCATTTGTTAGGAACATCTATAATGACTAATAAAAGTGCATATACCAATAGTATAATCCTAATAAATTACCAATGTGCATATACCAGTGATGCAAACCTCAGTAGGTTGCCAAAAAAATATGAAATTGATATAAATAAATGTTTAAATGTGATACATAAACCGTGATGCTCGTGAGGTGGAGTCACACACTGACATCATTTCCGAGGCTTGATAGCAGTCAGTGAGCCTGTGGAACACAGCTGGAGCACACAGTGCAAGTGAGACATGCAATGGGTCTGAAGCTGTCATTTCTCCCATAGTTGTAGGACTTTGTGAGGAGTTTCCATAGAAAGGAACATTTGTTTTTTATTTTTTACTTCCACTTTTTTTGTCTCTCTTTTTTTACTGTTTTAATTTTGCAATAAAAACATTTACATATTTAAATACTATGCTATGGGAGCCCATATCTAATTTTTTGCATGAAAACCTTATCTATACTGGATATTGGAGAGAACATTAGGAGAGGAGTATAGCTGGTTGATCTGGGCTTGGAGAGAGATCTTTGCACACCTAATTCGGTCCAGCTGTGGGATATCCTTGGAAAGTCCATAGGAGCTGGATACTGGTTGGAAAGGTTGGCGCCTGGCTGCATGATCTATCTTGGGAAACAGTATCGGTACATCAAAAAGAAAAACAGGAAAAATCGCGCTACCACCTACAATTTTAAAGAATACAAAAAATTGTGTGCACACATCAAATACTGCTGCAGTTCTGCTATATACCAAAAAATATATACTCAAACAAATAACCCAAAAAAGAACCGCGCTGTCCTAAGTGTGAACTTAGGTTATGTGCTTCCCCTACAGGGAAATCTAATTTACAAAATTATGTTACAATATCAGAAAATATATTAATAGATAATACCTGGAAAATGTGAAAAATAGTCACCTGAAACCAATCTGTTCTAGATGGTGTGAAATAGTACCGTCTATAACCTTAATTCAGTAAGTGCAAAACAATAAACATATCTATATATGCTATGTGTATACAATATATATGAAATTAGCTAAAAAGATAGCACCGAATACACCCTTAACTCAATAAGTAAAAAATGTGGCATGTTCATATATTCAACAACACAAAAGAAAGGAGGCACAATATGTTAACATAAAAGAATTAACAAACACAAAAAATTAAGTGATAAAGTGTCCAATCATTTGAAATCAGTCCAAAAAAACTCTGAAGTCACCACGTGTCAGATGTGACATTAAACTCTCAGGCTCTTGTTCAACATCTCAGCATATATTAAAGTGCACCACCACCGGAAGTGAAGATTAACTCCTTACCAGATGTTCTTAAACAATACGCTCTAAAAGGTCAAACCAGGCCATATACATCCATCAAGCGTCCATAGGCTCCACCCATAAGCTAAATCGCTATGCAGTCAGGCTCCAATGTTTGGCAATGACCGGTCCACCATAAAAGGGAGGAAAAACGCTCCAAATAGTGTAAAAACATTTTATTGAGAATAATAAGAAATAAGAAATGCACTTACAAAAGTCAAGCACAATTAGACGTATCACAGTAGGCAGCGCCGGCCGGACGCAATCCTCTACATCAATACTCTTTCGCCAGCTGGTCCATTCGGAGGCAATGAATAACGTGTCACACCGCCCGACGCGTTTCGTGAAATGTCACGTCGTCTTGGGGCTCGGGTGACACGCCATATTGCCTCTTTTAAAGAATGTCCTATGGTCCAGGCCTCCTCCCTCATGGGCGGCTGAAACAACACAGGCAATTCCAGGGCAGAAGTGGCGCAGGAGCGTCACAACACGCCAACCAATCGTTACACCACCGAAAACCACTCAGCCTATCACCGTTGGCTCACCGCTGGGCACCGGCGGGAGCCAAGCCTCGTTTCCGATACCGTATCGGAAATCCTATCTCCGCATGAAGGCGGAAATGACGTCCAGAACGGCATCTCAAGGCTTTGATCAGGAGAGATCCATATATCATAGCAGAGATAAGAGATTTCAGGATTATGATATACCAACTCAAAATCGTTTCCTCCCCTTATCCGACCCTGAGGCACCGAATGGATGGAGACATAATGGTGGTAATTACCAGCAAGAATATAACCCGAATGGACAATACCAGACAGGGTATGGTCCCGGACAGGGTTCTTTACAATACAACCATAGTAACAGGGCAAACCAGGGATGGGATTTTCCGGTAGACAACAGAGGCCTGAAAAGGCCCGTAGAACAAAGAGAGGAGTCCGAGGGGGGAGGCGCTTACAGTCAGCAAAAGCGAAAAAGACCCTAGGTAAAGGGATCTTCAATCTCAGCACACAGGTACTTACTGATTCGGAACAACGACTTTTGGACAAGGGACTTAAATTTGCTCTGCCTAAGGGCCTGAACAAGTTTCAGACCTACATGGATGTCCATAAGTACGTGCGGAGACTGAGTATTAAGAGATACATGTTGGGGAATCCTATTACAGACAATCAGGGAATGAGATCAGAATTTAAACATTCTGGTCTCGCTAATGCGTCACTTTTTAATCCCCCAGGACCTTTGGCTCCTAACATCAGAGTGTTTAGGGACGTGGTATTACGAGATTTAGAGAAAATTTAAATAAAAAAAGTGAGGATGCACGGAGATTTACAGAAAGGTTTGGATACCTTGTGTAATAATAAATCTCTTGTGATTAGGCCAGCAGACAAGGGAGGAGGAATTGTGGTTTTGGACAGATGTGACTATCTAAAAGAAATGCACAGGATTGTAGATGATGGTGAGACTTATACAGTGATCAACAGGGATCCTATAATAAAATATAAGAAGGAGTTGGAGAGGATTGTTGACAGGGGTTTTCGGAAAGGAATCCTCAGTGATAGAGAAAGATTATTTTTGGTACCGGTTGCTCCGCGCACACCGGTCATTTATTATCTCCCAAAAATACATAAAAATGCTATTTGCCCCCTGGGGCGTCCGATAGTCAGTGGTATTGACTCGGTGACGTCCCGGGTGGGCAAATACATTGATTTTTTTCTGCAACCGTTGGTGCAAAAGATCCCTTCTTATGTGAAAGATACAAAGCAGATTATCAATATGTTGAGTAAGATCAAACCGAGGGAAGGCCTCTGGCTCGTGACTGCTGATGTCACGTCGCTGTACACTATCATTCCCCATGAATTGGGGTTTGAGGCGGTTAGATTATATTTGGAGCGAGGCTCAGGTCTAACTCAGATACAAATAAATGTTATTCTGGAACTCCTAGAATTTGCCGCAGGACATAATTATTTCTGGTTCGATAACCAGTTCTTCCGCCAGGATAAGGGTGTGGCCATGGGGGCTAAATATGCCCCCAGTTTGGCCAACCTGTTTATGGCCAAATGGGAGGAGGACGTGGTCGATTCTCCAAGGCGACCTGAAGTCGCATTGTGGGTGCGCTACATCGACGACGTCCTCCTCCTATGGGATGGGGAGGAGCTGGATTTATGTAATTATATGGAAATGTTGAATCAGAATAATAGAGGCATTAGATTGAATTATGAATCCAGTAGGGAGGAGGTCAATTTTTTGGATTTAAATGTCAGAGTGGCGAATGACATGTTTGTCACATCAACGTATTTTAAGCCAACGGATAGAAACTCCTATATCCCTATGGGAAGTTGCCATCATGCTTCATGGTTAAAATCAGTTCCTTTGGGGCAATATATGCGCCTCAGGAGGAACTGTACCGATGTCACCACATTTGATGAACAAGCCATGATATTATCTCAGAGATTCAGGGAGAAAGGGTACGAGACAGAGGCCTTGACTGAGGCCCTGAATACAGTACGTAATAGAGATAGGTCGACACTATTGGCAGAAGGGACTGTTGACAAAGATAAGAATCAGGCGTTGTTGCCTTTTGTGACCACATACTCGATGCAACATCGGAAAATTAAGCAATTAATTTGCAAACATTGGCACGTTTTGACTAATGATCAGGTTTTGGGTCCAATCTTACCTGAAAACCCTAGGGTTATCTTCAGGGGGGTACCTACATTGGGCAGTAAGTTTGCTCCTAGTGTACAAAACCCCCCGAAGACGAATAGGTGTTTTTTTCAAAATTTAACAGGGTTTTATAGATGCAAAAACTGTCAGGTGTGCACACTGAATGTGAATAAAAATTCAAAATTTGCGAATTCTCCTCCACGAGTACACTCAAATCATATAGGGTGGAACCTTTTATAACCTGCTCCTCGGTGGCGGTAGTATATCTCATCCAGTGTCCTTGTGGACTCCAATACGTGGGGAGGACCAAGAGTGCCCTAAAAGTTAGGTTAAACGAACACATCGGCAATATTAAACGGGGCTTTGATAAGCACCATGTCTCCAGACATTATGATGAGGTACACGATAGAGATCCCTCTAACACCCTTTACATGGGAATAGACAAGTATAGACCCCATTGGAGGGGAGGGTCATTAGTAAGGGATATCTCTCGTCTAGAGATGTCCTGGATTCATAGATTAAAAACATATGCCCCTTTTGGGATGAATGTCGACATCGATGTAAATGCGTTTATAAATAACGCGTAGCGTAAGAGGGGGTCCCTAAGTCTATATTCCCCACTATAGGTCTTTGTGGAGATCTTTCTCTATCGTGTGCCAATTTGGGTATTGTGGTCCTCCATATAATATCTGTGGATAAATAGCCCTTTAGTGTGTGACCCCGCTGGAGGGTCACCTTTACTTTGGTTGGGGGATAACTTGATACTCCAATATATAGGTATAATCTTGGATGCATCATGGAGTTTATTTGGTTTTAACGTAAATAAAAAAAAAATTATTTTAGTTTTATACTTATATCTATATTTATTTTTATTTTTATTTTTACTTTATTATATTTTATTTCCTCCTTTTTTATTGTCATCTCTTCCATATACATTTTAATGATGTCACTGTGAAAGTATATTTATGGTAACGTGACCGTTGAAGGTCCTTTGTGTAATTATTTTTACATAAATGCACTTGGTAGGTGTCTAATGTGTTGTATTTAATGTATATTTTATTATTTGTTATAAGACATTTTGAATAATGTCCATTATGGTGGTCTGTTGGTACAAGCCTCCTCCTTAGTGGTGCGTCAAGCGTGCCTTTTGACATGTTTTTTTTTGCGCGGATTGAATATCATCCTTCTGTTTTTCGAACAGAATAGCAGCTATTGGGATGGGGGCGGCGGATTGACCGTCCCAAATTTGAAGAGCGAATTCCCTTCTTTTTTTCTTTTTTCCGTTTCGCTTCCTTTCTGTGTGTTTTACGTGCGGAGGGAGGATCGAAAGTGAGGCTTGGTCCTCGCTCTGCCCGCATTTGTTTCCGTGCACGTGTTCGCGTCGGGAGGCCACCAGAGATTGGTTGGCTGGCCTGACGTGACCATGTCGCTAGTGAGGGCGGAGATGCCATTCTGGAAGTCATTTCCGCCTTCATGCGGAGATAGGATTTCCGTTACGGTATCGGGAACGAGGCTTGGCTCCCGCCGGTGCCCAGCGGTGAGCCAACGGTGATAGGCTGAGTGGTTTTCGGTGGTGTAACGATTGGTTGGCGTGTTGTGACGCTCCTGCGCCACTTCCGCCCTGGAATTGCCCGTGTTGTTTCACCCGCCCATGAGGGAGGAGGCCTGGACCATAGGACAGTATTTAAAAGAGGCAATATGGCGTGTCACCCAAGCCCCGAGACGACGTGACATTTCACGAAACGCGTCGGGCGGTGTGACACGCTATTCATTGCCTCCGAACGGACCAGCTGGCGAAAGGGTATTGATGTAGAGGATTGCGTCCGGCCGGCGCTGCCTACTGTGATACGCATAATTGTGCTTGACTTTTGTAAGTGCATTTCTTATTTCTTATTATTCTCAATAAAACGTTTTTACACTATTTGGAGCGTTTTTCCTCCCTTTTATGGTGGACCGGTCATTGCCAAACATTGGAGCCTGACTGCATAACGATTTAGCTTATGGGTGGAGCCTATGGACGCTTGATGGATGTATATGGCCTGGTTTGACCTTTTAGAGCGTATTGTTTAAGAACATCTGGTAAGGAGTTAATCTTCACTTCCGGTGGTGGTGCACTTTAATATATGCTGAGATGTTGAACAAGAGCCTGAGAGTTTAATGTCACATCTGACACGTGGTGACTTCAGAGTTTTTTTGGACTGATTTCAAATGATTGGACACTTTATCACTTAATTTTTTGTGTTTGTTAATTCTTTTATGTTAACATATTGTGCCTCCTTTTTTTTGTGTTGTTGAATATATGAACATGCCACATTTTTTACTTATTGAGTTAAGGGTGTATTCGGTGCTATCTTTTTAGCTAATTTCATATATATTGTATACACATAGCATATATAGATATGTTTATTGTTTTGCACTTATTGAATTAAGGTTATAGACGGTACTATTTCACACCATCTAGAACAGATTGGTTTCAGGTGACTATTTTTCAAATTTTCCAGGTTCACACTTAGGCCGCGTACACACGAGAGGATTGTCCGTCCAACTAAGTCCGTCAGACAATCCGACAGACAGTCCGTCCTACTTTTGAATGACTTTTGAATGAACGGACTTGACCACACACGATGAACAGACAGGCCGCTGAAAACTTGCGCGATGACGTGTACAGCACGTACAACGGGACTAGAAATTCGACGTCCAATACACTGCAATGCAACCTTCGGCCGTGTAAATCCTTTCTGAGCATGCGCCATACTTAGTCCGTCGAACTAGCCTACTCACGAGCGGACTGTCCGCTGAAACCAAGTTTGGACAGACAATATTACGGAAATTCCGAAAGACTTAGTCCGCCAGACTGTCCGCTGAAAAAGTCCACTGAAGCCCACACACGAGCGGACTGTCCGCTGAAACACGTTTCAGCGGACCAAGTCCATCAGACAGTCCGCCCGTGTGTACGCGGCCTTAGGACAGCGCGGTTCTTTTTTGGGTTATTGGTACATCAAGCCTATATGCTATACGAGATACCCCTGTAGGGGTTATTGGAGCTGGTGATTGGGGACACAAGAGGGGAGCACTTAAAAGTCATCTGGATTTTGTTCCTGTGTTTATTGTCGCCAAGCACTTAAAGTGGTTGTAAACACTTACAACACACTTTGACCTACAGGTAAGCCTAGATTAAGGCTTACCTGTAGGTCCAAGAAATATCTCCTAAACCTATACGGTTTTGGAGATATTTGCCCGAAGACAGGCACCGCTGTCTACGGTGCATGCGCCGTAGACAGCGGCGCACAGGCGCACTGAGCACGGCATTTCCAACAACGGAGCTGCCTCGCTTGACGGCTCCCGTGCGCATGCGCGGAAGTGACGTCATCGCGGCTTCGCCGAATGACAGCGGCGGAGCTGCGAGACCCACCGAGAAGATGGATGCTCCGGACTACAGGGGACAGCGGTGACTTCGCTGGCTCCTGTGTCAGGTAAGTGACACATAATGGACTACAATGCGATGCATAGTAGTCCATTATGCTTTGCCTTTGCAGGGAATGAAAGAGGAAGTAAACTCATCAGGGTTTACTTCCTCTTTAATTATCACATAAGACTTTAGATGGATTGATTTTTTTAATGTATTTTTTGGACTTGGCGATCTAATTTTTTGGGGTCGTTTTATATAATTTCAACTATTTTTTATTATTTAAAATTTGTCTTATACTTTTGTGACTATTTTTATATATACATTTATTTTGATTTATTTATTTTTTATATACTTGCATTTTTGTTATTGGAGCATCACCGTTTATGTATCACTTTTAAACATTTATTTTTATCAAGTTCGTATTTATTTGGCAACCTAGTGAGGTTTGCACCACTGGTATATGCACATTGGTAATATATTAGGATTGTACTATTGGTATATGCACTTTTATTAGTCACTATAGAGGCACACAGCACCTAACAAGTGAACAGTGTCTGTCACCTTTCATTATAGCGCCATTTACCCTTATATTTGCACTATTATCATTCTAGTCCCCTATTGGGGACCTAGCAGGGTAGGCTGCACATCTTATTTCCCTTTGGCCTAAGCGCGGATACATTATTTTATTTATCAATTAATGAGCATCGCTTTTTTTGTTTGTGTGTTTTTTTTTTTTTATGGAAAACTGTTTTATTTGCATGCAATTAAAGACAATATTTTTACCTGAACAATAGTTAAATGTTTTGTTTGTATGCACTTACATTTATTATACATGTTTTATATATACATATACATATATTATACATGTCTAAGCCAAAATTAACCATCAATTTAGAATAAATCTGGAAAATAATGTAAATGACCTATCTGTCCTTCTGTTTGTCCATATTTCTATGTCTGTTTGTTCAATATATTGTCTGTGTTTTTATTCAGTAATTTTTTTTTTTATTTACAGTTTTTTACAAGCTTGGACGAAAAACTATATATTTTGCAGCCTTTTAATCAGTATCTTTTTTACTTCCACCATAATTAAAATGTTATTTGATTACTATTGGTAAGTGATTTAATTATTGTAAACGCAAAGCCTAACATTTGTATATATACTAACCCTATAATAAATTGATTTGATTTCTGTTAATGTTGAGAATAGCTGCGTATAAAACTGCTGCAAAATTAAATATATATGTTTTCCTTTACATTTAGTCTCATCTTAATTACTAGCGCTGCCAATGCATCCTGTTTTTCCTCTGTAACCTGGTTTTAAAATGTGTCTATTAGCCTTATGCTGCAACAGTTATATATTCTACATCTTCATTTATAGTTCTGTATTGCTGCTAATTATCTACTCATGTTAAAGCTAAGTGCACTCCATTTAATTATTCCACTGCACCTGTTACTCTAAGTTTTAAACTATTTTGCAGTTATTGTTCAAGTATACCTGTATATATCTTCTATATCATTTATTGATACTATTATAGTATTGTATAGAAAGTGTAAAATGGCAGGTACAGATGGATAGCTTCAAAGTATGTATTTTTGAGAGCAGCAACTTTGTAAGTGATCTAAGAAAGAGACAGGTGAAGGTACCAGGGATCTAAGATAGGGACTAGAGATGAGTCGAACACCCCCAAGTTTGGCTCACACCAGAACATGCGAATAGACAAAAAATGTGTACGAACATGCGAACACCATTAAAATCTATGGGACATGAACATGAAAAATTGAAAAGTGCTAATTTTAAAGGCTTATATGCAATTTATTGCCATAAAACATGTATGGGGACCCGGGTACTGCACCAGGGAACATGTATCAATGCAAAAAAAAACTTTAAAAGGGCCATTTATTCAGGAGCAGTGATTGTAATAATGCTTACAATTAAAAAGTAAAAATTAAATATTCCTTTAAATATCGTTCCTGGGGTTGTGTGCTTAGTCTGCCTGTAAAGTAGTGCATTTTTTCCATGGTTATAACAGTCCCACAGCAAAATGACATTTCTAAAGAATAAATTGCCGGATAAATTGTCGGGTTTCGGCAATATACATAAAAAATCATTGAAAAAAATGGCATGGGTTCCCCCCGGTCCATTGCTAGGCCTTTTGGGTCTGGTATGGATTTTAAGGGGAACTCTGTGCCAAAATTAATAAAAAAAATAGTGTGGTGGTTCCCCCAAAATCCATACAAGGCCTTTCAGGTCTGGTATGGATAGTAAGGAACCCTGTGCCAAAATGTAAAAAAAATGGCGTGGGGGTCCCCCCAAAATCCATACCAGGACCTTCAGGTCTGATATGGATTTGAAGGAGAACCCCGCACCAATTAAAAAAAAATGGTGTTGAGTCCCCCTAAAACCCATACCAGACCCTCAGAGTATACAACCTGTCAGGCTGCAGGAAAACCATGGATCAGAGAGTGCCCCCCCCTCCTGAACTGTACCAGGCCACATGCCCTCAACATGGGGAGGGTCCTTTGGGAGGATGCTTTGGAGGGTGCCCCCCAAAAGCAACTTGTCCCCATGTTGATGGGGTCAAGGGCCTCATACCTACGAATCTTGTCCAGTGGTTGTGGGGGTCTGCAGGTGGGGGGCTTATTGGAATCTGGAAGCCCCCTTTAACAAGGGGGCGCCCAGATCCCAGCCCCCTTATGTGAATGAGTAGGGTGTACATTTTACCACTACCTATTCACCCATAAAAGTGTCAAAAAAGTAAAAATTATAGGAGACAGTTTTGGACAATTCCTTTATTAAAAAAAATGTCTCATGATCTTTAATCATCTCTTCCAATGGTCCCAAGAAAAAAAATTTAAAAGACGGAGAAACTCTGCCTCCATGGGAGGTGTCCTGCCGACTGCCATCTTTTTTCTTTGATGGCTCTTATATAGCCATGGGTGGGACCACCCAGTGATGTAACCGAGTGACCCCACCCCTTCTGATGGGGTCACCCATTTACATCACCAGGTGGCCCCGTCCTTGACTATATAAGAGCCAATGGTTGTATGTGAAAATGGCACCAACCTTCTCCCCTCCCTCTGACAGGGACACTTGACCCATGTTCCATGTTTGGCACTTGTCCTGAATTAGGTGGTGCAGCAGTTCTTGAGTGGGTACCCAGGCTTACAAGATCTACTGAAGCAGGCCAGAAAAGTCTGTGGTCATTTCCGCCGGTCATACAATGCCAGTGCTCGGCTGGCTGACATTCAAAGGGAATGCAACCTGCCCGCCAACCGCCTCATTTGTGACATGTCCACCAGGTGGAACTCAAGGTTGGCAATTCTGCAGTGGCTGAACACACAGCAGAGGGCCATAAATGAGTACCTGTGTGAGTATGGCACCAGGACAGGGTCAGGGGAGCTTGGCTTCTTTTTGCCCCATCAGTGGCTGCTGATCAAAGATGCATGCACCTTCCTGTCACCATTTGAGTAGGCCACAAGGATGGTGAGCAGCGACAATGCATGCATCAGTGACAATGTCCCTCTAGTCATCCTGCTGGAGCAGATTCTTCGTGGAATCATGGACAGGGCACTTGAGAAAGAACAGCAAGAGGAAGAGGAGGACTTTCTTTCCTCTCAAAGCTCTCTTTATCCAGATAGCATTCCTGTGGGCCTGCCAAACACACAGGAACAAGAGGAGGAGGAAGAGGAGGAGGATTGTGTCAGTATGGATGTAGAGGATAACACTCAGCAACAGTCTTCAAGGGATGGTTGAAGATGGAATCCCTGATTCTGCAAAGCCTGTGAAAGGACCCTAGGATTCGTGGTATCAAGGAGAAGGATCATTACTGGCTGGCAACCCTTCTTGATCCATGTTACAAGGGTAAGGTTGCAAAACACATCCTGCCGCAGCAGAGGGAGCAGAGGATGAAACATCTTTAGGAGGCCTTGAAGAAAGGTTTGTGTAACGCATTTCCAGACTCTGGGAGGTTACCATTACCACAATGTGTTGCTGGGGCTTCGTTCAGTCATAGAAAGAGCGGTGGAGAAGGTGGCCGGCTGACCGATGCCTTTAAACTATTTTTAAGTCCTCAGTGCCAAGGTCTGATCGGTTCAAGCAACCATTGCCAGCATCTCCATTATATGGTGCAGGAATATCTAGGGGCAAGAGCAGAATTGGAGACCTTTCCAACAGAGCATTCACTGGGTTACTGACCACTGGCCAGAACTTGCTCAATAAGCAATCGAGCTACTGGCCTATCCTGCATCCAGCATGCTTTCTGAATGCACATTCAGTGCTGCAGGAGGGTTTGTAATGGATTAAAGAGTGTTCCTGTCCACAGACTCCATTAATAGGCTCACATTCATAAAAATGAATCAGTCTTGGATCAGCATCTATATAGCACCCGATGCTGTTGTAAATGATTTAACTTGAAGACTGCCTATGTTGACTATCCTATTCCTCCTCAATGTTGATGATGCTAGCTTCGAAAAATATTTTTGGTTTAGGACACCACCACCACCCAAAGCCCAATTTTTCTGCCCCTGTTTAACAGGGGCATGTAATTACAGTTTTTGACATACTATTTCACAGCAGGGCCTATTTCTGTGCCCAACAAGAGTATCTGTGAGGGGTTACAGTGTTGTGGCATCATCATCACCCAAGGCCCAATTTTTCTGCCCCTGTTTAACAGGGTCATGTAATTACATTTTCTGATATAATATTTCACAGCAGGGCCCATTCCTGCGCCCGACAAGAGTAACTGTAAGAGCTTACCATGTTCTGGCACCATTAAAACCAAAGGCCCAATTTTGCCCCTGTTTAACAGGGTCATGCAATTGCTATTTTTGAAATAATAGTTAAGCAGGGCAAGTTCTTGCACCCAAAAATAATAACTGTGAGGAGTTACAGTGTGCTGGCGCCACCAAAGGCCCAATTTTTCTGCCCCTGTTTAACAGGGACATATAATTACAATTTTTGATATAATATATCATAGGACGGCCTGTTCCAGTGCCCGACAAGACTGTCAGGGGTTGCAGTGTTCTGGTAACACCAACAGCTAAGGCCCAGTTTTTCTGCAGAGTATATAGGGCAGGCCATATAGTATATATATTGCTGTTCAGAATACATAGTGACTGGGGGCCTGGGGGACCTCCACTCTATTTTTTTTTAAGTTTTGGTGCAGGGTTCCCCTTAATATCCATACCAGACCTGAAGAGCCTGGTATGGATTTTGGAGGGGACAGCCACACCATTTTTTTGGTATTTTTGGCATGGGGTTCCCCTTAATATTCATACAAGACCCAAAGAGCCTGGTAATGGACTGAGGGGGAACCCACGCCATTTTTTTCAATTATTTTTATCTATATTGCCAGAGTCTGACAATACACTACAGCCACGAGCAGTTTTAAATAATAAAAATTCCTTTAGAAATGTAATTTTGCTGTGGTACTGATATAAACATGGCATACTAAGTACACCCCCAGGCACAATATATAAAGGAATATTTCATTTTTATTGTTTCACTTTAAGCATTAAATCACTGCTCCTGAAAAAAACTACAGTTTTTTAAAACTTTTTTTTTTTTTTTGCATTGATACATGTCCCCTGGGGCAGGACCAGGGTCCCCAAACACTTATGGCAATAACTTGCACATAAGCCTTTAAAATTAGCATTTTTAATTTTTCGCATCCCATAGACTTTAATGGCGTTCGTGTGTTCACACAAAAATTTTGCCTGTTCGTATGTTCTTCTGTGAACTGGGGGGGGGGGGGGGTGTTCGGCTTGTTTCGGCTTGTTTACTAGTCATTATCAGGAGAGATCTCAGTACAGAGTACCTGTCACTGCCCATGCTATCACACTACACAAGGGATGCTGTTCATGTCTTGTGTTAGCAATAAATCTGATAAAAATAAAGATACAGAGTAAAAAATGTAAATACCACATTTTAATTTTCTTTTTAAAGCATCTCACCCCACCGTGCTCATATGCAAATGCAAACACAGCACATGAGCCAGCATATGTAAACAGGGGTCACATCCACACATGAGGTATCACAGAGAACGTCAGAGCAAAAGCAATAATTCTACAGCCAGACCTCTTGTTTAACTGCTGACATGTAAAGGATTTTAAGGCCCGCCTATTGATAATTTAATGTATTGTATTTTGCCACCATTTCATGGACGTGGGCAATTTTAAATGCTGGGTATCTATTTACTTGATGTAACATAATCTGTTATATCTTACAAAAAAATTATTATTATATTGTGTTTGTGTGTACTAAAATTCATTAAAGTGTATTTTTCTTAAAAATTTGCATTTTAAAAATGGCTGTGCAAATATCATGAAACGTAAACAAATTCCAACAACAATCATTTTAATCTCCAGGGTCTCTGCTTTCAAAAAAAGATATGATGTTTGAGGGTTATAACACAAAAATAGTGCAGCGCTTGTTCAATCAAAATCAATCGTGTCAACTTTTTCACAGCGAATTGAAGGCTCTTTATATTTAGCTTTAATCGATGATATGTGTTTACACCAACATAATCATGCAACATCCACCTTCACTTAGGTCATTTACAGTATAGCATTTTTCCCTTTAAGTGGGGTTCCCAGGTCTTTTGCAATTGGCTGTATTTCTCCTTGTTCTCCTCCTCCAGTCCTCAATTGTGAAAGAAAGAATTTAGTAATTTATAATATAGTAATTTATTAAAAAAACAGCAAATGCACTCACATTATTTAGTGCACTTCACATCTGTGCACTTAGCAAGCAAAGCATATGTATAGGGACATATGCGGCTAACGGATTAACAAACCAACCACCTTACTTGCTGATTTACGATGTATGAGATGATGTCACCCAAAGCTCTGCCCATTTTTGTATTATAACTGCATTTTATATGTATGCAAATAACATATGGTGCACAGCAGCTGTGGGGATTGGGAAGGGGTAATTGTACACAGAATTGGGATTTAGCAGTGCAATGGATTCTTTTCTTTTATTTGGTTGGAGTTCTAAGTAATTTTCTAGCAAAATTCAGATTTTATCATGTACTATACAGGTGATACTCGAAAAATTAGAATATTGTGCAAAAGTTAATTTATTTCACTAATACAACTTAAAAGGTGAAACTAATATATGAGATAGACTCATTACATGCAAAGCAAGATACAAAAAACAAAGGGTAATAATAACCCAAAAAAAAGGGCTCAGACTTTATAGGCACAGAACACTTAAGTATACTTAAAAAAGTTCATTTATTTTATACAAAAAGGCATATTAAAAACATTCCAGAACAACCATGTCTCAGAATCAGGTAATATGTCATCAGTATGCAAGACCTATGTAACAATAAACTGTACACTTCATGTGATTAACACAATGATGACCATACCAAATGTATCCAGTACAGTAATGCATCAGAACAATAAAATTACTGCTTGCAACTGAGTATTACAACTGTTAGAGCTCTACATGTTACGCGACTTATGCTTCTTCAGGAGCTTCAAAGAGACGGATTTGCTGAAAGGTATAATAATATCAAAAAATATAATTATTACAAACATAATACAGCACATTACAATAATAATTATTAAAAGCTCTGAAATGAATTAGGATGATGCCAAAAACCAGAGCCAGCCTACCAGGAGTTGCCAACACCACCAATGAACCCAGTTTATCCTCACCAACTATGGGGGCATGTACAAAAATAAAGGAATTGTTAGTGTGGTAGAAAAATATAGTGAAATAAGATAGATGTCCAATAGATGACCAGCCTATCTCCAATCTAATGTGGATGCTAGCACTATATTGGGTACTGCCATCTCTCCAGTATATTGGGGAGTGGAGATCTGTACTAGGGAATTTAAGTATTCTTACTCTCGTTCAATATTTTTGTATCATACCCGTATGACGGCAGACATGTACCCGCATATTGGAATATACTCTTCTATATATGTTTTTATTACCTGGTGAGTCTTGCTATAATAGTTTCCCTTACTCTTCACTAATGGTTCACTGTCTTCTAATACTGTCTATTAATACTGCGCGTCGGCACTTTCCAATATTAATTAATTTCTTTAATTAATTATTTTACTATATTTTTCTACCACACTAACAATTCCCCATAGTTGGTGAGGATAAACTGGGTTCTTTTGTGGTGTTGGCAACTCCTGGTAGGCTGGCTCTGGTTTTTGGCATCATTCTCATTCTAGAGCTTGTAATAATTATTATTGTAATGTGCTGTATTATGTTTGTAATAATTACATTTTTTGTTTAATTTCTTTTTATTGAAAAAACTTAAACTCAATACAGTAGAGATTGGCACAGCCATAAAACATAAAAAACAAGTATACAGCCATCACATGTTACAATAGGGATTGTGTCTTATTATACCTTTGAATTACCGTATGGCCACTAAGAATAATGCCTCATTGGTAGGGTGGAGGGACCACGGCCTCCCACCCCACCAGTGTCCGCCACTTCAAGGAAAAGTTGCTTGGTAGTTGCATAAGAGTAGGTGGACAGCAATTATTCTATAATCCATAAGCTCCACCACAGAAAATGGCCCATCACCATTATGGTGAGACCAAGATAGAAAAAGTTAAAAAGTATAGACATAAACAACAAGTTAACAATGACAGTAACAGTAACAATACCGGCTGGTCTAACCTAAGTCCTAGATCAGGTGAGCCTGGCTGAACAACAGGCCCACACTCCCATATCTCTGTATAGGTCAAGGAAAGGAGATAATTGCAACTATTCCTCTACACCAGTTGTCCCATATTTGCCCGTTCATATCAAACTTTTTCCTGGAACGGTTACTCCTAGCTATAAGTCGCTCATAAGTGTAGTGAAGTTGGGTATTCACCATTACCTCCGAGGCACTAGGTGCTTCATTTTTCTTCCAATACCTCACAATTGAGTTTCTGGCAACTAGGAGAATGTGAGAGACCACCACTCGAAAATTAGGGGGGAACTTTTCTATGCCTAGATTGAGTACAGCTAATCCTGGGTTTGAGATTGAAAATCCCTGTGACTGTTGATATGTTACGGAATATGGTGTTCCAAAAACTTTTCAGATGCTTGCAGGTCCAGAACATGTGGAGAAGGTTGCCCACCTCCCCACAGTTCCTCCAGCAGAGCGGAGAAGTGCCCCGACCAAACTTGGAGATCTTATACAGTGTAAGATACCATCTAAGGGCTATCTTCTGTAATAGTTCCCAATGACCCACACACTTGGAAGCTTTGTAGTTAGCCTTAAGCGCATGTTGCCATTGTTCATCGGAGACAGAGACCCCTAAGTCGTAATCCCATCTCCGATAGGGGTGGGACTTAGTAAAAGTGAGTTTCTGTTGAAAGAAACTATAGAAAAGGGCAATTCCCTTAGGGGGGTGGGCTGTGCATTGAAAAACCGACATACTTCTTCCGCTAGATGGATACTATGGTGTTTGCACTTTCTTAAGAGATGGGAGATTTGGTTGTATTTATACAGATCATTAGGTGTTAGGCCAAATCTACTCTGCAGTTCGGGGAATGGAATCAGAGCTTGGTCTTGAAATAAGTCTGCCAACCACTCTATGCCTCTATTGATCCACTTCGTTGTGGAGAAGTTAGGACTCATGTGATCCAAGATGCTAAGAGGAATGGGGATTTCTTTGATTTCAAAGAATTTATTAGTTTTCAAAGACAAAGTACAAATATATGATAGGTGCAGACATAAGTACATAGAATACATCCGAGATTGGTCGGCCAACTGAATATTACAAATACAAGTGTAACCCAACAAACCCTGGGACCTCTAGAGGTAAATAATCTGATCTATCAAAATGTAACCCTGGGGAGCGGCATGACTTCGAGTATCCAGGAAAAAGAGAAGGTTCAAAGGCCTCAGTGGATCAGCCCAGCACCCCTAATGGGAGCTCGCTGTGCCAGGCTTTCTCCACCCAGGCCACCAGGAACCCTCCGCTCCCATTAAAGATCCAGGGAGGTCCCAGAGTGGTGAAGGTTTATGTAACTAAGGCAAGAGCTTCAAGGGGAGGACCCTCGGATCAACTGTACGGTCTAGCTGAGAAGCTAACGGTCCCCTCTGGTTAAACTATGAGACCGAGGTACAAATATGCCAACACAAACAACTAAACTTGAAAAAAGACAAAAGAAAAAGAGGAAAAGGAAAAGGAAAGAAAGGGGGTGGGGGATACTAGATGGGAAGAGACACATTAGGAAGGAAAAAGGCCGACAAGGGAAACGAGAGGGGACAGAAGGGCCCAGACCAGACCCAAGGCGAGAGAGCCAGCGGTTTAGGACTATCTGTAAGGGATGCTCAAGTTATGGGCCGGCTGGGAACTAGGGAAGGAGAGGGAAGAGCCAGGCGACAGGACCGAACCCAGACACCAATCATCAAACCAGATCAAGTTGGCGAAACGCCCGTAACGAGGGAAATGCCCACGTGTTGGGCCCACGGCTCCCATATAGATTCAAACTTATCCCTGTAATCCAGTAAAATGCTCGTAACTTTTTCCTGAGTCATGATCCAAGAGATCTTACGTTTGGCTGCATGAAGGGAGACTTTGGGCTGTTTCCATGCTTTAGCTATGGTGACCTTGGCACCCAGTAACATGTAGTGTATCAGCATGCTAGTAAACTTGCCAATTTGGGGAATGGGACCATTTAGGAGAGCCACAACCGGTGTTCTAGGGACCTGAATACCCGTTACCCTAAAAATTAAGTTGAATATCCTCCGCCAGAAGGGCCTAAGTTTTACGCATTCCCACCAGATGTGGGCCATATCACCTACCATTTCACAGCCCCTGAAGCAGAGGGGGTTGGCCGAGGGGAACATGTGGGCCAATTTGGACGGGGTCAGGTACCATCTAGTCAACACTTTGATATTGGCTTCTATCAGAGAGATATTCCTAACCCCTTTATAGGCTCTGGAGTAAGAAGAATACCAGGACTCCAGCTCCCATTGAATTAGGAGATCCCTCTCCCAGGCCAACATGAAAGAAGTCTTGTTGTCGTTCCGAGCTAGTGCCTGGTATACAACCGAAATTCCCCCTCTTTGGTCTGTGGCTTGTCCACACCACACCTCATAGTCGGTGAAGCGTGGAGGGGCCAGTTTCTCCTTCCAGAGCCCATGAAGGTAATGTTGAATTTGAGAGAACCTAAAGAGTTCCAAATTTGGAATCTCCAATTTCTTTTTGCAATATTTTAGAGTGATGGAACCAGAGGGGGTGAAGAAGTGGCCAATTCAGTACAGCCCCTTATCCAACCACCATTTGAATGCTTTAATATCCAACCCTGGTAGGAAATCATGGTTATTAAAGATGTGGGCTAGTGGATGAGAGTCTGACACTAAGGAAGTGTTGGATTTTAACCTATCCCAAAGGGAGAGAGATTGAGATAATATGGGAGAGAGAATGGGGGGGCGCTCCCTGTGAGGAATCCAGAGCAGGAAGTCTAAAGTGTATGTAGGGGCAGCCTGTCTCTCTATTTGCAGCCAGTCAGGTTTTTCGAGTCTGGAGTATATAGTAGACAATTGGGCAAGTCTGGCAGCTTGGAAGTACCAAGTCAGTCTGGGAACTCCCATCCCCCCTTTCTTCCTCAATCTAAAGAGTGTTTCGCGGGGCAACCTGTGACCTGCTTTTCCCCATATAAACTGGATCACCTTCTTCTGAAGGGATTGCAGGTGGTCAGACCTTATGTTAATCGGGATAGCTCTGAATAAATAAAGAAGCCTAGGAAGGAGAGTCATTTTGAGAGAGTGAATTTTACCCAGCCAAGAGAGATTCCCTTTAGCCCAAGTTTGTAGGTCTGCTTCTAACCTATTGTAAGTAGGAGGAAAGTTGGCTGAATACAGCTGTTCGATTTTAGGAGTAAGCTTGATCCCAAGGTAATCTAAGAAGGTGTCTCTCCACGCAAAGTCAAAACTGCTCCGGAGGATGGACACTGTGGCTAGGGGTAGCGAAATATTAAGGGCATGGGATTTGGAGTAGTTAACCTTGAGGCCTGATGCCTTGGAAAAGGTATCTAGGGTTCTGCAAAGGTTCGGGAGTGACGTGATGGGGGATGTTAAGAAGAGGAGAACATCGTCCGCAAAAAGACCGCATTTATGTGTCTGAGACCCACATGAGACCCCTTTGATGTCCGGGTTGGTGCGGATGGCTATGGCTAGCGTCTCAATGGCTATTGCAAAGATTAGAGGGGATAAAGGACACCCTTGTCTGGTGCCCCTGGCTATGTTAAGTGGTGGGGAATAGTGCCCTAATAAGCGAATCGACGCTGTCGGAGTCGAATATAAAGAGTGTAGAATGCCCAAGAATCTGTCTCCGAAACCCCAACGTTCCATGAGCGAGAAAATGTAAGGCCATTCTATGGAGTCGAAGGCCTTATGTAGGTCCATGGATAAAAGCATACCCTCTTGTTTGGGTCCCCCTTCCCAGTTGGATTGCAGGATAGAAACTATATCAATAGCCCTTCGGGTAAGATCCGGCCCTTGTCGGCCAGGGATAAATCCAACTTGGTCTTTATGGACATATCTGCCAATAAAGGAAGCTAGCCGGTTGGACAGGATTTTGGTGAGTATCTTGAGATCATTATTGATAAGCGATATGGGTCTGTAATTCTCCACTTCCTCCAGATTCTTGTTCGGCTTAGGGATGACCGAGATGTAGGCGGAGTTCAACTGGGGGTCCAAAGGTGAACCCTTAGTTATTGAGTTAAATTTTTTTGCCATATGCGATGCGAGAGTATCTACAAAAGTTTTATAGTATGGCACTGAGAGGCCATCAGGACCTGGAGCTGATCCCGTTTTTAGAGATTTTATGACTCCCTTAATCTCCTCAACTGAGATTTCGGCTTCCATGATATCTCTGTGGTCTGTTGAGAGTGTAGGTATGGGCAAGTCATGAAATAGAGTCTCACGTGCATTACGGTCATCCCCTGGAGTCGAACTGTAAAGTTTGGCATAAAATTCTTGGAATGACTTAAGTATTTTGGTGGGGTTGGCAGAGAGCGCTTGTCCCGAGACTCTAATTTTGGGGAAAGAGTGGGTATGAGACCTAGGGGTTAATTTGGCTGCCAACATGGAACCAATCTTATCCTTCTGGTTATAAAATTTGGCACTGCACCAACGGATTTCTTTTTCCGTTCTGGCGGTTAGCGCTAGGTTTAGTTCTAGTCTAGAGGCATCAACTAGGTCCACTAATGCCCGAGAAGGATGCTGCTTGTGCTGAGATTTCAGGGTCTTAAATTTGGTTTCAAGGTTTTTGATATCTATCATTCGCTCTCTTTTAATGCGTGAGGCTATGCTTATTATTTTGCCCCTGACCACTACTTTGTGGGCTGCCCAAAGGGTTTCTGGGGAGATCCCGCCCACTTCATTCAGAAGGAAGTATTCTTTCAAGGAGCTCTCAATGTCTTTTGATGCGCTGGGATCATTCAAAAGAGATTCATTAAGCCTCCATTGAGATCCCACCACCTTCGTTACTACATTGTGTACGGAGACGCAAACTATTGAGTGATCTGAACAGGAAACATCAAGGATGGTCGCTTTGTGGGTAGATGGGATCATCCCCGGGGGGACCAGAATATGGTCAATTCTAGCGTAGGATTGGTGAGGGGAAGAGTAGTGTGTGAAGTCTCGTTTGGTTGGGTTCAACTCTCTCCAGATGTCTATCAGGCCGTGGGCATGAAGGGTCCTAGCTATGGACAAGCTGGCTTTGGTGGGGCGTGTAAGCTAAGCTCCCAGAGGTCTAGATTTGTCAAGTCCCTGATCGAAGGCGACATTTGAATCTCCTCCAAAGATCACCTTGCCCTCTGTTAGGGGAAGCAAGGCCGTAAGAAGGTCTTGAAAAAATTTAGGTTGACCCTTGTTGGGAGCGTAATAGGAGATTATGGAATAGAGAATGCCCTCGATCAAGCCCTTGACCAAATTGAACCTGCCCTCTGGGTCTCTAAGGGTGGAAGAGTGTTCAAATCTACAAGACTTAGCAAATAGGGCGCCCACCCCTCGAGTTTTGTTCTCAGCATTTGCTAAATAGAAGTTTGGGTAGTGTGGGTGGAGGAATTTGGGGCTGTACCGAACTGGGAAATGAGTTTCTTGTAGTAAAACTATATCAAGATTAAGGGAGCGATATTGTTCAAAGGCCAGTTTCCTTTTTCTGGGGGAGTTCAACCCCTGAGCGTTGTGAGAGGCAATTCGGAGAGCCCTCTTAGAGCTATCTGAGTTGGTCATAGAGCCCCGATTGTGGCAAGCTGTGGGGCTGGACATCTCTTACCCGTGAGGATTTTCTTCCGATGAGGTCTGGCATAAGAAGGGGGGAAGATCCGGACTGAGATCAGAGTTGTGTTCCGCGTGCGTCCTGTCGGCTGGCTCCGAAGGGGAAAGAAGAGGGAGAGAGGGGTAAAGAGAGAGACAAATACAAATAAAAAGGACATCTTCTAAGAAGATCTACGGTGCCTAGGGAAAGGTATCCCCCAGAGACCAAAGAGCTAAAGTCGTCGGCGACCTCTAACTAAGGGCCGACTTCCCGTCGCACAGAAACAGAAACCTGTCTCTGCGGGAAGGGTGGAGGCACAAGGGGATCACCTCTGCCCCTTGCTTATAAATAACATTGTGTAGAGAAAAAAAAAATAAAACCCCGGGCTATACCCGGAACAGCACTAGAAGGAAACTCAAATAGATTAAGAGCTGACCATAATCATCAAATAGACTTGGTAAATTTTCAATAATCTATATCATTCAGACAGAAGTAAACCAAACCATAACCCAACCAAACTCAGGGTAGGGGTTGTCCGTGGACCTAATAAAAGAACATGGAAGTCCTGGATGCATCCCCTAGGGAGAATACAATACAAACAGAACTAAAATCTCCCCCGAGGTGTCAAAACAATGAGCAAAGAAACTACTGATTCGACTGTCAAAAAAAGGGGGGGGGATCCCTAGGTTAATAGGAACCCGGCCCTCCCTCCCTCAACAGTCGACAGGGTAAGGGCAAAACTGGGTGTGCTGGGCTAGCGTATCACCCTCAGCAATGTCAGAAAGTCAAACAGCAAGAGGCCCTGAGGGGATGATGGGGAGTGCATCCAAGTAAAAAAAAAAAAATAAATAAAAAATTGAAAATGAAAAAATGGTAAAAAACAACCGAAAAAAAGTCAATAAAGGGCCCGCGAGGGGACAGGTTATAGAGGGGGCTCAGGGCCCCGACCGGAACAGAAAAATCGGAAGGTCTCATTGTGGTGGTCTTCCCTCTCTTGATTTCTTGTTCTTTCCCGAGATCCATAGGGGGGAGACTGGGCTCGTTGGTTGAGGACGCTTGGCTGAAGCAGCAGCGTTGGCCGACACTTCCATGGGTGCTTCTTGGGATAGGAGCTTCAGATGGAGGAGCAACTTTTCACCTTCTTGCAGGCTGGAGAAAGCGTAGGAATGGCCTTTGTAGTTGAATCTGACTGCAAAAGGGAAGGCCCAACGGTATTTGATCTCCTGGTTGTATAGAACTGTAAGAAGCGGCTTCAGGGCTCTCCTCTTCTGGATAGTGACTGGGGACAAGTCAGCAAAGATTTGAAGCTGGTGACCATGGTAAGAGATCTGTTGTTGGAGTCTCGACTGCTTCAAGACCTCCTCCTTCACAGCATAGAAGTGTGGCTTCACGAGGACATCTCTCGGGGAACCACCCTTTCTCAGGGGTCCGAGGGTTCTGTGGGCCCTGTCCAATTCCAAACGGTGCGACGGTATATTCGGGATTAAATCCCTGAAAAGGTCCTGGACTGCCGTGAAAACATCGGAATAGGACTCAGGGAGGCCACGTATCCTAAGGTTATAACGTCTGGATCTATTTTCAAGGTCGTCGATCCTGGATAGGGCCAAATCCAGTTGCTCCTGGAGGGTCTGAATGTGTGCAGCATTTTGGTTGGTGCGCGACACAGTAATGTCTAATTTGTTCTCAATGGCTTCCATTCTGGAGCCTAGATTTGCAAAATGTGATTTCATCTCTCTGGTGATCTGGGCTGCAGTGTTAGCTAGACCCCTTTCCAGGTGGGTTGAAAACTTGAGAAAGAGGTCTCCCTGCTGGGAGAAGGAATCCTGTTCAGGCAGATATGGAGATGGTGCGGCTAGGAGGTTAGGAGAAGTAGGCCCTGAAGGAGATAGTACACTGTCCTCCATGTGGCGGCCCAGGAGTGATTCTGTGGAGGCTGGGGATGGTGTCTGGGGATAGTGATGACCTCCCTGGGTTACTTGAGAGTATGAGAGTACAGCTGGGGCTATTACTTGCCTTTGATCCGGCTTCTTGTCCTCTGTGGCTGTGTGAGGCTGTGAGGTATTCTGAACGGCGGCCATCTTGGTACACCCGTTCGTTCCGGCCTAATGGAAGTCCGGCCCCAGGCCGCCGGACCGGGCATCTGTGAATGTTCCCGTCGGGATCCCCTATGCGGAGCGGGTCCGATTGGTCCGGTTCAGTCGGTGCTGTAGTGCTGCGGGCTATCGCGGGGCAGAGGTGATGCGGAGCTCCCAGGTTAGGCGGCCATTACGGAGCGCCCGCGCATGCGCACTCGGCATGGGGATTTCTATCCTACTTGCAGAATGGGGAGTTAACTGATGGAGATCCCTCTACACCAGCAGGGAGGCCTGCAAAGTGTCTGGAAGTTGCTGAAGAGGGAGAGGGTCGATTGTGTCCAAAAAGAGGAGGAGTTTTAAGTTTTTAGTAGGGCTCAGGGTTCGTTCAATGGCACTCCACAAACAATGCTTTAGTTGGGTGATGATGGCTGCTTGGTAGTAATCACAGATATCGACCAAGCCCATACCTCCAGCAAGCTTATGTTTAACTAATAAAACTTTAGAGCATCTGGGGCACTTGGATCTCCAGATGAATAGAGACATCAGTGCATTGAGCGCTTTAAAGTGATTGGGGAGTGGGGCAATGGGCAATGTCTGAAAAATATAAAGTATCTGGGGTAGTATTAACATTTTAAAAGAAGCCAAACGGACAGACCAGGATAGTTCAACCCCAGCCAGCTTGTCCAGCTCCTTAGTGAGTTTCCCAATCAACGGAGTGTAGTTGGTCTCAGCAAGCTTGTGGGTTTCTGTGGTGATTTGAAGCCCTAGATAGGTTATGGTCGACTCATTCCATTTATATGGGAGACATGTCTGTAGGTGGGTACGGAGAGTGGGTGGGATACCTAAATCTAGGATGATTGATTTTGGGAAATTTACTTTGTAAAAAGAAATTTGGCTGAACTCCTCAAGTACTTTGTGGGCTGAAGGTAATGAATTTTTAGGGGATATGAGAAATAAGATAATATCATCTGCAAATAGGTTTATGTGGTGGGGCCTACCTTGTATGGAGAAGACTGCAATTTGTGCGTGGTTTCTGATCCTCTCCGCCAAAGGGTCAACCCTGCCTCATCCCATTTGATATGGTAAAAGGGGAGGATAAGATGTTTGTGGTATATACTTGTGCTGAGGGTGCCGAGTAGAGGGCCAAAATAGTGGAGAGGATCGGTCCCGAGAAGCCAAACCTGCATAGTGTATGCGTCATATACCCCCAGTGAATCCTGTCGAACGCCTTCTCCGTGTCCAAAGATAGGAGCAGCAGGTTGTTCTGGCAGAATATCGGAGAATAGCGGAGAAATGCCAGGCCCTCCTTCAGAGTGGTGATCACCTTTGTATTCCCTTCATGAGTGATTTATAGCTTTAGCGGATAGCCCCATCTGTAGGGAATGTTGTGATTATGTAGTGCCTTTGTTACCGGTAGGAGTGCCTTCCGCCTTTGCATTGTGTGCTGAGAAAGATCAGCATACATTTGGATGTTAGAAAACTGATCAGGGAGAATGCTTGTTTTGCGAAATGCAACATAAGTTGTTCCTTTGCATGAAAGAAGTGTACACGCATTAGCACATCCCTTGGGATATTTTCCCGAAGATGGGATGGTTTAAGCAGCCGATGAATGCAGGCAATTGTCAGCTCTGACTGCGAAAGAGCAGGAAGAAGGGTCTTCATCAGGTCTTGGGCATATTGAGTAAGTTGTGCGGGTAATACAGATTCCGGAATTCCCTGTAATTTAATGTTATTACACCTGGACCTGTCTTCCAGGTCTGCCATCTTGGATTTAAGCCAGGAGATATCGTCAGCCTGCTTGTTATGGGCATCTACCAGCGAGTTATGTGCAGAGGCAAAGTCTCCCATGTTGCTTTCCACATGGTCAAGTCTGCCCCCTTTACACCAACTTCTGCTTTAAAATTGCTTATGCATTGCATCATGTCTGCATGGAGGGATGCTCTTAAGGAGATGAGCATGTCTTTCAGGGTTGTGTCAGTTTATCAGAGGTAGGGAACTCTGTAATGAACTCTGCCATCTCTCTTGTGTCTTCTAGTGAGTCTTGCCATGCACTCATCTGCTGGGTGTCTGTGGCAAGCCTGGGTCTGGATTTTGCAGGACTTCTTGATAGCGGGGTTGAGGTTCCTGGAGAATGCCTGCCAGCTCCATTGCGGGTGTCAGAGCTGCCCGATCCTGCTGGAGAGGAGCCCGGGAGACTCGTGCGCTGGCTCCGCCGCCGGCGCCATCTTGGCTTGATTCGCGGGAGGCCGGTGGGAAGAAGTCTGGCAGTTTCTTGTGATATACCATTCCTCTGCGCTTGCAGGACATCACCGGAGGTTGAGGGGACACTCCGGCGTGTATTAGGCGGCGTTTCCGCAGAGAATCAAGCCCCAGAAGTCGCGGGATCCTTGTTGCAGAGTGAAGCAATGTCCTCAGATGTCCATCTGGCAACACGCGGTAGCCACGCCCCCCGTAATAATTATATTTTTTTATGTTGTTATACCTTTCAGCAAGTCCGTCTCTTTGAATCTCCTGAAGAAGCGCAAGTCAAATAACATGTAGAGCTCTAACAGTTGTAATACTCAGTTGCAAGCAGTAATTTTATTGTTCTAATGCATTATTGTACTGGATACATTTAGTATGGTCATCATTGTGTTAATCACATGAAGTGTACAGTTTATTGTTACATAGGTCTTGCATACTGATGACATATTACCTGATTCTGAGACATGGTTGTGCTGGAATGTTTTTAATATGCCTTTTTTGTATAAAATAAATGAACTTTTTTAAGTATACTTATGTGTTCTATGCCTATAAAGCCTTTTTTCTTGGGTTATTATTTCCCTTTGTTTTTTGTATTCATATATTTGGGGCATGGCACTTTATACCATAGCAGTATCTACAGTACCACATTTTTCATTAAATGGAAAGCAAGATAGTTCAAGCAGTGATTTGTCATAATTGTGATGATTATGGCTTACAGCTCATGAAAACACCAAATGTACAATCTTCGAAAATTTGAATATTGTGAAAAGGGGCAATATTTTAGGCTCAAATTGTCCCACTCTAATCAGCTAATTAAGCCATAACACCTGCAAAGGGCTCCTGAGCCTTTAAATGGTCTCTCAGTCTGGTTCAGTAGGAATCACAATCGTGGAAAAGACTGCTGACATGACAGTTATGCAGAAAACCATCATTGACACCCTCCATGAGGAGGGAAAGCCTCAAAAGGTGATTACAAAAGAAGTTAGATGCTCCCAAAGTGCTGTATCAAAGCACATTAATAGAAAGTTATGTGGAAGGGAAAAGTGTGGAAGAAAAAGGTGCACAAGCAGCAGGGATGACCACAGCCTGGAGAGGATTGTCAGGAAAAGGCCATTCAAAGTGTTGGGGACTTTCACAAGGAGTGGACTGAGTCTGGAGTCAATGCATCAAGAGCCACCACACACAGACAGGTCCTGGACCTGGGCTTCAAATGGCATATTTCTCTTGTCAAGCCACTCCTGAACAGCAAACAACATCAGAAGCGTCTTACCTGGGCTAAAGAAAAACAGACATGGTCTGTTGCTCGGTGGTCCAAAGTCCTCTTTAGTGATGAGAGCAAATTTTGAATCTCATTTGGAAAGTAAGGACCCAGAGTATGGAGGAAAAATGGAGAGGCACACAATGCAAGATGCTTGAAATCCAGTGTGAAGTTTCCACAGTCTGTCTTGGTTTGGGGAGCCATGTCATCTGCTGGTGTTGGTCCACTGTGCTTCATTAAGTCCAGGGTCAACGCAGCCATCTACCAGGAGATTTTGGAGTGCTTCATGCTTCCTTTCGCAGATGAGCTCTATGGGGATGCTGACTTCATTTTCCAGCAGGATTTGGCACATGCCCACACTGCCAAATGCACCAAAACCTGGTTCAATGACTGTGCTTGATTGACCAGCAATCTCGCCTGACCTGAATCCCATAGAGAATCTATGGGGCATTGCCAAGAGAAAGATGAGAGACAATGAGACCGAACAATGCAGAAGAGCTGAAGGCTGCTGTCAAAACAAGAGTCTAGTAGACATCCCAGATATAATAAAGTTTGAAACAGGAAGTCATAAATTATATTATAAAAAAATAACTATAAATAATTATAACAAATAATACATTTTATCCAATAATGTAATCAAATCAAAAACACAGAAATTTGCTCAGTTGCAGAATTGTTGCTGTCTACACTTTCAGTGTCTGTTAAAAAAAATTCCCCACGAGTCACTATCGCTCAAGTCTGCAAGTGATTCCAATTTACTATCGCTATTTTCTAGCTGATCTAAAACTGCTTTTGACATAAAGTGATGCTTTTTGGTTTCCATAGACATTCTCAAGTTTCCAGAAAGAAAGAACAGTATATATAATATAAAACTAAAGGCAGGGCACTGGACAAAGCATTAAGGACAAAAGGGAGGTGAAATAATTTGATACAGTAATGTAATCTAACAGATTACAGTGTACTGTATGTGTTATATATTTTTCACTTTTTGATTTTGCTGCCGGACTCCAACCCCATGCATCACGCAGCTCGCAGGGAATGGAGCATGGAACAGTAATACATCAAGCAGATGATCCAGCGGAGTACATAGCAGGGGGACATAACAGGATCCTGGGGACAAGGTAAGTATGCTGTACATGGATCCTGCAAAGCAATCCTGAGTGTGGCTTGGGGTTACTGCTTCTGGTAGTGAAAATTCACCCCGAACCTCACTCTGGAATATTTCCAGGAAGAATAAGATTGTTAAATTAAGCTTAGAGCTGTACCAGATTTCTATTGTATTTTGCACAACACCTTGCTATGATTAATGGATTGCAAATATTATTTAAAGCATTTTTAATATTTTGAACTATGTAAAAGTCATAATTCAGTAAAAAGGAAAACTTCTAATTAGAACAATAATTTGTGTATACTGTATACCTTACTTATATAAAATGTCAAATTAGCTTCCAAAGTTGACAGAGTAAGTGACTGTAGACTAACTGAATTTTTAACTGTGCTTTGATGAGTTTTTCAGTTTTAACAGCTTAATGTCCAGCCACAGTACATTTACTGCAGCACAAGCAGGCAGGATCATGTACATGTACGTCATCCTGTATGTTGGCTGCTGAAAGCACAGTCGCCGATCACAATGTCAACAAAGCTGTTATGAATGAACTTCATGCATAATAGCTGTGATTCCTATAGTGATCCTGTGATTAAACCACAGCTATCACATGGTACCTGGGCCAATTACAGCACTCTGTATCATGTGATAGCTGTGGGGCAATCAAAGCATGCAATGGTAAATCACAGCTATTATGAATGTGACCCATTTATGACAGTTCAAAACATTGCTGATACAGTGACCATCGCTGTAACAGCAATCAAAAAGTAAAAAATAATCCCTGATCACCCTCTCAAAGTAGTACAGTGTCACTACGAAAGTATGTAAAAAAATAAATAGTAATGTCACCTTTTAACATATTGTCACCATTCTGTGTCCCTGATCACCACCACGCTAGTCATATGATGTCACTGTACTGCATTGGTGACAGTACGTACAAAAAAGTGAAAAAATACATTTTAACCACTTACCAACCATCTCATAGCACTTTTACTGCTACAGCCTGCACTTCAGGGTATCAGGCGGGAGTGCACGCCACTGGCCACCTGATGTCCCTGGCACCCACTATTTATTCTATACACAGGCAGAACAGCTATCTGCATATGTAAACAAGTCAGATTGTCGTTCTGTCAGTACAAAAGGCATGGATCCTGTGTTCCTGCCTCCCCAACTACACTGAAACACCAGCTAGGCACACAGTTAACCCCTTCCCAGACAGTGTCATTAGTACAGTGACAGTGCATATGTTTAGCACTGATCACTGTAAAAATATCACTGGCCAACAAAAAATTGTGACAAAAAAATTACAACTTTGAAAAACTTGCCATGCCTCTTACTAAATACCTTAGACTGTCTACTTTCCAAAAAAGGGTCGTTTGGGGTTACTTGTACTGTCTTGTCCTTTTAAGGGCCTCAATAATTGAAATAGGCCAGCAGTACATCAAGATTGATACATTTTCAAATATATATCATAGTTTGTAGAAGCTATAACTTTCACACAAACTGATTATTATACTTTTACTAGGATTTAATTTTTATTTTTTTACAAAAGTGGCTATAGCCACTGGCAATAATCACTTGTAAAAATCTGACATGCTGGTTGTACCAAAGTCGATCAATGGATCAACTTGGGTAAAATCAACATGCCCATAGAGGGTTCAAATCTCTGCCGGTCCTTGCTGAACCAGACAAGATTCAAGTCATCTATGACTAGTTTAAGATGACCTAATTGTTGTAAGCTAAAGGAAAGTGCACAGAGATTATACAATCAAATAGTATAGTGTAAGGCCAACTTAAAAGTTCCTTCATCTCTTGCTCTGACACAACTTTCCCAACTGAGTTTCTTCAGCTGACTCTAGCCTTTGAATAAAGTTTGGAAAAACCAAACAACTAGGTGGGACTTTATATTGCGCCTGGACCTGTCTTCAAGGTCGGCCATCTTGGATTTAAGCCACTCAATGTCCTCAGTCTGATCATTGTGTGCATCAACTAAGGTGTTGTGAGCAACCGCAAAGTCCCCCATTTTCTGTTCCACATGATCCATTGTGCCACTCAGCACTCCCACTTCAGCTTTAAAGTTACTAATACACTGCATAAAGTCCGTGTGAAGTGAGGCACGCAGGGAGACAAGCATGTCTTTTAGGGTGGATTCGGAGACAGGCTGGTTAGTGGCAGGGAACTCAGATATGCATTCATGAATTTCTCTGGTATCAGCAGAGGAGTTCTGTTCAGCGCTCACCTGCAGTGCTTCTCCCGACAGTCTCGGTCTAGATTTCGCTGGGCTGCTGCTGATCGGTGTGGATGTCCCTGGCGATCTCCTCCCCTGTCTGTCGGTGGGTGCTGGGCTCCCCGAGGAGGCCAAGGAAGGACCAGGGGAGGAGTGTGTGCTGCCGCCGGCGCCATCTTGGCTGGACTCGCGGGCTGCCGGTGGAAAGAAATCCGGCAGTTTTTTAGGCTGCCCAGTACCTCTCCTCTTCAGCGACATCTCCGGAGTGTGAGTGGACTCTCCGGAGTATTTCTGTGTGGTTTCGCCGGCACAGGGGATCCACAATGCGGATGAATTCCTGTCGCTGGAGCGGAGCTCTGTCCCTAAGCGGCCACTCACCAGCGTGCGGTAGCCACGCCCCCTAGGTGGGACTTTATATGAAGCGCAAGGTGTGTAGAGCCAAGCACGACCATCCCCGATAATTTGAACCAAACCGAAAAGACGAAGACAAGTGGGACTTTATATGAGGCATGCACCCTGGAGATAACCCGGTGATAGTGAATATGATAGGTACCTAAAGTAATATAAAAAACCAAAAACGTTGCATATAAACATCACATGACATCAATTGGCACTAAAAGGTTTAATTATATAAAACAATTTTTTTAATAACACAAGAATATTATAATAGTTCATATTATAAATATTATAAAAACCCAAATTCATCAGACAGAGGTCTCTAATATTGTAACAAAAATGTAATTAACAACATGATCAATTCATACTGTAAATGCTGTAAACAACAAATTCATTCAGGGCAGATCTCTATGACAACTAATTATATCCCAAATTCAGTTATATATAAACCAATTGATATATAGAGTCATGTACTGTTATAATTGTAGACATAGGGGGGCAACTATTTGGCTCACAATCCCATAGTAAAACAACAAATTGGTTCATATTGTAAACATTTGTAAGTAGCCATATTCACCACGACGTGTCTCCATAGTAATTAGTTACAATCATACTCGGTTGGCACAGTCCAGCTGATATATAGAGTAAACAGAAGATGACAATATAATGTAAAAGGGAGAGCATCTATTGGCTCATAATGTAAGAAGGAGAGCATCTATTGGCTCGACACATTTCGTGGCGACTGCCACTCTTCAGGAGCAGGTATGAAGTGGGTGTCTATAAATGTTAAGAAACAATGCGTTGGACAATTTATATATATATATATATATATGCCATAGATCTATTAGGGGAGAGAGGAGGGGAAGGAAAAGGAAAAGGAAAAAGGGATAAAACCCACTTTTCCAAAACGACTTACAGGTGATCCTATACGTTGGGGCATAAAAAAATTGTTTTATATAATTAAACCTTTTAGTGCCAATTGATGTCATGTGATGTTTATATGAAACGTTTTTGTTTTTTTATATTACTTTAGGTACCTATCATATTCACTATCACAGTGTTATCTCCAGG
Organism: Lithobates pipiens; assembly: GCF_037356315.1. Classification (NCBI taxonomy): domain Eukaryota; kingdom Metazoa; phylum Chordata; class Amphibia; order Anura; family Ranidae; genus Lithobates; species Lithobates pipiens. The sequence goes on from NW_027507903.1 coordinate 236,930,220, forward strand.
GTGCATGCCTCATATAAAGTCCCACTTGTCTTTGTCTTTTCTGTTTGACTCTAGCCTTTGAGATTTACAGTACCCTAAGAATCTGATCTTTAAAGGGTGCTGAGACAGACATGTGCAGAACATATTTGAGGCTGTATATGTGTGGTCAATTCAACCTTTCTTTCAGCCAATGAGTATACCAAATAAAAATAAAACAGTCGGACATGTAAACTCTTGTTACATTGGTACATCATGGTACATCAAGTATTATAGTAAATAGTTAAACTTCACAGCAAAAAAGGTACAATTAAAAAAACTGTATGTTAACCCATCTCTGCAACATAGGGATGATTTAGGGTGATGTGGATGAACTTAGGTACTGTGGGTCTATGTGAAACAAAAGCTTTCACATGTAAATATTGAGAACTACAATCTTTCTAGCAGAGCACCACAAAACCTTGTTTCATAGCACAGATGTAGTGCTAATATTAAGTCATTGCTCAGCTTGTCACCAGCGTTTCATGCTTTTTCGTTTTTGTCAATGCAGGACATGGAAAATATGGCTTTTGTAATGTTTGGTTTGGAGAAAAATTATACAAATTAATCATGAAGCAATACTGTCCATTTTTTGGATCATAGAAAACAAACAATCTTAAAAGGACACTACAGTGAAAACTGAAACCAGACCTTTAAAAGATCAACGGTGGGTATAAGCTACCTGCTGTTTTTGATTTTGATTTAGGTCTAGCTGTGAACCCAAATTACTGTACATTGGGAATGTAGTGATTAAGTTACCTTTGTGTCCCCAACCATAGATGATTTAGTCTCTTTGCTAGCTCTCATAGAGAAACAGAGAAAATGTGAAGGAAGGAATCTTGTGGGAGCACAGCAGTGCACAAAAGACTTTGCCAAATCTAAACAGCAATGGAATACATAATGTTATGTTAAAGGTAAATTTGACTTTAAGTTGGCTGACTTTATTGCTTGAGGCAAGGTTGCTATTTCAGCTGACATTAAACAGAAACATTGTGTAACAATTCCCTTGACCAGAGTATAGTATTTCACTTTATAATGAATCTTGGCGACAAGGGTAACTGTACAGAAAGCTCTAACTTAACAATTTTAAGAGAATAGAACAAATAATTTATCAATCTCTCAGATTTTAATATGTTCTCCAATATTTTTAGGTGAGTCAATCATCAGTTTGTTCCCATTATTTCTGTATATGGTACTTTGTCCACTCACCATTATTTTTATAGGGGAAATACAAAGTCGCTTTAGACCATTAAATGCTGCATCACAAACCTTTATTTAAAGTGGACCTTCTCTCCCTTTTACTAAAATTCACATCAGTGTGCATATCTGTATTCTAATGTGAAATCATCTAACATTTTGTTTTTGTTTTTTTAGATTTTATTTTTATTTTTGTATTTACTTTTCTTCTGTCCAATTCCTGGTTTCCCTAAAGGCACTGATGCCTAGAGTCCTCACTGATGCCCACAGGGAAGGTAATAACATCAGTGCCTTCAAGGTGATCTCATACCTAATCTGCAATATAGAGTGCCTTGAAAAACTATTCATACCCCTGACATTTTCCACATTTTGTCATGTTACAACCTAGAATGTAAATGTATTTTATTGGGATTTTAGGTGACCAACAAAAAGTGGAAGTAAAATTATAAATGGTTTTCACAATTTTTTACAAATAAATATCTGAAAAGTGTGGAGTGCATTAATTGCCTTCAGAAATCACCTAATGAGTTCACCTGTGTGTAATTTAAATTCCGTGTAAAAATATGGGTTCTGTGAAGCCCTCAGAGGTTTGTTAGCCCTTGTACACACGGTCGGACATTCTGACGAAAAATGTCAGATCGGACCGCGTTGTTGGATAATCCGACCGTGTGTGAGCTTCATCTGACTTTTTCCGTCGGAATGTCTGACCAACAAAGTTTGAGAGCTGGATTTAAAATTTTCCAACGACATGATCTGATACGCATCAATTCCGATCGTGTGTAGCCTAGTCCGACGGAAAAAGTGCCACACATGCTCAGAATAAATTCTGAGAAGGAAGTGCTTGGTCAGGTAATCGATATAGCACATTTGTCATACTGCAATGTTAAAAATTGTTTAATGCAGCGCATTCTCTTTTTCTTTATAATGCTACAAGAATGAAATTGTTTTGCTGCTCATATTCACACACTTCTCCGGGAACTTATTTCTTTATTCTTTTTGCTGATTTCATGAATACAATATTTTAATTTTTCAGATCTCCCCAATCATTTTTTTTGTGTAAATTTTGTGGTTGGTTTTTTAATCAAGATCTCCTTTTTTGACATTTTGCTCATGTTTGTAATTTTTTGGGTGTGTTTTGTGTGTCAACTTACCATAACACCATTATTATCTTTTTATTTTATTGTTTTCTTTTTTAATATTAAGGAGGTTGTTTGGTGTTGGTGCCCCTTGTTATTAATTTGACTTTGTATTTTTGAAATGTACCTGCCTACTCACAAATAAACTGTCCTTTCTGAAGTGAAACACATAGGCAAGTATTTCTTGAACCAAAAAAAACCCTTTATTTAGGTGTCATAAACAAATAAAGAGGGAGGCAGCACTGGAGAAACTGGGGAAATAAACAAAGCCTTTGGCCCCCAGGGAACACATCAACTATTTAAATGCAAAAATTAGTGGCCTGAGGAGTACATATCTGAGGGAGAACAGTCTGGTCCGAAGTCCAAGAAACCCAGAACAGCAGCAGATGACATCTATGTCCCAAAGAGGAGGGACTTGGGATTGAGTCAGGCTCCTAGGCCTGCCCACCTCTTGGCTGCCACTTACCCCTGCCTCCTCCTGGCTGCCACTTACCCCTGCCTCCTCCTGGCTGTCACATTCCACACTCTCCTCCAGGCTGAGGTCTTCCTGTGTATGAAAAAGGGACATAGTTTTAGGTTCATCAAACACACACGATTTTCAGCTCTTGACTGTTGCAAATTGTTAACAAATAGAAAAGACTATCATTCTGAGCCCAGCATTTTTCACTTTTGGCCCAAATATTTTGGCCACTACTGTCTATTGATATGTGAAACACTTTCTAAAATCAGCAATTAGTGAGCAAAAATCAAGTTAACATCATTCATTTTTACTCCAAAAATATGTAGAACAATACCATACCTGGCTCAAGCTGGGCTCTTCCACACCTTCCTGACTGGAAGGCCCAGGTTGGGTGTTGGAAGACTCAAAAGGGGTGGAATGAAGCATAGAAGGAAGCATGGAAGGAAGAGTAGAGAGAGAGTAAAGAGGGATTCCCTGACCTCAGCCTGGTCTGACAGAAAATGCATCCTCTCATTGTACCACAGGGACATAAACTTCATCTGTTGCTGCTCCAGTTTTCATGGACTCCAGCACCTTCTTGCGCTTGTGCTTTTTTTTGTGTAAATTTTGTGGTTTGTTTTTTAATCAAGATCTCCTTTTTTGACATTTTGCTCCTCTTTGTAATTTTTTGGGTGTGTTTTGTGTGACAAAAAATGCATCCTCTCTTCGTACCACAGTCTGGGGACATAAACTTCATCTGTTGCTGCTCCAGTTTTCATGGACTCCAGCACCTTCTTGTGCTCCCTCAGATATGTACTCCTCAGGCCACCAATTTTTGTTTTTAAATAGGTGATGTCTGCCCTGGGGACCACCGGCTTCACAAACTCCAGCATTTTCTCCATCGATGCCTGCCTCTTTAATTGGTTGCTCTAGTGGGGATGTTTAGCTTGCCACAAACAGGGCAGCTCCCTGTACTTGTTGATGAACAGGGGGAGAAAGCTGTGGTCGTTAAACCCATCCATATTATTATCTGCAAGACACAACACAAGACAAACCCTAATGTCAGGCTAAACTCTCCTAAACTTGTCCCAATATAGGCCTCAATCTAGAAGCATTATTGGCTAGTGATGTACCAAATTAAAATTGTACCTTCATTTGAACAATCGGCACATCAGCTCCTCCCTCTGCTCACAGATCATACGTACGACACACGTGTGTTGCAGTTTATATACAGTGTGCATGCATGAAACTCTGCCCGCCCCTAACGTTCTTTCTAGTCTATTCCCTGCCCCTTCTCTTTCATTGCAGTGGGGAGAGCACATGGCGGAGACACAGCAGGTGTGCACAAAGCATACTAGCAATGAGGAGGAGGAGGAGGACGAAGAAAGCCCGGAGCCAGAAACATCCCGATCCCAGAAGAGAAGATTTAAGGCCTCAAATATGTCTTTTGGAGAGATGTTGGAGATGGTGGACATATTGAAGAGGAAGGACAATGATGGGAAATATGGACCTTACCCAAACCCAAATGTCAGAAAGGCCAAGATCATAACTAAAGTTGTGAAGAGTCTTCAGAAGAATTTTGGGGTACGACGATCCGTGGATCAACTGAGAAAACGCTGGTCAGACCTGAAACTGAGGGAGCACGATCAGTACAGAAGGATCAAGCGAGTTCTTCAAAAATTTAAGTAGTTGTGTGTTCATATTATTATTATTGCTTGCATACTGCTCCATGTGCTTTGATTTATTAGTGTTGTACAGTTTAAAATGGCCACTGTCATGTTCATGGGTTCAATCGTTCGTAAAAAACATAGTTTGTTAGCCCACTCCAAAGACGATGTTTTGGCAAGTTGCACTTGACTACATTTGTTCACAAAACAGGTAAGTTTTCCAGCTTTAGAAAGTGCCAAAAATAATGTTTTCAGCTTTGAACTCAAACCCAAAAAACACAATTGTATGACATTTCCAAGCAATGTTTCATATTCCTATTTCTGCCCTCAAATATCAGTGTGCTAAGTATTCCTTTTTTACATTCTCATAGGGGAGAGAAGACTCAGGACGTCTGAGGACACCAGGGACCCCACACCTCCCAAAGAAGGGAAAATACCAACACCAGAAGCTAAGGAGGAAGGAGAGATTGTAGAGATTGGCGAAACTGGCACCACAACAGGTGAGTGTCTGAGACCACAGCTTCATTTAAGCTAATCAATGTATGCCTGCATATTTATAATACACAGTATTTTTTTGGTTTATTTTTAGGTGATGTGGATGTTGTGGAAGAAGAATCGCATTTTACCAGTCTAAGTGCCCAGATCATCATCGGGGAGATAATGGGGTTTAGATAATATCAAGAAAAACTTTAATGATGTTCAACAAAAAATTAAGAACATCATTGATGTTTTAGGGAGAATCTGAATACACCCAAAACTAGCTAGCATCCATTTTCATTTTTCAAAAAAACTTTTATATTTTTAGAAAATCCACATTTGGAAGATGCACACAGTGTTTCAACATATGCTATCTTCCACCATGGGGGATCAATGTTCGCGCTTTGAGGGTGCAACTACTTCCTTGCTTCTAAAGTGGCTGAGATGAAGATGTAGCACCCCCAAAACATGCACATTGATCCCCCATGATGGGAGATAGCACATGTTGACATTAGGCATGGGATCAGGAGGAAAATGCCCAGATGGATTCACAATTTGTGTGCATCTTCCAAATTTGGCTTTTACAGGAGTGACACCCCATGTGATGAAGGCAATATCAACACAGTTTCAACATACTTATGTCTGATATTGTCTTCACTTTTCAAAAGTTGAACTTTGTATGTTCCTGTGTTCTGTATGTTATGCTTTGATACATGCCTGTTTACACAAAAACGCCAAGTTATATAAATGTTACCAAAAATAATGTTTTATATACACCAAATATGTTGGTTTGTTGTAAAACCCTTTTCTATACGCACATGTGAATGTGCTTTGAGTAAAAAGTTGAATTATGAACAATGTGTGGCTTCCATTTTCAATGCGCAAAAGCATCATTTGTAGTAAAGTTGTTGTTTTCTGTGACAATGGGTGTTATTTACTATTACTATAGGCAAATCCACGTTGTACTCCAAGTGCAGTTTCAGGTGCACCTTTGCAGTGCACTTGTAGTACATAGTAGATTTGCCTTTAGTAAATAACACCCACAGTGCTTTTTAAATTTCCCCAATCATGCCATTTTTATGACCCCACACATTTCTGTCATGGTGCTGAAAATTAGCAATATTTTTTTCAGTAATGCACTACATACATTAACAACAAAAACAAGGTGTGTGTAGCAGACCCTCAACACAATAACATTATCTGAAGAAGAGACTGTCACCTCATCTCGCACAGAAATTGGGTTTGCACTGTTGTAGAAAAAGGCCCCAAAAAACACAAAAAAACCTAGGAGACACCTAAAACAAAGCCAAGCTGTAAACGAAAACAAAGATTATTGGAGTTTGAAAGAAAAATTTATTAAAAAAAATGCCTCTCAGACATTGTATGGCTTATCAATGGCCCCCCTACCCACAAAGTACTCCATATATCTTGTTCTGACCTTGCGGGCGATTTGGGGAGGGCAAGCCAGGATGGCCAGATTCAAGGGCCATCAGGTTGGCATGTTCAGGCAAGTCTGCATCAGGCCCCACTGAGGCCACATAGTTTGGTGAATGTTTTTTCAAAAAATTGTGCAGAATGCAGCACGAAAGCACAATATGATTGAGCTTATAATCCGCCATGTGGATTGGAGTCAAAAATAGGCGGAACCAGCTGGCCATTATCCCAAAAGTGTTCTCCACTACTCTTTTGGCTCTGGCCAGCCGGAAATTAAAGATCCTCTGGTCCAGGGTGGGGGTCCTCATCGGGAAAGGCCAGATCAGATGGTTTACCAGAGCAAATGCCTCATCCGCAACGAAAACAAAGAGGAGTCCTTCCACATTCTCCTGTGGAGGTGGCAAGCCCAGACTGCCACTGTGGAGATGCCAGTAGAACTCCATCTGCGCAAACACTCCACCATCCGACATCCGGCCATTTTTACCCACATCCACATAGATGAAGTCATATGTCGCTGACACCACCGCCAACATCACGATACTATTATACCCCTTGTAATTATAATAGTAGGGGGGTGGGATGATGCAGACGTGTTTCCCATCAATTGCACCTCCACAATTGGGAAAGGCCCAACGGGTGGCAAAGTGGGAGGCCACAGTCTGCCATTCCTGTGGCGTTGAAGGAAACTGTGGATTCAAACAAGAAAAAAAAATTAGTCATTTTGCACATCAACATTGCAAGCAGATTAGACACAAACATTTTTGCCCAAGATCAGTATAACATTTTTTTAAATTAGTATTTAAAGCCAAAAGTATAAGGTCCCCTTATCAGATTCCTCACCCCCCCCTCCATTTGATGGGCCATTGCAAAAAAAAATTAAGGGGGGATGTTTTGGACAGTTAACCCTCTCCACTTCATTGAGAGCTGAATGCATAAATAATGTACTTTGGCCAGCCCCTCCTTACTTACACTATTGACAGCCCACCGGACAGGTAAGAAGTGTCATAATACAAAAAAAACAAAAAATAATGAACACATGGAAGCACATTTTTACATTCTGCTATTACCTATCAAGATAATAATAGGAGAAAAAAATGAAAACAGTAGCATTTGAAAGTATTGAGGCAGGCCCTTGCACTACATGCTTAGGTGAATTCATCTATAAATCTGACTACAAAAGAGGTAGGTATAGTGTGTATTGGGTTTGGCAAAGTCAGCAGATAGAGGATTGCTATCAGCTGACCTAGCAGTTGGGGGGAAGGGGGTTTCTAATGAGATAGGTTAGCAACATTAAATACATAGAATGTGATGTTAAAGGATAAAACTTACCTTAATATAGTCCTTCTGCAGGACCTGAATTATGTCAGAACAGGTCTCTGGAATAATGATTTCCAGAGCCTGGAGTGAGATGCCTGTCGAGAACTTGAGGTCCTGAAGACTTCTCCCTGTCTCCAAGTGCCACAACGTAGCGATGAGCCTCTGCTCTGGAGTGATGGCTTGCCGCATGCAGGTATCCTGCCTGCTGATATAAGGGGACAGCAAAGCCAGCAGACGGTGGAAAACGGGGTCCGTCATCCGGATATATTTCCTGAAATCATCAGGATTATTCTCCCGGATCTCACGAAGCAAAGGCATGTGTGAGAACTGGTTATGCTGGCGCAACCAATTCTTGGTCCACAAACTCCTCCTCGCCCTGTTCATGGACCGGGCTTGTGTCAAAGCTAAAAGCCCAACACCAAGTCCCTACACAGAATGAACTCTACGATGAGTACGTACATGAAACAGGGCTTCAAAATGGTCAGCTGGTCAGAATGGACTAGCAGAAAGCACCGATAAACAGCAAGGCCTGAAAGAATGAACAGAAAACCAGAAACGAGCGGACAATAAGCAATGTAAATCAAAGCGTACTATACCAAGATATAGTCCGCAATGACCAACAAATGCGAACTGACTACACGCACTTATAAGCAGATATGCACCCACAAGCACAAACTGAAGAGCAGTAATGATCTGAAGCACAAATATGAAAAGCGCGAATCGTCTCTAACCAAACTTCTACTAACACGCGATAAACACGAGATCAGCAGGAGCCCAAAGGGTGCCGCACATGGTGCTGAACCTCCCTTTTCTAGTCCCACATACTGTGTTCTTCTTGACCAGAAATTTCGACAACTTTGTCTTACCGTGTGTATGCAACACCAGTTTCGGACTAAATCCGTCGGAATTTGGTGATCGGAATGTCCGACCGTGTGTACAAGGGCTTAGAGAACCTTAATGAACAAAACAGCATCGTGAAGGCCAAGGAACACACCAGATAGATCAGGGATAAAGTTGTGGAGAGGTTTAAAGCAGGCTTAGGTTATAAAAAATATCCCAAGCTTTGAACATCTCACAGAGCACAGTTTAATCCATCATCCGAAAATTGAAAGCATATGGCACAACTACAAACCTATCAAGACATGGCTATCCACCTAAACTGACATGCCGGGCAAGGAGGGCACTAATCAGAAAAGCAGCCAAGAGGCCCATGGTAACTTTTGAGGAGCTGCAGAGATCCACAGCTTAGGTGGGAGGATCTGTCCACAGGACAACTATAAGCCTTTGTACACACGGTCGGACATTCCGATGGACAATGTCCGATAGGACCGTGTTGTCGGATAATCCGACAGTGTGTGGGCTCCATTGGACTGTTTCCGTCGGAATATCCGACAGACCAAGTTTGAAAGTTGGGCTATAAAATTTTCCGACAACATGATCCGATCACCTCAGTTCCAATCATGTGTAGCCTAGTCCGACGGACAAGGTGCCACGCATGCTCACAATAAAATTCTGAGACGGAATCGCTCTGTCAGGTAAAACTACCGCTCGTAATCGATATAGCACATTCGTCACGCTGCAATGTTAAAAATTCTTTCATGCAGCGCATTCTCTTTTTCTTTGTAGTGCTACCAGAATTAAGTTGTTTTGCTGCTCATATTCACACACACTTCTCCCAAACTCATTTCTTTATTCTTTTTACTCATTTCATCAATACAATATTTTCATTCGTCACATCTCCCCAATCTTATTTTTTTTTTTTTTTATAATTTTGTGGTTGGTTTTTTTAATCAACATCTCCTTTTTTGACAGTTTGCTCATCTTTGCATTTTTTTCGTGTGTTTTGTGTGTCAACTTACCACAACACCATTATCATCTTTTAAATGTATTGTTTTCTTTTTTAGAAGGGGTTGTTTGGTGTTGGTGCCCCTTGTTATTCATTTGACTTTGTATTTTTGAAATGTACCTGCCTACTCACAAATAAACTGTCCTTTTTGAAGTAAAACACATAGGCAAAAAAAACTTTATTTAGGTGTCATTAACAAATAAACAGGAAGGCAGCGCTGGAGAAACTGGTCAATTTGGTGAAGCCTTTGGCCCCCAGGGCAGACATGAACTAATTTGAAAATGCAAAATTGGTGGCCTGAGTAGTACATATCTAAGGGAGAGCTGTCTGGTCCAGAAGTCCAAGAGATCAGGAAGAGCAGATGACATCTAGGTCCCCAGGCTGTGGTCCTACAAGAAGGTGCATCTTCTGTCAGACCAGACTGAACCCAGGCATCACTCTCTGGTCTTCCTTGGGCACTTCCCTCCAGGCTTCCTTCCAGGCTGTGGCTTGGCTCCTGAAGTTGTGGCAGGAGGAGGAGGGCGATGGTCGACCTCCTGGCTGCCACTTGCCACAGCCTCCTCCTGGCTGAGGTATTCCTGTGTATGAAAATGGGACATCGTTTTATTTTTTTGGTCATCAATCACACAATTTTGTGCTCATGACTGTTGCAAATTGAATGTTACCAAATAGAACAGACTATCATTCTGAGCCCAGCATTTTTCATTCTTGTCCCAATCATTTTTGGTCACTACTGTCTATTGAGATGTAAACCACTTTGTTAAATCACAACTTATCAACTGATCAATAATAATATCTAGTTAACATCATTAAATGTACGACAAGAAATATTTTCAACAATGCTATACCTGTCTCAAGCTGGGCCCCTCCACATGTTGCTGCCTGGAAGGCCCAGTTGGAAGACTGTAGAGTGGTGGCCTGGGTTCCCCCTGGTCTGCCAGAAAATGCAGCCTCTCATAGTACACCATCCTGGGGAAATAAATGTCATCTGGCTCTCCTGATCTCAGGGAATTCTGGTGCTTCTTTCACTCCCTGAGATATATACTCCTCAGGGCACCAATTTTTCCCTTCACATAGGTCATGTCTGCCGTGGGGACCATAATCTTCACCAAAGCAAGCAGTTTCTCCAGGGCTGCCTTTCTCTTTCTTAGGTCATTATAAAAGGGGTTGTTCTTCTGCCACAGGCAGGGCACCTCCCTGAGCAGATCAATGAATAGCCCCATAAAATTTGATTCCTTGAAGGGATCCATCTTGTCTGCAAGACACAACACAAGACAAACCCTAATAATAATGCCATGCTAAACTCTCCTAATCTTGTCCCAACATAGGCCTATATAGAAGCAGTATAGGCTAGTGATGTACCAAGTTAAAAATTGTACCTTCGTTTGCACGATCGGCGCGTCAGCTCCTCACTCTGCTCACAGATCGTACGTATGACACAGGCGTGTTGTGTTTTATATACAGTGCGCATGCATGAAACTCTGCCCGCCCCTGACGTTCTTTATAGACTATTCCCTGTCCCTTCTCTTTTGGCGCAGTGGGGAGAGCACATGGCGGAGACACAGCAGGTGTGCACTAATAGTTCCACTAATGAGGAGGAGGGCGAGGAAAGCCTGGAGCCTGAAACGTCCCAATCCTGGAGGAGAAGATTTAAGGCCTCAAATATGTCTTCTGGAGAGATGTTGGAGATGGAGGACATATTGAAGAGGAACGACTATGATGGGAAGTATGGACCGTACCAAACCAAAATATCAGAAAGGCCAAGATCATGACTAAAGTTGTGAAGAGTCTTCAGAGGAATTTTGGGTTATGACAATCCAAGGATCAACTGAGAAAATGCTGGTCAGACCTGAAACTGAGGGAGCACGATCAGTACAGAAGGATCAAGGAGTTCTTCAAAAAAGTAAGTAGTTGTCGTGTGTTCATATTATTATTATTGCTTGCATACGGCTCCATGTGCTTTGATTTAATGTTGTACAGTTTAAAATGGCCACTTTCAAGTTCATGGGTTCAATTGCGCGTAATAAACATAGTTCGTTAGCCCACTCCCAAAACGATGTTTTCCCAACTTGCACTTCACTACATTTGTTCACACTACAGGTAAATATTCCAGCTTTAGAAAGTGTCAAAAATAATATTTTCACCTTTGAACTCGGCCAAAAAACACAATTGTACGACATGTCCAAGCAATGTTTCATATTCCTAATTCTGCCCTCTGTGTGCTAAGTATTCCTTTTTTACATTCTCATAGGCAAGAGAAGACTCAGGACGTCTGAGGACACCAGGGACACCACACCTCCCAAAGAAGGGGAAATACCAACACCAGAAGCAGAGGAGGAGGAGGAAGGAGAGATTGTTGAAGTTGGACAAATTGTCACCACAACAGGTGAGTGTCGGAGACCACAGCTTCCAGTAAGCTAATCAATGTATGGCCGCGTACACACGGGCGGATTGTCTGCCCAACTTAGTCCGCTGAACCGTGTTTCAGCGGACAATCTGCTCGTGTGTGGGCTTCAGCTGACTTTTTCAGCGGACAGTCTGACGGACTAAGTCTTTTGGAATTTCCATAATTTTGTCCGTCCAAACTTGGTTTTGTCCGTCCAAACTTGGTTTCAGCGGACAGTCCGCTCGTGTGTAGGCAAGTTGGACGGACTAAGTATGGCGCATGCTCAGAAAGGATTTACACGGCCGAAGGTTGCATTGCAGTGTATTGGACGTCGTATTTCTAGTCCCATCGTACGTGCTGTATACATCATCGCGCAAGCTTTCAGCGGACTGTCTGTTCATCATGTGTGGTCAAGTCCGTTCATTCAAAAGTTGAACGGACTGTCTGTCGGATTGTCTGACGAACTTAGTTGGCCAGACAATCGGCCCGTGTGTACGCGGCCTATGCCTGCATATTTATAATTCATGGTGTGTTTTTTTTTTTTTGGTGATGTGGAAGAAGAATCACATTTTACCAGTGAAAGTGCCCAGATCCTCATTGGGGAGATAATGGCGATTTAGAGAATATACAGAAAAACATCAATGATGTTCAACAGAAAATGAAGAACATCATTGATGTTTTGGGGAGTGTCTGAAACACCTCAAACTAGCTAGCATAGTTTTTCTATTTTTCCAAAAAACTTTTATATTTTTCAAAAAGCCAAATGTGGAAGATGCACAGAGTGTGTCAACATGTACTATCTCCCATCATGGGAGATCAATGTACGTGTTTTGTGGGTGCAACCCCTTCCTTGCTACTAAAGTGGCTGAGATGAAGGGGTTGCACCCCCAAAACATGTACATTGATACCCCATGATGGGAGATAGCACATGTTGACATTAGGCATGGGATCAGGAGGAAACTGGCCACTTTTGGATTCTCAATGTGTGTGCATCTTCCAAATTTGTCTTTTCCAGGGGTGAAACCACATCTGATGAAGGCAATATCAGCACAGTTTGTACATACTCATATCTGATATTGTCTTCACTTTTCAAAGTTGAACTTTGCAAGTTCCTGTGTACTGTATGTTATGCTTTGATACATACCTGTTTACACAAAAACGCCAAGTTATAAAAATGTTACCCAAAATAATGTTTTCTATACACCAAATATGTTGGTTTGTTGTAAAACCCTTTTCTAAATGCACATGTGAATGTGCTTTGAGTAAAAAGTGAAATTATCAACAATGTGTGGCTTCCTTTTTCAATGCGCAAAAGTAGTATTTGGAGTAAAGTTGTTGGTTTCTGTGGCAATGGGTGTTATTTACTAAAGGCAAATCCACCAAGTGCAATTTCAGGTGCACTTTTGCAGTGCACGTGTAGTGCACAGTGGATGTGCCTATAGTAAATAACAACCACAGTGATGTTTAAATTTCCCCAATCACGCCATTTTCATGATCCCACATATTTCTGCCATGGTGCTGAAAATGAGCAATATTTTTGTCAGTAATGCACTACATACATTAGTTACAAAAACAAGATGTGTGTGTGTAGCAGACCCACAACATAATAAGATTATCTGAAGAAGAGACTGTCACCTCATCTTGCGCAGAACTTGGGTTTGCACTGTACAAAAAAACAGCAAAAATACCTATAAGACACCTAAAACAAAGCCAAGCAGTAAATGAAAACAAAGATTATTGGAGTTTCAAAGAAAAATGTATTTAAAAAATGCCTCTCAGACATTGTCTAGCATATCAATGGCCCCCCTACCCACAAAGTCCTCCATGTATTGGTTTCTGACCTCGTGGGCGCTTTGGGGGGGCAAGCCAGGACGAGCAGCTTTAAGGGCTGTGAGGTTGTCATTTTCTGGAAAGTCTGCATCTGGGCCAACTGAGACCACATAGTTTGAGGAATGTTTTTTCAAAAAATTGTGCAGAACACAGCAGGCAAGCACTATATGATTTAGTTTATATTCCGCCATGTGGATTGGTGTCAAAAAATAGGCGGAACCGGCTGGCCAGTATTCTGAAAGTGTTCTCCACGACTCTTCTGGCTCTGGCCAGCCAGAAATTAAAGATCCTCTGATCCGGGGTGAGGGTCCTCATCGGGAAAGGCAGCATCAGATGGTTTGACAGAGTAAACGCCTCATCCGCGACGAAAATGAACGGGAGTCCTTCCAGATTCTCCTCTGGAGGTGGCAAGCCCAGACTGCCACTCTGGAGACGCCAGTAGAATTCCGTCCGTGCGAACACTCCACCATCTGACATCCGGCCATTTTGCCCCACGTCCACATACAGGAAGTCATAGGTCGCTGACACCACCGCCAACATCACGATACTATTAAACCCTTTGTAATTATAATAGTAGGACCCCGAGTTGGGGGGTGGGACAATGCGGACGTGTTTCCCATCAATTGCACCTCCACAATTGGGAAAGTCCCAATGGCCGGCAAAGTGGGAGGCCACAGTCTGCAATTCCTGTGGCGTTGAAGGAAACTGTGGAGTGAAACAAGAAAAAAAAATTGTAATTTTTCACATCAACATTGCAAGCAGATTAGACACAAACATTTTTGGACAATATCAGTATAACATTTTGGGAAATTAGTATTTAAAGCCTAAAGTATAAGGTCCCCTTATCAGAGTCATCACCCCCCCATCCCCCCATCTGATGGGCCCTTGCAAAAAATGAGGGGGGGATGTTTTGGACAGGTAACCCTCTCCACTTCATTGAGAGCTGAATGCAGAAATAATGTGTGATACTTTGGCCAGCCCCTCCTTACTAACACTATTCGCAGCCCACCAGACAGGTAAGAAGTGTCATAATATCAAAAAAAAAGAACAAATGGAAGCACATTTTGACATTCTGCTATTACCTATCAAGATAATAATAGGAGAAAAAATACCTGAAACTGTAGCATTTGAAAGTATTGAGGCAGGCCCTTGCACTACATGCTTTGGTGAATTTGTCCATAAATCTGACCAGAAAAAAGGTAGGTATAGTGTGTATTGGGTTTGGCAAAGTCAGCAGATAGAGGATTGCTATCAGCTGACCTAGCAGTTTGGGGGAGGGGGTTCCTAATGAGTTTGGCCCAATCAAAAAAAAAAAAATCTGGCACTCTGCATGAATTTAAGCACACACATAACATTTGTACACATTTAAGGTGGTGTTTAGGGGAAAGCAATACTATGGAGCTGACAAAATACACTGCTAAGTTACTAGACTATAGGTTTAAGAGCATGCTGGGAAAGTTAGTGAAGGCAAATATGCATGAAGGATAAAAAAGGAACTTGAAAAGCTTCCAGCATGCATGAGGACAAAGGGGCACAGCATATCAATTAGAGCATATTGCAATCATGGTAATTAGAGAATGAGGAAAGAAATCCAATACATTAGTAATCATTAAATACATAGAAAGCAATGTTAAAGGAGAAAACTTACCTTCATATAGTCCTTCTGCAGGACCCGAATGATGGCAGAACAGATCTCTGGAATAATGATCCCCAGAGCCTGGGGGGAGATGCCTGTGGAGAACTTGAGGTCCTGAAGGCTTCTCCCTGTCGCCAAGTAGCGCAACGTGGCGATGAGCCTCTGCTCCGGAGTGATGGATTGCCGCATGCAGGTATCCTGCCTGCTGGTATAAGTGGACAGCAAAGCCAGCAGATGGTGAAAAACGGGGTCCGTCATCCGGAGATAATTCCTGAAATCATCAGCATTATTCTCCCGGATCTCACGAAGCAAAGGCATGTGGCGCAACCAATTCTTGGTCCACAAACTCCTCCTCGCCCTGGTCATGGACCGGCCTTGTGTCAAAGCTAAAAGCCCAACACCAAGCCCCTGCACAGCACAAACTCTACGATGAGTACGTACACGAAACATGGCTTAAAGCGGTCGGCTGGTCAGAACGGACAACAGAAAGCACCGATAAACAGCATTGCCTGAAAGAATGACCTGAAAACCAGAAACGAGCAGACAATAAGCAATGAAAATCAAAGCGTACTATACCAAGATATAGTCCACAATGAGCAACAAATGCTTACTGACTACACGCACTGATGAGCAGATACACATCGACAAGCACAAACTGAAGAGCAGTAACGAACTGAAGCACAAATCTGAAAAGTGCGAATCGTCTCTCACCAAACTTCTACTAACACGCGATAAACACAAGATCAGCAGAAGGAGCCCAAAGGGTTCCCGGACGTGGTGCTGAACTTCCCTTTTCTAGTGCCGTTGTACGTGGCTTACGTCACCGCGTTCTTGGCAACCTTCCGACAACTGAGTCCGACTGTGTGTATGCAACACCACTTCCAGACCACTTCCGGACTAAATCAGTCGGAATTTATCGACGGATTTGGTTGCCGGAATGTCCGACTGTGTGTACGGGGGCTTAGTCATGCTCTCCACAAATCTGGCCTTTATGGAAGAGTGACAAGAAGAAAGCCATTTTTTAAAGAAAGTCATAAGAAGTCCCTTTTGCAGTTTGCAAGAAGCCATGTGGGAGACACAGCAAATGTGTGGAAAAAGGGGCCTAAAAGAAAAACACTATGTGTGGGGGGAACGTACATACTTCACTGCCCATCACCCTGAACACACCATCCCCACCACGAAACATGGTGGTGACAGCAGGTTTTGGGGATGTTTTTCTTTAGCAGGGAAGCTGGTCAGAGTTGATGGGAAGATGGATGGAGCTAAATATAGGGCAATCTTAAAGGAAAAAGAATTGAGACTGGAGTGGAGGTTCACCTTCCAGCAGGACAATGACCCTAAACATACAGCTAGAGCTACAATGCAATGGTTTTGATCAAAGCATATTCATATGTTAGAATGGCCCAGTCAAAGTCTAGACCCAAATAAAATTGAGAATATGTGGCAAGACTTGAAATTTGCTGTTCCCTAACGCTCTCCATCCAATCTAACAAAGCTTAGGTTATTTTGCAAAGAAGAATGGGCAAAATGTTCACTCTCTAGATGTGCAAACTGGTAGAGGCATCCCCAAAAAGACTTGCAACAGTAATTGCAGTGAAAGGTGGTTCTACAAAGTATTGACTCAAGGGGGCTGAATACAAATTGTCAGGGAAGTCGTCCACAGAATACAGCTGACATTCTCAGGCACACACCTGTACACAGGTGCCGACAAAGTACACACAGATCAGCCACGGGCCAATCAGTAGATACGCATGCGCGTGTGCGAACATGATCACGCGTTCGCGTGCACGCTCACGCCTGTCACCAGAACTGGCACCAGACAGCCTATTTAAACACAGAACTCAGTACTGTCTGGTTGCTGCTTGGTGTACAGCGTTACATGAAATCTTGTTACCCTGTGTTGTTCCTGAATACCGTTCCAGCTTGCTACCTGACTTCGCTCCTGCCTTCTGTTATACCTGATCTGCCTACCTGTTGTCAAGCCTGCCTGTGACCTGACTACACTCCTGTCTGCTGTTGTACCTGATCTGCCTGTCTGCTGCCAAGACCTGCCTGTGATCCAGATACGCTCCAGCCCGCTAGCAGCCAAGCCCAGCATTCCACCTGTGTGTTCCTGGCTACTACCTACACAGACTTCAGGACTTAACCCAGGCACTCTTGCTCCAAAGTGCTCCAGCACCAGCTGTCCCACTATCATTGGCCCTTGAGCCGGAGTTGTACGGTAGGCCTTCCTCTACATGTCAGGCTCACCACCAGGTACGTGACACAAATGGACGCCACGCAAAAATTAAAACCATTTACCATTTTCCTTACACTTCACAATTATATGCCACTTTGTGTTGGTCTAGCACATAAAATCCCAATAAAATAAATTTTTAATTTTGGTTATAACATGACAAGTAGAAAATTTCAAGGGGTGTGAATACTTTTTTCAAGGCACTGTATCACAATATCTGACAGCATTGCACATGCACAAGATGGAGTGCATGACATTATTTAAGCTCATCTCTCTTTTTTTAACAGACAAAGGTAATATTGCACATACATGTGCAAGATGAGATGCATGAGGCTCCAACTTTCACATATGCACTAGGACTAAATTTTGAACTGGCTACAGGAAAGAATTTTCAAAATAGCGGATCAGAAGTAAGGGCACCAACAAAAGAAAAACATCATCAAAAAGGATAAAAATGGAAGGAGAATGAGCTTGGAGGTAGGTAAGGGTATTTCATTATCTTTTAGGATGTCTTCATTTTATTTCTATAAAAGGAAGGGGAAAGTTCTCTTTAAATAGTGATGTGCAAATCAGTTTGAAAACCAGGCAAATCAGCCATTGAATGTGGATGAGAAGATTTATTTAAGCTAAATCAATTTAACTGTGAAAGCATCAATTTAACCTTTACAGAAGTGTATCTAATCAACATTAGCCTTAAAGTGGTTGTAAAGCCTAAACATTTTAGACATTAGTATCGCCCCTCACCTATCTTTTACTTCCCTGAGCCCTAAGTATGCAGATCTTCTCCCCCTTCACTTCATGGTCTCACTGTGTTTGCTGAGGCAGTGGGAGCTATTGTCTACCACTGTTGTAAATCAAAGACTGTGATGAGGGAGCTGGGGCCTAGTCCTGTTGTCTGTGTCAATAGACACAGACAGCAAGACTTGGCAGCGAGCCCGCATGATTGCCCCATAGAAAGCCAGGAGCATTGGCAGGGGATCCAAGAAGAAGTGTTTTGGGGCCACTCCAAACAGGTAAGCATAAAACCATCTATTTATTTAATTATTAATTTTACATTTGCAACCAATTAAAATTAAAGACTATGCTTATTCAAAATTTGATAAAATTATGTACTGTACCTTTAAGAATTTCCCACATTGCTTTGGAAGCCCATTAATGTTAACCCCCCATGATTACATCTATGGACAAGAGTATTGTACTGAGCACAGCACTGTAAAATTTGAGGGCTGGGGGGCTTGGCCCGGAAGTGGAGCTCCACAGCACTAACTTTCCCTGAAGCAGCACACGGCAACTGATAGAGGTATTGAGGGCACAAAAATATATCGGATTATCCGGAGTAATAACGTGTCACAATAGGGAAAAGGAAGGACAGTGGAGAACTGAGGAAATTGGGATAATTTAAGTGTATCCTGTGAGGAAAAATGGCGCTGCTTCACCTCAGCACTCTGACACTGGACAGCAGCCAGCACGCCTCAGTGACAGAGATAGTGGGCTTGGAAACACTGAAAAGGCAGATATGTGACTAACCCTGAAATGATGGAGGAAATTAATGGACCTCAGAGACAAAGAAGAAGGATTTCCCCCTCAGGTGAACATGCAAGTAGTTCACTGCTTGATTATGACCAGCCACCTGTTAATAATCCCTGTGCTGATAAACTGCTTGCCTTCACCACATCTGGGCAGCCTATACTTGATACAGATATCAAAGAAATGCTTCTGTCCCTGAGAGGAGCGATTCAACAAGATGTGTAGTCATATATGCATACAACTAATGTGGTGTTAGAAGGTCTAGGAGTTGAAAGTGTCAAATATCGAAGACAGATCCAGATGCAATAATATCAAATTCAGAGGGCTCCCGAAACTGTCAAAAATACTGAATTACAAGGATTTCTGAAAAGAATTATGTCTGAATTACTCCCCAAGATCCCACATCAGGAGTTGACAATAGAAAGGGCTCATCGATTGCCAAAACCTTTGCATATACCAGAAAAACTCCCGAGAGAAGTTTTTGCGAGAATTAATTTCTATTATATTGAACACCTCCTGATGCAAAGTGCACGACAACATGTCCCACTACCTGATCCATATGCAGGTATTTTTTTCTACTCAGACCTTTCACAAGCAACTTTACTGGCACAGAAAAACCTGAATCCTATTACTAAGATTCTCCGTAATCATAATCTCAAATATAGATGGGGTTTCCCCACCAAATCATCAAATTGATTGTTGGTCATAATGATGTTTCCTACAACATCCATACACTGGATGATGCCCTGAAGTTGTTGGGGAAATGGGGGTTACTCCCTATGGATGAAGATAACTCATGGAGGAAAAAATCTTCAGTATAAATCGCACAAGAAGAGCAACTTGGTCATACCTAAATTTCCTGGATTACTATGGTTAACTACGTATATTGCTAAACCCTCAAACCTATCTGTTCTCAGGCAAACTTTAATTGCACATTGGTGCACCCTACAGTTTCATGGCAACTCAAAGTTTTCCTTCAACATTCTGAATTTTTATGATTGGTTCTATTTTTGTCTCATTCCATTTTTTTCTAACAGGATTTCAAAATTACTCATATGTTCTATGAGCATCTATCTTTTTTCCTTCTAGGTTGGTCTTTCCACACAAGAACATGATCATTATATATATTGGCCATAATAGGATGTTGCTACTACTTATCAACACCTTAAAAAATGTTGCAACTTAAAAAAAAAATCTCTGAACACCAACAGGCTTAACAGCCCTCATAAAAGAAAGGCTCTGTGGATTGATGCTATCAAACCTCAGAGTCACTTTGCAAAGGATCAAGCACCTAAATTTTCACATGGTCTTTTCCCACATATCTTCTGCTCTAACAACCTACAAAAGAAGAAAGGTGATATAACGGCAGTCAAAGGGACAGTCTCATTCCATCTTTTGGACTCAGTAATAGACAACTATGGTCGGTATATATAATTCTAGTTGCTAATATAGACAATGTTACTTACACAATAGCCAACATTTACAATCATCAACAAAAATTCATCCGTAAGCTGTTGAGAAAGGTACAGAAAATATAGAAAGGGCATATTATCATCTGCAGAGACTTTAATTCCCCGATGGATCCCAGTGTAGATACAGTGCCTTGCGAAAGTATTCGGCCCCCTTGAACTTTTCAACCATTTGCCACATTTCAGGCTTCAAACATAAAGATTTAACATTTTTATTTTTTGTGAAGAATCACCAACAATTGGGACACAATTGTGAAGTGGAACGAAATCTATTGGATTTTTTTAAACTTTTTTAACTAATAAAAAAATGAAAAGTGGGGCGTGCAAAATTATTCTGCCCCCTTGCGTTAATACTTTGTAGAGCCACCTTTTGCTGCGATTACAGCTGCAAGTCGCTTGGGGTATGTCTCTATCAGTTTTGCACATCGAGAGACTGAAATTCTTGCCCATTTTTCCTTGCAAAACAGCTGGAGCTCAGTGAGGTTGGATGGAGAGCGTTTGTGAACAGCAGTTTTCAGCTCTTTCCACAGATTCTCGATTGGATTCAGGTCTGGACTTTGACTTGGCCATTCTAACACCTGGATATGTTTATTTCTGAACCATTCCTTTGTAGATTTTGCTATATGTTTGGGATCATTGTCTTGTTGGAAGTTAAATCTCCGTCCCAGTTTCAGGCCTTTTGCAGACTCCAACAGGTTTTCATCCAGAATGGTAATGTATTTGGTTGCATCCATCTTCCCCTCAATTTTAACCATCTTCCCTGTCCCTGCTGAAGAGAAGCAGGCCCAAACCATGATGCTGCCACCACCATGTTTGACAGTGGGGATGGTGTGTTGAGGGTGATGAGCTGTTTTGCTTTTACTCCAAACATATCGTTTTGCATTGTGGGCAAAAAGTTTGATTTTGGTTTCATCTGACCAGAGCACCTTCTTCCACATGTTTGGTGTGTCTCCCAGGTGGCTTGTGGCAAACTTTAGACAAGACTTTTTATGGATATCTTTGAGAAATGGCTTTCTTCTTGCCACTCTTCCATAAAGGCCAGATTTGTGCAGTGTACGACTGATTGTTGTCCTATGGACAGACTCTCCCACCTCAGCTGTAGTTCTCTGTAGTTCATCCAGAGTGATCATGGGCCTCTTGGCTGCATCTCTGATCAGTCTTCTCCTTGTCTGAGCTGAAAGTTTAGAGGGACGGCCAGGTCTTGGTAGATTTGCAGTGGTCTGATACTCCTTCCATTTCAAAATGATCGCTTGCACAGTGCTCCTTGGGATGTTTAAAGCTTGGGAAATCTTTTTGTATTCAAATCCGGCTTTAAACTTCTCCACAACAGTATTACGGACCTGCCTGGTGTGTTCCTTGGTCTTCATGATGCTCTCTGCTCTTTCTACAGAACCCTGAGACTATCACAGAGCAGGTGCATTTATACAGAGACTTGATTACACACAGGTGGATTCTATTTATCACCATCAGTCATTTAGGACAACATTGGATCATTCAGAGATGCTCGCTGAACTTCTGGAGTGAGTTTGCTGCACTGAAAGTAAAGGGGCCGAATAATTTTGCACGCACCACTTTTCAGTTTTTTATTTGCTAAAAAAGTTTAAAATATCCAATAGATTTCGTTCCACTTCACAATTGTGTCCCACTTGTTGGTGATTCTTCACAAAAAATTAAAATTTTATACCTTTATGTTTGAAGCCTGAAATGTGGCAAAAGGTTGAAAAGTTCAAGGGGGCCGAATACTTTCGCAAGGCACTGTACTACTAAAAAGATGGCACAATTAGATTAAGTCTTGGTGATATCTTTGCTGAGGAAGGTTTATACGATCCATGGAGGTGCAGACAAAATGCTCGTACAAAAAATTTCAGATGCACAAATTTATACTATCACTTGGTCAGACCATTCACCAATCACTTTATCTATTATGACAGGGCAATAAGGCCTAACGCCAACCCTTTGGAGAATAATACATTTATATTTTCTCAAGAGAGATACGTGTCTGCAATGAAGAACAAATTGACAGAATTATTTGATTTGAATGATAATGGCTCTACATCCACCATAAATCTATGGTGTACTCACAAAGACTTTATTAGGGGTATCCTTATCCAGATGGCATCTAGGAATAAAAGAGAAAGCCTAACATTTGTTAATATGCTTTTAAAAGACATATCTAGTCTTAAAAAAGAACAAAAACAGCCCCCAGATAATTATAACCTATTACAAAAACTCTAAAATAAAAGGAATGAACGGGTCACCCGTACATCACTGGGGAAGCCCGGTTTCCCCTTGCATCAGAGGGGGGCGGGGTCAGGTGACGGGTGGCCCCCGTCCTTCTCAGCTAAGACCTGTTAGGCTGCTGGGATCCCCGTGGCGTCTCTGGTGGAGACAGGATGCGTGCGCTGGACATCATCGGGAGAGATCACCCATCGCTGGCCCCCAGAGAGATGATCAGCCTTCACAGGATACTAAGAGTGGATTACCATTGCTGGAATCTTTTTTAAATTTTTTTATTTTTAATAAAGGACTTATCCCAACAGTGTCTGTGTCTTTTTTAACAACTTTTTACACTTTCTTTGTGAAATGGTAGGTAATGTACCCATTACCATTTCAAATGGGGAGGATCTGGGGGTCCCTTTGTTAAAGGGGGCTTCCAGATTCTGATAAGCCCCCCGCCCACAGACCCCCACAACCACCGGCCAGGGTTGTGGGGATGAGGCCCTTGTTCCCATCAACATAGCGACATGGTGCTTTGAGGGGTCACAGACCCCCAAAGCATCCTCCCAATGTTGAGGGCATGTTGCCTGGTACGGTTCAGGGGGGCGCTCTCTTGTCCCCCCTCTTTTCCTGTGGCCTGCCAGGTTGTGTGCTCAGATAAAGGGTCTGGTATGGATTTTTGGGGGGAACTCCACGCCATTTTTTTTTTATTTGGCATGGAGTTCCCCTTAAAATCCATACTAGACCTGAAGGGCCTGGTAATTGAATTTGGGGGGAACACCACGCATTCATTATAGCCACGAGTGCTTTTAAATGACTTTTTTTCCTGCAGAAATTACACTTTGTGCAAGGACAGTTCTAAGCACGGGAAACATGCGCCCCTTTACAGGCATACTATACACACCCCCCCCCGGTACGAAATTTAAAGGAATATTACACTTTTATTGTTTTACTTTAAGCATTATTAAAATCACTGCTCCTGAAAAAAAAAAAAATTAGCACTTTTAATTTCGAACGTTCGAGTCCCATAGACTTTAATAGGGTTCTAAAGTTCACACGAATTTTAGGTCTTTTCGCAGGTTCTGGTGCGAACCGAGCCGGGGTTGTTCGGCTCATCCCTACACGTGACACACTCAATCATTAACCACTTAAGCCAAAGACCAGATCGTTTTTTATGATTTGACAAAGCGTAATTTTAACTGACAATTGCGCAGTCATGCAACATGGCTCCCAAACAAAATTGGCGTCCTTTTTTCCCACAAATAGGGCTTTCTTTTGGTGGTATTTCATCACCTTTGCAGGTTTTATTTTTTGTGCTATAAACAAACAAATGTGACATTTTTGAAAAAAAACGCATTATTTTTTAGTTTTTGCTATAATAAATATCCCAAACAAATATATAAAAAACATTTTTTTCCTCAGTTTAGGCTGATACATATTCTTGTACATATTTTTGTTAAAAAAATCGCAATAAGTGTATATTGATTGGTTTGCGCAAAAGTTATAGCATTTACAAAATAGGGTATAGTTTTATGGCATTTTTATTAATATGTTTTTTATTAGTAATGGCGCGGTCAGTGATATTTTTCATGACTGTGACATTACGGTGGACAGATCAGACGCTTTTGGCACAATTTTGGGACCATTCACATTTATACATCAATCAATGCAATTAAAAATGCATTGATTACTGTTTAAATGTGACTGGCAGTGAAGGAGTTAACCACTAGGTGGCACTTTAGGGGTTGTGTCCTAGGGAGTGAATCTAACTGTGGGGGGGTAGCTGTGTGTGACACAACACTGATCACCGCTCCCGATTACAGGGAGCAGTGTTCAGTGACAGTGTCACAAAGCAGAACGGGGAAATGCCTGTTTACATTAGCATTTCCCCGTTCTTCCTCTCCATGAGGCGATCACGGGTCCCGCGGACTCCATGTATGCGGGGATACCCGCGATCAACTCACGAAGCTCCCAGTGGGCAAATGTGCAACCTGCCTCTTGAAGGGCAAAGTACACTACTTTATTCTGCCTGTACGTGCCCTTCTGCCGCAGTATATCTGTGTGAGGCAATCGGGAAGTGGTTAATGAAAACCCAGAAAGTTATAAAAGACCTTCCACTGCATAAACCACCAGGTAATGATGGTCTATCCAATGAATATTACAAAATGTTCATTAATATTTTAGCTCCACACTTCTCCACACAAATCTGTTTAATTGCATAGCTACAGCCAAATGTTGCCCAAAAGAACTATTAGAAGCGGTAATAATTACTCTCCTGAAATCTGACAAAGACCTGACATCTCCTTTAAACTATCGACCAATCTTGTTGCTCAATTTGGACGTTAAACTTCATGCCAAAATATTGGCTAATCGTTTGTTAGAAATTACCCCTTACTTGGTTGCCTCTGACCAAGTAGGGTTTGTTAAGGGTCGTCAAGCTGCGGACAGCACGAGAAGGATGATCAATTTTATTAACTACGTTGAGAACACACAAATGCCTTCTCTGCTCCTAGACCTGGACAGAGAAGGCATTCTGTAGAGTACATTAGGAGGATAAGATGGCGCAAAAGACCAATCACAGTAGACTCTATCACTAGAACAAAAGAGAGGGGGCAGAAGAAAGGGGGGGACTCTAAAAAACAGAATTCAGCACCTATTGCTCGGTTCATTACACAATACCATTCCAGCTATAAAAAAATGTAGACTATTTTTAAAAAACATTGGTCTATTCTCAAACAAGACCTGCATTTATCTCAGTGTGTATCTGATAAACCTAAGTTTGCCTATCGCAGGGCCCCAAACATTATGAGTAAGATTAGCCCCTAGCAAAATTAAATCTTGAGTTTCAAGTAAAAATGGTACCCTGAAACAGCTTACACTAATTCCACTTGTAGGCATGTTTCAGTGTAAAAAAGCACTTTGCCTGACCTGTACGCATGTTACTCATGGTAAGAAATCTTTTATAAGTAATGGTAAAACTTTCACCTTAAGTTCTTTTTTTAATTGTTCCACTCCATATGTGGTCTACTGTATTTCCTGCGCCTGTGGCCTTCTATATGTAGGCAGAACCATCAGGGCCCTACGGGCAAGGTTTGGTGGACATCGCCGTGCTGTTCAAGTGGGATAATCCTAAATATAGTGTTGCTAGACATTTTTCCACACATCATCAAAAAAGAATCAGAGATCTCAATGTTTGGATAATTGAATTGATATTGGATAACTTTACCCCAGTTGAGATATTCCAGCGCCTCTGTAAACAGGAGACTTACTGAATATATTCCTTGAATACAATGTCACCTCATGGCCTAAACGAGGAAATAGAAACCCATACGGTTATTTAATTCTGATTCCTGGTATGCATGAAAGTGCATATATACATACAGGAGATGCACTTATTTGGGTATATGTACGCACATGCTTGTCCTTTACGTGGTTAAATATTCTCTTTCTCTAGTGTAGATATATTCCGCCTTTTTCTGTGACATATTTTCCTACTTCCCTGAGACTTTCTCTAATTAAATAATAATTTCTATTCCATCCCTTATTTATATAATTCCTTAATTTGCTGCTCTCTGGGTCAGGGGTGCTCAACCTGTGGCTCTCCAGCTGTTACGGAACTACAAGTCCCATGAGGCATGGCAAGGCTGAAAAGTACAAGCATGACTCCCAAAAGCAGAGGCATGATGGGACTTGTTGGACAGGTTGAGCACCCCTGCTCTAAGTGTTTATAACTGTTCCCCATATATTTTGTGCCTTCTTTTCCTCCCCCCTTTTCTTTATATATTAACTATGGCATACATAAGGCCCAAAAGCTTTTTCCTTCCATAATGCCTTGTATATACAAGGTCAATGCACATACATATAGACATATATATATTCTTTCCCCTATTTTTCCGTCCTTTCCACACATACAATTCCCGTTAATTATGCATATATATTTTTCATATATACACATATCTCTATACACATATGTTTTGTATGAATTATTGGAAGGCAACATTTAATTTTTTGGTGCTATTGTTCCCTTTGTTTCCAAAAAATTATATTTAAATTCATCTAGCAATTTACATATATCATAGTCTCAACAAATATCTCATGTGTGCCCTTCCTTTTCACAATCAGATTTTTCACTATTTTTTATTTTTATTTTTATTTTCATTTTCAGTATTATTCTACTCTCTATTTTTTGTATTCTCACGCTTATTTTTATTTTTTATTTTATTTTTATTTATTATTATTTTTTTATATTTATTTATTTATTTATTTTCATTTTTATTCTTATTGTTACTTACATTTCTATTTTCATATTTATTTTTATTTTCATTTATTTTATTTTTTTGCTATTTTTCCTCTTTATTATTTTTTTATCTTTTATTTTTATTATTTATTTATTTTCCATTCATTTTTTTTTCATTTTTTTCTATCTTTATTTTTATATTTATTTAGTATCTCTTATTATTTTTCATATTTTTTTTTATTATTATTATTATTATTATTTTTTCTTATCCTTTCTTATCTTTTCACATTTATCTATATCTCTTTATTATTTCTTCTTATTATTATTTTTTATATTTATTTTATTTTTCATTTTTTATTATTATTTTTTCATATTTACTATCAATTTTCATAAATATACACCTAAATAACATTTTATATATTTATTACATTTGGCGTTATTGTTTCTTCTTCTCATAAAAAATACCCCATTCATCAAATAGACTAAAAACATTTTTTCATCCAATAATCCCTATACATCTCATAATTATTAACATTTCCTAATAATTTATGATCGATGTGGCATTCCCAATTACTAGTCTCTATTCATTATCATCTCCCATTAATTTGCATTTCATAAGCTCTTATCATTTCCTTTCCCCATTAATTTGCTTATGAACAACTCCTAAATAATATCATTTTAATACACAATTTTTTTGTCATCAGTTTTATTATTCTTTAAAAAAAAAATTTACTTTACGTATTAATATGGCTATTTGTATTTAATCTCTTTATCAAATTGTCTTTTTTCCATTTGGTGTATATGAATCCACTTTGCTATTAATTAATTTACTGCAATTATATATGTCATTCATTCCATTGTTAAAATAATCTTGTGCCTGCTTATATATGTTTCCACTCCTGCAAAGACCGATAGAACTGATGAAACAATGGATATCGTGAAACGCATCTTCTGATTGGTCTGACTCACTTCCTGTCTACGGAGCTTGCGTTCCACGCTCACTTCCGGTTTTTCGGAACGCCAGACGCTGAACACAATACAAACCACCACTACTACAGCATTTGCAACGCGACAAATGTAAATATTGCTGTAGAGACTATACTGCCATACCCCTCTTCTTCTCACCAGCGATGTATCATCTCCGCCTCTCCGTTGGACTAGTGACTCTGGATACGTCTCCCTGTACTCTATAGATGTGCCTGATTACAACCAGTTTTTTTGTGAGTAGCCATTTGGCTGTGTGATTTTATTTCATTAAACGTTTTTTTATTCATACTGCATTTAGGTCTGACTCACTTCTCCTTTCTCTGCCTTATAGAGTGCATTGGGACTATATCTCCAGAAATCTTGAGAAGTTTGGATTTCCAAGATTTATACATGAAGCAATTATGCTACTTTATACACAACCATCAGCAAACGTTTCCACCTCGAGAATGTTATCTTAGCCCTTGTACACACGGTCGGACATTCTGACAACCAAATCCGTTGGATTTTGTCCGACAGATTTTGTCCGACGGATTTTGTCCGAAACTGTTGCATACACATGGTCGGAACAAAGTTGACGGAAAATCCGATTGTACATGACGTCATTTCGTTATGACGGGACTACGTTCAGGCTAGTAGCCAATAGCTTTGGTCTAGGAATTTGATCTAAGCATGCGTGGCACTTTGTCCGTCGGAGTAGGCTACACATGATCGGAGTATGTCGGAGCATTTTGTCTGAAAATTTTACCGGCAAGTTGGAAAAGTTGGTCCGTCTGTGTTTCCGACGGAAACAGTCCGATGGAGACCACACACAGTCGGAATATCCGACAAAATGGTCCGATAGGACACATTCCGTCGGAATCTCCGGCCGTGTGTACAAGGGCTAAGACTTTTTTTTTTTGTTTTCAAACGTTTTATTGAAAAGAAATAAACAGAGTTACAATGTATGGGTATTGGAAGATTTCCATGCAGAACCAAACAAAAGAAAAGCAATATTACATATCCATAGACCAATACAGCATATTAGGATAGTGATAAGCTACAACTGTTAATGTAATTATAACTAACCAGAGGTGGAAGAGATATTTCTGCATTAAACCTCTGCATGGGTCAGGGATATCTTCAAGGGCCATAACCACTGTGTTTGCCAAAATCAGATGTAGAACCACGGCCAATAAACATGAGGTAAAATAAAAGAAAATATATATAAAAAAAAGAAAATCAAAAAAAAAAGAAATTTCCAACTACATGAAAGGCATAAAACATAAAAGAAGGAGAGGGGAGAGGAGGGACTAGCGTAGTCAATGCGAAAGTCTAAATATGAACCATGGATTCCATTTAGCCTCATACAGAGAAATAGTGTCATGAAGTGTATGGTATATTTTCTCGGAATGCGTTATAAGATCAACTCGAGATAAAACCTGTGTAAGTGGGAGAGAGGGGGACTTCCAGTTGAAAGCGATTGACCATAGCATGGCCAAGCAAATCACATGAATCAAGCCTCTTAATGGTCTAGGGACATCCGGTGGGGATTGAAACAACAGGGCATGATTCGCTTTTAAAGGTATATGGAAGCCTGCTACCTTATCAATAATGTTAAAGAGATGTTGCCATATGGGGAGTATCTGGACACAGTCCCAGAAAATGTGTTTAAACGAGCCTGGAAGGGGGCAGCCCCTAAAGCAACTGTCCGGTGCCTGTGGGAAGAGTTTATGTATCCTAAGGGGAGTATAATACCACCTGGTGATCACCTTTATAGCTGTTTCCCTAACTGATAAGGATTTTGTACATTGGCACATATTGCGCCAGTTCTTCACCCAGTCAATTGGATCATTCGGATCCCCAAGTTCCTGCTCCCAATTTGATCTATGTTTCAAATCACCCCTATCAGTCACCTCTTCAAGGACCCTATAAAGCAAAGAGATCAACCCTTTCTGTCTAGAAGCTGTATAACAGATCTCCTCAAATGCAGTCGGGGGAGTGGAGTAGGGGCCTGGGTAATGATGGAGAAAGAAATGTCGGAGTTGCAAAAAGTGGAGGAACTCAGAATGGGGAATCTGAAATCTAGCTTGTAAATCTTGAAATGTGGTGAAGTTTAAATCCACTATACAGTCCTTAAGGGAGATAAGACCCAACTCTATCCAAAGACGGAAAGCATTTAAATGGTTGTGTGATGTCAGGAACCTGGAGTCCCCCAAAAAGGAGGCACCACCAGGAGCCCGAGATACCAGACCATATACGTGCTTATATCTATGCCAAAGGAGCATGCCTTCTGACACAATCATATTCCCATAGGACTTAGTGTGGTTAGCCAAGGGGGGGATCCACATCATACCAGGTAGAAACATAGGCTTTACAGACTCTTGTTCGAATTGCACCCATGGTACAGGGCTAAGACTTTTGACCTCACAAACGGCACCAGACAGGGTTGCCCAATCTCACCCATTATATTTTCTTTGGTAATTGAACTCTTAGTGGAAACCATTAGGTCTAATTAAAATATTTCAGGAATAAAGATAGGTAATAGAATACATAAAATTGGGCTATTTGCCGATGACATCATTCTATCTTTAACTAATCCCAACAAATCCCTGCATGTGCGACAATCAGTACTTAACTCCTTTAGTAAACTATCTTAATACAAAATTAACAATAGGAAAAGCTTTGACCTACGTATGAATATATCTAACAATACCTTTACCATCCTCAAAGGAAAATATAATTATAACTGGGGGGATGCATCTTTGTTCACCTTTTTAGGTATCAACCTTACATTTCCTGCAAAAAAAAGCTATATACAGCTAATTTTCCTAAGTTATTAGACTTTATTTCTAAAGATTTTCAAAACATAAAACAAATGCAGCTATCCTGGATAGGAAAATTTGCAGCATTTGAAATGCAAACCCTATCCAAGATACTATACCTTTTTAGATCCATACCTATTCCAATACCTTCAAGCTTTTTCAGGATTCTAAACACTAAATTAAGAAACCTAGTCTGGAATAACAAAAAACCTAGCTTTCTCTATTTTAACATCTTCTAAAAACAAAGAGGTATGAACTTACCTGATATGCATAAATACTACTACGCAACACTTTTGGATCAAATGAAATAGTGGTTCTTCCCAAATGACGATAAGCTGTGGTTGTCCATTGAAAGAGAAATCACCAAGGGAAGTGATTTATTTGCCCTGTCAGTGGCTTACACAATATTCCCTAAAGTCATAGTTCCTAAATTGCTTTTCATTAAAGCCACCCTGTTAGCATGGACGTTTGTTGTCTCAAACTTTCATGCTCTAGGGCATTTACAAAATATACCTATACCACTCAGTGCCCTCAACTACTGTAGAGGCAGACTCTCGATAAACAAATGGTTTGCTACTTTAACTTTTACGTACACTTTCCCTCAGGATACAAAGCTACGATTAATGATAAATTAAATAAGCTTAATCCACATCAAGATTTTGAAGTTCCATCTTTAATTTGGACACACCTCACCATTAACAAACCTGTAAAACATAAAAGTATAGCTGTCTTTTATAAAGTTTTTTTCACAATATTTTAAATATGATAAAAACCCTAATATGTATAAATGGGAAAAAGATTTAGGACAATCCTTTTTGGACAAATGTTGGTACAATGCTATGAGTATAAATCAAACTGGAACATCCTGCTTAGAGCATTGGGACAACTCCCAGAAAATATTGAATAGATGGTACCTAACTCCTTACAAATTAGCTAAAATGTATCCATCTACAGCACCACTATGCTGGCTTTGTAAGGATCAAGTTGGTTCCTTATTCCACATTTTATGGAGTTGTAAAAATCTGACCAGTTTCTGGGACTCGATATTCACCTTTATTGCCTCTCCCACAGGCAACTTGTTAAAACTATCAACTGCTTTGACCCTTTTAGGTATCATCCTTGACACTTTCCCATTTAAATACAGAATATTAGTGGCAAATATTCTTATAGCGGCTAGACTTACCATAACGAAATGACGCCACTGTGTGACGTCATTCTTAGAATCAACAGCCATGCATACTACGAGTTACTGTTAGCACTTCAAAGCTATAAGGTAATTAACTTTAAGAAGCACTGGCATGCATGGCACATACATCCTAACTGGCACGGCTGGTCAAATGAGCGTACAGGTATGTCCCCTTTAAATTGCGGCATGGTCGCGCGCCCGCCAAAAACTCTGTGACCATGCCCAGGAGTTCCCATGGACTCGATGTCTGCCGGGGGCCTGCGATCATATCTAGGAGCAGCAGAACGTGGAGATGACTATGTAAACAAGGCATTTCCTTGTTCTGCCTAGTGACATGACAGGGATCTATTGCTCCCTGTCATCGGGAGCAGTGATTGCTGTCATGTCAGTGGTAGCCCATCCCCCCGCAGTTATAATCACTCCCTAGGATGCACTTAACCCCTTGATCGCCCCCTATTGTTTAACCCCTTGCCTGCCAGTGTCATTTACACAGTAATCAGTGCATTTTTATAGTACTGATCGCTCTATAAATGACAAGTCAAAAGTGTCCAATGTGTCTCCTATAATTTCGCAGTCACAATAAAATTCACAGATTGCCGCCATTACTAATAAAAAAAAATGAACAATAAAATGCCATAAATCTATCCCCTATTAACTTTTGCGCAACCAATCAATATACACTTATTTATTTTTTTACCAAAAATATGTAGAAGAATACATATTGGCCTAAATTGAAAAATAAATTAGTTGTTTTTATATATTTTTTGGGGGACACTTATTATAGCAAAATTATTATTTTTTTTCAAAATTGTCACTCTTTTTTTGTTTATAGTGCAAAAAAAAAAAAACGCAGGAGGTGATAAAACACCACCAAATGAAAGCTCTATTTGTGGGAAAAAAGGATGTCAATTTTGTTTGGGTGCAACGTCGCACGACCGCGCAATTGTCAGTTAAAGCAACGCTGAAGTGGTCAACTACCACTAGGTAGCCTGTTGGTATTGCTTATTCCTTGCAGAGACTTATGCTGATTTCATTTTCTGGTTGTTTTGACTCACTAGAGTACATTGATTTACTAGATGACATCCTGTTTTCTCTTTTGTTTATCCATGTAATGCCATGAACACATGACCTAGGTCCGATGGTCTTCCCGACAGACTTTCGGAGGACTTCCGACGGACTTTCCAAACAAACGGATTTGGACACACACAATCACACCAAAGTCCGACAGATTCTAATGCGATGACATATGACCAAACTAGAATAAGGAAGTTCATAGCCAGTAGCCAATAGCTGCCCTAGCATCAGTTTTCGTCCGTCTGACTAGCATACAGAAGAACGGATTTTTCAACCGGACTCGAGTCCGTCGGAAAGATTTGAAACATGTTCTAAATCTAAAGTCTGTTTGATTTTTAGACAGCAAAGGTCCGATGAAGCCCACACACAATCGAATTGTCTGGCAGATTCGTTCCGTCAGATCTTTGCTGTCAAATAGTCTGGTTGTGTGTACATAGTATTAGAATAGACCTGTTCACAGTTTGCTCCCCTAGGGGTGAATAGGTTTATTCTTAGTTTGTTTACTATCTAGAAACTGAATTTAAAGATATGAATTTGAAGATTTTTTTTACATTTATTATACTGACTTATATATTCTCTTTTTATTCATATAAATTATTCAGGGTTTACAGCATTATCAAACATAAAATATCAAATTTTTATGAGAGTTGGTGATTCCACCTGACATTTTCCATTTATTTATTCTACACTGGTGCACCATCTCTCCTCTTCAAATCCTAAAAAGAAAAAATTATAGAAAAAAAAAGAAAAAGAAAATGGGAAAAGGCACAAAAAAGTCGACTCTTTCAAAAGCCTTTTTGGCATGCACCGACAGCAGGACGACCGGGGCCCCACTCTCTCTCGCTTCGTGTGACAGGAGCAGAGTTTTGAGACAATTATCCTTCCCTTCCCTTCCCATCACAAACCCCACCTGATCATTATGGACCCAGAGGAGCAGTAATGGTTTTAGTCTTCCTGCTATTATTTTTGCAAACATTTTTATATCGATATTCAGCAATGATATTGGTCTATAGCTCCCCGGTACCGTTGAGTCCTTGCCCTCCTTTAGAATCAGGGTAATAGGGTCGTATTTTGAATTTATCTACTAAATGGAAGGTCCGCTTCATCTCCTGCTCTATTAACTCTGCCAGTTCTTCTTTTTTGTTTTTTAAGTCTACTCTCTCTGGGATCCCTTTGGGTCTTATCTGTTGTTCTAATTCGTGTATTTCTCTGCGGAGATTTTTTTATTTTTTTTAAACTTCTTTTATTATTAACAATCATTTCAGACAGGTAGTGTACAACATACATTTTACATATCAGCATCCTGATGTAGAACAATCACATATCGTAAAATGGTTACCATTAAAGATTTTTCTCCTAACACAGTACCTTTTAATCTTATTATACCTGCTCTTCCTTTATACATTAAGTGTGTATTTTCTTCCCCCTCCCTCCCCCCCCTCCCCAAACAATATTAAACAGTCAAACTTCTGCCTGCATCTGACAGACAATCTGAATATCATTACTAATAAGCTCAGACCCATCTCCATAGGCCCTATAAAATCTTCTATAGTGTTACTCTTGGTGTGGTCAGGTTCTGTATTCAGGGAGTTCACATGTAGCAACCTTCTCAACCCAGTCTCCCCATATTTTTAGAAATTTCCCTGCCCTTCCCCTTGTCTCGTATGTAATTTTGTACATTGGTATGTCTTGATTAATTAGTGCTTTCCAGTAGTTTAAGGAGATCATTGTTGATTGTGTCCGTTGTAGAAGTATAGACTTCCTAGCATAGTATAACAGAAAGCGAAGGAACTATTTGTGATAACTACTAAGTTCCACTTCTTCAAAGATTGAGAGGAGACACCATTTAGGACTACAAATATTGGGTAGGTCAAAAGTGACCGCAGTAAAGTGGGCCACCTGGGACCAAAACGGTCTTAGGCCGCGTACACACGGGCGGATTGTCTGCCCAACTTAGTCCGCTGAACCGTGTTTCAGCGGACAATCCGCTCGTGTGTGGGCTTCAGCTGACTTTTTCAGCGGACAGTCTGACGGACTTTGTCTTTCGGAATTTCCGTAATTTTGTCCGTCCAAACTTGGTTTTGTCCGTCCAAACTTGGTTTCAGCGGACAGTCCGCTCGTGTGTAGGCAAGTTGGACGGACTAAGTATGGCGCATGCTCAGAAAGGATTTACACGGCCGAAGGTTGCATTGCAGTGTATTGGACGTCGTTTTTCTAGTCCCGTCGTACGTGCTGTACACGTCATCGCGCAAGTTTTCAGCGGCCTGTCTGTTCATCGTGTGTGGTCAAGTCCGTTCATTCAAAATTTGGACGGACTGTCTGTCGGATTGTCTGACGAACTTAGTTGGGCGGACAATCCGCCCGTGTGTACGCGGCCTTATTTTCTCACAGTCCCATAGCATATGCAGCAAGTTCCCCACCCCTCTACCACATTTATGGCACACTGGTCTAGGTATTTTCTGCATTTGGAAGAGTCGCAGTGGGGTGTAATATATCCTGTGACTACTGAGATTTTGAATCTTTTTTCCCTTTTCATTTTTTTCCCTGCCCCAATACTTATTAGAATATCCCTTATATATAAATAGAAAAACCAGATACTGGTGGGATTTTTTCCGTGCAAAATTTAACAAGAGAAAGTCATATATATAAAACAATTTTTATTTTCCCATAATAAAATTTCACACATACATGTGTTACAAAAGATATCCTGGTATACAAATATTACAAGGCAATGGCTGGTCCATATAATGGAAGTATTTTTGAGGTACTTGATTATCCCGACATGTATCGCAATAGCTTCTTCGGGGGATATACAAGCTAATAGTAACAGAAACATAAAGTTATTTTAAGTAAGCACAACCATTTAAAATATATTCAATACACATTTTAATCATAGAGCTTTTAGGTATGAGTCTCCAGAATCAAGGCCTCAAGGGGCCACTTACCCTCCCTCCAAATCCACCGTCCTGTGCAAAGCACCAATCTAGATGTAATTAGAGGTGTGCAAGCCCACCTGATCATCAGCTGACGAAAGAAATGGCTCGGGGGGGCATAGATAGAAGCCAGTCTGGACAGTAAAAAAGAAATACTAAGTATATTTCAGATTTATAAGACTTTAAGTTATCTTTACAGTAAATAATTTAATTCAATATCTCTTTTAATAATAAGACAAGGGGATAAGGGGGGGAAAGGGAAGGGGAGAGGGGAAAGGAGATATACTTCTCAGAAAATTACATATATATATTATAACAAGTCCATCATAATATACTTGATATAGGCTCATATCCCACAGGGGGGGAGACATCCTAATGGTCTCAATAATTCAGTCAAAAAAGGATAATCCAAATAGTACTTACTAGTGCAAATGATGCTATTAAGGTGATATTCAGGGTGCAAATAGAACATCAAGCCGGTATGCTTAGTAAGGATTCAATGCATACAGGTTGCGGTGTGCTGTTACTGCAATACAGCTCAACACCCAAGGACCAGCAACTCTTTCGCTGGGTGCCTATAAGTGTATAAAATGTAATATATATTGATATGCAAAAACTAGGTAGGTTAGGGTATAAAGCAGGTAAGATTTTCAATTAGAAGGAACTTACATTGAACCGCAGACCGTATATAAGGATGCCTCAGCGCTTCCGCCAGTGCATCCGGCTAGATAGAGCCAGTCTAAATACTCCCATCCATCAAGCCGGCGTCTGACGTCACCGGCTTGACGCAGACACGTGCGACGGCACAGCGCATGTCCAAGGGGGGAAAGAACATGAAGGAGGACTACAATACCCATAAGGTCATTAGAGCAGTAATGGACCTTACGTAGTCACGTGATAAGAATCACTGAATACCTGGGCAGTACATAGCTCGAATGGGAGGAGCAAAGGCCGCATCTTCCTACACGATCACCCCAACGAACACACGTCCGACGCTGTCATACTAGCGGGTGCTTCGATGGGAAGACGCGCTGGGTGTCCGTATGACCACCCAGAATGCCATAATCCATCTACCAAATGATCAAGGGAGAAAGTAGCATCATTTGCATTAATATCAGGACTGTTGGGCAGATTTTAAAAGTGGAATAAGGGGGAGCTTCGCCTCCCAGAGGCAATAGGCCAATAGGTCAGAAGGGGGATCAGAGACATTCCGACCATAGGGCAAATCGCCAAGGGCCAAGAGTATGGAGAATCACACCAAACGAAAACATTTATAATAACATACATTTAAATTATTTAATCAGTTATTGTACAAATGTATCCAATAATTATTTTAAACAAGTAACAAACACAAAAAAAAAAAAAGGGGCGGGGGAAGGAAAGAAAAAGCACACAGTAACAATAGAAGGGGATGACAAATATTCTGTCTCCCCATTTACCCCCCAAACGAAACCCCCAAAACACCGACCCCACCTAGGCGATCAGATGGAGGTGCCAGGGGGGAGTAGGTATTTAGAGGGTCAAAACAAACTTTATAGAAAAGATCTATAACTCAAGTTCTCATTAAAGCCTGGAAATTGTGTAGCTCTCAAATTAAATATCCATCTTGCCTCAAGCTGAAGCAGTGTTTTATCAACACTGCCTCCCCTCGAGGACAGCTGGACATGGTCCAGAGCAATAAACCGAATAAAATCTGGGTTGAATGCATGGTAGGTACCAACGTGTCTGCCTATAGCTGTGGCAATTTTTTTATTTTGTATGGGTTTAATGTGGTCCCTCATATGGACAGAAAAGGGTCTTTTAGTTTTTCCCACGTAGAATCCCCCACAACGGCACTGTGCCACATACACAGTGCCCGGTGTGGAGCACACCACGCGGGATTTAGACAGAAACCACTTACCATTAGGTAGTTTACATTTTACATAATGAATTCATCAAAATGTAAACTACCTAATGGTAAGTGGTTTAACATTTATTTCTGTTGTATGTATTTTAAATTGTTCTACACTTATGAGATATTCATTTGGAATTTGTTTCTGTGGGTTACAGCTGGAGTTGGGTGAACGGTTCGGGCCAAGCAAAAATTCCGCTCATACATCGCCTGTTCACCCATTTGGTAAACACCCATATTTGCATGATTTTGAGCGGCATTGTGCCCCGCTACATGCCCTGCAATTTACTGCGTGCTGCACAGTGCAGTTACGACGGACTTCCGACCGAACGGACTTGCCCACACGCGGACGGACCAAAGTCTGTTCATTTTGAACATGATGATGTACGATGGGACTAGAAAAGGAAGTTCAATAGCCAGTAGCCATTATCTGCCCTAGCATCGTATTTGGTCCATCGGTTTTCCTGATAGAAATTGATTCCGTCGGACAGATTTGAAACATGTTCTATTTCTAGGTCCATTGGAATTTTTGAAAAAAATAGTCCAATGAAGCCCACATACGATCATAATATCCAACAGAATGAATCCATCAGAACCTTTCTGCCAGAAAGTTTAGTCGTGTGCATGTGACATAAGGCAAACCACAGATGTCTGCTTCATTTGACAGTTATTTAATAGGTAAGGGGTGGAACCACCTGGCGACATCACCTGGTGGCAACACCCCTCCTTGTGACATTACCAACCGATGCATGCTGGCTCAGTGACTTCACAAGGGGACGGTGCCACCAGGTGACTTTGCCAGGTGGCCCCACCCTGGCAATGTAAGAACTGTCAATTGGCAAGCCAGGCATTCGGTGGTTTGCCTTAGTTGACCTTTTTTTTCAGGTCTGTCGGTGGCATCAGCATCATGATTAACAATGGATCTACATTTTTTATTATTACATAGTTACATAGTTAGTAAGGTTGAATAAAGACATCAATCCATCCAGTTCAACCTGAGCGAGTGTCTACAATAGTCCCTATACCTGTACATTGCACACTCACATTGGTCCCTACCTTCAAGGAGCCCACAATCCAAGGTCCCCATTCATATACTAGGGCCGATTTTGGACAGAAACCAATTAACCTACCGGCATGTCTTTGGAGTGTGGGAGGAAACCGGAGTAACTGGAGGAAACCCACGCAGGCACAGGGAGAACATGCAAACTCCAGGCATGTAGTGTCGTGGTTGGGATTTGAAACAGTGACCCTTCTTACTGCTAGGTGAGAGTGCTAACCACTACACCACGGTGCCATCCTAGATGGCATTAATTAATAAATTCAATTAATTAATATAAATTAATAAAATAATTGTCAAAAATTGCCTCCTGTTTGTATTTATATTTACACTTTTTTGGTGAATGGGTAGGGGTACTATACTCATTCACATGGGGGGGCTGTAATCTTGGGGCCTTCTTGTTAAAGGGGTTTCCAGATTCCGATAAGCCCCCTGCTCACAGACCCCCACAACCACTGCCCAGGTTTGACGGGTAGAGGACCTTGTCCCCATCAACATGGGACAAGGTGCTTTTGGATGGGGGAAAAGCCCCTGGCCCAAATCACACCCCCATATTGGGGGCATGTGGCCTGTTATAGTTCTGGAGGGGGTGCTTTCTCGCCCCCCTTTCCTGTCAGGCTACATGCACGGATAAGGGACTGGTATGGATTTTGGGGGGCACGCCATTTTTTTAAAATCTTGGTATCCTTTCCCTTTAAAATTCATAACAGACCCGAAGGGCGTGGTATGGATTGGGGGGGCCCCCGCACCATTTTTTTTTTATTTTCTTTTGCCAGCAAGGGTATTGTATTATCGGCAATTTAAATGTAATGTATTTTTTTCTTTAGAAATAACAATTTTGCTGGTTCTATCTATGGTAAGGAATAAGGGGACCCCCCAGGCACTATATTTATAGGAATTTTTCATTTTTATTGCTTCACTTTAAGAATCATAAAAATCACTGCTCCTAAAAAAAAACTATCTTAAAAAAAAAAATCTACTGATTCATGTCCCCCAAGGCAGTACCCGGACCCCCCCCCCCCCCCCCATCTCTAGTTACAGCACTCATGTTTACTAACTGTTATTTCTATTGTACTATGAAATAATTCTAATAGTCCTTTTTTCTTTGCTATGTTAGAAGTACATTATTAAATTAAAGTGTGGTCATAACACTGTTGAATGCCCCCCCCCCCCCTTTGTAGCTATGAACATTGAACCATTCTTTCTGAAACAAAATGTAAAATTCTGAATAATAACATCAAATAATAAGACTATGTAAATTCGAAAATACGTTGTTTCCTTGGGATAGTCACCCTTGGTAATACAACAAATGCTGTGAAAATGGCAAAATTACTGTATTTTTCGCTCCATAAGACGCACCTGACCATAAGACGCACCTAGGTTTTAGTGTTGAAAACAAGAAAAAAAATATTCTGAACCAAATGGTGTACTAAAACATTTTCCAGTGCCCATGAAATGCAGAGTGACCATTACCATAGAAAATGCAGAGTTACCATTGCCTTACCTGATGTTATCCCAGCGGCCTGCCTATTCCTCCTGTCCTCCGTCCATCCTCCTCCTCCTCCTTGGACATTGTTGCTGAGAGCTGACTCCTGCCTTTGCCTCTTCCTCTGGCTCAGGCTCCCCGAGGGACAGATGGCACTTCTCCCTCCTACATCAGGCCACTATGCACTAGGTGGTTGGGTACGGCTGGGTATCGCCGAGTATGGCTGGGTATCACTGGGTATTGCAGGGTATGGCTGGGTGTTGCAGAGTATTGGCTGGGTATGGCAGAGCATTGACAGGGTATGGCAGAGTATTGGCAGGGTATGGCAGAGTATTGGCAGGGTATGGCAGAGTATTGCAGAGTATTGGCAGGGTATTGCAGAGTATTGGCAGGGTATGACAGAATATTGGCAGGGTATTGCAGAGTATTGGCAGGGTATTGCAAAGTATTGGCAGGTTATGGCAGACTATTGGCAGGGTATGGCAGAGTATTGGCAGGGTATGGCAGGGTATTGCAGAGTATTGGCAGGGTATTGGCAGGGTATGGCAGGGTATGGCAGAGTATTGGCAGAGTATTGCAAAGTATTGGCAAGGTATGGCAGAGTATTGGCAGGGTATGGCAGAGTATTGGCAGGGTATTGCAGAGTATTGGCAGGGTATTGCAAAGTATTGGCAGGGTATGGCAGACTATTGGCAGGGTATGGCAGAGTATTGGCAGGGTATGGCAGGGTATTGCAGAGTATTGGCAGGGTATTGGCAGGGTATGGCAGGGTATGGCAGAGTATTGGCAGGGTATGGCAGTGTATTGGCAGAGTATTGCAAAGTATTGGCAAGGTATGGCAGAGTATTGGCAGGGTATGGCAGAGTATTGGCAGGGTATGGCAGAGTATTGGCAGGGTATGGCAGAGTATTGGCAGGTTATGGCAGAGTATTGGCAGAGTATTGCAGAGTATTGGCAGGGTATGGCAGCGTATTGGCAGGGTATGGCAGAGTATTGGCAGGGTATTGCAGAGTATTGGCAGGGTGTTGCAGGGTATTGGCAGGGTATTGCAGAGTATTGGCAGGGTATGGCAGCGTATTGGGATGGTATGGCAAAGTATTGGCAGGGTATTGTAGAGTATTGACAGGGTATGGCAGAGTATTGGCAGAGTATTGGCAGGGTATTGCAGAGTATTGGCAGGGTATGGCAGAGTATTGCAGAGTATTGGCAGGGTATAGAGAGATAGCTGTGACTTTACTTGTCACAGAGCAGCGCTGATGGCAATACAGATGCAGCCCACAGCACTGTTGCCATCCGATCTCTCCCCTCCACTGTACAGATCTGTACACAGAGGGGAGAGAGGAAACGGCATTATCGTGACGCCGGTTTCTTTACAAGTGATCGCTCCGTCATTTGACGGAGCGATCACATTGTAAACGGCCCACGTGTGCACCAAGATGGCCGTGGCTGCAGAGCGCTCAGGATTGCGGGGGCGGTGCTTATTGTATATTCGCACCATAAGATGCAGGCACATTTTCCCCCATATTTCTGGGGGGAAAAGGTGTGTCTTATAGTCTTAAAAATACAGTATGTTTTCCCAATGACAACTATTGAACTTGACTGTATGGCTAAACTTGACAGACCAATTGTACCATGAACACATGCTACCTGTCACTTTAATAACAAGCAATTGTGTAAAGAAGTTGCTATGCACATGTTGAAGAGGTTACACTTTTCTCTATCATTAGAATTACAGTTTTTTTCTTAAACAAGATTTCTGCAATGCAGACATTAGTCTGTGGAATATTTAAACTAATTACATGCACAGATTGAAAGTTACTGGTCATTTTTGGAATGCAATGAAGCTTGTCAAAATTCAGCTTTTGAATACATTTTATAACCACTGTTATTACAATTGAACATGTTATTAACCACAGTACTTAAAACTATTAACATTTGTTAAAATTATTTATAGATCACTGGAAATATTTAATGAGAACTCATCATGATCAAGTGTGAAAAACGTGCAGAGCTATGAAAGAGAATAATCCATTCATTTGTATCTCATTTGATTTAATGTGTTTTTGTGCTGAGAACATTGCTCATAATGGCAAGCAACCTCCAATCTGCACTTCTTGCAGTTGCAATTTGATTTACGATAATTGCTTTTGTGAATTTGACATTTAACTATCATGAAAAAGTACAGTCACAAAGCTTGCAACCATATAAAGATGTAATAGATGCAATAGCAAACATACAGTATACATGTTGGAACCATTTATAAAGTGTAACTTTAGAATATATATTCACATTTTGCTGGAAGGGTTTTTTCCTCTGTGTCTCTCTTCTTAAATTGCACACTGAGTTGTGCTTGTGCACCTCTGTTTAAAATCCCAGCATTAGATTAGATTTTATTCTTTATTTTTGTCATGTTCAATACAACAACATTTTACGTGATAGCTCTGTAATATCAACAAAAATTACATGAATATACTTATCCACATATACATGTATATGCACCAA
Organism: Lithobates pipiens; assembly: GCF_037356315.1. Taxonomy (NCBI): domain Eukaryota; kingdom Metazoa; phylum Chordata; class Amphibia; order Anura; family Ranidae; genus Lithobates; species Lithobates pipiens. The sequence goes on from NW_027507903.1 coordinate 236,973,203, forward strand.
TATCCATACATATGCACATTACAAACCAACAAAATGTAAGCAATAGCCCGTGAAAATAATACAAATCTAAAAACTTAAAAAAATGAATACAATATTTACATATAAAAGATAAAATACCAAGGTGCATTACCATTCTTAGGAGTGTTGCATATGATAAAGCAAAAGATAATAGAGCTAGGGGAAAACAACTTTACCTCATTCCGTTTCTGTGTCTTGATTGCTCTATATTTTTTTCCTGATGGAAGTGAAATAAACACATTATATCCTGGGTGAGTTGGATCTTTTCTGGTGCTGCAAGCCCTTTTATTTTCATTTTTGGTATTTCAGAACCCATAATCTGCTGTATTATTACTGGACAGTAACTATTTTTTTCTGTTCTTTACCATGCAGCAGGCATACTACACTGTAGCACAGTGAAGGAGAATGCTCTCTATGGTACGATGATAGAAATTCACCTGGAGCTGTAACCCTTTCCGATGACAAAGCTATTTTTGTGTTTTTTGGCACACATGTTTAAAAAATTATTTCAGGCCTGAAAGTTAGTTAAAAGCCCCTTAAAGGCAGAGTACCTGAAAAATAAAATAGTGGTAGTTCCAATTTTTGGTGACACAATATTATCAGTTTATCACACATATATTTTCAGCGAAAAATACATGCAATACACTGAAGTTTGTTTTACGGTACACAAAAGCATTATATTGCTCAATTGTTGGATAAAATATAAAATATGAGGCTACGTTGAGTAAACCCAATATGTAATGTCATGAAATGATGACAAGCTTCAGTAACCAAAATTTCCCATAATTAATGTTTTATAAGCTCCTATGGATCATTAGGTGATCAAAATGGATCAAGACTGTATGCAATGCAATAGCATCATAGCATCTGTTCATTCAGTAGGGAAAGGGTTTATTCAGATCAGTGGGGATGCTGACCTTAATGTGTGAAAGTGCAAGCTGCTTGAAACATTTGGTATTCACCAGAGTTAAAGAAAATTGGTGATAACCATTCAGACATGCTAATTTGAGTACAGGAACAATAACAATGAATTTCAGGAATCTGATAAGTGTACCTGTCTTTAAATACTCCTTCAAATAAATGTTATACTAAGGTTGGCAAAGAAAGTTTGTGTCTAATCTGCTTGCAATGTTATGTGCAAAAGTACAATTTTTTTTTCTTGTTTCACTCCACAGTTTCCTTCAATGCCACAGGAACGGCAGACTGTGGCCTCCCACTTTGCCACCCGTTGGGACTTTCCCAATTGTGGAGGTGCAATTGATGGGAAACACGTCTGCATCATCCCACCCCCCAACTCGTGGTCCTACTATTATAATTACAAGGGGTATAATAGTATTGTGATGTTGGCGATAGTGTCAGGTATGACTTCCTGTATGTGGCTTCCCAATTTGCTGTGGCTTCCCAATTTGCCCAGTGGTGGGACTTTCCCAACTGCAGAGTGGCGATTGATGGGAAACACGTCCACATAGTCCCACCCCTCCAACTCGGGGTCATACTATTACAACTATAAGGGATTTAATAGTATTGTGATGTTGGTGGTGGTTTTGGCGACATATGAGTTTCTCTATGTGGACGTGGGGAAGAATGGCCGGATGTCGGATGGTGGAGTCATCATCCAGACCGAGTTCTATGGATGGCTCCAGAGTGGTGGCCTAGGGATTGCCACCTCCGGAAGACAATGTGGCTGGTCTGCTGTTCATCTTTGTCGCTGATAAAGAATTTGGGCTGGGTGATCACCCGATCCGGCCGTTCCTGATGAGGACCCTTACCACGGACCAGAGGGTTTTTAACTACCCGCTGGCCAGAGCCAGAAGAGTGGTGTAGAATGCTTTTGGGATAATCTGCTACACACACACACACACCTTGTTTTTGTTGTTAATGTATGTAATGCTTTAATGATAAAAATATTCACCATTTTCAGCACCATGAATTTAATTTTTGGAGTCACGAAAAGGGCCTGATTTGGGCAAATTTTAAAGAACTGTGTGTTTTAGATTCTACCTAAAACATCAATGATGTTTTTGAGTCTTTTTTCAACATCATTGATGTCTTCCTTGATCTTCTGTAAATCTCGATTGCACACCATGATCTCCCCAATGAGGATCTGTGCACTTGCACTTGTGAAATTAGTTTCTTCTTCGACAACATCCACATCACCTAAAATTAAAAAACACACCATGTATTATAAATATGCAGGCATACATCTATTACCTGAAGCTGTGGTCTCAGACACTCACCTGTTGTGGTCACTATTTCACTCAATTCATAAACCTCTCCTTCCTCCACATCCTCTGGTTGTGGTGTGGGGATGTCCCCTTCTTTAGGAGGTTGTGGGTTCCTTGTATCCTCTGATGTCCCGAGTCTTTTCTCCCCTATGTGAATAAAAAAAAGGTATATTAGCACACAGATATTTGAGGGCAGAAATGGTAATATTTAATATTGCTTGGGAGTGTCACCCAATTGTCTGTTTTGGCAGAGTTCCAAGCTGAATAAATTATGTTTTCCCTTTCTTAAAGCTGGAATACTTACCTTTTTCAGCAAAGTATCACACATGGAGACACCCTCGTATCCACTGAAGAACCTGTGTGGGACACCCTAAAAAGTTTGTTCTAGTGTCTCACACTAGTATTCCTGTATCCAGGTGTGTAAACAGCTGCTGGGTGCACTCTCCCTACACTGAATCATGTTTGCATTTCATTCTAGTTACAAACCCATCTAGACAACAATGTAGTAAACTTCTTTTAATACAAATAGACATGAAAAAATGTAGTTAACCTGCATCTGCCAAAAACATTGTATTAGCGGGCAAACAAACAATGTTTACTATGAACGATTACTGTGCCCACAAATCTGAAGCTTCCCATTTTAAACTGTACAACAGTAAAAAAAAGCACATGGAGCAACACAAACGTAATAATAATAATAGGAACACACGACAAAACGACAAAATACTTATTTTTTTGCAGCACTCTCTTGATTCTTCTGTACTGATCCTGCTCCCTTAATTTGAGGTTTGATCATCGCTTCCTCAGTTGATCCTTGGATCGCCGTACCCCCAAATTCTTCTGCAAACTTTTCACAACTTTAGCTATGATCTTGGCCTTTCTCATATTTGGGTTTTGGTAAGGTCCATACTTCCCGTTATAGTCGGCCCTCTTCAAGATGTCCAACATCTCTACCATCTCACCAAAGGACATATTAGAGGCCTTAAATCTCCTGGATTGGGACATTTGTGGCTCCGGGTTTTCGTCGTCCTCTCGTTGCTGCTCTCCTCTGCATGCACTCTTCACCATGTGCTCTCCCACTACGCTGAAAGAGAAGGGGTGGGGAATATACTAAAAAGAAGGTCAGGGGCAGGCAGAGTTTCATGCATGTGCAGTGTATATAAAACTTAACACGCGTGTGTCATACATACGATCTGTGAGCGGAGGACAGAGTAGAGTAAGCGCTGATTGTGATAACTAAAGTACAATTTGAACTTGGGGCATCAGTGGCCTATACTGCTTATAGATTGAGGCCTATATTTGGACAAGATTAGGAGAGTTTAACCTGACTTTAGGGTTGGTCTTGTGTTGTGTCTTGCAGATAAAATGGATCTCTTTAACAATCATGACTTTATCCCCCAATTTATTGATAAATACAGGGAACTGCCCTGTCTGTAAACACCCCTTTTATAATAATAAAAGAAAGAGGAAGGCAGCGCTGGATCAATTGCTGGAATTTTTGAAGCCGCAGAGCCCCACGGCAGACATCCCCTATTTGAATGCCAAAATTGGTGGCATGAGGAACACTTATATTAGGGAGTGCAAGAAGGTCCAGGATTCCCAGAGATCAGGAGCAGCAGCAGATGACGTTTATGTTCCCAGGCTGTGGTACTACGACAGACTGCGTTTTCTGTCAGACCAGAGTGAAATCAGGTCATCACTCTCCACTCTACCTTCAGTGCTTACTTCCACCCCAGCTGAGGCTTCCAATGTCCAACCTGGACCTTCCAACCAGGAAGAAGTGGAGGAGCCCAGCTTAAGTCAGATATAGCATTGTTCAACATATTTCTTGTCATAAAATTAATGATGTTAACTCAAAGTTATTATTGATCACTAATTTCTGATTTAACAAAGTGTTTTACATATCAATAGACAGTAATGGCTTAAAATGATTGGGACAAGAATGAAAAATGCTGGGGTCAGAATGATAGTCTTTTCTATTTGTTAACATTCAATTTGCAACTATGCCCCTTTTTCATACACAGGAAAGCCTCAGCCAGGAGGAGGCGGTGGAATGTAATAGCCAAGAGGTGGTCAGGCCCAGTAGCCTGACCAAATCCAAGGTCCCTCCCAAATGTCTGGGGGTCCTCCAAAATTCCATACCAGGCCCTTTGGGTCTGGTATGGATATTAAGGGGAATCACGTGCCAACAAAAAAAATGGCGTGGGGGTCCCCTTCAAAATCCATACCAGGCCCTTCAGGTCTGGCAGGGATTTTAAGGGGAAACCTGTGCCAAAAAAAAAAATGGCGTGGGGGTCCCCCTCAAAATCCATACCAGGCCCTTCAGGTCTGGCATGGATTTTAAGGGGAACCCCGTGCCAAAAAAAAAGGGGCGGTCCCCCTCAAAATCCATAGCAGACCCTTATCCACGCACGCAACCTGGCAGGCCACAGGAAAAGAGAGGGGGACGAGAGTGCGCCCCCCTCCTGAACCGCACCAGGCCACATGCCCTCAACATTGGGAGCGTGCTTTGAGGTAGCCCCTCAAAGCACCTTGTCCCCATGTTGATGAGGACAAGGGCCTCATCCCCACAACCCTGGCCTGTGGTTGTGTGGGGTCTGCAGGCGGGGGGCTTATCGGAATCTGGAAGCCCCCTTTAACAAGGGGACCCCCAGATCCTGGCCTCCCCCCTGCGTGAAATGGTAAAGGGGTAAAAAAGTACCCCTACCATTTCAACAAAAAGTGACAAAAAAGTGTTAAAAATGACAGGAGACAGTCTTTGACAATTCCTTTATTAAAATCTTCTTTCATCTTCTTTCTTCTGGTCTTCTTCCTTCTTCCTTTCTTCATCCTTCGGTTTCTTCCTCCATCTTCTTCTTCTTCTTCCTCCGGTCCGGTGTTCTCGTGTTCTTGACTCCGCCCGATGGTTCCATGCATCAGATGGGGCGGAGTCACTGGGTGGCCCCGCCCTCCGTTATAAAAGAACTGTCAGAAGAAGAGAAGCGTCACACAGCGGGAGCCTCCCATTGTGCGGAGCGGCCTGTGAACCAAGGAGAGACGTCTTGGAGGAAGATGCCGGACGAGAACACCGGACCAAGAAGAAGCGTTTCGGAGGAAGAAGAGGATCGGAGGAAGAAGAAGATGGAGGAAGAAACCGAAGAATAAAGAAAAGAAGAAGGAAGATGACCAGAAGAAAGAAGATGAAAGAAGACTTTAATAAAGGAATTGTCAAAGACCGTCTCCTACCATTTTTAACACTTTGTCACTTTTTTGGTGAAATGGTAGGAGTACATTTGTACCCCCTTAACATTTCACACAGGATGGGAGGCCGGGATCTGGGGGTCCCCTTGTTAAAGGGGGCTTCCAGATTCCGATAAGCCCCCGGCCCGCAGACCCCCACAACTACCGGCCAGGGTTGTGGGGATGAGGCCCTTGTCCTCATCAACATGGGGACAAGGTGCTTTTAGGTAGCCTCCCAATGTTAAGGGCATGTGGCCTGGTACAGTTCAGGGGGCGCTCTCTCTTCCCCCCTCTTTTCCTGCAGCCTGCCAGATTGCGTGCTCGGATAAGGGTCTGGTATGGATTTTGAGGGGGCCCCCATGCCATTTTTTTTTGGCATGGGATTCTTCTTAAAATCCATGCCAGACCTGAAGGGCTGGTATGGATTTTGAGGGGGACCCCAAGCCATTTTTTTTTGGGCGCGGGGGGTATCCCGTAATATCTATACCAGACCCGAAGGGCCTGGTATGCTCTTGAAGGGGAACTTATGCTGTTTTTTTTACATTAAAGTCGTGTAGTAAGTCGCGCTGTGATTCACACTCAAGTCGTGTCCAAGTTGCCTCCCAAAGTCATGCTGGAAGTCGTATTGCCTCTGTGTGAATGAATGGACTGTTATGATACAAGTTCAATAAACACAGATTGTTATTGTTAGAGTCACGTCGAATCTCCTATCTGTATCAAACTGTGTCAAAAGGAAAATCAAAATAAGGAAAATGAAAATAAAGCATTTGAGTTGAGTAATGTAAACTAAACCCGCCGGTGGGTGGGACTGACCTCCCCCCCCCCTTTTTTTTCTTTTTTTTGGACCACTATGGGGAATAGATACTATATACTGTATTGGATATTGTACTGATACTGTTTTGTTTTTGTTTTGTTTATAAAAAGGGTAGGAATGCATTATGTTGTACTTTATTGACTAATAACATTTTTTTGTATTCTGTTTTGTATTCTTGCAAAGAAATAAAGAATTAAAAAAAAAAAAAGAAAATAAAGCATTTATTTATGTCGGATCTTTAGTTTTTCAGACTCTGTGTTTTCCTTATCGTTTGTCAAAACGATAACGAAAATACCTGAAATTCGGACAAAAATGCATTCGGACGAAAACGAATGCACTTGTCTAATCACGGAGCCCAGAATGCACATGTCAATTTACCAGACCGAGCGCTTCCGTCTCATACTTGATTCAGAGCATGCGCGGAATTTTGTACGTCGGAATTATGTACACACATTCGGAAATTTACGACAACGATTTTGTTGTCGGAAAATTTGAGAACCAGCTCACATTTTGTTGGTCGGGAATTCTGACAAAAAATGTCCGATGGAGCCTACACAAAGTTGGAATTTCCGACAATGAGTTCACATGGAACATTTGTTGTCGGAAATTCTGATCGTCTGTACGCAGCATATGAGTTGTCTTGTGGACAGATTCTCCCACCTGAGATGTGGATCTCTGCAGCTCCTCCAGTTAACATGTGCTTCTGGGCTTCTTCTCTGATTAATGCTCTCTTTGCCTGGCCTGACTCTTTTCATTTTTGGATGAAGGATTGAACAGTGCTCCGTGAGGTGTTCAAAGCTTGATATATTTTTTTATGACCCAACCCTGCTTTACAATTCTCCACAACTTTATCCCCGATCTGTCTGGTGTGTTCCTTGTTCTTTATGATGCTGTTTATTCACTAAGGTTCTCTAGCAAACCTCTGAGGGCTTCACAGAACAGCTGTATTTATACTGAGATCCCATTGCACACAGGTGGACTCTATTTACTAATTAGGGGATTTCTGAAGACAATTGGTTCCACTTGTCCACTTCAACATTATTTAAAGTACTTATATAGCGCCGTCAATTTTACGCAGGGCTTTACAATCTAAGGTCCCTAATTCACATTCATATACTAGGGCCAATTTAGACAGAAGTCAATAAACCTACCAGCATGTCTTTGGAGCATAGGAGGAAACTGGAGGAAACCCACGCAGGCACAGGGCTAACATGCAAACTCCAGGCAGGTAGTGTCATGGTCGGGATCAGGATTCAAACCAGCAACCCTTGTCTTGCCTTGACCCATGTCTTTGGAGTGTGGGAGGAAACCGGAGTACCCGGAGGAAACCCACACAGGCACATGGAGAACATGAAAACTCCAGGCAGGTACCCTCTTTACTGCTAGACAAGAGTGCTACCCACTACACCACTGTGCCACTCCACTAGATTTTAGTTAGGGGTATCAGAGTAAAGGGAGCTGAATACAAATGCATGCCACACTTTTCAGATATGTATTTGTAAAAAGATTTGAAAACCATTAATCATTTTCTTTTCCCTTCACAACTATGAGCCACTTAACTTTCTGCATGCTGCCACCAACCAATCTCCATTCTGGGCAAATTATGGGTCCCATCCCTCCTTCCTACCTAATACTATACCAGAGGCATCAGTTCAGGATCAGATACATTTAATGCTGCATACACACTAGGTCCATATCAGATCTTTATCCGAGCACTGGACCCGGCCGGTCAGGAAAGGGGGTGGGGACAAGTGAGCAACCCCCCTCCTGAGCTGTACCAGGCCACGTGCCCTCAACATGGGGGGGTGCTTTGGGGAAGGAGGAGGCCGCACGGCCCCCCCCACCCCAAAGCACCTTGACCCCGTGTTGATGAGGACAAGGGCCTCTTCCCGACAACCCTGGCCATTGGTTGTCGGGGTCTGCGGGCGGGGGGCTTATCAGAATCCGTGAGCCCCACTTTAATAAGGGGGCCCCCGGATCCCGGCCCCCCAACCTATGTGAATGAGTATGGGGTACAATGTACCCTTACTCATTCACCTGTGAATTTTTTTTAAAAAAAACACAACACACAAGGGTAAAAATTTATTACACAGCTCCGGGGGTCTTCTTCCATCTTTGGGGGTCTTCTCGCTGGACTCCTCCGCTATCTTCTGCTCTTTTGCTAGCTCTTTTACTAGCGGAGGAGCCCGGCTTTCTTCTTTGCCGCCGCCCTCTTCTTCCGACTTCGGGGGTCTTGTCCCCCTCTTCGGTTCTTCTTGCCAGGCCACCACGCCTTCTTCTAGCTCTTTTACAAGTGGTGGCCTGGTCTTCTGTCACCGCCACCTTCTGTTCTTCTGTTTTTCTCTTCTTCTCTTCTACAGCTGTTGCCTCATCGCTGTCTCTGGTCACAATGACAGGCACACAGCGTGCGGCGACTTATATAGGGACATCGCCAGATGATGTCCCTGCCCATTATGATGTCACAGTCCCAGCATCCTCTGGGACAAGACCCCTGGAGTCGGAAGAAGTGGGCGGCGGCGAAGAAGAAAGCCGGGCTTTTAACCCTTGTGTGTTGTGTTTTTTTAAAATTTTTTCCACAAGTGAATGGATAGGGAACCCCATACTCATTCACATAGGGTGGGGGGCCGAAATCCGGGGGTCCCCTTATTAAAGGGGCTCACGGATTCCGATAAGCCCCCTGCCCACAGACCCCGACAACCAACGGCCAGGGTTGTTGGGAAGAGGCCCTTGTCCCTATCAACACGCTCGCTCGTCCCCACCCCCTTTCCTGGCCGGCTGGGTAGCGTGCTCGGATAAGGGTCTGATATGGACCTAGAGGGGGACCCCCACGCTTTTTTTTCCACTGTGGTCTTCCCCTTTAAGTCCATACCAGGTGACGGGCCAGCGACGCCTCCTTTGCTGGTCCCGGCTACCTGGAGCTGCGCTAAAAATTAGCGGACTTTTCTCCGGGCGGGAAAAGTCCGTTCATTTCATAAGTCTGGCGGACTAGCACATACATGGCCGTATTGTCCGCCGGACTAGTACACACACGGCTGTATTGTCTGCCTAAATGCGAGTCCGGACTTTTGGGTAAAAAAAGGCTGCCGGAGCCCACACACGGGCGGCTTGTCCGCCGGACTTTTCCACCGGATTGTTTGATCGTGTGTATGCGGCTTTACTCAAACTAACTACCAGCAACTTCAGCAAGTAATGCAGGAGGCTCAGGAAAGCTACAAGAAATTCCATGACAAGGGGAGAGAGAAAGTCCTGCTTTTAAGGTAGGAGAAAAGGTATGGTTATTGACTCTAAACCTTAAGCTCTCATGTCCTTCTCGGAAGCTAAGTTCATTGGCCCCTTTTAAGTCAAGAAGATGATAAATCCAGTAGCCTTTGAACTGGCATTACCAAACTTCTATCAAATCCCCCCGGTATTCCACATTTCTCTTCTCAAACTGGGGGTACAAAGCCCCTTTCCTGGAAGGGAGGGATTGCCACCACCTCCATTGTCTGTGGAAGGCAAAGTGGAAGCCATCATGGATTGCAGGAAGAGAGGTAGGCAAGTCCAGTACCTATTTAAATGGAAGGGATACCCCCCAGAAGAGAATTCTTGGGAACCCTCTTACAATGTGCATACTCCAAGATTGTTGTAAGACTTTAACAGGAGACACCCAGAAAGACTGGCCCGTTTTCGCATCCAGAGGCTGCCCCTTGTGGGGGGGCACTGTCAGGGAAATGGCTTTGGAAGAAATGGCAATCTTGCCAGTAGAAGAGATGGGCACCATAGGCACATTCCCTTATGCATGCACATGTGTGTGTTGAATGGCGCGACTGCGCAAACCGGCACGCATGGCGTGACAGATGGGATCCTGCTGGCTTATAAAAGACTTCTGCTGTCTGACCAAAGTAGCTGGATTGACATCAGCTTCCCTGTATTCCTGAACCTCTGTTTGTTTCTTGGATTCCATGTTGTGACCTGACTTGTTCCAGACCTGCTTGACCTCTTCTCCTGGCTTACTCCCTGGCTTGCTCCTTGACCTTCCATCTGCTTGATCACCAGTGTATGACCCGGGCTTGTGGCATGCACTTTGCCTCTGCTTGATCACCAGTATATGAACCTGGTTTGCTGCATGGGCTTTGCCTTTGCTTGATCACCAGTGCATAACCCCGGCTTGCCTCACGGATATTGCTCTATCTTTCTGTCTGATTATCAGTGCTTGACTCGGCTTGCCCTATGGACTCTGTTATTCACTACTGGCTTGCCAACTTGTGTTTGACCCTCAGCTTGGCTTCTACTGCTGTACACTAAAGGGACGGTTCGCCTCCAGCAAAGTGGGAGTTTCTGGCAGTCTATATCTTGCCATACACACAACAGCCTTCACAAGGTGACTTTCTTTCTGGGCCATCCAGAACCTGCCAGCAATCCTTGCTTATTTGAGCCCTATACCTACTGTTGCACTCTCAGATGTATATTGCACTTAGCCGTAAGGGAAGCCCCTCTCTCCATATTGGCTTCAGCTCAGGTACGTGAAAGTACAATCCAGCCATGTCAGAAGTTGACAGAGGTGGCTCTGCGCCAGCAAGTCACCGCCCTTACTCGGGTGCTTTAAAGACTCCAGGAAGGTTATTCCCAATTGGAAGGGCATCTGCAGCATCTGACAGTTTCTTCTGCTATTGCTGATTCCAGTCCACCATCTACCAGCTCTGCATCAGCTTCCTCTACACAAGAACCTGCTCCACCTGAGCCTCGAGTACCAATGCCTGAAAGATCCTTGGTGATCGCGGAATTCTGGGCCTTTAAAAATGCCTGTATGCTGTACCTGGCCCTTCAGCCAAGAACCTTCTCTGTAGAGACTGTAATGCCCCTTACACACGGTTGAATTTTCCAATGGAAAATGTTCAATGGGAGCCTTTTGGCGGAAATTCCACCGGAAATTCCATTGTAGGCTCCATCTGACATTTTCCTTCGAAATTTCCATCGCACAAAATTTGAGATCTGGTTTTCAAATTTTCCGACAAGAAAATCCATTCACGTAAATTCTGATCGTGTGTACACAATTCCAACGCACAAAGTGCCACGCATGCTCAGAATAAATTACGAGACGGAATCGTTCGGTCTGGTAAAACTAGCGTTAGCAATGGAAATAGCACATTCATCACGCTATAATTTTTGTAAAATAGTTTAATGCAGTGCATTCTTTTCTTCTTTATAATGCTAGAAGAATGAAGTTGTTTTGCTGCTCATATTCATAGAGTTCTCACAAGCTGATCTCCATAATAATGTTTCTAATTTTTTTTTTTTCTTTATCAAGATCTGCATTTTTTTATAGTGCACTCCATAATAATATATATCTGTCCCCAGGCTGTGGTAGTACAACAGCCTGCGTCTTTTGTCAGACTAGACTGAACCCAGGCCATCACGCTCTTGTCTTCTTTACGCACTTCCTTCCAGGCTGTGGCTCTGGTGTTGGAGATGTAGCAGGAGGAGGACCTGGAGGAGGAGGACCTGGAGGAGGAGTAGGTGGAGGACCATGGTTTCACTCACAAACGTGGCTTTGGCTTGTGAGTTTGCCCCTCAACCCCCTTATTTAGGTCTTGTAAGATCACTTCCTCACATAAGAGGCATTGGCCCTCCTCAATTTACAGCATTTTGTAGGCTGTCATGTAGGCATAGTCCTTTTGAGACTGGTGGGGTTTCTGAGAGCCACAGTAGCCTTTAGAAATAGGCCAAGTGCTGCCTCCTCCAGGTTACTCCTCTTCCTGGCACTTTTTTGTGGAAAGCCGAGGGGAGGGACCTGGGATTTGGGCAGGCTACTGGTCCCGGCCACCTCCTGGCTGCCACATTCCACAGCCTCCTCCTGGCTGAGACATTCCTTTTTATGAAAAAGGGACATAGTTTTAGTTTTTGGTTCATCAATAACACACAATTTTCAGCTCATGACTGTTGCAAATTGAATTTTAATAAATAGAAAAGGCTATCATTCTGACCCCAGCATTTTTCATTCTTGTCCCAATCATTTGTGGCCACTAATGTCTATTGATATGCAAAACACTTTGTGAAATCAGAAATTAGTTATCAAGACTAACATATATTTAACATCATTCATTTGACAAACAGAAATATTTTGAAGAATGCTATACCTGACTCAAGCTGGGCTCCACCACTTGTTGCTGACTGAAAAGCCCAGGTTGGTCGTTGGAAGCTTCAGCTGGAAGGAAGCCTTGAAAGAAGACTGGAGAGTGCTGGCCTGGGTTCCGTCTGGTCTGACAGAAAATGCAGTCTGTCATAGTACCACAGCCTGGGTACATAAATGTCATCTGCTGCAGCTCCTGATCTCTGGGAGTCCTGGACCTTCTTGTGCTCCCTGTTATAATTGCTCCTCATGCCACCGATTTTGGACGTTAAATAATTGATGTCTGCCATGGGGATCATCGGCTTCACAAATTCAAGCAGTTTCTCCAGCGCTGCCTGCCTCTGTTTGATTATTATAAAATGGGTGGTTCCCCTGCTACAGACAAGGCAGCTCTCTGAACATATCAATGAATATTTCTAGAAATTCCCTATCATTGAAAGGATCCATTTTCTCTGCAAGACACAACACAAGACAAACCCTAATGTCAGGCAAAACTTTCCTAATCTTGACCCAATATAGGCCTCAATCTATAAGTGGTATAGGCCACTAATGCACCAACTTAAAATTGTACCTTTCTTATAACGATCATCGCTTCCGTTACTTCGTCCTCCTGCTCACAGATCGTACGTATGACACATGCGTGTTCTGCTTTATATACACTGTGCATGCGTGAAACTCTGCCCTCCCCTGACGTTCTTTCTAGTATATTCCCCAACCCTTCTCTGTTGGCGCAGTGGGAGAGAACATGGCAGAGAGACAACAGGTGCATGTCGAGGAGAGCAGCAATGACGAAAGGCAGGAGCCGCGAATGTTCCGATCCCGGAGGAGATTGAAGGCCTCAATTAATCCCTTTATAGAGATGACAGGAAGTATGGACCTTACCCAAACCCAAATGTGAGAAAGGCCAAGATCATGCCTAAAGTTGTGAAGAGTTGGCATAGGAATTTTGGGGTACGGCGATCCAAGGATCAACTGAGGAACTGATGGTTAGACCTCAAATTGAGGGAGCAGGATCAGTACAGAAAGATCAGGAAACTGCTTCTAAAAAGTATGTCTTGTGTTTCTATTATTGTTATATGCTGCTCCATGTGATTTTCTTTACTGTTGTACACTATTATCTACTAGGACCCCCAGGTCCTTTTCCCTCCTAGATTCCCCCAGAGGTTCTCTGACCAGTGTATAGATTGCATTCATATTTTTGCCACCCAAATGCATTATTTTACATTTTTCTACATTAAACCTCATTTGCCATGTAGTTGCCCACCCCATTAATTTGTTAAGAACTTTTTGCAAGGTTTCCACATCCTGCGGATAAGTTATTGCCCTGCTTAGCTTAGTATTGTCCACAAATACAGCGTTTGAACTGTTTTTCCCACCCTCCAGGTCATTTATGAACAAATTAAATAGGATCAGTCCCAGCACAGAACCCACTATCCACCCCTGACCATTCTGAGTACTCCCCATTTATCACCACCCTCTGAACTTGCCCTTGTAGCCAGTTTTCAATCCATGTACTCACCCTATTGTCATTGCCAATGGACCTTATTTTATACAGTAAAAATGTTTATGCGGAACTGTGTCAAATGCTTTTGCAAAATTCAGATACACCACGTCCACGGGCCTTCCTTTATCTAGATGGCAACACACCTCCTCATAGAAGGTTAATAGTTTGGTTTGGCAAGAACGATTCTTCATGAATCCATGCTGATTACTGCATATTGATACCATTCTCATTACTAAAATCTTGTATATAGTCCCTTATACTCTCCTCCAAGAGTTTACATACTATTGATGTTAGGCTAACTGGTCTGTAATTCGCAGGGATGTATTTTGGGCCCTTATTAAATATTGGCGCTACATTGGCTTTTCTTCAATCAGCTGGTGCCATTCCAGTCAGTAAAAATTAGAAACAATGGTCTGGTAATTACTTGACTGAGTTTCCTAAGAACCCTCGAGTGCAAGCCTTCTGGTCCTGGTGATTTATTAATGTTAAGTTTCCCAAGTTTAATTTAAATTCTGTCCTCTGTTAACCATGGAGGGGTTTCCTGTGATGTGTCATGAGGATAAACACTGCAGTTTTGGTTACTGAAGCCCCCCGATTCCCTCGCGAAGACTGAGGAGAAGGGTAAATTCAGTACCTTCGCCACTTCCCCATCCTTTGTAACCAGATGTCCTTCCTCATTCTTTATGGAGCCAATATGGTCTACCTTTTTCACTGTTTACATACTTAAAGAATTTATTGGGATTTTTTTTTGCTCTCCTCCGCTATGTGTCTTTCATGTTCTATCTTAGCCGCCCTTATTGCACCCTTACATTTCTTGTTGCATTCTTTATAAAAAGTCTGAATGCTGATGATCATTCCTCAACCTTGTATTTTTTGAAGTTCTTCTCCTTTGCTTTTATATGCATTTTTACATTGGGTTTAAGCCATTCAGGATTTTTAGTTCGTTCTTTTAAATGTTTTACCCAATGGGATGCATTGGCTAATGCCCTTATTTAATATGCTCTTAAAGCAAACCCATCTCTCCTCCGTGTTCTTTGTTTCTAGATTTTAGCCCAATTTATGCCTTCTAGCAAGGCTCATAGTTTTGGGAAGTTGGCTCTTTTGAAATTCAGTGTCTTTGTATTCCCCTTATGTTTCCTATTTGTGTGATTTATACTGAAGCCAATTGACCTGTGATCACTGTTACCTGAATTGCCCCGTATTTCCACATCCATGACCAGGTCTGTATTGTTGGTAATCAGTAGATCCAGTAACGCTTTATTTCTAGTTGGTGCATCTACCATCTGACCCCTAAAATTGTCCTGCAAGACGTTTAGGAACTGGCGAGCCTTAGATAAAATGTACGGTTCCAGACAATCTATGTCTGGATAGTTAAAATCCTCCATTATGATAATGCTTCCCATCCTTGCTGCTAATCCAAATCATGATAGGAGATCTGTCTCCCCCTCCTCCCTCAGGTTAGGGGGCCTATAGCATACTTCCGGTATTATTTTCCCCTTAGTTTCACCCATAAGGATTCCACCTCCTCCCTAGCTCCCTTAGTGATGTCATCTCTCACATTCAGTTGTACATTATTCTTGATATATAGGCATACCCCTCCCCCTTTTTTACCCTCTCTATCCTTGCGATAAGGGGGATTACCCTTGAATGTTTGCCAGTCAATCATGAGAGCTGTTGAACGAGTTCTCTGAAATTCCAACAAAATTGAAATCCTCCTCGTACAACAGTATCTCTAGTTCACCCATCTTGTCCACCAGGCCTAGCATTGGTGAACATGCTATGTAGTTTAGACCGGTCGCATATGATCCTCTTATTAGGTGTTCCGAGATTGCAACTAGGACTTGCTACTATACTTACCTTAGGTTTTTGTGCTTTGGTCAACCTACCACTAATGCCCCCAATACTACCCTCTGGAATGTGTTCTGACTATCTCTACCCACCCCATCGCCTAGTTTAAAAACCCCTCTAAGTTTTTGGCCATCTTCATTCCCAGCTGATCTGCACCCTCCTCATTTAAGTGTAGTCTGTCCCTTCTATAGTACCAATTATCGACTGAGAAGTCGGCCCAGTCCTCCAGGAACCCAAACCCCTCCTTACTACACCAGCTCTTCAGCCACTTGTATAGTTCTCTATTCTCTCTCTACTTTTCTGGTGTGGCTCGATGTACCGGTAGTATTCCTGAAACTACTCCTAAGTCCCTAAAATCATTCTTTAGGACACTCCATCTGCCTCTGACTTTGTCATTGGTACAAACGTGCACCATGACAACTGGGTCTTCCCCAGGCCCTCCCAGTAATCTGTCCACCAGATCCATGATGTGCCGCACCTGAGCATCGGTAGACAGCATACTGTTCGGTGCTTCAGGTCTTTGTTACAGATTGGACTCTGTCCTTCTAAGAATTGAGTACCCAACCACCAGAATCTATCTTTCCTTTCCATTCACTTTCCCCCACTCTCACTGGAGAAGTTCTTCCCCTGGCTGCTAGGAGAGTCCCTCAGCTCCAGCAGTGCTGATCACTGACGGGTTTCACCAATGTCACTCAATGGAGCATACTTTTTGGGATGCTCCAGCCCCGGATCAGCCTCCCTGGCACTTCCCCCGCTACTTTTTCTGACTGTCACCCATCCACTCTTTGCTAGTGCCTGCACTACTTTGTCTCCACCCGTCTCTGTGCTGGCGCCAGCCAACACCCACCGTGTACATTCCTGGCTCTCCTTTATTATGCAGGGACTTCTCAGTGCTGACAGTTGCTTCCCCAGATTCAGAACCTGGGCTTCCAGGGAAACAATGTACTTACATTTTGCGCAGCAGTATTCACCCTCACTCGGATGACCAAGGAACCCATGCATTCCGCAAGATGTACAAAGAGTCACCTCTCCACACCCACCGGGCATCGTACCTGTTAAATTTTGTGAGGATTGGGGATTATACCCTGTCCAAATGACCTAACAACTAGATTCCTGACACTAATACTCAACAAGACAATACACAGGTACTCAACAAGGTAATACACAGGCACTTGCAGACCTACATGCACTCACAGATCACTCACAGACCTGCGTGTACTCGCAGACCTACATGCACTCGCAGACCTACGTGCACTCGCAGAACTACATGCACTCGCAGAACTACGTCCACTCACAGACCTACGTGCACTCACAGACCACTCGCAGACCTACGTGCACTTGCAGACCTACATGTACTCGCAGACCTACAGTAAGTGCACTTGCAGACCACTCGCAGACCTATGTGTACTCGCAGACCTACAGTACGTGCACTCGCAGACCTACGTGCACTCCTAGACCTACGTGCACTTGCAGACACACGTGCACTCGTAGAACTATGTGCACTCGGAGACCACTCGCAGACCTATGACCACTCGCAGACCTACATGCAGTCGCAGAACTACGTGCACTCGCAGATCTTTCTCAGACCTACGTGCACTCGCAGACCACTCACAGAACTACCTGCATTCGCAGACCTACATGCACTCGCAGACCACTCACAGACCTACGCGCACTCACAGAACAACATGCACTCGCAGACCACTAGTAGACTTACGTGCACTTGCAGAACTACGTCCACTCGAAGACCTACCTGCACTCGCAGACCACTCGCACACCTACGTGCACTCACAGAACTACGTGCACTCGCAGACCTACGTGCACTTGCAGAATTACATGCACTCTGAGACTACTCGCAGACTTAGGCCGCGTACACACACGGGGACTGTTCGCTCAACTTTGTCCGTCAAACAGTTTCAGCGAACAGTCCGCTCAAAATTAGCATGGACGGACTTGCCCACACACGACGAACGAACAGTTTGCTGAAACCGTGCGCGATGACGTGAATGGCACGTACGACGGGACGGAAAATACGACGTCCTATACACTGCATTACAACTTTCGGCGTGTAAATCCTTTCTGAGCATGCGCGGAACTTAGTTTGACGAACAAGCCTACACACGAGGGGACTGTTCGCTGAAACCAAGTTTCAGCGGACAGTTTTTCGGAATTTCCGAAAAACTTTGTTCAGCAGACTGTTCGCTGAAACTGTCCGCTGAAAGCCCACACACGGGCGGACTGTCCGCCGAAACACTGTTCAGCGGACAAAGTTGGGCGAACAGTCCCCGCGTGTGTACGCGGCCTTACCTGCACTCGCAGACCTACATGCACTCCCAGACCATTAGCAGAACTACGTGCACTCGCAGACCTATGTGCACTCGCAGACCTACATGCACTCGCAGACCACTCGCAGACCTACACGCACTCGCAGAACAACATGCACTCGCAGGCCACTCGCAGACCTACATGCACTTGCAGAACTACGTGCACTCGCAGACCATTCGCAGACTTACGTGCACTCACAGACCACTCACAGAGCTACATGCACTTGCAGACCTACGTGCACTCACAGACCTACGTGCACTCGCAGACCACTCGCAGACCTACACGCACTCGCAGAACAACATGCACTCGCAGACCACTCGCAGACCTACGCGCACTCGCAGACCATTCGCAGACCTACGTGCACTCGCAGACCACTCGCAGATGTACGCGCACTCGCAGAACAACATGCACTCGCAGACCACTCGCAGACCTAAGTGCACTCGCACACCATTCACAGACCTACGTGCACTCGCAGACCATTCACAGACCTAAGTGCACTCGCAGACCACTCACAGAACTATGTGCACTTTCAGACGTACGTGCACGCACAGAACTACTCGAAGAACTACATGCACTCACAGACAACTTGCAGACCTATGTGCACTGGCAGACCACTTGCAGAACTATATGCACTTGCAGACCACTTGCAGAACTATGTGCACTCGCAGACCACTGACAGACCTATGTTCACTCATAGAACTATGTGCACTTGCAGACCACTCGCAGAGCTACGTGCACTCGAAGACCTATATGCACTTGCAGACCACTCACAGACCTACGTGCACTCGCAGACCACTCGCAGAACTACGTGCACTTGCAGACTTATGTGCACTCATAGACCACTCGTAGACCTACGTGCACTCGCATAACTATGTGCATTCGCAGAACTACGTGCACTCGCAGACCACTCGCAGACCTACGTGCACTCGCAGACTGCTAACAGAACTACGTGCACTCGTAGACCTACATGCACTCGCAGACCATTTGCAGACCTACTTGCACTCGTAGAACTACATGCACTCGCAGAACTACTAGCACTTGCAGACCTACGTGCACTCGCAGAACTACGTGCACTCGCAGACCACTCGCAGACCTACATGCACTAGCAGACCACTCGCAGACCTACATGCACTCGCAGATCTACATGCACTTGCAGACCACTCGCAGAACTATGTGCACTTGCAGACCACTCGCAGACCTATATGCACTCGCAGGCCACTCGCAGACATACATGCACTCGCAGAACTACGTGCACTCGCAGAACTACATGCACTCACAGACCACTCACAAAACTACGTGCACTCGCAGACCACTCGCAGAACTACGTGCACTCGCAGACGTAAGTGCACTCGCAGACATTTTTGTCCCACAGCAAGACAGACTTCAGGTCTTGAGGACTTTTCATGTCCATAAACCTGCTGGACATTTTGGAATATGAAAAACCTCTGAACTAGTCCAACACTCCTTTTGGTTGCCCAGTCTAAGTCAAGATTGCAGGCAGTATGTAAACTATTGTACTATTTGCCAGTGTATCAAGGGGTCCAAGTCCTGGGGTTTACTAAGACAATTGCCCATTCCAGAACAGCCCTGGTGAAAAATTTCTATGGACTTTATTGTGGACTTAGTGCCCTCTGATGGGTTCACCACTATCTTGGTAGTAATTGACCGCCTCTCTAAAATGGCACTCTTCCTGCCTATGATGGGCACACCTTCGGCAGTGGATACTGCCAACATATTTATTAAAGAAATCATCAGGCTGCACGGATTACCAGACAATATTATGTCAGAGGAGTAGGGATGAGCTTCATTTTTGAGTTGAACATACGTTCGACTCGAACATTGGCTGTTCGCCCGTTCGGCGAATTCCGAACGTTATGGGCCGTTCGCGCCAAATTCGTGTGGTGCTCACGGCCCACAATGCACTGCGATGGCGCAGTGCATTGCTGGCTCATGATTGGCCAAGCATGCACTGTGACCCCGCATGCTTGGCCAATCACAGCGCTGGCAGCGAGGAGAGCCATGATTGGCCACAGGCAAGATGCCTGTGGCCAATCATAGCTCAGGCTGTGTAGTACATGCCCCACACTATATAAGGCCGCCAGCGTGGCGGCCTTGTGTAGTGTGTTGGCATCTGTAGCAGTTAGTGGGTGTTCTGTGTACCTTCAACACAGTATACACCGATCGTTATCGGCCGATTTTTCGTTCTTGCTCTTCTGTAGTGGTTGTTGTCTGCGTGACCTGACCGCAGTATACACCGCTATATTCACCTATATAGCTAGCGATATATCTATCTTTTATAATAGAGCTTTCAGTCAGTGTTAGGAGATTGTGCGTGCTGTCTGCGTGCTCCGAACGCAGTAAACACCGCTATATCCACCTATATAGCTAACTATCTTGCTCGTTTTAAATAAAGCTTTCGGTCAGTGTTAGGAGATTGTGCGTGCTGTCTGCGTGCTCTGAACGCAGTATGCACCACTATATCCACCTATATAGCTAACTATCTTGCTCGTTTTAAATAGAGCTTTCAGTCAGTGTTAGGAGATTGTGCGTGCTGTCTGCGTGCTCTGAACGCAGTATACACCGCTATATCCACCTATATAGCTAACTATCTTGCTCATTTTAAATAGAGCTTGCAGTCAGTGTTAGGAGATTGTGCGCGCTGTCTACGTGCTCTGAACCCAGTATACACCGCTATATCCACCTATATAGCTAACTATCTTGCTCGTTTTAAATAGAGCTTGCAGTCAGCGGTAGGAGATTGTGCGTGCTGTCTGCGTGCTCTGAATTACAAACAGATTCTACTTAACACAACAAACCTACACAGTCCCTGTCTTGTTTGCACCGCCTGTATACTGCTGTTCTGAGTATATAGGGCCTGGGGGCCACACGTATTTCCTTTTTTCAATATGGGTACGAGGTTCCCCTTAATATCCATACAAGACCCAAAGGGGCTGGTAATGGGCAGGGAGGGCTACCCATGCCATTTTTCTCAATGATTTTCAACCATATTGCAGGAACCAGATATAACATTAATACCGCAAGCAGTTTTAAATGACGTTATTTCCGTTAAATGTCATTTTGTGCAGGGACTGTTCTAAACACGGGAAACACGTGGCACTTCACAGGCATACTACAGACACCCCCCAGGCACGATATTTAAAGGAATATTTCACTTTTTTTTTCACTTTATCATCATTAACCACTTAAGGACCAGGCCTCTTTTTCAGACTTGGTGTTTACATGTTTAAAACAGTTTTTTTTGCTAGAAAATTACTTAGAACCCCAAAACATTTTATATTGGTTTTTTTCTAACACCCTAGAGAATAAAAAGGCTTTTATTCACACCGTATTTGCGCAGCGGTCTTACAAGCGCACCTTTTTTGGAAAAAATTCACTTTTTTGAATAAAAAATAAGACAACAGTAAAATTAGCGCAATTTTTTTTATATTGTGAAAGATAATGGTACGCCGAGTAAATTGATACCCAACATGTCACGCTTCAAAATTGCGCCCGCTCGTGGAATGGCGTCAAACTTTTAGCCTCAAAAATCTCCATAAGCGACATTTAAAAAATTCTACAGGTTGCATTTTTTGCGTTACAGAGGAGGTCTAGGGCTAGAATTATTGCTCTCACTCTACCAATCGCGGCAATACCTCACATGTGTGGTTTGACCACCGTTTTCATATGCGGGCGCTACTCACGTATGCGCTCGCTTCTGTGCGCAAGCTCGTCGTGACGGGGTGTTTTTAAAAAACTTTTTTTTTCTTATTTATTTTAATTGATTTTATTTATTTTTACACTGTTTTAAAAAAAAAAATGGATCACTTTTATTCCTATTACAAGGCATGTAAACATCCCTTGTAATAGAAAAAAGCATGACAGGTCCTCTTAAATATGAGAGCTGGGGTCAAAAAGTCCTCAGATCTCATATTTGGGCTAAAATGCAAAAAAAAAAAAAGAAATAAAAAAAAAAAAAAAAGAAAAAATGACATTTAAAAAAAATATACCTTTAAGAGGTATGGGCGGAAGTGACGTTTTGACGTCGCTTCCGCCCTCCTATGGTATAGAGACGAGTGGGGGCCATCTTAGCCTCACTCGTCTCCATACCCAGCTAGGAAGAGGACCCGTTCGCCTCCGCCGCTACCGACGGCTCCGGTAAGCGGCGGGAGGGCGGCGGGAGGGGAGGTGGCACCTCTCCCGCCGCCGATAGCGGTAATCTCGCGGCGAATCCGTTATCGTATCGTACAGCCGACCGCTGGCTAAAGAGATGGATATCTCGGTTGTGGCAGCAGCTGCTGCCGTTACCGAGATATCCCTCTTCAAAAATAGGACGTACATCGTCGTGCGGCGCTCGGCAAGTGGTTAAAATCAGTGCTCCCGCCAAAACTGACATTTTTAAAACTTTTTTTTGATCTTCCATCTGCTTGATAACCAGTGTATGACCCCGGCTTACTGCATGGACTTTGCCTTTGCCTGATCACCAGTGTATGACCCCGCCTTCCGGCATTGAATTTGCCTTTGCCTGATCACAAGTGTATGACCCCAACTTTCTGCATGGACTTTGCCTTTGCTTGATCACCAGTGTATGACTCTGGCTTGCCTCACGGACATTGCTCTTGCTTCTTGCCTGATTATCAGTGCTTAACCCGGCTTGCCCTATAGACTCTGTTATTCATTACTGGCTTGCCAAACTGTGTTTCACCCTCGGCCTGGCTTCTACTGCTGTATCCTGAAAGCACGGTTCATCTCAAGCACAGTGGGAGTTTCTGTCAGCATATATCTTGCCACGCAGACAGCAGCTTTCACAAGGTGACTGTCCTCCTGTTCCATCCGGATCCTTCCGGCAACCTGTGCATCTTTGGGCCCTATACCTACCGTTGCACTCTCAGAGGTATATTGCACTTTCCCGCAAGGGGAGCCCCTCTCTGTATATTAGCTTCGGTTTAGATATGTGACACTTTTCCTCCAAACGTCTAGTGCCCCTTGTCCTTTGTGATGACCTTAAAGTGAATAACTCTATACCAAGTTCACTATATGGCTATATGAACCATTTATGTATTTATACATGAAGATCATACCCCCTTTTTATCTTCTCAAGAGAGAATACATTCAGTTCAGCTAATCTTTCCCCATAGTTGAGCTCCTCCATGCCTCTTATCAGTTTGGTTGCCCTTCTCTGCACTTTCTCCAGTTCTCCAATATCCTTTTTGTAAACTGGTGGCCAAAACTCAACTGCATTTTGTAGATGAGGTCTCATTAATGATTTGTACAGGGGCAAAATGTTATCTCTCTCTCTCTCTCTCTCTCTCTGCAGTCCATACCTTTTTTACCTAAGAAAGGATTTTGCTCGCTTTGGAAACTGCAGCTTGGCATTGCAATCTATCAGAGCCCCCAGAGCCTTCTTCTTTATTGATGTCCCCAGTTTCTCTCCCCCTAGTATGCATGATGTGTGCATGTTTTAACCCCCAAGTGCATAACTTTACATTTATCAACGTTAAACTTCAATTGCCAAATAGTCGCCCAATTAAACAGTGCATTGATGTTGGCTTGTATGTTGGAGACATTCTGTATGGATGTTTTTCCACTGCACGGCTTGGTGTCCTCTGAAAAGACTGAAATTGCACTTTTATTCCCAGATTCTATTTATATATTAATTATATTGTATATTAAAAAGTAAGGTTCCCAACACTGAACCTTGGTATGAATCATTAATCACTATTCTCTGAATATAGTCTTTTAGCCAGTTTTCTATCTATATACAAACAGAATTTTCCAAGCCTGTAGGCTTTACCTCAGCATTAGCCATGTGTGCAGAACTGTGTCAAGCGCTTTTGGAATCCAAGTATATTCTATTCACAGCCACACTCTTCCCTATGATTTGGCTTACCTCCACTTAAAAAAAAAAAATCTGATTTGTTTGACAATGTCTGTCTTTCATGAATCCATTCTGTCGATTACTTAATTTTTTTTTAACAGGTCTGTAGTTACTGACTAAAGACTTTGACCTCTTTTTAAACATAGGCACCACATTGGCCTTACGCCAATCCAGTGTTACTATGCCAGTCATTAAAGAGTCCCTAAAAATTAGAAACAATGGCTTTGAAATGACAGAGCTCAATTCTTTTAGGACATGTGGGCCATGAGGCCAAGGTGCTTAATTCAGCTTTATTCTGTCTACATTTTTCTACACCATATACATTTTGAGCCATAGTGGTTTATTTAGTGCTATGTCAATATCATTCCCATCATGGACTTAAAATCCCCCATGAGAAAAAGAAGGAATTTAATAAATTTGCCTTCTCTTTGTACCGATTATTTTATAAAGGGCCTACATGCTCAGACCGGACAATTTTACTAATAATATTTTCAAAGCTTTTTTGGGGTTTGTTATACTCTCTTTTGCAATCTGTCGTTCATTTTTGTCGTTGAATTTTTGCTGCCTTTTCCCTTTTTTTCTATTCTGTTGTATTCTTTGTAACATTTAAATGATGATAGCGTTCAGCGGGGAGCATCGATGTTTTCAAAAAATGATTAGTTAAGCATCTGAACGACCACGACATATAGGGATATACAATGTAATACTGACATATAATCACACACATAGGTTGGACTTGATGGACTTGTGTCTTTTTTCAACCTCACCTGCTATTTAACTATGTAACTATGATTATATTTTTTTACAAACTCATTTCTTATTTATAGTTTTTTTTTATTTTTGTCATGAGCCACATAGGTTTTATTTTTAACCTTTTAAACTTATTGTCCATGGGAATATATTTTGATTTTGAAAAATTCCCATTTGTGTTCATTGATGCCAATATTCCCTCCAAATCTAAGCCTTGGAGAGCAGTCCTCAGTGTTGGAAATGTTGCCTTTGAATATCTGTGCAAAATAAATCTGTTGATTCTTCCAAATATACTTTGATCTCTAGGAATGGCCGAACTGTTCGCCCGGCGGTCGGTTCGCGGCAAATTTTGCGTGTTCGCGATTCGCCCGATCGGCGGACTATTGCCGCTGTTCACCCGGCGGACATATGTGTCAGTGCCAATTGAGATATTTCAGCACATGGACAATTGGACATTCCCCCTACCTTATAAATGGACCTGATCTGGCGGCCATTTTACATTCTATCTTATGTCAGTGTAGGGACAGGACGCTGTGTGGAGCAGGGAGAGACTGTAGTGACACAAATCGCTAGCTATTAGGTCCACAAAAGTCCTTTTAAGGACTGGTATAGGTGTAGTACAGTATATAGGGTTCAGTGCACTGCTGTGCTGGTGATTGCAGCAGCCTGTCTTTTGTCAGTGTAGGGACAGGACGCTGTGTGCAGCAGGGAGAGACTGTAGTGACACAAATCACTAACTATTAGGTCCACAAATGTCCTTTTAAGCACTGGTATAGGTGTACAGTATATAGGGATCTGGTGCACTGCTGTGCTGGTGATTGCTGAGTGCACTGCTGACTGATTCTGCAGCTGTGTAGGGACAGGACGCTGTGTGGAGATTTCAATCACTAGCTATTACTATTAGGCCCTCTTATGTACAGTATATAGGGTTGTACACGTATAATATACTTTCTTCCAAATATAGAAAGAATATTATACTTGACTGCTGCCCGATTCTGCAGCTGTCTTTTATCAGTGTAGGGACTGAGGGACAGTCTGTAAATCACTAGCTACTAGGTCCACAAAGGTCCTTTTAAGGACTGGTATAGGTGTACAATGTGTAGGGTGCAGGTGCAGGGCTGTGCTGCAGATTACTGCCCTATTCTGCAGCAGTCCTTTATCAGTGTAGGGACTGAGGGACAGTCTGCAAATCACTAGCTTCTAGGTCCACAAAGGTCCTTGTAAGGACTGGTATAGGTGTACATTATATAGGGTGCTGGTGCAGGGATGTGCTGCAGATTAGTGCCCTATTCTGCAGCAGTCCTTTATCAGTGTAGGGACTGAGGGACAGTCTGCAAATCACTAGCTACTAGGTCCTTGTAAGGACTGGTATAGGTGTACAATATATAGGGTTGTGGTGCACTACTGCTGACTGCTGCCCTATTCTGCAGCAGTCTTTTATCAGTGTAGGGACTGAGGGACAGTCTGCAAATCACTAGCTACTAGGTCCACAAAGGTCCTTTAAAGGAATGGTATAGGTGTACTATTTGGTGTGCAGTATATAGGGGTGTAATACACATATAAAATACTTGCACATATAGAAAGCATAGTATAGGGCATTTCCACTGTGCAGCATTGTGACTGCTGAGCGGTTCTGCAGCACTACTACAAAGAGTGACAAACGCAATAAAAAAAAAGTATTATAACTGTTGTGATAGACCAGTGGCCCCCCAAAATGACAGATTGAAGTGGGGTGTTGTATACCTACTTCCACATACATACTGCACTTCTTGAGAGACTTTTGTCACAGGGTCATTTAAAAAATGACAAGCAGAGGAAGAGGCAGGCCCTTCCACAGGGATGGTAGGGGTAGGGCAGGAGCAACAGGCTTGAGCCAAAGTGGCAGATTGCAGAAGGTACGTGCGATTACGTCAAAGGACGCACCGGACTTGGTTGAGTGGCTCACTCAGCCTTACTCTTCTGCACCCTCCTCATCCTCTTGATCTGTACCCTCTTCTTCACTCTCTGCTATGTGCACCCCCAAAGACACTACCACCAACAACACCACCACCACCACATACCTTCCGCTTGAGTCACAGGAATTATTTTCCAATCCATATCAAGACATTTCCAATGCGCAGCCACTCTTTACATTGGATCAAGAAGAGGAGGTAGCAACAACCGCCACTCAGGAGTCTGACGAGGGTACCCAGATCAGCCCAAGGAGGAGGTTGGTCCCCGCTGTTGCTACCTACTCCGAGATCTCTAATTATAGCGGTGGGGAAGGTGACGTCGATGATGACGTGTCTAGTGATGTCACGTGGGTGCCCACAAGAGAGGAAGAGGAGGGGAGTTCAGAGGGAGATATGGGCCAGCAGATAGGGAGGAGAAGCAGGAAGAACTTAGATTGCACAGGAGGGACAAAGCAGACTATGAATGTATCAGGAGCGAGGCATCAACCATGTACGATCACATCTGGCGCTCCCAGGATGCCGGCACATGGCTCCGCAGTGTGTGCTTTTTTTAACGTGTTCGCTGCTGACAATAGTGTTGCTATCTGCAATCTTTGCAGTCAACGCATAAGTCGCGGTAAGCCCAACACTCACCTAGGGACGACCACCTTAAGAAGGCACATGAGCTGCTATCACCGAGCCCAGTGGGAGCAGCGGAACACACAAAGCCACACTCCAGGCTCTCACCGTCCAACCTCGTCTTCTACTTCTCCTTTTCCTCTCTCCTCACAATTGTCCTCCACTCCACCTTCCATCACGCCATCCTCACATTTTTCTGCAAAAAGGCAGGCTTCCTTGGGCCAAATGTTCTAGCGTAAAAAAATTATGATGCCGGATAACCCTCTTGCCCAACGGTTGACGGCTGGCTTGTCAGAACTGATAGCCTGCCAACTACTGCCATATAAACTGGTGGACTCGGAGGTGGACTCGGAGGCCTTTCGAAAATTTCTGGCCATTGGAACACCACAATGGAAGGTTCCAGGAAGGAAGTATTTCTCACAGAAGGGCATCCCAGAGCTATATGGCCATGTTCAGTGGCAAGTGAATGTATCTCTGGCACACAGAGTCGGTGCCAAGATACATCTGACCACAGACACGTGGTCTAGCGAAAACAGGCAGGGAAGGTATATCACTTTTACTGCCCACTGGGTAAACCTTCTGACGGCCGTCAAGCATGTAACCCGTGGCACCCGTGTAGATTTGGTTTTACTGCCACGGATTGCATGCAGGCCTGCCTCTTCTTCTCTTCCTCCTACTCCATCCTCCTCCCTCTCTTCCTCGGCTGACTCCTCCTTTTCCGCTGCTAGCGTCTCTTCCGCTGCGCCGCTCCAAGCTCCCCAGAACCTATTCGACATGCCAGGTGAGACGTTGCCATGCTGTGCTGCGTGCCTGGAAGCCAAGAGCCACACTGGCCCTGCACTCCTTTCAGCTTTGCGTTCACAGGCAGACCAGTGGCTAACACCGCTCAATTTAACAGTTGGTAAAGTGGTGTGTGACAACGGTGCCAATCTGCTTAGCACATTGAAACAGGGCAAAATTATGCACGTGCCATGCATGGCACACGTCTTAAACTTGGTCATGCAGTGATTCATTGTCAAATACCCTGGGGTCCAGGACATCTTGCGGCAGGCAAGTTATATCTCGGCACATTTCAGAAGATCTTACGCGGCCATGGCTCGCCTTGCTGACATTCAGCGGAGACACAATTGCCTGACGCGATGGAACTCAACCTTCTATATGCTTGATAGGCTGCTCCAGCAGAAACGTGCAGTTAACGTCTACCTGTATGAACTCTGCGGCAGAACAGGTTCTGGGGAGCTGTTTTTTTTCACCGCACCAATGGCTGCTCAAGTGCGACACATGCAGACTTCTGCGGCCATTTGATGAGATCACCAAACTGGTCAGTCGCAGCCATGGCACCATCATTGACATGGTACCTTATGCCTTCTTTATGGAGCGTGCATTGCATCGTGTCATTGATCAAGCCATGGAGGAGCAGGAGCGGGAAGATGAGGAAGTCGCAATGCTGGATGAATTCCCGGGGGGGCTACTCTATCTGAGACAAGTCAACAACAGGAGTCTGAAGAGGGGTCAGAGGAGGATGGTGCCGGGGCGGATGAAGAGGAGCAAGATGAGCATGCTTTAAACCTTTCTGGGATCCCTGTTGTTGTGCGTGGATGGGGAGAGGAGAACGAGGAGGACGACATTATCCTGGATGATGAGCAGGATCCAGGCCACAACACCGCTTCCAGTTTAGTGCAAATGGGGGCCTTCATGCTCCAGTGTTTTAACAGGGACCCCGTATAAAAAGCATAAGGGTCAAGGACCAGTACTGGGTGGCAACGTACTTAGACCCCCAGTACAAACACAAAATGGTGGAAATGTTACCACCGTGACAGAGGGCTGTCAGAATGGAGCACTTCCAGGCCTTGCTTCGAGAAATGCTGCATTCTGCTTTTGCGTGCGCTGGCAGAGGAGAAATTCCCACTCCCAGAGAAAGAGTTGCAAGTACCAATCCAACAGCGCCTGCAAGAAGAGGGTGGTTTGAAGATGTGTTGGTGACTATTGATATGAGGTCATTCTTTCAGCCGACCCATCGACAGGTCTCACCCGGATCCAGCATCAGGGAACGCCTCGACCGACAGATGTCCGACTACATTGGGTTAACGGCCGATGTGGACGCTCTGAGGAGTGATGAACCCCTGGACTACTGGGTGGGCAGGCTTGACCTCTGGCCAGAGCTTGCCCAATTTGCAATAGAACTAATGGCTTTCCCCTCTTCCCTTCCGAAAGGACGTTCAGAGCAGCAGGGGGGATCGTGACCGATAAGCGCACTCACCTAGCTCACGACAGTGTTGACTATCTCACATTTATAAAAATTAATGAGGCATGGATCTCGGAGGAATTCAACACATGTGACCAGTAGACCATGTATATCTCTATAAACAATTTATTTAATCGAGCACACAGACCTTTTTTCTACCTTTGGCTCACTTCCTTGTACAAAAAAAGCACATCGTACTATATGCCCATACCCTCCTGTTTGAAGAGGTTGAGCGGTGTCATATTTTTGTGGCCCAGCAGCGAGTTGCTGGTATCAGTGCTGCTGTCAGTGCTCTCTATCTTGGTGCTGGTGTCAGTGCTCTCTCTCTATCTCAGTGCTGGTGTGGTCTCAGTGCTCTCTATCTTGGTGCTGGTGTGGTCTCAGTGCTCTCTATCACGATGCTGGTGTCAGTGCTCTCTATAACAGTTATGGTGTGGTGTCAGTGCTCTCTATCTCGCTGCTGGTGTCAGTGCTCTCTCTCTATCTCGGTGCTGGTGTGGTGTCAGTGCTCTCTATCTCGGTGCTGGTGTCAGTGCTCTCTATCTCGGTGCTGGTGTCAGTGCTCTCTATGACGGTGCTGGTGTCAGTGCTCTCTATATCGATGCTGGTGTCAGTGCTCTCTATCTCTGTGCTGGTGTCAGTGCTCTCCATCACGGTGTTGGTGTCAGTGCTCTCTATCTCGGTGCTGGTGTCAGTGCCCTCTATCTCGGTGCTGGTGTCAGTGCTCTCTATCTCAGTGCTGGTGTCGGTGCTCTCTATCTCAGTGCTGGTGTCAATGCTCTCTATCTCGGTGCTGCTGTCAGTGCTCTCTATCATGATGCTGGTGTCAGTGCACTCTATCACGGTGCTGGTGTCAGTGCACTCTATCACGGTGCTGGTGTCAGTGCACTCTATCACGATGTTAGTGTCAGTGCACTCTATTACGGTGCTGGTGTCAGTGCTCTATATCACGGTGCTGGTGTCAGTGCACTCTATCACGGTGCTGGTGTCAGTGCACTCTATCACGGTGCTGGTGTCAGTGCTCTATATCACGGTGCTGGTGTCAGTGCTCTATATCACGGTGCTTGTGATCATCTCCTGCACCCTGTTCTTTGCCTACCCTGACCTTCCCTCTCCTCCATTGCCTTCATGCGCTCCACAGTCCTGAATTGTCACAATTTCACATATTAAAAAAAAATGCTTGTAGTTGTCGATCCCAGATTCACTTCATACATGTGTTATGTCAGTGGCCATGTGGTGGGACTATGTGTGCACAGCTAGTAAGTATTTTGTGGCTGAAAATATGACATGTAGGTTTTTAAAGTTTGTCTGCCATTGGAGTCAATGGGGCCCACCGCAAACTTTGCGGTTCGCAAACTTTTGGGCGCGTTCGCGAAACCTCCCGGTGGAAGTTCATCCATCTCTATTGATCTCATGAGTATCTGTGCACTCTGCAGTGTTATCTCAAGCAGTGTTATCAGCCATGTACTGTTCTGTTTTCCAATTGACATGTAACTGTGACAACTATGGCTTATTATACATGACACAATTACTACAATGTATATATTCCATGTAATAATTCTATCATTTAATCTCTTTAGCATTGTTTGGCATCTGTATTCTTAGAATGAAAAGTGTTTAGAAATTAGCAAAGTTCAATATGCATACATATTTAACATTCATCAAGATACAGAATAATTGGTTGAAGTTAAATACATTCACCATATTGAGGAACAGGTCTCAGCTGGGGTGCTGAGCTTGCTGATCCTTTTGACTCTAACTACAATGGTTTGTTCCATAGAAAATGCAAAGAGCCAAAAAATGGATTTCAGTCATACCCAGTGACATTTGATTTATTAAAGTGGTTGTAAACCTCAGTCATGAAATTTGAGCAAAGCACATATACTATATCTACAGTGTCTACTTATCTCTCTCCAAAGCTCTGAATGTTGTTTCTCTCTGGGGCTTTGTTCATCTGTTATCAGCATTAGTCACTTCTGAAAAGTTTTCCCAACACATGAGATAAATTTGTGTCAGGAGGGTGGGACCTCAGAACGGAACTTGTCCATTCAGAACACGGTTCTTCTCCTGTGTGGAGGGGGTGTGTTCCTTTCCTCCAATCAACTCTCGCACACACTGGAACTGCAGTCTCTCTGCCTTCTTCTCTGTGTTGCTGACAGATGAAGAAAGATTTTTAACACAATCTGCACGTTTGAAACGATGTAGAGTGCAGAAGACTGAAGATAAACAAGTAAAACCTATGTAGGAGAATTTGTTTAAAATCTGAGGCTGTTCACTACACTGGGTATATGTGAGGGTTTACAGCCACTTTAGGAGTGGTACTTTTTGTACAGGCAAACGTCTCCTGACATTCTACCTGTATATATGGGGTTTTAGAGGTAGTGTACTAGATAGAACAAAAGAGCAGAAATGCAAATTCTTTCTGCTTAAAGTAAATATGTGCTTTGTCATTCAAGCCAAAACAACAGATTAGCTTTAAGGTTCATTTCCTAAGCAGCATTTTTTCCTTCTCTCTCATAGCATTCTATTCAGTTCAAGGAGCACAAAAAAATACCTCCTTGGTATGGAGAATGATTTGATTCACTCCACTGGGCCAATCAGTACTTTCATATGGGCAATCCATAGCCCTGTGTGAGCTAAGACTCAACAGCTCATAGCTTACACATTTTTTTTCACTCCCAGGAGCTCAATAGAGTGGCAGAGAATCAAATAGATGGTAAATATATGTTTCTGTAAACCACAATTGTTCTTTATAGGTCTTTGAAGGCAAAGTTCTAACTAAAAAATAAGATATAACAACATTAATTTTCTCGAAAGGTTTGAGCCAAAAGTATTACATCACATGTTACATAATATAAAATATTGTACAAAATTGGGTTACAACTGTAAGGGCTGGACTCTTAGCCCTCCCTTCTCAGTGGTCAGGTTGCTTAGTTGTCGGTTGCCAGCACTTATGGTTCCACAGAGGCTCACCTGGTGATCATTTCCTGCTCAATCCTTTCTGGCTATTTAAACTGCCAGCTTTTGCTACCGAACCCTGGCAATGTTTTGACTACATCTACTTTCTGTACCGTTTTTAAAATTATATTAAAAGGTGCTATTTATACTGCATTTTCTGTCTCTGTCTGATTCATGGTTTATGACAACATCAAGAAGTGAGTGTGATCCATATGGTATCCCCCACAGCTGATAATTTAGCTTGCAGTTATTGGATTACTGGTTGGCCCATTCAGCTTAGGGACTTCAAAGCATTTTGAAATATTTACAACAATTATCTTCTTCAGGGATAAGATACCACTCTGGAATATACATTATATTTTTTTATCCACATATTACAATTTATATATAATAGTTCAACCACCATGATACAAAAAAAAATGTACATAATTTGTCGTACTAGTTCCATATGGAAAAAGGTAAGTCAGGATCCATGTAAGTAGACTCCCAAGTCATCGGGACCCCATAAGTGCATGCAGAGACCACCACTCATATTGTAGGCTGTTAAGGCATATGCAATGATAATAAATTACCCAGGTCAACATCTCTAGTTGAAATACTAAACCCTGTCCCTTGGGGTAATATTATCCCACATTTTACTCCTGGGACTTATATCTAATGTCCCATAAAGTCAGATGTAGATACCACATTGCATATGCTCAAAATCTCTCTAATTAAAATATAATTGGCATATTTTTTTTTTTTAAATCAGAGAAAGTTTATTGAGTAAAAACAAAACATTTGAGTACAACTTGCAGCTTACATCTCAAATTCAAATCTTTGGCACAGTGTACAAACTTGTTCATCCTTACAAAAAAAAATACATATTATACAGACAATTATTTCACCACTTCACATGCCTCAGCACCCCAGCCTCCACAGAAATTGATGCATTAAAGTTCACTTGTCCCCTGATTCACCCATACCAAGTCATGTATTTTCAGTGGGTGTCTAACAGTCACTGCCCCTCTCAGTCTAATTTCACTCCCCTAGCCCTTATCTCAGCATTCTGTCCAGAACTAAATCAACCTGTGAAAGGCCAGGAGTATCCAACCAAAATGCCCAGAGTTT
Organism: Lithobates pipiens; assembly: GCF_037356315.1. Taxonomy (NCBI): domain Eukaryota; kingdom Metazoa; phylum Chordata; class Amphibia; order Anura; family Ranidae; genus Lithobates; species Lithobates pipiens. The sequence goes on from NW_027507903.1 coordinate 237,006,770, forward strand.
CTCAAATTTTTCCGGTCGCCCTCTATGTTGAAAAATGTACTTTTCCATCCTAATAGTATCCCCCATTTGGACGGTCCATTCCCCCAATGTAGGGGGCTCGGACGCCTTCCAGTGCGAAAGAATCATCTTCCGTGCTTGGAACAGGGCTCTGGCCACGGCCTGTCCACTAGTATTCCCTATGGAAACGTCATCCAGGATCCCAAGGAGACATGGTTTTGGGTCTGAGGGTATGTTAATCTCAAACACTCTGTTAATAGTGTCCAGTACCCCTGTCCAGAATAGGTGTAGTTTGGGGCATCTCCACAGCAGGTGGATCAAATCCCCATGATCCCTAGCACACCTGGGGCAATCTGAGTCCTGTCGCGCCCCCATCCTAAACAGCCTATGTGGCGTGTAGTGTACTCTGAGCACAATATACAATTGAGATAGCCACTGGGCCACATTTAGTGAGCAGTATTGTACTGCCTGTAGGGCCTCCTCCCATTGCTCCTAATCGAATGTACCACAATCCCTCTCCCATTTACTCAGTGCCGTCGGCGGGAATCCCCCGAGGCAGGCAGCGAGGACCATGGAATAAGTTCTGGAGATAAAGCCCTGAAACTGTGTTACATTAACCATAGAGCGGAAGATCGGGGTCGGTGAAAAAGTCCACGGCCCCCCCCGTCTGAGCCTTCACCGCATGTTGCAGTTGCAAGTAGTAGAAAAGCATAGACTGTGGCAAGTGAAACCTCTCCCTCAAATCGGGGAAGGGAGTCAGCCTCCCCGCCATAAAAATTTGACCCAAGTACGTGACCCCATGTCTCCTCCACCGAGCACCACAATCCAGCAATAGCAACTCCTCGTAATGCTTATTCTCCCATATAGGGCTGTACTCAGTGAAGCCCTCCACCCCCTGCATTTGTCGTAGTTTATTCCAAATTTTCTGCATAAGGGCATAAGTGGGCAGTTGTTTATTTGATTTAGCGTAGGCCAAGGCCTCCATTCCCGAGGGTACATCACCATGGCCAGAGGTCAGGCACATCAGGGCCTTAACTGGGTCCGAGCATAGGGTCTCCTCCTCTCCCCCTGTCCCCCCCTGCATAGCCCTTGCTATATGTTGTGCCTGTGCTGCCAGGTAGTAGGCCCAAGGATTAGAGAGGGCGAGCCCCCCCGCCTCCTTGGACCATTGTAATTGTTCAATTTTAATCCGGGGGGGTCTATCTAACCAAATAAAAGCTCTAAAAATTGAGTTAATAATGCGAAAGAATTTCAGAGGGATTACCATAGGGGTATTGGGCAAAATATATAAAAGTTGGGGCATAGAGATCATCTTTATCAAATTGACTCTACCGACCAGTGACATCTTAAGACGGGACCAAATTTTAGTTTTATTCCGAATTCTATTTAAAAGTGGGGTCAGGTTAAGGGAAATATAATCAAGACGTTCCGACGTGACCTGTATACCCAGGTACTTTTGTCCCATGGACACAGGCACGCCGTGTATCATCCGACTGCCACTGTCCGGATTAGCATCCAGCAGCAGCAGGGAGGATTTGGTCCAGTTTATAGTTAGTCCTGAATACACACCAAACTTTCCTATCGTCTCCATAGCCTCCCGCAGGGAATCAGATGTGTCTCCCAGAAGCAGCATGGTATCATCTGCGTATAGCATTCCTGGAAATCCTGGAATTTCCCATACTGGAAGCCTCGTATCCTCTGATTTGCTCTAATCAAGGATGCCATGGGTTCGATGGCCACGGCAAAAAGGAGGGGCGACAGTGGGTACCCTTGTCGAGTGCCCCTGTGCAGGGAGAATGGGGCGGAAACATGTCCCGCCTCTCTGATAGTCGCCCGAGGCGAGCAATATAATAGCTTCACCCATGACAGAAACCCTTCGCCGAAGCCAAACTTTCCCACTCCACGCTATCAAATGCCTTGTGGGCATCCAGCGAGAGCAAGGCCCAATCACCTACATTCTCTCCTTGTGTTTGAAGATTCAGGTAGAGCCTTCGGAGATTAACGGCTGTAGACTTTTGGGGCATAAACCCTGCCTGGTCCGCGTGTATAATGGAGGAGGTGACCCCATTCAATCTCAAGGCCAAAACCTTGGCCAGGAGTTTGATATCGCTCTGCAGAAGGGATATCGGTCTATATGAGCCCGGGTCTAAGGGGTCTTTACCTGGTTTTAGAAGGAGAACAATATTAGCCCTAATCATGGAGTCAGGCAGACTTTGACATTCCCATGCGTAATTAAGAACTCTCAATAGGCGAGGCAGAATTGCCTCCCCATATTGTTTAAAGACCTCCATTGGGAGACCGTCGTCACCCCGGGGCCTTAGAGTTCGGGAAGAGGCTAAGAGCCCCTTGCAGTTCCTCCAAGCTAATTGGAGAGTCCAGGAGTGCTCTGTGAGAGTCAGAAAGTTTAGGCAGATCAATACCCTAATACCAATTAACACTGCGCTATCCCAAAAAAGACAAACAAATAAAGTAAAGCTGCTAACACAATCACAAGGATATAAAATAGTGAACAATTTGCAAATGTTAAATCATAGTGTAGCGCTAAAAAAGAAAGTGACCATTATATATAACTAATCAGTGATCTCATCATATTATACAAATGTCAAAACCAAGGATTATATCGCATTCATTAAAAATCCACCATATGTGGATGTGGCAAATACGGTATGGAAAAAAAAAGGAAAAACCCACCATTTTAATCTGTGGGGCCTTTGCTTTAAAATATATATATATAATGTTTGGGGGTTAAAAGTAATTTTCTTGCAAAAAACATTTTTTTTTCATGTAAACAAAAAGTGTCAGAATGGACTTTGTCTTCAAGTGGTTAGAAGAGTGTGTGATGTGTGACATAAGCTTCTAAATGTTGTGCATAAAATGTCAGGACAGTTCAACCCCCCCAAATGACCCCATTTTGGAAAGTAGACACTGCAAGCTATTTGCTGAGAGGCATGTTGAGTCCATGGAATATTTTATATTTTGCCACAAGTTGCGGGAAAATTACATTTTTTTTTTTTGCACAAAGTTGTCACTATATGATATATTGCTCAAACACGCCATGGGCATATGTGAAATTAAAAATTTACTCCTCACTGCCTATCACAGTTTCGTAGGCCATGAAATTCCCAAATGGCACCCCCCCCCAAATGACCCCATTTTGGAAAGTAGACACCCTAGCTATTTGCTGAGAGGTATGGGGATTATTTTTCAGATTTTGCTTTTTGTCACAAAGTTTTGAAAATTGAAAAAAAATAAATAAATTTTTCTTTACTTTCTTCATTTTCAAAAACAAATATACTCACCATGCCTCTTGGCAAATAGCTTGGGGTGTCTACTTTCCAAAATAGGGTCATTTGAGTTTTTTTTTGCCATCTTGGCCTTTTATGGCCTTCTAAACTGTGATAGGTAGCGAGGAGTGAAATCAAAAAATTATGCCCTTAGAAATCCTGAAGGCGGTGCTTGGTTTTCGGGGCCCCGTACACGGTTATGCTCCAAAAAAGTCCCACACATGTGGTATCACCATACTTGCGAGAAGAAGCAGAATGCATTTTGGGGTGTAATTCCACATACAGTATGCCCAAAGCATGTGTGAGCAATATATAATTTAGTGACAACTTTATGCAAAAAAAAAAAGTTTGTAATTTTCCTGCAACTTGTGGTAATATATAAAATATTCCATGGACTCAACATGCCTCTCAGAAAATAGCTAGGGTGTCTACTTTCCAAAATGGGGTCATTTTGGGGGTTTTGCACCCTCTTGGCATTTTATGGCCTTCAAAACTGTGAAGCAGCAAAATTTATTTTGGGGTGCAATTCCACATATAATCATGGCATGTGTGAGCAATATATCATTTAGTGACAACTTTTTGTAAAAAAAATGTTGCCATTATTCAATCACTTGGGACAAAAAATAAAAATATTCAATGGGCTCAACATGCCTCTTAGTCATTTCCTTAGGGTGTCTACTTTCCAAAATGGGGTAATTTGGGGAGATTTTGTACTGCCCTGCCATTTTAGCACCTCAAGAAATGACATAGGCAGTCATAAACTAAAAGCTGCGTAAATTCCAGAAAATGTACACTAGTTTGTAGAAGCTATAACTTTTGCACAAACCAATAAATATACGCTTATTGACATTTTTTTTACCAAAGACATGTGGCTGAATACATTTTGGCCTAAGTGTATGACTAAAATTTAGTTTATTGGATTTTTCTTCTAACAAAAAGTAGAAAATATAATTTTTTTTTCAAAATTTTCTGTCTTTTTCCATTTATATTACAAAAATAAAAATCGCAGAGGCAATCAAATACCATCAAAAGAAAACTCTGTGGGAAAAAAAAGGACACAAATTTCATTTGAGCACAATGTTGCATGACCGCACAATTACCAGTTAAAGCATTACAGTGCCAAATTGTAAAAAGTCCTCTGGTCTTTGAAAAGCCAAATGGTCTGTGGCTGAAGTGGTTAAACAACTTTCTAAATATATGTAATATGTTACTTGTATTGTACACCTGCTGACTTGAAGAGTTGAAAAATTCTATGCAAAATTTCATATTACATTTTTTAAAAGAAGCACAAAATAAACATATATTGTGACAAGTTGGGGAATTTGTAGCTCATGGGTAGTGCCAACAGTGAGTTTACTCCATGCCAGCAGTATATTACAGGGATTTTTCTTCCCATTTTTATTTAAAACAAAACAAAAGTTTACGCAAGGGGGTTCTCACCATCTATGTGATAAACATAGAATAGTCAGCCTCTTGGCTCTTTCTGTGCAGCTTCACTGCTTAGGCCTCCTGCCTTATTCTTCCAGACCATCAAACGCACATCTCAGTGCTCTGACTGATTCTGCTGCAGCTTCCAGCTGCTACATTCTCACAGGCTTGTTCCTTTGCCTGTCCCAACCTTGATAGTATGCAGCGATGTCTGTGACAGCTCCCTTCACAGACTGACCACCTTGGGTGGGTGGTGCATCTCACCTCTCATTCTGGTTCTAACATAAACCCAGCACACACCTGAGCCATTAGTGTGTTGTTTCCAAGAAAATCTGCCCTAGACAGCCATTTTAAGTAGTGGCATGGGCTCGACCTGCCACAATAATTTTTTTTTTCCTGAATATATTAAGAATGTATATTTAAAAACACCATAAATTTTTGTTTTTTTCAAAAGAATATATCTGATGCTGAAGATATAATTATCGTGGAGCAATGGCTAGCGGGTTGTGCTATTACATGGTGACAAACGTTTACTAAATCATGCATTTGCATGGTTTTAGCAGACCACTATGCCAGATTTATTGAATAAGGATCACAGGGCCAATTTACATTTATGCATTACAGAAACACACAAATTAGCATGTTATCACAATGCATGGCAACACATTTTACATGTGATGATGCATTGATGCATTGTGGTGCCATTCCTTTTGAAAAGCACCCCAATGCACTAAGACAGTGCATATGCATTGCATCAACTCAGCAAAGCGTGACAATGCATCATAGTGCATTGTAGCAAAAAAAATGGTAATGTGTCTGATTTTTGGGATATTTTGGGGCATTGAAGGCCTATTTCTTTGTTTTTAATGAGCTCACTTCATGCAACACACATTAACACATGTGCCTTAATGCACCACACACTTGTAAATGGGCCCTTAGTGTTTTATTTTCTGCAGAAAAAAATATAGAATGATTCAGTTTTAAGACACATGTGTTGTAATATGAAAGAAAATTGCAAAGCATAAATATTATAATTTAGCAGTAAGGATGCTGTGCCAAAATCTTGCTATCAATTTTATAGAAATTGTGTTTTATTCTTAAAAATGTTTAGAAGTTTTCCCGTAAAATGCATTGTTGTAAGATAATCTAAAAGCAGCTAATTTCACTTGCAATTTGTTGATTTGTTGAAGTTGATTTATTCATAGGGAAAACCTTTCTAGCTTATACAGTTGTCTTACTTCAGCTATTTGTCATGACTGTCTTCGAAGCGATCTGTCAGCAGATGTAGCTTGAATATGTTCATAAACCATAAATATTTATAACTGAATTCTAGTTTTTCATTTTACAGACACATATAATTTCTGTTTAGATGAGAACACTGATCCACAAAATAGGCAAATCTGGTGGATTGGTTAAATGTGATCATTTTTGGTAATTACAAATCTCTTGTGTATGCAAATTGTATAATCTAGAGGGGAAAGAGCAGTCCATTAAGCCAGAAAGAGAGCTAGAGAACAAAGATGGTACAAAATAGAAGACAATTGGTGCTCTATGCAAGCAGATGCATGTACAAGCCACATAGGTTAAAGCCAGGGTACACACTACAGGTTTTTTTATGCAACCCTACAGGATTTAATGCTTTTATGTAAGTATCATTGGTACAGCTAATCATCCCCTATCTAATACTATTCTTTACATCTGTGTGGTATAGTGGTGAGCATAGCTGCCTTCCAGGCGGTTGATGTGGGTTTGATTCTTGGCCAACACACCTACATTTTTATTTAGCTCTTTCCTGTTCCTTTTGTGTTGGCAATGTATTTATAGGTATTATACTGTACTATTATATATTCAATTTATGTTTTGAATGGAAAGTTGGATGTAATTTCCCCACGCAGTTGGTGGGGACATGTCGATTCAGATCCTCTCCCTCCCAGGTGTCTGGGTATTGCAGTTAACCGGTTCCCGACCAGCGAATGCCGATGTACGTCGGCAGAATGGCACGGGCAGGCATATTGGCGTACAGGTACGTCCAATCTTCAATGCCGCCCTGTCATCGCGAGCACGCCGCCGCATGCTCAGGATTACCCTGATTTAAGGCTTGTATGGGAGACATTTAAAGCACATCTTAGGGGACTCCTGATCAATGAGGTGGCGGAAATTAAATCCAAATCACATGCTATCAGGGAACAAACAGAATGACTGGTTAGCCGACTGGAGGCAGACTACATTGCTGACCCCTCTGAGACAGCTAGTGCGGCGTGGCTAGCCGCGCAGGAGGTGGTTACCCGGATCTCCAAGGAGGCGGCTGACAGGAAAAGATGTTTCCGCAAGCAGGCCTTCTATGAGGAGGGAGAGCAAACGGGCAGTCTTTTGGCCAAAATTGTTAAGGTCTCCCAGATGTCCCCGTCTATTGGAGTGTTGTGCACTGAGGGAGGGAGGCTGGTAAACACCCAAACTAAGGTTATGACAGAATTGGTGAGGTTTTACTCAGATTTGTACAAATCCAGGGCGTCTTATTAGACCACTGACTTAGGAGAATACCTGCAGGGTATTGATCTGTTAAATCATAGTGTAGCGCTAAAAAAGAAAGTGACCATTATATATAACTAATCAGTGATCTCATCATATTATACAAATGTCAAAACCAAGGATTATATGGCATTCATTAAAAATCCACCATATGTGCACAATTTACTAGTACCCAAAAAATTTTTTATAAAAAAAAAAAACCATATAGTGATAAAGAAAGTCCAAAAAGAGATACGAAAAAAAGTCTCTTATTCCACACGTGAAGAAAAAATCACCGTCCACCTTCTTTATATGAAGATAACGTGCAGACACCACGTGATATTCCCGTCACCATTTACGATATAGGCTTACCAGATGTATTGGATCCAAACGAATATACATTCGAAGGATCGCAAAGGCTTGTGCACTCGTATGCAAAATCTTTCAAAGATAAACTCTCCAGGGAAGTTTCAGATCAGACTATTCCACTCCAGTATTCAAAAAATGTCAAATCTTCAGTAATGTAATCCAACTCACATTGTCGAACCCATACAAAAAGAAATGAGGGCCACAATAGTGTAATTCCGTTTAAAAGAAAATTTTTATAAAAAAGTAATGAACTTACATATGTACAGTGAATAAAGCGCTTATTTCATAAAAGACACAGCTGCAGTAGGAGTCCCGACGCGTTTCGTCCTCAAAAGACGTCATCTGGGACCCATGTTTGGATATACCAAACACGACATGCTTTAAAATTGCACACAAACGTGCATCGGTGACAAACTACATACATTTTATTTTAGGTGGTAACCTGTAAAGCCTTAAAAAGGCTTTACAGAGGTCTACTGCTAAAATTACTGCCCTCAATCTGACCTTCCCAGTGATATCTCACATGGATGGTGCAATTGCTGTTTACATATGACGCCAGACCGACGCTTGCATTCGCCTTTGCACCTTTTTATCTTATTTTTAAATAGTTCCTTTCATTTTCATTTTTAATCATTTTTATTGTTATCTCAGGGAATGTATATATCCCCTATGATAGCAATAGGTAGTGACAGGTACTCTTTTTTGAAAAAAACTGGGGTCTATTAGACCCTAGATCTCTCCTCTGCCCTCAAAGAATCTGACCACACTCATCGGTGTGATAAAATGCTTTCCCAAATTCCCATTAGCGCTGTTTACATCTGGCGAAATCTAAGTCATGAAATACTTGTAGCTTCTGGTTTCTTAGGGATGATTAGAGTCCCTGATCAGCTCTATGGTCAGCTGGCGGAACCACCAGCTGCATTCTCAGGTTCCCTGTTGGGACAGGAGAGCCAGAGAAAACCATGGAAAATAATTGGAGAGGGACATTCCAAAAAATTTAAAAGCAGTCTAGAGGATAATTAGCTGCTAGTATTGCTTTTACATGAAAGCCGACTGCTGGCTGAAAAGAATGATACCAAAATGATACCTAAACCTGCAGGCATCATTCTGGTATAACCACTCAAAGTCCAGCAACATACCAGTACGTGGGCATATATTATAATCTTTTTTTTCATGCAGCTTGTGGGCTGAACAAAAAAAAGAGATTGATCAATGGGTATGCCCACCATTAGAATATCTCCCTTCATCCACCCACTTCTAAAGATGGGCATACATGCACTATTTTTATATGCCGAAGCATGGGGGCATCCTCCCCAAAAGTTAGGAGCAAATAGCTTCTCCACCCCTGCTGCCCCCATGTTTCGGCATATATGCTCTTTTTTTTAACTGTGGTGGTGAAATCACCTCCTACAGTGCTAGAGTAACGGATTAATGAATCGTGAGAGCAAACTCTGTTGCTGTCAAATAAATAAATCCGCACAACAACTGAATGGCGTACCTGCTAAGTAAATGATGGTTAACAAAAAAATTAAGTAGCATTACAGTATAACAGTAAGATTTACCATACCTGCAAAGCAAATACAAAAAAAAATAGTAAAAAATAAAACATTTTTTGATGCAATCTGTGCCTAAAATATATATATGCCAAAGCATGGGGGCAATCGCCCCAAAGGGTAGAAGAAAATTGCTCCCCCACCCCTGCTGCCCCCATGCTTCGGCATATATGCTCTATTTTTTAACTGTGGTGGTGAAATCACCTCCTACAGCGCTAGAGTAACAGATTAATGAATCGTGGGAGCAAACTCTGTTGCTGTCAAATAAATAAATTCACACTACAACTAATTGGCGTACCTGCTAAGCAAATGATGGTTAACAAAAAAACAAAGTAACATTACAGTAAAACAGTAAAACACACGGGCGGACTGTATGGCCTACTTAGTCCGTCATACAATCCGACGGACAGTCCGTCATACTTTCGAATGAACGGACTTGACCACACACGGATGCACAAACAGTCCGTCGAAAGCTTGCGCGATGACGTGTACAGCACGTACGACGTGACTAGAAATAGGAAGTCCAATACACAGCAATGCACCCTTCCGCCGTGTAAATCCTTTCTGAGCATGCGCCATTCTTAGTCTGTCGAACTAGCCTACTGACGAGCGGATTGTCCGCTGAAACCATAGTATGACGGACAGAATTTCGAAAAATCCGAAATACTTAGTACGCCAGACTGCACGCTGAAAAAGTCCGCTGAAGCCCACACACGAGCGGACTGTCCGCTGAAATGTGTTTCGACGGACTAAGTAGGCCATACAGTCCGCCCATGTGTACGCGGCATAAGACTTACCATACCTGCAAAGCAAATACAAAAAAATAGTAAAAAATAAAACATTTTTTTACGCAATCTGTGCCTAAAATATATACTGTATATATGCCAAAGCATGGGAGCAATAGCCCCAAAAGGTAGAAGCAAATCGCTCCTTCACCCCTGCTGCCCCCATGCTTCGGCATATATGCTCCTTTTTTTAACTGTGGTGGGGAAATCACGTCCTACAGCGCTGGAGTCGCGGCTTTATCTATCGTGGGAGCAAACACTGTTGCTGTCAGGATAAATATATCTGTACTGCATCTGAATGGCTACCTGCTAAGCAAATGATGGCTAACAATAAAACAAACATTACAGTATAACATACCATACCTGCAAAGCAAATACAATAAAACATAGTAACAATAAAACCAAGAGAGAAATAGATAGATATAGAACAATAGTGAGCGAACAATAGGGATGAGCTTTATGTTCGAGTCGAACATGAGTTCGACTCGAACATTGGCTGTTCGCCAGTTCGCCGAACAGCAAACAATTTTGGGTGTTCGCGGAAAATTCGAAAGCCGACACCCTTTAAAAGTCTATGGGAGAAATCAAAAGTGCTAATTTTAAAGGCTTATATGCATGGTATTGTCATAAAAAGTGTTTGGGGACCTGGGTCCTGCCCCAGGGAACATATATCAATGCAAATTTTTTTTTTAAAAACTGACGTTTTTAGGGGAGCAGGGATTTTAATAATGCTTAAAGTGAAACAATAAAAGTGTAATATTTAAATTTCTTACCTGGGAGTGTCTATAGTATGGCTGTAAAGGGGCGCATTTTTCCCGTGTTTAGAACAGTCTGACAGCAAAATTACATTTCTAAAGGAGAAAAACTCATTTAAAACTACTCCCGGCTACAGTGAATTGTCGGGTCAGACAATACACATAACAGCTCCTTGATAAAAATCGGTATGGGATTCCCCCACAGGGAGAACCAAATTTTTTTTAAAAAAATGGCGTGGGGGTCCCCCTCAAATTCCATATCAGATTTCAGGTCTGGTATGGATTTTAAGGGGAACCCCATGCCAAAAAAAAAAAAAAATGGGTCTGTAATAGACTGGGAGGAATCCCCATGCTGTTTTTTTTAATGATTTCATCTGTATTGCCAAGACCCGACAATTCATTATAGCCGCGAGTACTTTTAAATTACTTTTTTTTCCTTTAGAAATTACATTTTTTGCAGGGACTTTTCTAAACACGGGAAACATGCGCTCCTTTACAGGCATACTATAGACACCCCCAGCTACGAAATTTAAAGGAATATTACACTTTTATTGTTTCGCTTTAAGCATTATTAAAATCACTGTTCCTGCAAAAACTGCAATTTTTAAAACTTTTTTTGTATTGATACATGTCCCCTGGGGCAGGACCCAGGTCCCCAAACACTTTTTAGGACAATAACTTGCATATTAGCTATTAAAAATTTAGATTTTTCACGTTTGAATTCCATAGACTTTAACTGTGATCGCATTTTCGAACAAATATTTTGCCTGTTCGCATGTTCTGAACCGTCTTCTGCTTATCCCTAGCAAACAGTAGAGTGGAAAGTAGAGAGCGAACATAAGAGAGAGAACAATAGAGAGAGAGAGAAGAAAAATACAACCACAGCTATTTTTGGCTTTTTTATTTTTTTTGTGTTTTTATGTGTGTTTTTTTTTCACTTTTTTCACTTATATAAAAACTAAAAAAAAAACTATAAACTGAACGTTGCAGATTAGGATCTCTCAAAATGTGATGACCATCACATCTTTTGAGACCCCAAGACCCTGTGTACATGTGCCTATGACTGTGTGGTGCTGTACCCTATGCTAATGCTCAACTAGTGTGTGATAGCATTTGAAACAATCACCAATGCAAAGACCAGGTTGGTCAGGACATGAGGGACAATAAAAGCGGTTGTCATACCTAAATCCACGCTTTCTACGGACACAACATCTTCTTTGGAGGTTTCTTTAGGTAGGAGTAGCAGAGAGGACATGCATAAAATGTCTCTCATGCAGCCGGCTTACTGCATTTGCACTGGGAAGTTGGGTCAGAGCACCATCTGGAAACAGAAGGGCTCTGATGATCTCATCCTGGAATTTAAGTAAGGATCCAGTTCTTCCTAAAGCTCCGTATAGCACATGAGCGTTCAGCAAAGACAATTGAAATAAGTATACAGACACTTTTTTATACCAGTGTCTGGCCTTACAGGCAACTAGGTATGGCGCCAAAAACTGGTCGTTGAGGTCCACCCCTCCCATATTTTGTTTATATTTGTGGACACAGAGGGGTTTCTTGACAACACCCCAGTCACCGTAGGAATTTGGACATTCGTGTCTGCATGAAGGGAGGTAAGAACGAAAACATTCTTATTATCCCTCCACTTCACTGCGAGCAAATTATTACATCTCAAGCAGGCTCTCTCCTCCAGCCTAAGATGGAATCTACAAGCCGCTGGGGAAAACCTCAGTGATTAGATCGCACAGTGCCACATGCACCAATTTGATGATCAAACAAGTGACTAGAAAGTGCCACGCTTGTGTAATAATTGTCCACATACAAGTGGTACCCCTTTCCGAATAAGGGTGACATCAAGTCCCACACAATCTTGTCAGCGCTTCCTATGTAGTCAGGGCAGTTTGGCAGCTCTAAGTGACTATCTCTTCCCTCGTATATCTTAAAACTATATGTATAGCCTGTGGCCCTGTCACAGAGCTTATACATCTTGACCCCAAGGCTGCAAAATGGTGGTGGAACTGGTTTACAAGGGGCCAAATTTTTTAGAGCCGATCAAATTCAGGGTCACCCCGAGGATGACAGAGTTCATTGTCAATGAAGTGCATGTACCGCAAGATCTGCTCGTATCGTGTCCTGGTCATGGAGGCAGAGAACACGGGCGTATGGTGAATTGGGTCAGTGGACTAATATGATCGCAACTCACTCTTTTTAGTTACGCCCATGAGGATGAATAAGCCAAGAAAGGTCTTAAATTCGGAGACTGTAATTGGTCTCCAATCTCTGGGAAGGGTCAGCTGGGGATTAGCAGCGATGTATTGACCAGCATACAAATTGCTTTGGTCCACAATAGATCTATAGAGATCTTCGGTGAAAAAGAGTGAATAAAAATCAAGTGACGTAAGAACAAATGTTTCCATCTGATTACCAGATTGGCCAGTGAATGGGGGAAGTACGGGTGCTGCAGAAGTGATGCGTTCTTGATTAGGATTGGCAAATGCAGCAGGAAGGGCACTATGGGCTTGATGGCCTGTCTTTGTGTTCTTGGTGGGAGCGGGACACTACTTGTGCTTGCCACCTCGCCAGCTGGCCTGCACTTATGGGACTCACCACATCACCAAGTGTTACAGCAGTGCAGGATGTATGACCAGGATGTACTAGGCCGCTGATGCTTGCCAGTTCACCAGAAGGAAAAGCGGTGCTAGTACTGGCTCTCTGCTCCATACAAGGGACCTGTGATTCTTGCACCTCAATGACAGCAAAGGAAAATTGGGGTCTGGTACGCCTGACCTTGGCAGGGACCACAACTCCGCCGTCAGAGCTATCTGTCAGGGTGCCGCTGTCATCTACAGGATCGTATTCTGAGCCTGAATCTGACAGATGAGTGACTTCCTCTTCACTATCTGTCATGCTCAGAAATGTGTAGGCCTCTTCACTAGTGTACCTTCGATTTGCCATCTTGGGCTCTAAATTTATTGGTACACTAGAGAGACTCACAGGTAAAAAAAACTCCTGACTGTCAGAAACTGTATCGAAACACTACCAAAAAAACTGTTAGCATTTGCAGGGATCAGGCCTGACTCTGTGAACACTGCAGTTATGTGTATTTAGTGTTTTGTAAGTGACAGTGATTGATTGATACTGCATTTGGGTGGGCTTGGCTTGGCAGGGTAAAGGGGCTAAACGCAGGTGTTAGCAGGTATCTGGGCTGATCCAGCTAACACTGCGTTTTTGGGAACCATAAACTGTTGGGGATGCTAATATAGTTCTTATCAGATCAGATATTGATCTGTTCAGACACTATACTACTAAGGGAGGCAAATGGTTTGTGAGTGGGTGTTAGCAGTACTGGCACTAATCTGACACTGCCTGGGGTGATGCCGACCCTATCTGACCTTAAAATCTAACTTTGATCACCTGATAAGGGGGTTAAACCTTTATTGGGTAAAATATGGTGGGTGCCCTGACGCTATAAAAAATAACTAGCTAAACCGCGTCACCCGTGACACTTACACTGTGATCACAGGTGACAGGGAGTAATCAAGGGGTTAAACCTTTATTGGCGAGGTTAGGGGGGTCCCTAGTCCTATCTGGACCTAAGACTAATTACCCTAACACTGATTAGTGTCACTAATGACATTAGTACAGTGATCAAAAAAACATTTGATTACTGTACCTGGTGACACAGTGACATGTGGTGAACGAGGGGTGATCGGGGGGTGAATATGTGCCTACATGACCTGGTGTCAGTGTAGTGTTGGTGCAACTCACTTTTTGATGCTCTCTCCTCTCGGTCTGGAACGAAAAGAATGACATCACTTCCCCTGTCAGCGTTTACATTTACATGGATAGGGGAAGGATATCATTCATCAAGAGCGATCACCAGGTCCAGGCCAGAAATCATTGGCCTGGGCCTGGGGATTGATTGGTTCCTGATCTAATCCAATTGTCATGGCTGGCGGGGGGAGGCACACACGTGACCTCCTTCTGGCCGCACGCCCAAAATAGCATAACAGCGCTTCGCCTGCCTGTACCATTCTGCCACAGTACAATTGCAGCGGTTAACCTTTTGCAGACCAGCCCACCAGGTTGGCTCGGCTGCTGTAGGTGTAGGGCAGGTTCGTATATGGCTTTTTGTGGGCACGCGCATGCCCATTGACTAGAGGGGGGAGCAAATGAGCAGATGTCCACTGGCCACCCACAATCATTTTCCACAGGACAGAATGAGGATCTGCCAAAGTAAACAAGACAGATCTCCATTCTGTTAAGGGATAACACAGAGATCATGTCTTTCTGCTATGCAGGAAGTCGGATCTGTGTGTTGTTCCAGGCAGCCCATCCTCCATACAGTTAGTAAACACACCTAGGGAACACAGTTAACCCCTAGATCACCGCTGATGTTAACCTCTTCCCTGCCAGTGCCATTAATACAATGTCAGTGCATATTTTTAGCACTGAGCACTGTAATAATGCCATTGGTTCCCAAAAAGTGTCAAAAATATCAGGTGTCCCATCTGTCCTCTGCAATGTCATAGTCCCGCTAAAATTGCTGATCACTGTCATTACTAGTAAAAAAAAAAAAAGAAAAGAATAACAATGCCATAAATCTATCCCCTATTTTGTAGGAGCGATAACTTTTGCGCAAACCAATCAATATACGCTTATTGAGCTTATATTTTTTTTACCAAAAATATGCAGCAGAATACAAATTTTCCTAAATTGATGAAGAAATTCGATTTTTTTTTTTTTTTTAAGTATTAGGTATGTTTTATAGCAGAAAGTAAAAAAAAATCCAAAATTGTCAGTCTTTTTTTGTTTGTAGTGCAAAAAATAAAAACCGCCGGGGGAGGGAGGGGCAGGGGGCTGATCAAATACCACCAAAAGAAAGCTCTATCAGCTAAAGTTATGCAGTGCCGTTTTGCTAAAAACAGCCTGGTCATTAAGGGGGTAAATCCTTCCGGGGCTGGAAATATTTCTGAGAAATTGTACTTTCTTATTAGAATATGTGCTTTTTTTCTTAGGCAGTTCAGCAGGCATCACACTCCAAAACGAATAAACACTCTTTATTAAATGTTTATTGTAAAATTGGGGTTTCAAAATAATAATGCTAAAGTATTAAAACATATCAGCTTATAATTATTTCTAAAAATAAATTCAGATACCGTATATACTCGAGTATAGGCCGACCCGAGTATAAGCCGAGGCCCCCAATTTACCCCCAAAAAACTGGGAAACCTATTGACTCGTGTATAAGCCGAGGGTGAGATATGCCTGTCCATCCCTGTGTGTGTGTCCATCCATCCATCCATCCCTGTGTGTGTGTGTGTCCATCCATCCCTGTGTGTGTGTGTCCATCCATCCATCCATCCATCCCTGTGTGTGTGTCCATCCATCCATCCATCCCTGTGTGTGTGTGTGTCCATCCATCCATCCATCCCTGTGTGTGTGTCCATCCATCCATCCATCCCTGTGTGTGTGTGTGTCCATCCGTGTGTGTGTGTGTGTGTGTGTGTGTGTGTGTGTGTGTGTGTGTGTGTGTGGCCTTGTGTGTCCAGCCTACCTGTGTCCTGAGCCTCCGTCCGGTCCCGAGCCTCCGTCCGGTCCCGTCCCGTCCCGAGCCTCCGTCCGGTCCCGTCCCGTCCCGAGCCTCCGTCCGGTCCCGTCCCGAGCCTCCGTCCGGTCCCGTCCCGTCCCGTCCCGAGACTCCGTCCGGTCCCGTCCCGTCCCGAGCCGAGCCTCCGTCCGGTCCCGTCCCAGGATCACCGCTCTTCGTCGGCGCCCATTCCCCTGTTCAAATGCCGCGCCTCCCTGTCTGTGATAGGCGGAACACAATTTCCCAGCAGCCTGTGTTCCGCCTATCACGGACATCGTCTCATCCTCGTCCGTAGTACGAGGATGAGACGATGTCGGTGATAGGCGGAACACAGGCTGCTGGGAAATTCAGTGTTCCGCCTATCACAGGCGAAGGCGGAGCCGGAGGCGCGGCTTTTGAATTATAGAATGGCCGCTGTCTGTCTGCTCGACACGCTGATCGAGCAGGCAGACAGCGATGACTCGAGTATAAGCCGAGGGGGGCACTTTCAGCCTCAAAAAAGAGGCTGAAAATCTCGGCTTATACTCGAGTATATACGGTAAGTAGATCACAAGTAATTGTTGCATATATATATCTATATCTCTGTAGTGGACATATGTGAGCTATTTCTAAGCACGAAGGGAGTGTGAAATGTATGTTTTTATGAACTTGCTGAAATGTGATTTTACTAGATGTGAAGCCAGTCAAAATAATTTTTTGCTCATTGGAATATGTGATGAACAGCGCCAGCACCTGGTCTGTGTGTTAGTGAAGGTAGAGATGGGAGACTTAGACTGAGCCCACGTACACACGGTCGGAGATTTTGCCAACCAAATCCGTCGGATTTTGCCCGTCGGATTTAGTCAGACGGATTGTGTCCGAAACTGTTGCATGCACACGGTTGGGCCAAGTTGGCGAAAAATCCGATCTTTCAGAACGTGATGACGTAATTTCGTCACGATGGGACTACATTCAGGCTAGTAGCCAATAGCTTTGATGTAGGAATTTGATCTGAGCATGCATGGCACTTGGTCCGATCAAAATGCTCTACACATGATCGGATTAGGTCCGTCTGGCCCAGTTGGTCGGGAAATATTTCCAACATGTTGGAAAATTGGGTCGGACAGAGATTTGGATGGAATCAGTCCGATGCATACCACACACAGTCGGATTATCTGACGACAGGGTCCAATAAGACTCATTCCGACAGATTCTCCAACCGTGTGTACAAGGGCTTAGAGTGATGTTCACGCACATCTATGCTTTGGACTAGTCTGTTTATACACCTGGCTCAGTGAGTGTCTATTTACTGCCATTTACGCTGTGGTCCATCAATTATGGCTGATACAGCTGCTACTTCTAACACTATAGAGGGGAAACACAGCACAACTTTAACAGCACCATCAGGCAATCCACTTAGACTTGGACAAAGCAACCATATATTGCAGATGTCAGATGATCTTAATGTTTCAATGAAAATGTATTTTTGTAAATTGGAACGTCTAATGGTAAAAGAAATCAAAGTCTTTTGGGACATTAGTGCTCTGTCTGAATAAAACAGATACCTCGGGGCTTACGCATTAAAAAGTTCCTGACTTTTGACATATTTGATGATGATCTGAAAAGTGAATGGACTGACAGGTTAACAGCATGTTCATTTGATCTTATGAGAATTATTGTCAATTCTAAATCCAGAGAGTTGGATAAATAACAACAAGATATCTCAAAATTACAGAAAGACATTGCAGGTTCACAAGAGAGTCCAGGCTTTTTGGAGCTGGATGAGCATTTGAACAACAAATTGAATAAATTGGAAA
Organism: Lithobates pipiens; assembly: GCF_037356315.1. Lineage (NCBI taxonomy): Eukaryota > Metazoa > Chordata > Amphibia > Anura > Ranidae > Lithobates > Lithobates pipiens. The sequence goes on from NW_027507903.1 coordinate 237,024,832, forward strand.
ATTACGTTATCACTGGAAAGAGGGAAAAAATGCTGAGAGATCATATTGACTATGAGTCTAACAACATTTGTATATGGAAGAAACCAAATCTATTTAAAACAGCATAAAAAGGGGATATAATGGCCGGAAGAAAAAGGTCAGTATTTCACATACAGAAAATGAAAGTTTGAATGACTCTGGCAATTACAGCTTCATATTCTTTAGCTGATCCAGGCAATCCACTTGGTTCTAGGCCTCTCTTCATGGATCAACAGCATTTAAACGAGAATGCCTGCAGACAAGGAAAAAATAAGAAAAAAAAAAACTAAAAATACAAGACAGGTAAAGCAACATAAATGCAGGAGGAGACATCCATTATTAGACACAGAAGTGATCCACAATGTCATGAATCTGTCACAAAGAACTTTGACTGATAATGAGTTTTCCCTTCTTTCAGTCTTTAACCCTCAGGAAGCATTATTTTGATGAATCTAGTGAGACTGTTGGTAATGAAATCATTGAAGGGAATGTCATATCCAAAAAAGTTAAAAAAAAAGAAACTTTTAGTTTTAAGGAGCTCTATGCAATATGTGACCTTGATGAGTTACACTCTGAATCTGGTCCTGATTTGGCTGACGATCACAGTCATCATACAGTTATTCCTTTTGAATTGAAATCTCATTTCTACCGTATCAGTTTCAGAGGTTAATTGAGAAAGATCTCACATGATTGGCCACAACGGTTTTGAATCCCAGCTTTACGTTTGGTAACAATTTAACTGAGTCAGAGCGGAGATCCCTTCAGGATCTTGGCTCTGACTCTAGCATTGTCATTAGAAACTCAGACAAGGGGAGATTGGTGGTAGTGAGGCTTTACGCCAATTTTCAGACAAAGTTACCATATAAAACTCAGTGGAGAGTCCACCAATTCCTTCCCAAAAATGTGAAATCCCTAATGTGTAGAGCAGCTAGAGCAGGTATTTTTTCTCAAGAGGAAAGTGATATGTTTATCCCACTAGCTCCTATTATGCCAGTTTTTCATTACTTGCCCAAAGTACATAAAGGGTTAAATCCACTGGTCAGCAGACCAATTGTAGTAGGCATAGGCTCTTTAAACAAATGACTAATCAATGGGTTGATCACCAACTTCAGCCAATGGTGATTGAATTATCTGACTATCTCAGGGGTACCAAACAATTGTTCACCAACTTGAAGGATTTTGAGTGGCAGCAGGATTATATATGGAACACATAAGATGTGACCAGTTTATGATATATTCCTTGAATCCACATGCTTTAGATCTTCAGGCTGTCACTTTTTTCCTGCAGCGTTTCAGCAATTATTCATTGGTTCATCAAGAATTTATCCTTCAGTCAGGATTATTTGTAAACGCACAAATTTGTGATGTTCAATGGGGAATGGATTGCTACCTCCAGAGGTGCAGGGAATTTATGGGAGCCAAGTTCTCTCTGTCCCTTGCCAACCTATATATGGGTTGGTGGGAGAGGTCGCACATCTTTGGCATCAGGCAATTCCTATCAAATGGTTTGTGATGGCATACTTTCACTACATAGACAATCTCCTGTGTGTTTGTTCCTCAAAGATTGAAAGTCTGGATGATTGGCTGAATGATAATGAGTTAAATCTAAAATTCACAGGATACCCAGATTATAGGTCAATTTCTTTCCTGGATGTGAATTTGTCCAGTGAAGGGAATCGGATTATATCTGGACTTTACAGAAAGCCAACAGCTGGCAATGCAGTGCTCAGAGCCGAATCGGGACACCCTCTGCACACTATAAAAAACAGCACAGTTGGCCAATTTTTGAGACTTATGCAGCAATGATATCAATTTTGATAAAGAAGCCAAATTGATGTGGGATTGCTTTGTGTGTGGTGGTTATCCTGAATCTGTTTTAGAGCATTAAGCATTGTTAAGAAAACAATATGTGAAGAGTGGTTGAAAGATAAAAAGAAAAAAGTTTCTAGATTTAATAATATCCCTGTGTTCTCCACTCCTTACAGCGCTGAGTATAATAAAATAAAAACATTGTTGAAAGTTAACTGGCTATTTTGTATAATGATCCCATTTATACACACGTGTTGTCTAAGGGCATTAAGGTAGTCTCCCGCAAGGCACTAACGTTAGGCAGATATCTGTCTCCAAGTTTATTTACCAGCAGGAACAAAAATACTTCACACTGGCTTCAGTTCAAAGGCACCTTTGGGGCATTAGTGGTTGTTCCTGCTGTTCAGACATTAAAAGGGGAAACTCTGTGCATAAAGAGTCACACTCTGTGTGTAAAACTGACATTTTCTGGATTTTCCATCTGGGTACATGGAAACCTGTAGGGCTCAACCATGAATGGGGTGTGTCACTTTTTTATTAATGAATAAAGTGCATCCTACGTTTGTTTTTGCTACTTTTTTTCAAATCTTTCCTAACTTTTTCTATAAATTGGGCTTCATATTTTGTATTCAGTCTGTTCTTTATATGATTCTTATGATGTTTTATATCTGTTACATATGTTTGAGTTTCTGCATTTACATATATAAAAAGGGGCAGTCATCTGCCAATTCTTGGCAGCCGCAAACCAATTGTTTCACACAAATTGTTCCAATCACAAGTAATTGTTGCTTATATGTATCTACAGTATCTCACAAAAGAGAGTGCACCCCTCACATTTTTGTAAATATTTTATTCTATCTTTTCATGTGACAACACTGAAGAAATTACACTTTTATGCAATGTAAATTTGCTGTCCCCTCAAAATAACTCAACACACAGCTCAACTCAACAAAACAGGTTCCCTATCTTAAAAAACAGATTTCATCTGACAGTTTACCACTCCACGCACTCGGAGGGCAAATCTAGAGGGGTCTCCACTCAAATATCGGCTAGAGTACCGTGGACTCTGATCGATATAAAAACAGACCCAGCGGGAAGATTCTTATTCCTTAAAGGCCTGATAGGCACTGTGAAGGTAACCATCGCAAACCTCTAACCCCTAACAGCCGACAAGACCTGTTTGTGAAAAGACACTTAGACTTACTTCAAAACTTTATGGAGGGACAACTTATTATAGGTGGGGACCTAAACATCTCCTTACTCCCCACAGAGGACACCTCCACAGGCCTATCCTCCATCACCCGAGGCACACGGAAATTAATCCACGCAGCCCTACATGCCATACAACTGCTGGATGCTTGGCGCCTCTTCCACCCCGGCGAACGAGATTACACTTTTTTCTCTCGACCACACTGCAGGTACTCACGCATCGATTATTTTTTGATGCCACACAACCAACTTCAGGCGGTCAAAGGATCCACTATAGGGTCTATCACATGGTCAGACCATGCCCCAGTCATATTACACTATGCTTTGACCGACTTCTACAGGGAACAATGGAAACCATGGAGACTCAATGGGAGCCTCCTCCAAGACCCAGAGGTACTAACGGATGTAACAAAAGAACTAACACATTATTTCCACACTAACAATACAGAGGACTGTGACACGGGTCTAATTTGGGAGGCCAACAAGGTGGTGATCCGAGGGGTGCTGATAAAACACGGCGCACGGCTTAAAAGACAGAGGACTGCTCAACTATACGTGTTATTCGGCAAACTCCAAACTTTCCAAGCGAAACACAAACAGACGCCGATTAGTGCACTAGGTAGTGAACTGGACACAAGACGCACTCAGATAACCGACCTTCTCCACTTTAAAGCTAAGGCTGCGCTCCAGATTTTGTCAGGGCTGGCTTAACCCTTCCTCCACTGGGCTAGACGCTCAGCTGTCAGCTAATTGCCAGCTCTCTACTCTTTCCACAGTTACCAGCTGTTCCCGATGATGCTCATCTGACCTGCCTATTTAAAGCCTTCCTGCTCGCTTTTTCATTTGCCTTCACGTTGGTCACATCACAGGAAACCATCTCCTGCTGTTTGTTCCAAGACTGGCTTGCTGACATCCCACCTGGCTTCTTATCCTGCTTGCGGTTGCTCTCCTTGGATCCCTGACTTCCCGTCTGGCTGATTACCCGATTTGGTTAATGAACATTGAACTGGCTGACTACCTGATCTGGCTACAGGACTCTGGCTATGCTTGACTAACCTTTTTTCTATTTACCTTTTTATTTTTATTAATAAACAAGTGTGATTTGATTGTACTTTTGTCTCAGTCTGTTTCATGGTTTCTGACAGTACGTGAAGGCCATGAATTCAGAAGATACAGTCAATCCACTTGTTGGTAATATTTTTTCCAGATTGCATGAGCAAGATCACCGCATGGATCACTTTGCCTTGGCCTTACAAATGCTCCTGAACTGCACGGCTCATCTGGAATCCCCCACGGTGGCTGCTCCAGTACAACCTGAGTCGCAGGCCGTCCCTGCTGCTGCGCCAGTCTCTGTGCAGGCATCCGCCTCGAGTATTACCTCTATAAGAGGTATGTCTGGTTCTGCTCTGCTTCCCCAGCAATTTGGGGGTGATCCAGTTCAATGGAGAGGGTTTCTCAATCAGGTTGAGATATTCTTCGAAATAATGTCCCAGGCGTTTCCCTTGGACAGAAGTAAAGTAGGTTTTGGGATATCTTTGCTTTCTGAGAGAGCCTTGGCCTGGACTAACCCTCTATGGGAAACGCAAAAACCTGTTGTCTTGAGTTACCCTCAGTTTTTGGCCTCCTTTAAAAGGGTTTTTTGACATTCCCGCACGCTCCGCTTCTGCTGCCAAGTGCCTCATGTCCATCAAACAGAGTACGAGAACTGTTGCCGACTACGCCATTGAATTCCGTACTCTGGCAGCAGAGGTTGCTTGGAACAATGAGGCCCTCGTGGCTGCTTTTTCTCATGGTCTCTCGGATTCCATCAAGGATGAGATAGTAGCCCGAGATATACCCACTGAGCTGGAGAGCTTGATCTCGTTTGCCATCCTCATTGACTCCAGACTCAGAGAAAGACTTTCTCTTAAGGAGCGCTTGCAGAAGCCTCCTGCATGTTTGCCTCCGAGCTTTATAGTCCCACAAATGCCTCCCTCACCTCCCATGCCTCCTGGTTATCCTTGGTTATAGAGGCACACCCCCTCTTTTGATTGGCTCCGTGCTGAGGTTCTCTCCTGGTCACCACAATGCAGTGAGACATGCTTCCTGAAGGTATCCAAGGTCCTGTGCACGCTTCACTCCCCTCCTTGCCAGAGGAGTACCGTGATTTTGGCGATGTCTTTGATAAAGGTCAAGCTGGTAGTTTGCCTCCACACCGGCCTTATGATTGCACAATTGACCTTCAACCTGGTGCCATACATCCTCATGGCCGGGTTTACCCTTTGTCGGTCTTGGAGGATAAGGTCATGAAGGAGTATGTTGCTGACGCACTTTCTCGAGGTTTCATCCGCAAGTCCTCGTCTCTGCTGGTGCTGGTTTTTTCTTTGTGAAAAAGAAGGAGAACGGTGAACTGAGACCTTGTATAGATTATAGGGGTCTCAACCGTGTCATGATTAAGAATGCCTACCCGATTCCATTGATTACGGAGTTATTTGACCGCATCAAGGGAGCAACGGTTTTCACAAAGCTTGACCTGAGAGGGGCATACAATCTCATGCGCATTAAGGAGGGTGACGAGTGGAAAACTGCGTTTAATACCAGAACAGGCCATTATGAATACCTGGTAATGCCTTTTGGCCTTTGTAACACTCCAGCAGTTTTCCAGGAATTTATTAACGATGTCCTTCGAGATTTGTTGCAATTGTGTGTGGTGGTTTATCTCGATGATATCCTCATATTTTCCAAGTCCCTGGAGAGCTACCACACAGATGTCTGTCGTGTACTTCAGAAACTAAGAGAGAACAATCTCTATTGTAAACTGGAGAAGTGCGAGTTCCATCGTGAACAGGCTACATTCCTGGGTTATGCAATTTCCACTGCTGGTTTTTCGATGGACCCAGAGAAACTGTCGGCAGTCTTACAGTGGCCTCGACCCGTGGATTTAAGTCCTCTGCAGCATTTCCTGGGCTTTGCCAACTACTATCGGAAGTTTATTCTTAACTTCTCATCTCTGGTCAAGCCTCTGACTGATATGACCAGAAAGGACGGTAACCCACAGAGTTGGTCTCCGGAGTTCATTAAGGCCTTTGAGACTCTCAAGGCTGCCTTTGTTTCTGCTCCTGTGTTGGCACAGCCTGATCCTACGTTGCCTTTTATCCTAGAAGTTGATGCTTCTGAGACGGGAGTTAGCACCCTTCTGTCTCAACGTCATAACTCTAAGAGTGCTATGCATCCTTGTGGCTACTTTTCCAAGAAATTGTCACCTGCTGAGTGCAATTATGAGATTAGTGAAAGAGAGCTTTTGGCGATCATTTTAGCCCTGAAAGAATGGAGACATCTTCTTGAAGGTACCACTGTGCCCGTTCTTATTCTTACTGACCATAAGAATCTTACATTCTTGTCTGAGGCTAAGCGACTCTCTCCCAGAAGGGCGCGATGGGCTCTTTTCTTGCCGAGCTTTAATTACATTGTCTCATTCTTACCCGGCACTAAGAATGTAAGGACTGATGCCTTGTCACGACAATTGTCCTCCACTTCCAAGTCGGAGTCGGTTCCGGTTCCTATGATTCCTCCTGATCATATCTTGGCTATGGTTCGCATCAGTCTTACTTATCCTTTAGGTGACAAAATTCTTGCTGCTCAGGTCCAATTCTCCTCCTGATAAACCCTGTGACCGCTGCTTTGTCCCAGAGAGTCTCCATCCTGCAGTGCTCCAGACTTACCATTCTCCCAAGGCAGCTGGCCATCCTGGGAAGAATCAACTCATTTGGGATCTTTTCCCAACAATTCTGGTGGCCTAGTCTACGGGCTGATGTTACTGCCTTCATAGCTGCCTGTCCCGTGTGTGCTCAGAGTAAGACCCATACCCAATGGAGAGAGGCCCTGGACTCACCTGTCTATGGATTTCATTGTGGAATTGCCCAACTCCCAAGGCAACACTGTTATCCTTATGGTGGTTGACCGGTTCTCAAAGATCTGTCATTGTATTCTACTTAAGAAGTTGCCCACCTCTAAGGAACTGGCTTCCATTTTTGCTCGGGAGATCTTTTGCTTACATGGGCTACCCAAGGTGATTGTCTCGGATAGGGGCAGTCAGTTTGTCTCCCGGTTCTGGCGAGGCTTTTGTGTACAGTTAGGAATCCAGCTTGCGTTCTCTTCTGCGTATCACCCGCAGTCTAATAGGGCCGCAGAACGAGCCAATCAGTCCTTGGAGCAATTCCTACGTTGCTATATTTCTGACCATCATAACAACTGGTCTGACCTATTACCATGGGCAGAGTTTGCTCACAACAGTGCCTTGAATTCTGCCTCCCGATTGTCTCTATTTTTGGCGAAATATGGTTTCCAACCTTCCATGTTGCCTGACTCGTTTGTTCCGCAGAGTATTCCTGCGTTAGAGGAGCATCTCCGTGGTCTTCGCTCCACTTGGGTACAAGTCCAGGAGGCTTTGCGTCATGCTAATGATAGGTACCGACTCCATGCTGACCACAGACTCCTGCCTGCGCCTTCCTACCAGGTTGGGGACAGGGTCTGGCTGTCATCTCGCAACCTCTTGCTTCGTGTTCCCTGACTGAAGTTTGCACCTTGGTTTATTTGGCCGTTCCGTATCCTTCACAGGATTAACCCAGTAGCTTACGCGTTGGACCTTCCTCCTAGTATGCGCATCTCTAATGTGTTTCATGCCTCCTTATTGAAACCGTTGGTCTGTAACCGATTTACCACCTCGGTGCCATGTCCTCACCCTATTCTGGTTGAGAACCATGAGGAGTATGAGGTACAATCCATTGTTGACTCCCGTAGGTTCCGTGGGCGCATACAGTACCTGGTGCATTGGAAGGGGTACAGTCTGGAGGAACGCTCCTGGGTTTCATTCTCTGACGTACATGCCCCTGTTCTCCTCCGCGAGTTCCATAGACGGTTTCCCCTCAAGCCCGGTGGCCCTCCGAGGGAGAGGGGTCATTGGGGGGGGGTACTGTCAGGGCTGGCTTAGCCCTTCCTCCTCTGGGCTGGCTACTCAGCTGTCGGCTAATTGCCAGCTGTCTTCTCTTTCCACAGTTACCAGCTGTTCCCGATTAGGCTTGCCTTCCAGCTTACTCTTTCCTTTGCCTTCGCGTTGGTCACATCACAAGGAACCATCTCCTGCTGTTTATTTCAAGACTGGCTTGCTGACATCCCTCCTGGCTTCTTATCCTGCTTGCAGTTGCTCTCCTTGGATCCCTAACTTCTGGCCTGGCTGATTACATGATCTGGTTAATGAACTTTGGACTGGCGGACTAAGTGATCTGGCTACTGGACTCTGGCTATGCTTGACTACGCTTTTTTCTGTTTACCTTTTTATTTTTATTAATAAACAAGTGTGATTTGATTGTACTTCTGTCTCAGTCTGTTTCATGGTTTCTGACACAGGGAAGTGGCCAGCAGTAGTGAAACCAGCAGCAGCAGCAGCAGTTCAGGCAGCAGAGAGGAACATGGTCCATAAAGTCCTGGGTCGATAAAGGCAGAGATTATGTCAGCACAGTCAAAGTACTGGTCCTTGCAGCAGGCAGGGCCATCAAGATTTGGGCCTCAGTCACCCAAATAAAAAGGTAAATAGAGTAAGCATATTCAAAGAATAGCCAGAGTCCAGTAACCAGATAGAGTAGTCAGCCAGTCCAGAGTTCAATAACCAGATTGGGTAATCAGCCAGGCCAGAAGTCAGGGATTCAAGTGGAGCAACAGCAAGCAGGATAAGGAGCCAGAAGGGATGTCAGCAATCCAGTCTTAAAACAGAACCGCAGGAGATGGTTTCTTGTGATGTGACCAAGGCGAAGGCAGATATGAAGTGAGCTGGACAGCTTCAAGTAGGCAGGTCAGATGAGCTGGATAAGGAACAGCTGGTAACTGTGGAGAGAGATGAGAGCTGACAATTAGCTGACAGCTGAGCAGCCAGCCCAGAGAAGGAAGGGCTAAGCCAGCCCTGACACTCTGGTCTTCAGACCTTGTTATAGGAATAGGAACAGTTTTTCTCTTCTCAGAGCACTCTTCAGAAGCCCTTCACAGATGAGACCCCTGTGTTCTATAGTAGCGGGGCAAATAATCAGTCTAAATGGCAGGCAAAAAACATGGTCAATTAACAGGCCTAAGTCAGTGTAGGAGAAACAATCCAGATGGCAGGGTCGGTAAACAGGCCAGGGTCAGTTAGCGTGGAAGGTAGAAATGTGGCTTAGAAACATTCAAAACGGCAGTCAGAGACATTGTCAGTAAACAGGCATTGGTCACTTAACGTAGAAGGTAGAAACGTGGTGGTAGGCAAATGATCCGCACAGGTATTTGAAACAGGGAAATGGCAGTCTGTTAAAAATAAGGGGAACTAATATCTTAGGAATGTGTGAAAACGTCTGAAGCATTCTCTGATGCATAGGCCAGGTTAGAAGGAACATTGGGGACAATAATAACTGGTGTCTTTTATAACTGCTCCTCTGCTGTATACACATTTATTTTGGCATCTTCTTCCTGATTCTGTGGGGGGAATATTTTCAGGAAAATGTTGCTCATGAAGTCGACTCACACAATCAGAGCGAATGCTTCCTGGGGAGGATCCGGGGGGGAATCCTTGCTGGTAGATCAGGGCAGTGACAATTTCTTCAATAAATTTGAGGAAGGTGCTGGGTCTCTCTCTTGACTTTTGATAGGTGATGTACGCATTATACATAGCCATATCTAAAAGGTAAATTGTGACTTTTTTACCAGTATAGGGACTTTCTAATTGGTAAATAGGGCTGCAGCATCTTGTCATTCAAATCCACCCACTGTCAGGGTTAGGCTCAGCCCTCCCTTCTCAGAGCTCAGGCTACTCAGCTGTCAGTTAATTGCCAATACTCTTCATTCCACAGTGACTCACCTGATGATCATATCCTGCTTGTCAATCAGCCTGTTGGCTATTTAAGCTGCTTGCATCAGATCTCATGTGCCTTCGACTTGATCAACATATCTGGATACTCTCTGCTGTGTTTTCCTGTTAAAGTGTCAGGTCACCCCGAGGTGAGGTGACAGATGCACACCGTAGGGATCAGGAGTGCACCGCAAGGTTGTGGACCCTACGGCTGACTGCTGCAGACAGGAGACAGATCCCACTGGGGTTAGAGCGTAAGATTCCCTGGGGCGCGGAGTCTAAGAACCAGCAGGTGTTCACCAGAGCCTCAAGTGGTGAGGATAGACTTGGCTGCAACTGGCTCCAGGTCGTGACCCCCAGGGTCCCCCAGCTCACACCCACAGTAGGCAACAGTAGACAGGGACACGCCAAAAGGTCAGGATCACAGGCAAACAGGGATAGTCAAAGACACGCCAAAGTCGGTAACGGAAAAACAGAAGAGCACACGGCAGGTAACAGGAAGCTAAACACACAAAGGAATACACAATGGTTGATCAGCACTGATGGCCTGCGGTGCACAGGTTAATATAGGGCTCCCTGATAGGGCCTGGGGTGGAGCCATGCTTAGAGGAGAGGTTATAAAAACCACCAGGTGGAAGTGGCTGGCCTCTTAGTCTGAACACATGAGGGGAGGTAAGCAAACACAGGAAGATCACTGCATAACCATGACATAAAGACTTTTGCCTGGCTGACTTCTCTTCTGGTTCCCGAACCTGTTTGCTGCCTCTGACTATGCTGATCTCTGGATTCCTTTTTTACTGGCTTGTTTTGACTACCTGCTCTGGTTACCAAACACTGGCTATGTTTTCTGTAGCGCAATTTTTGCATGATGTTAGGCAATGGTCTTCTGATGGATTATTCTGAATGGGTAGAATCACCTCCATTAAAATGGTTGTGGTCCCCATGATCTTATATTACTTTTTTATGTTTCATATAGCAGAACCCCTTTCCGCGCTCCAGAAATTCAAATCTTGGCTGCTGAAGTATATTTGGTGCCCTAGGGGCCCTATATTGGCCTGCTCCATGTTGCACTCCCTACGAGATCATAGGGGTTTGGGATCTTAAACAGTATTATAGAGCTGCCCAAGTGGCCCAGTTGGCACAAATTTACCTTTCTTCTTACCACCCAGAATGGGTTAATTTGGAAGCACATTCCTATAGTCCTCTCTCCCATGATCCATGATATTGATGTGGAACCCATTTAAGAAATGTCTACTGATCTTATGTCCATCACTCTTTCACTATTTGCAGGTATGGGATTCATCATAAAAGGCCACACTGCTGTGGTCCCTGCATACCCTAGTAGCCAAAATGGTCCTTAACCCTGCTTTTCCCCCAGGTCTATGTCTGCAAGATTTTCAGTGGTGAGTCAATAAGAGGCTGTATAGAATAGATCATTTTAATGATCATAATGGTATATATCCCCTCTCCTACTTTTTGCAGCAGTTGAAGATGCTCCATCTGAGATCTTCCAATTGCAATAGATCTTGCGTTTCATGTGCTCGGGGCAGAAAGATATGGATGATTTTTCAACATGTATGGCCTATGAGTCTAGATGTTTTCATGGTGAGGTTCAGAGAGAATGTTTTACATATTGTTTGTTTATCTGACGAGTGGGATTTGAGAGAGAAAATTAATTTATCTGACTGGTGGTCCTGGCCCACATGGACATATAGGAGTATTATGAACACGGCCCTGGTGGCAGTGAGCTACAATGTTCCTTTTTCGATGGTACTTCGTTCGAGATCGTCTTTCTAAAATGTATCAGGGCACTTCCCCTTTGTGCTTCAGGGTCTGTAGTCAGCCCAGCATGATGTTTCATACATGGTTGACATGTGCTAAGGTTCGTCGGTTCTGGGTGAGAGTTCATGCGCTGATTTATTCTGTGACATAGTAAAGAGTTCCAGAGTGGGCCGCCTCAATGAACCGGTCATCGATATTCCCAAACATACTTAGGCCCTCATCTATTTTATGTTCCTCGCAGGAAAAATCAACCTCCTGGAAGAAACCAGAAGTTGATTTGGAGGCTATGAAATGTAAGCTGACAAGGATCATGCTAAATAAAAAGTACCTGCGCTAGAAACATAAAATAAACAGCAGCTGTGCACTATAACCCAGACGCCAAGCCCAACAAGAATATAAAAATAAAGTGCAGTGCTTAATAAATAAAGTGCAATCTGTGTATTACACAGTGTATGTGATTAATTAAAAACTATGCAATTGAATATCACAAATAGGGATGAGCTTCGTGTTCGAGTCGAACTTACGTTCGACTCGAACATTGGCTGTTTGGCTGTTTGGCCGTTCGGCGAATTCCGAACGTTTGGGCCGTTCGCGTCAAAATTCGAGTGACGCGCGCGCGGACCACAATGCACTGCGGTGGCGCAGTGCATTGCTGCCCCATGATTGGCCAAGCATGCACTGTGACCCCGCATGCTTGGCCAATCGCAGCGCCGGCAGCGAGGAGAGCCATGATTGGCCACAGGCATCCTGCCTGTGGCCAATCATAGCTCAGGCTGTGTAGTGCACGCCCCACACTATATAAGGCCGCCTTTGAGGCGGCTTCGTGTAGTGTGTTACTTAGCATCTGAAGCAGTGGGTGTTCTGTGTACCTTCAACACAGTACACACCAATCGTTTTTGGCTGATTTCCTATCTTGCTGCTGTGTAGTGGTTGTTGTCTGTGCCCTGACTGCAGTATACACCACTATATTCACCTCACCTATATAGCTAGTGATCTAGCTTTAACCACTTAACAACTGCCCATTGCCGATTAACGGCTTCAGGGGGGTTGTTTAACTCTGAGAGGCCGTTAATTAACGGCCTCCCAGAATTCTGCTCTCGCGTGCCCCGAGGTGTGCGCACTCGAGAGCATCCGTGACCGCCGGGTCGCATCACGGATACCGGTAAACGGCCGCTCATAGTGGCCGTTTACCACGTGATTGCTCCGACAAAAATGACGGAGTGATCACTTGGAAACAAACCGGCGTCATGTTATGACGCCTGTTCCTCCCTCCCCTCTCTGTACCGATCGGTACAGCGGAGGGGAAAGAGATCGGTGTCAGCAGCGATGTGGGCTACATCTGCAGTGCCCACATCGCTGCTCACCGAATTTAATCCCTCAATTCCCTGCCAATACTCTTCAATACCAGTGCATACTCTGCAGTACCCTGCCATTATTCTGCAGTACCCCGCCATTACTCTGCAGTGCAGTACCCTGCCATTACTCTGCAGTGCAGTACCCTGCCATTACTCTGCAGTACCCCCCATTACTCTGCAGTAACCCCCATTACTCTGCAGTACCCCCCAATACTCTGCAGTACCCGCCATTACTCTGCAGTACCCGCCATTACTCTGCAGTGCAGTACCCTGCCATTACTCTGCAGTGCAGTACCCTGCCATTACTCTGCAGTAACCCCCATTACTCTGCAGTAACCCCCATTACTCTGCAGTACCCCCCAATACTCTGCAGTACCCGCCATTACTCTGCAGTACCCCCAATACTCTGCAGTACCCTGCCATTACTCTGCAGTGCAGTACCCTGCCATTACTCTGCAGTACCCCCCATTACGGTGCAGTAACCCCCATTACTCTGCAGTACCCCCCAATACTCTGCAGTACCCTGCTATTACTCTGTAGTACCCAGCCAATACCCCACCAATACTCTGTAATACCCTGCCATAAATTGCCATACCCAGCCATACTCGGTGATACCCTGAAATACCCAGCCATAGACGCCCCCCACCCCTCACCCCTCACCGCCCTCCGGTGCTTCTACCAACTCGCCAGTACGATCAAAGCCAGAATCTTTTTTTTATTTTTTATTTCAGGCTTCCCAGCCTAGAGGTGAGATGTGGGGTCATATTGACCCCCCAGATTTCACTGTAAAGAGGACCTGTCACCCCATATTCCTATTACAAGGGATGTTTACATTTCTTGTAATAGGAATAAAAGTGATCAAAAATATATTTTTGGGGAAAAAAATGTCAAACTAACATAAAGTAAAATGAACAATAAAAAAATAAAATAAAAATTAAAGCGCCCATGTCCCCATGTGCTCGCATGTGCCACACATGTGAGGTATCGCCGAGAATGTTAGAGCGAGAGCAATAATTCTAGTCCTAGACCTCCTCTGCAACTCAAAACATGTAACCAGTAAAAAAAAAAATTAAAGCATCGCCTATGGGGATTTTTTAAGTAGCGACGTTTGGCGCCATTCCACGGGCATGTGCAATTTTGAAGAGTGACATGTTTGATATCTATTTACTCAGCATAACTTCATCTTTCACTTTATGCAAACATTGGGCTAACAAGTGGTTAATAATAGAGCTTGCAGTCAGTAGTGTTAGGAGATAGTGCGTGCTGTCTGCGTGCTCTGTACCCAGTACATACCGCTATAATATAGGGCAGGCCCCTACTTTCAAACATCCAACTTACAAACATCTCCTACTTGCAAACGCAAGGAGACAGCAGCAAGTGAGATGAAAAAAGATGGACGACAAAACAAATTATACAGGGGTGATAACCCTTCCCTATGTTTTCCAAAAAGCTTAAAGATAGTTTTTTTGACTGGAGCTACACTTTAAAAATGTACCGGTTGAAAATGACAAACAGATTCAACTTAACACAACAAACCTACACAGTCCCTGTCTTGTTTGCACCGCCTGTATACTGCTGTTCTGAGTATATAGGGCCTGGGGGCCACACGCATTTCCTTTTTTTAATATGGGTACGGGGTTCCCCTTAATATGCGTACAAGACCCAAATAGGCTGGTAATGGGCAGGGAGGGCTACCCATGCCATGTTTCTCAATGATTTTCAACCATATTGCAGGAACCAGATATAACATTAAAACCGCAAGCAGTTTTAAATGGTGTTATTTCCGTTTAATGTCATTTTGTGCAGGGACTGTTCTAAACACGGGAAACACGTGGCACTTCACAGGCATACTACAGACACCCCCCAGGCACCATATTTAAAGGAATATTTCACTTTTTTTTTTTTCACTTTAATCGTCATTAAAATCAGTGCTCCCGCCAAAACGGCAGTTTTTAAAACTTTTTTTTGCAGTGACCCATGTCCCCTGAGGCAGGAGGCAGGTCCCCAAACCCTTTTTAGGACACTATCTTGCATATTAGCCGTTAAAATTAGCACTTTCCAATTCGAACGTTCGAGTCCCATAGACTTCAATGGGGTTCTAACGTTCGTACCGAACGCGGGGGTCGTTCGCAAGTTCTGGTGCGAACCGAACCGGGGGGTGTTCGGCTCATCCCTAATCACAAATACTAATTAAAGTGCAGTAAGTGTTATCAAGGCTGAACATGAGTCTCAAGCATATATAGTGGTGTGATATAAAAAATAATAAAGTGCAGTTCCCTGCAAAAATTCATATAAAACTAAACTCCATGTGCAAAGTCCATAGATAAAAAAGTGTGTTGAAATGATGATCAAACACCCAATGGTGTGACACCCATCCAACAGTGCGACCAGCAGCGGCGGGGACGCTGATGGTGGTGAACTCTGCGCCTGCGGTGGCAGTGAAGGAAACAGTTGATATCAGAGTCCATCTTGACTAGGGATGAGCTCAGTGTTCGATTCAAACGCACGTTCGACTCGAACATCGGCCGTTCGTCTGTTTGGCGAATTCAGAACTTTGTGGACCATTCGCACCAAATTCGTGTGGCACGATGCATTACGCCATCGCAGTGCATTGCTGGCTCATGATTGGCCAAGCATGCACTGTGACCCCGCATGCTTGGCCAATCACAGCGCCGGAAGCGAGGAGAGCCATAATTGGCCACAGGCATCTTGCATTATAGCTCAGGGGGTTTAGTACATGCCCCACACTATATAAGGCCGTCAGCACGGCGGCCTTGTGTAGTGTGTTGGCTTGCAGGGAAAGAGCTAGATAGGCAGAGAAAGTGTGTTCTTTTCTCAGCCATCTGCAGGAGTTAGTGGGTGTTGTGTGCCTCCAGCACAGTATACACCTGTATCTACCCTTTATTGCTGTTGCTCTCTAATACAGCCATGTGCAGGAGTTAGTGGGTCTTGTGTGCCTCCAGCGCAGTATACACCTGTATCTACCCTTTATTGCTGGTGTTCTCTAATACAGCCATCTGCAGGAGTTAGTGGGTGTTGTGTGCCTCCAGCACAGTATACACCTGTGTCATGGAAGGGATGCCTAACACAGGCATCCAGCACAAAGTAAACAGATCAATGGGCTGCACTAAGGAATGAGGCTCGAAAGGTAAGTGAAGATATAAATATTTATTAAGGAAAAAGACACACGTGCAAACCAAACAAACACAGCAAACCATAAACAAGCAAGAACACAAATAATACACAGCAAACCATAAACAAGCAAGAACACAAATAATACACAGCAAACCCCAAAACCCTAAACTAACTAACTAACTATATACATGGAAAGGGAACACATATATAACAAGGCAGGGATGAGAGACAAGGGGAACAGGAGGCCAGGTGGAGGAAGCGGAAGTAAGGGGAGCCAAGGCAGGAATCAGGGGACAAGTCACAGGTATAGGGAACAGAGTCCAGGACAGGAAGCAAATCAGGAACAGGTCTCAGGCAACAGGTCAGGCAGGGACAAGGCTAGCAGGAAGGATTCTGAAGCAATGAGCCTCAGTGAAGGGCGGGCTTATATACTTCCAAGCCATACCACTTCAGGTGCAGCTGGATTATTAGAATGTCTGTTTGCTGGGGGACACCCGCTGGTGACCACCAGAACTGCAACCTTTGATGGCAAAAGAAACAGTGACACCAGCAGGCGACCCCAGCAACAACACCGTTCCTGACAGTTCCCCCCCCTAAGGAGTGGCCTCCGGACACTCCATTCTGCCCTTGACCTGACAGTGCATGTAAATGGGGAAAAGTCCAGAAAAGTCTCCCCTGTGATTGCTGACTTCTTTGCGCTCTCCGGCCAGAGTCTCTTAACCTACTGGGAGGCATGCCACCCAAGTCCGACAATGGAACATGTATCCCACCACCAGGGTCTGGAAGTTTAGATCTGGAAATAAAAACAGGCTGGGCAACTTGCTTCGGGTCATCGGGCTGGGCAGCAGGCTCCAGGTCATCAGGCTGGGCAGCAAGCATCGGGTCATCAGGCTGGGCAGCAAGCATCGGGTCATCAGGCTGGGCAGCAAGCATCGGGTCATCAGGCTGGGCAGCAAGCATCGGGTCATCAGGCTGGGCAGTAGGCTTGGCAACAAGCACCGGGTCATCAGGCTGGGCAGCAAACACTGGGTCATCAGCCAGGGCAGAAGGTTTGGCAGCGAGCTCCGGGTCATCAGGCTGGGCAGCGAGCTCCGGGTCATCAGGCTGGGCAGCGAGCTCCGGGTCATCAGGCTGGGCAGCGAGCTCCGGGTCATCAGGCTGGGCAGCAAGCATCGGGTCATCAGGCTGGGCAGAAGGCTTGGCAGCAAGCACCGGGTCATCAGGCTGGGCAGTAGACTTGGCAGCAAGCACCGGGTCATCAGGTGGGGCAGCAAGCTCCAGGTCATCAGGCTGGGCAGTAGGCTTGGCAGAAAGCACCGGGTCACCAGGCTGGGCAGCAAACACTGGGTCATCAGCCAGGGCAGAAGGCTTGGCAGCGAGCTCCGGGTCATCAGGCTGGGCAGCGAGCTCCGGGTCATCAGGCTGGGCAGCAAGCATCGGGTCATCAGGCTGGGCAGCAAGCATCGGGTCATCAGGCTGGGCAGCAAGCATCGGGTCATCAGGCTGGGCAGTAGGCTTGGCAGCAAACACCGGGTCATCAGGCTGGGCAGTAGACTTGGCAGCAAGCACCGGGTCATCAGGTGGGGCAGCAAGCTCCAGGTCATCAGGCTGGGCAGTAGGCTTGGCAGAAAGCACCGAGTCACCAGGCTGGGCAGCAAACACTGGGTCATCAGCCTGGGCAGAAGGCTTGGCAGCGAGCTCCGGGTCATCAGGCTGGGCAGCGAGCTCCGGGTCATCGGGCTGGAAGGCCGGGACATCAGACTGCAAGGCATCGGACTGGAAGGCCGGGACATCAGACTGCAAGGCATCAGACTGGAAGGCCGGGACATCAGACTGCAAGGCATCAGACTGGAAGGCCGGGACATCAGACTGCAAGGCATCAGACTGGAAGGCCGGGACATCAGACTGCAAGGCATCAGACTGGAAGGCCGGGACATCAGACTGCAAGGCATCAGACTGGAAGGCCGGGCCATCAGACTGCAAGGCATCAGACTGGAAGGCCGGGACATCAGACTGCAAGGCATCAGACTGGAAGGCCGGGACATCAGACTGCAAGGCATCAGACTGGAAGGCCGGGACATCAGACTGCAAGGCATCAGACTGGAAGGCCGGGACATCAGACTGCAAGGCATCAGACTGGAAGGCCGGGACATCAGACTGCAAGGCATCAGACTGGAAGGCCGGGACATCAGACTGCAAGGCATCAGACTGGAAGGCCGGGACATCAGACTGCAAGGCATCAGACTGGAAGGCCGGGACATCAGACTGCAAGGCATCAGACTGGAAGGCCGGGACATCAGACTGCAAGGCATCAGACTGGAAGGCCGGGACATCAGACTGCAAGGCATCAGACTGGAAGGCCGGGACATCAGACTGCAAGGCATCAGACTGGAAGGCCGGGACATCAGACTGCAAGGCATCAGACTGAAAGGCCGGGACATCAGACTGCAAGGCATCAGACTGGAAGGCCGGGACATCAGACTGCAAGGCATCAGACTGGAAGGCCGGGACATCAGACTGCAAGGCCGGGACATCAGACTGCAAGGCCGGGACATCAGACTGCAAGGCCGGGACATCAGACTGCAAGGCATCAGACTGGAAGGCCGGGACATCAGACTGCAAGGCCGGGACATCAGACTGCAAGGCATCAGACTGGAAGGCTGGGACATCAGACTGCAAGGCATCAGACTGGAAGGCCGGGACATCAGACTGCAAGGCATCAGACTGGAAGGCCGGGACATCAGACTGCAAGGCATCAGACTGGAAGGCCGGGACATCAGACTGCAAGGCATCAGACTGGAAGGCCGGGACATCAGACTGCAAGGCATCAGACTGGAAGGCCGGGACATCAGACTGCAAGGCATCAGGCTGGAAGGCCGGGACATCAGACTGCAAGGCATCAGGCTGGAAGGCCGGGACATCAGACTGCAAGGCATCAGGCTGGAAGGCCGGGACATCAGACTGCAAGGCATCAGGCTGGAAGGCCGGGACATCAGACTGCAAGGCATCAGGCTGGAAGGCCGGGACATCAGACTGCAAGGCATCAGGCTGGAAGGCCGGGACATCAGACTGCAAGGCATCAGGCTGGAAGGCCGGAACATCAGACTGCAAGGCATCAGGCTGGAAGGCCGGGACATCAGACTGCAAGGCACCAGACTGGAAAGCCGGGACATCAGACTGCAAGGCCGGGACATCAGACTGCAAGGCCGGGGCAGCAGGCTGGAAGGCGTCAGGCTGGAAGGCCGGGGCAGCAGGCTGGAAGGCGTCAGGCTGGAAGGCCGGGGCAGCAGGCTGGAAGGCGTCAGCAGGCTGGAAGACGTCAGTAGGCTGGAAGGCTGGGGCAGCAGGCTGGACAACAGGCAGAGACACTGGCACAACAGGCTGAACAGCAGGAATTGGAACATCAGGCGTGGAGGCAGAAGTGGGTGATGACAGAATGGTATGGGTTGGGAAAAACTTCCGTTTCTTTTTGGTTTTAGCAACTGAAGATTTGTATGTGGGTACAGGGCTGTAGGTAGTGGATGCAGCTGGTAAGAGCGAAGAGTGGAAGGATGGTAAAGCAGAAGGAGCAGATCTTGAGGGGAGATTCAATGGAACTGATGAAGGCAGCTGAGAAGTAGCAGAGGGGTTAAAGGCTGGGTAGGTACAGCAGGAGGAAACAGGGTACTGGTACTTCATTGGTAGCAGGGTGTATTGATCAGAAATTGTGGTTGTTGGGGGTAATAGAGAGGAAGATATCCCAGCAGGCTGGTATCTGGACACAGAAATGGGTGGTTGGGAGCTGACAGAAGCTGAGTACAACAAGCTTGACCAGGCCTGTAATAATGGTTGCACAAAATCTGGTTTGCACATGGTTTGTCTGACCAGAGACTGCACTGAATCAATACATGCTGCAAGCACCTGTTGAGGACAAGCTGAGTACTGCTCAAAGAAAAAGGCTGAGTCATCTTCCAACAGCCACACCAAAGACTCTACCTGAGCTGCACTAAAAGGGGGTGTATAGTCATCACCTCCACTAGGGACATCAGACAGGGCCAACTCTGTACAGATCCGAATCAATGGCTGCACATCCTCAAACAGAAAACTGCCCTGATCAACAAAAACATGGGCTATACGGATACATTCCAGCAGTTGCTCTCTAGTGTATTCACCTAATGTCTGATGACAAAAATCTCTGTCATCTGTTGCCAGAAGCGAAAGATACAGGATATCTTCCAGATGCATTTTTCTTGGCAATAGCAAGTGTCCAGATCCTATTCCCAAGTGCAGCCGATCTGTTAGTATGGCTTCAGAATTCTGTCATGGAAGGGATGCCTAACACAGGCATCCAGCACAAAGTAAACAGATCAATGGGCTGCACTAAGGAATGAGGCTCGAAAAGGTAAGTGAAGATATAAATATTTATTAAGGAAAAAGACACACGTGCAAACCAAACAAACACAGCAAACCATAAACAAGCAAGAACACAAATAATACACAGCAAACCATAAACAAGCAAGAACACAAATAATACACAGCAAACCCCAAAACCCTAAACTAACTAACTAACTATATACATGGAAAGGGAACACATATATAACAAGGCAGGGATGAGAGACAAGGGGAACAGGAGGCCAGGTGGAGGAAGCGGAAGTAAGGGGAGCCAAGGCAGGAATCAGGGGACAAGTCACAGGTATAGGGAACAGAGTCCAGGACAGGAAGCAAATCAGGAACAGGTCTCAGGCAACAGGTCAGGCAGGGACAAGGCTAGCAGGAAGGATTCTGAAGCAATGAGCCTCAGTGAAGGGCGGGCTTATATACTTCCAAGCCATACCACTTCAGGTGCAGCTGGATTATTAGAATGTCTGTTTGCTGGGGGACACCCGCTGGTGACCACCAGAACTGCAACCTTTGATGGCAAAAGAAACAGTGACACCAGCAGGCGACCCCAGCAACAACACCGTTCCTGACAACCTGTATCTACCCGTTATTGCTATTGTTCTCTAATACAGGCATCTGCAGGAGTTAGTGGGTGTTGTGTGCCTCTAGCGCAGTATACACCTGTATCTACCCTTTATTGCTATTGTTCTCTAATACAGGCATTTGCAGGAGTAAGTGGGTGTTGTGTGCCTCCAGCACAGTGCAGTATACACCTGTATCTACCCTTTATTGCTGGTGTTCTCTAATACAGGCATCTGCAGGAGTTAAAGTGGGTGTTGTGTGCCACCAGCACAGTATACACCTGAAGATACCCCTTATTGCTGGTGTTATCTGTTGCATAGCTTGCATATTAGCCTTTAAAATTAGCACTTTTGGTTTCAAACGTTTGAGTCCCATAGACTTTAATAGGGTTCTAAAGTTCGTACGAATTTTAGGTCCATTTGAAGGTTCTGGTACGAACTGAACCGGGGGTGTTCGGCTCATCCCTAATCTTGACCCATATGTTAAGGAAATACAATACAACCCTACCTATGACACCTTATTTGTACCTGAGCATTGTGCGTTTTCTTTGGTACCACTTCCTGATCTGTTTGGAGCCTTCCGGTATACCAACCAATGACACCTGAGAGAACATCCAGGCTTCCCTTCAGTGGATCACAGATCCAGTCAAGTGTTGTATGACTTCCCTAAGGGGAGTTGCTGGCTTTCTGGTAAGCCTTTTGGTGATGGGTGTCTGATCATTATTTCAACACAGTTTTTTCTCTATGGACTTTGCAAATGGTCTTTAGTTTAATATGATTTTTTTGTAGGGAACGGCACTTTTTTCTTTTTTATATCACACTATTATATATGCTTGAGACTCATCTTCAGCCTATATATCTTTCCTGTTATGCACAGTTGATAGCACGTATTGTAATTTAATTAGTATTTGTGATTTTCGTTTGCATAATTTTTCATTAACAACATACACTGTGTAATACACAGATTGTTCTTTATTCATTAAGCACTGCACTTTATTTTCATAAATAAAAAGCTGGTTAGAGTATTGATAGATAGATCTGCTAGGTTTGATCATGTCTGAGACCCTTTGCTTAAATAACTCCAACCTTTAGACATTTTAAGAGTCCAGGTTGAGACAATTGGCTTTCTGAAGGACCCCCTGGGTATCTTGCCCTCTCTCTCTCTCTCTCTCTTTGTTTTGTTTTTTCTTCTTTACGTTTCTATGGTTTTTATATTTGCTATTTGGTAGGGATCATTTGGAAGTGATTGTGACCCCGGTCGGCTGGGTGGAGGGTCATGGAAATGTTGAGTTATCATATCTTTCTATGTTCCCTGCATGGGCTTTCTGTGAGCCCTGATAAGGTGGTTTATCACTGTATGACAGATAAGCTCTTGTTCTTGCTTAATAATGACTGAAGTTGATATTATGATATGCTATTTTGCTGGTTATGCTTGTCACTTATATACTTATATCACCCACCTGCGCTGTGGGACCTTACCTCCCCTCTATTTTGATATTACTGTTTGTATACAAGTTGTATACGCCCCTTTTTTCATAAAACTTTAATAAAAAATATTGAAACTGAGACATGTAATGATGAATTAAAATTAATGAATTATTATCTGTTAATAATGGAGGCTCAGTGAGCATGAGAAGTAAATAATGTATATCCAGTGGGTGGTATTTATATAGCCTGTTCCAGAGAAGTGTAAAGTAATTCATATGTTTACCATGGATGGGGCCTAACATATAAAGGGTTTTGTTCAGATCTGTGTTTATAGTGTGTTTTTAAATTTATATGGCTTTTAAATATAATTAAAGGAGAAGTATAGCCAAAACTATGGATCACAGAAAGGCAATTTGTTTTCAGCAGAGCATCAGACCGATGCTGCATCCACCTAGGTAAGTATGAATCTGCAGAAAAGTGCAAACCCATACTTCTCTTTTAGCCAATTTTTTATTGCTGGTATGATTTTATATAAATAACATTTTGGATCTTATTTTATATGTTAACCACCTCGCGCCCGCCCTATAGCCGAATGAGGGCCGTAGAGCAGGCGCGTTCGTCCGGGTGGCCGTCCCTGGACGTCCTGTTGTTTACTTCCGCAATGCGCGCCGCCAAACACAGATCGCTGTAAACGGCCAATCACAGCAGCCGTTTACAGCGCGATCGGCGTGTCCAATGGGAGATGATCTCATATGTAAACATATGAGATCATCTCTCAGTGCCGCTCTCCCTCCTCACGCAGACAGAGTGTGAGAGGGGAGAGATGAACGGCTGCAGCGGCAGCCGTTCTGCTTTGCTTCGAGTTAAAAAAAATAAAAAATAAAAAAAGTAAAAAAAAAGTGCCATCCTCCCCCAGCAGTGCCATCCTGCCCCAGTGCTACCTGCCCCCAGTGCCATCCACCAAAGTGCTACCTGCCCCCAGTGCCATCCACCCCAGTGCTACCTGCCCCCAGTGCCATCCACCCCAGTGCTACCTGCCCCCAGTGCTACCTGCCCCCAGTGCTACCTGCCCCCAGTGCCACCTGCCCCCAGTGCCATCTGCCCCCAGTGCCATCTGTCATCAGTGCCACGTATAAGTGCCATCTGTCATCAGTGCCATCTGTCATCAGTGCCACATAGTGCCATCTGTCATCAGTGCTACGTATCAGTACCATTTGTCATCAGTGCCACCTGTCAGTGTCACGTGCCATCTGTTGTCAGTGTCACGTGTCATCAATGCCACTTATCAGTGCCATCTGTCATCAGTGTCATGCGTCATCGGTGCCATGTATTAGTGCCATCTGTCATCGGTGGCACGTATTAGTGCCACGTATTAGTGCCATCTGTCATCAGTGCCACGTATTAGTGCCACGTGTCTTCAGTGCCACGTTATTAGTGCCACGTGTCATCAGTGCCACATATAAGTGCCACGTGTCATCAGTGCCACATATTAGTGCCATCTGTCATCAGTGCCACATATTAGTGCCATCTGTCATCAGTGCCATGTGTCATCAGTGCCACGTATAAGTGTCATCATTGCCACATATCAGTGCCATCTGTCATCAGTGTCACGTGTCAATGTCCTGGTGCTTCAAAAGTGTAATAAATAGTCAACAAGTTAGATGTGTAATTTAGGTTCCTAGAACACATGATGGCGCTACCTGCATGTTGAGCCTCTCTATGTGGCCAGGCTGTGAAAAAGTCCCACACATGTGGTATTGTAATACTCAGGAGGAGTAGCAGAATTTTTTGGGGGGTGTCATTTGTGGTATACACGTGCCATGTGAGAGAAATAACCTATTACAATGACAATTTTGTGGAGAAAAAAAAATGAAAAATCTTAATTTTGCAAAGAATTGTGGGAAAAAAATGACAACATCAAAAAGCTCACCATGCCTCTTACTAAATACCTTGGAATGTCTACTTTCCAAAAAGGGGTCATTTGGGGGGTATTTGTACTTTCCTGACTTGTTCGGGTCACAAGAAGCGAGATAGGCCGCCAGTACATCAGATGTGATCAATTTTGTGCGATTCGCACCACAGCTTGTAGACTCTCTAACTTTCACAAAGACCAAATAATATCCACTAATTTGGGTTATTTTTACCAAAGATATGTAGCAGTATAAATTGTGGCCAAAATTATGAAGAAAAATTAATAATTTGCATAATTCTGTCACAGAAACAAAGAAATATGCGTTTTTTTTTCAAAATTTTCGGTCTTTTTTCATTTATAACGCAAAAAATAAAAACCCCAGAGATGATCAAATACCACCAAAAGAAAGCTCTATTTGTGGGAAAAAAAGGACAAAAAATTCATTTGGGTACAGTGTTGCATGACTGAGTAATTGTCATTCAAAGTGTGAGAGCACCGAAAGCTGAAAATTGGTCTGGGCAGAAGGGTGTTTAAGTGCCCAGTAAGCAAGTGGTTAATATTGGTATAGCTGTCCTTGTTAGACAGGTATTTAGTATCTCTATTACGTTTATATGCTACAACGATATTCTTTAAGTAAAGTGTTTTTAAATATACTGAATATTATATAGTAGAATGCCTGACACAATGTTATTCACTTTAAGTTACAAATTTACAACGACATTTTGGAATAAGTCAACAAAGGTTTAAATACATTTAGTTTAATGTGAGCAACTATCACTTACACAACAATAACCTTTTTTTGTAATCACTTCATTTATTTAGTAT
This sequence comes from Lithobates pipiens, assembly GCF_037356315.1. Classification (NCBI taxonomy): domain Eukaryota; kingdom Metazoa; phylum Chordata; class Amphibia; order Anura; family Ranidae; genus Lithobates; species Lithobates pipiens. The sequence goes on from NW_027507903.1 coordinate 237,050,095, forward strand.
ATAAAGCATTTCCAAATTTTCTTCAAGATGCAGGTGACTGTGATGGCAAAAAAAACTTCAAGAGCTTCTTTCTTGAGCTTTTTATTTCCCTTCTTAAAACAGGTATAAAAGATGGCTGCAAATTCAGCTGTTATTTGTATTGTAAACAACATATTGTCATTTGCATAACTGTCTTTTTCATGCATTTATTTTTATGACAAAATGCTTAAATCAATACAGTGACAGATACTTTGTGTGTAAGTGGGTTTACAGATTTTGTTTTCTTTTTTATGTACATTGTATATCATTAAAAATTACAACTTTCATGAAGTATTATCTCTTTCACACTAGCAACAAGGTACATGCACCATTTTCATTTAGTGACAGAATACATCTTGAACAAACAAAAATGTCCCAGTGGCGTGGTCTGGCTTTAGAGCAGGATGGCCACCTAGCTCTCCTACTCTGCTCCTTTCAGAAACACAGAAGCAACTCCCTGCATTGGTATTTGCCACCTTTACCTCCAAACAGGAGGATTTTGCTCCCGGGACCCTCCTGAATATGTCCTGTGAGAAAAGGAAGCCCTAGGGAATGCATTTCTTCATGAAGCCACCACACCATTCCACAGAAGACATGCAACACAAAATCACACCTCTCTAACCAGAGAAACCAAATGATGAGATGGATGGTGGCACACCTAGTTCAGGTGCTCTGGCTCAGGATGTTCCTCCCACATCTGAAAGCAAATCACAAATATACATGGAAGAGGTGGCACCACTGGAAAATCAGTCTTCAATTTTATTGTTATCATATTACCATGATAAAAAGAACATGCAGACGTGTTTCTTCATGCATGCCTTGTATACAGCACATTCTAAAGTGACACACACATAACATATATACGTATATATCCACAAGGAATTGCATCCCTACCAATCAGGTGTTGTCTTCAATTAATGTAAATGGGCAACATCCCTATGTGTGTGTGATTCCTACACAATGCAATACATATCATTTTCTAAAAACAGACAGAAGCTTCCGGTTACAGCGCTGTTTGAGTATGGAGTGACCTACTTTGGCTCCCGCTCCCCTCAGCTCATCAGCATATATATCTCACATCACAGCAGCTACCCCTACGAGCGTCAGATACTGCCATGATCTGGAGGGTTGGATGGACCGTTTTGTGGAGTGCACCAATCCTCGCCTCACACAGGCTACCTGCAGCAGCCATTTAGCACATTGCTACCCAACTTGTCCCTAGGGACACTTTAGTCCACATATATATCTTTCATGTGACAGAAAAATGACTAAGGGCAACCAAATTTATTCATACATTGCCAGACCTCTATTTCACCATCTCTCTCTACAGTGACCTCTCAGCAGCCACAGCTCAGACATGCAAATAGTTTGCTCCAGTCACTACAATCTTAAGGGAGAGAAATGTTTCTGCTAGCCTACCTATCTAGTAACCTACCAAAATCAGCTTATTCCATTCCTGATACCTAGAGATGGCCTCAAGTAGCTTCACATCTGGGGTCTCACATCCTCTGCTACACCAAGTACCCCCTGACCCAAACAACCACCAAAGGTCCCATGGTTACATGTCAGCAACTCTTAACAAGGCATCTCATTGCCCTAGGACCTCACAAACATAACACTTCTGAGGCAAATACCACCTGCTTGACGTGGTGTCTCCAGGAGTGGTTCCCTAAATTTTATCCCACATCACCCCAATATAGTTGGTGTGCCAAGCACACATTTGTTCTCTTAAGAGACTTACAGTGCCTTAAAAAAGTATTCATACCCCGTGAAATTTTACACATTTTGTCATGTTAAAACTAAAAATGTAAATGTGTTTTATTGGGATTTTATGTAAAAGACCAGCACAAAGTGGTACATAATTGTGAAGGGGAAGGAAAATGATAAATGTTTTTCAAATTTTTTTTTTACAAATAAATATGTAAAAAGTGTGGCGTGCATTTTTATTCAGCCCCCCTTTTACTGCAATTACAGCTGCAAGTCTTTTTGGGTATGTCTCTACCTTCTAGAGAGTGAAATTTGTGCCCATTCTTCTTTGCAAAATAGCTCAATCTCTGTCAAATCGGATGGAGAGCGATTGTGACTAGCAATTTTCAAGTCTTGCCACAGATTCTCAATTGGATTTAGGTCTGGACTTTGACTGGACCATTCTAACACATGAATATGCTTTGATCTAAACCATTCCATTGTAGCTCTGGCTGTATGTTTAGGTTCGTTGTCCTGCTAGAAGGTGAACCTTCACTCCAGTCTCAAGTCTTTTGCACATTCTAACAGGTTTTCTTCTAGCATTGCCCTGTATTTGGCTCCATCTATCTCCCCATCATCTCTGATCAGTTACGTAACCGAGTGACCCCGCCCCCTCTGACGCTACGGGAAAGCCATTTATTTTTTGAATAAAGGACTTGTCCCAAGCAGGAATGAGCTTTATGTTCAAGTCAAACTCATGTTCAACACGAACATTGGCTGTTCACCAGTTCGCCAAACAGTGAACAATTTTGAGTGTTCCCGGCAAATACGAAAGCCATGCAACACCCTTTAAAAGTCTATGGGAGAAATCAAAAGTGCTCATTTTAAAGGCTTATATGCATGGTATTGTCATAAAAAGTGTTTGGGGACCTGGGTCCTGCCCCAGGGGACATGTATCAATTAAAAAAAACGTTTTAAAAATGGCTGTTTTTTTTGGGAGCAGTGACTTTAATAACACTTAAAGTGAAACAATAAAAGTGTAATATTCCTTTAAATTTCTTACCTGGGGGTGTCTATAGTATGCCTGTAAAAGGGCACATGTTTCTCGTGTTTAGATCAGTCTGAGAGCAAATTGAAATTTCTAAAGGAAAAAAAAGTCATTTAAAACTACACGCGGCTACAATGAATTGTCGGTCCGCAATACACATAAAAGTTCATTGATAAAAAAGGCATGGGGATTTCCCAACAGGGGAACACCCGAACCAACATTTTTTAAAAAAAATGCATGGGGATCCCCCTTAAATTCCATACCAGGCCCTTCAGGTCTGGCATGGATTTTAAGGGGAACCTTGCACCAAAATTGAAAAAGAAAATGGTGTGGGGTCCCACCAAAAATCCATACCAGACCCTTATCTGGCAGGCCGCAGGAAAAAAGGGGGATGAGAGAGCACCCCTCCCCTGAACTGTACCAGGCCAAATGCCCTCAACATTGGGAGGGTGCTTTGAGGTAGTCCCTCAAAGCTCCTTGTCCCATGTTGATGGGAAGAAGGGTCTCATCCCCACAACCCTTGCCCGGTGGTTGTGGGGGTCTGTGGACGGGGGGCTTATCGGAATCTGGAAGCTCCCTTTAACAAGGGGACCCCCAGTTCCCGGACCCCATGTGTGAATTGGTAATGGGGTACAAATGTACCCCTACCATTTCACAAAAAAGGTGACAAAAAGGTTAAAAAAGACAAAAGACAGTTTAGTCCTTTATTAAATTCTTCTTCTTTGCACTACTTCTTTCATCTTCTTTCTTCTGGTATTCCTTCGGTGTTCTTCTTTTTCCTCCATCTTCTTCTCCATCTTCTTCTTCATCTTCTTCTTCCTCTGCTCTCCTTGTCCCTCATCTTGCTCCGGCTTCTTCTCCGTGCCCTCCGCACAATCCGCCTCTGTGGGAGTCTTGCAGTGTGACGCTTTGCTTCTTCTGACACTTCTTAAATAGCGGAGGGCGGGGCCACCTGGTGACCCCGCTCTCCTCTGACACATGGGGACTTCTCTATGGCTTTCCCCGTGATGTCAGAGGGGGGTGGGTTCATCAGGTGGCCCCACCCTCCATTATTTAAGAAGTGTCAGAAGAAGCGGAGTGGCACACTGCTGAAGACTCCCACAGAGGCGGATCGTACAGACGGCGCAGAGAAGATGAAGAAGAAGATGGAGAAGAAGAAGATGGAGAACAACACTGAAGGAAAACCAGAAGAAAGAAGATGAAAGAAGAAGCGCAAAGAAGAATAATTTAATAAAGGACTTGTCAAAAAAAGTCTTTTGTATTTTTTAACTTTTTTGTCACTTATTTTTGTGAAATGGTAGGGGTACATTTGTACCCAATTACCATTTCACACAGGGGGTGGGAGCTGGGGGCCCCCTTATTAAAGGGGGCTTCCAGATTCTGATAAGCCCCCTGCCCGCAGACCTGCACAACCACTGGGCAAGGATTGTGGGGATGAGGCCCTTCTCCCCCTCAACATGGGGACAAGGTGCTTTGAGGGGCTACCTCAAAGCACCCTCCCAATGTTAAAGGGAATGTGGCCTGGTACAGTTCAGGAGGGGGGTGCTCTCTCATTCCCCCTCTTTACCTGCCACCTGCCAGGTTGCGTGCTTGGATAAGGGTCTGGTATGGATATTTGGGGGACCCCACGCCATGTTTTTTAAAATTTTGGTGCGGGGTTCCCCTTAATATTCATACCAGACTTGAAGGGCCTGGTATGGAATTTAGGGGACCCCCACGCATTTTTAAAAAAAATTTGGTTCGGGTTCCCCTATGGGGAATTCCCCATGCCGTTTTTATCAATGAACTTTTATGTGTACTATGGAGTGACAATTCATTATAGCCGCGAGTAGTTTTAAATGACTTTTTTTTTCTTTAGAAATGTAATTTTGCTGTCAGACTGTTCTAAACACGGGAAACATGCACCCCTTTACATGCCTGCTATAGACACCCACCAGGTACGAAATTTAAATGAATATTACACGTTTATTGTTTCACTTGAAGCATTATTAAAATCACTGCTCCTGAAAAAACTGCAGTTTTTAAAACTTTTTTTGCATCAATGCATGTTCCCTGGGGCAGGACCCAGGTCCCCAAACACTTTTTATGACCATACCATGCATATAAGCCTTTAAAATTAGCACTTTTGATCATTCATGTTCATGTCCTATAGACTTTAATGGTGTTTGCATGTTTGAACAAATTGGTTGCCTGTTCGCATGTTCTGGTGCGAACCGAACGAGGGGGGCGGGGGGTGTTCCGCTCATCCCTAGTCCCAAGGCATGTAGTGTCTTTTTTACCATTTTCACACATTTTTTGTGAAATGGTAGGGGTACCATGTTACCATTTCATGTGGGGGGTGGGATCTGGGGGTGCCCTTCTTAAAGGGAGCTTCCAGATTCTGATGAGCCCTTTGCCCGCAGATCCCCATAACCACTGGGCAAGGGTTGTGGAGATGAGGCCCTACCCCAAAGCACCCGTCCAATGTTGAGGGCATGTGGCCTGGTACGGTTCAGGAGGGGGGCTCTCTCTCTTGCCCCCTCTTTTCCTGCGGCCTGCCAGTTTGTGTGCTCAGATAAGGGTCTGGTATAGATTTTTGGGGGGACTCCATGCCATATTTTTTTTAAACGTTGGTGTGGGGTTCCCCTTAATATCCATACCAGACCTGAAGGGTGCTGCGCTGAAGGTGATGCAAAATAATGTATGATACACTCAAGTATCAAAGTGCTATTGTGTACTAAATAAAGTGCTGCAATACAAATCAATTTAAACAATCAAGTCTAAAAATTGATAATTAAAAAAACATCCATAATGCAGGAGCAATCTATATATATATATATATATATATTAAAATTCAAATGACAAGGTGCACCATATATTGCAATAAAGTGCCAAAGTGCAAAGCAAAATAAATAATAATAAAGTCCCAACAACTGATGAATTTAAGTGCTAGCTGCTCTCATTCCGCCTACACACGATCGGACAATCCGCCCGTGTCTGGCGCCGGTGGACTTTTTCTTTCCAAAAGTCCAGCTGACTTAGAAAGAAGTTTTGACTCAAAATTGTCCGCCGGACTCAGCAGTCCAGCGGACGATCCGCCCGTCCGTGTGTTAGTCCACCGGACTTTTGAAATAAATGGACTTGCCCACACACAGAAAAAAGTCTGTTCATTTTAAACACAGTTCCAGGTAGACAGGGCTAGTGAAGGAAATCAAAGTTGCCGCCTCCATCGGCGAGATTGACACCTCGCTAGCCCCGTCACCTGGTATGGACTTAAAGGGGAAGCCCTACGCTGAAAAAATGTTGTGGGGGTCCCCCCAAAGTCCATTACAGACCCTTATCTGAGAACGCAGCCCGGCCGGTCAGAAAAGGGGGTGGGGACGAGCGAGCGCCCCCCCCCCCCCCCCGAGCCATACCAGGCCGCGGGCCTTCACCATGGGGGGGTGCTTTATGAACCCCAAAGCACCTTGTCCCCATGTTGATGAGGACAAGGGCCTCTTCCCAACCCCAAAGCACCTTGTCCCCATGTTGATGAGGACAAGGGCCTCTTCCCAACAACGCTGGCCGTTGGTTGTCGGGGTCTATGGGCGGGGGGCTTAACGGAATCGGGAGCCTCTTTAATAAGGGGGCCCCCAGATACCGACCTCCCACCTTATGTGAATGATTATGGAGTACGATGTACCCCTGCCTATTCACCTGGTGAAAAAAGTGTAAAGAAAAAAACACAACACAAGTCTTTAAAATAACACAACACAAGTCTTTAAAATAATTTATTAGACAGCTCCTGTGGTCTTCCATCTTGGGGGTCTTCTTGCCGAACTCCTCCGCTATCTTCTGCTCTTTTACTAGTGAAGGAGCCCGGCTTTCTTCTTCATCGCCGCCGCCGTCCAGGGGTCTTCTTCTGACTTTGGAGTCTTGTCCCCCTCTTCGGTTCTTCTGCCAGACCTCTGCTATCTTCTCATAGCTCTTTTACTAGCGTTGGCCTGGTCTTCGGTCACTGTCACCTTCTTCTCTTCTTCTCCCTTGCGATATTGACAAGACACTCTCTCTGGCCGCAATGGCAGGGACGCGTTGTGTGGCGATTTATATAGGGACAAGGGGCAGGGTCACTGGGTGATGTCACATGGTGACCCTGCCCCCTTATAATGTCACAGTCCCGGAGGATGCTGGGACTGTGACATCATAGGGGCGGGATCACCATGTGACATCACCCAGTGACCCCAACATTGTCACTATATAAGTTGCCGCACAACGCGTCCCTGCCATTTCGGCCAGAGAGAGCGTCGTGTTAACATCGCAAGGGAGAAGAAGAGAAGAAGGTGACAGCAACAGAAGACCGGGCCAATGCTAGTAAAAGAGCTAGCAGAATATAGTGGAGGCCCGGCAGAAGAACAGAAGAGTGGGACAAGACCCCCGAAGAGTGGGACAAGACCCCGAAGTCAAAAGAAGACCCCCAGATGGTGGTGACGACGAAGAAGAAAGCCGGGCTCCTCCACTAGTAAAAGAGCTAGCAAAAGATAGCCTAGGAGTCCGGCGAGAAGACCCCCCAAGATGGAAGAAGAGAAGACCACCGGAGCTGTCCAATTAATTATTTAAAAAGCTTGTGTTGTCTTTTATTTACACTTTTTTTCACCAGGTGAATGGGTAGGGGTACATCGTATCCCTTACTCATTCACATAGGGTGGGGGCCTGGTATCTGGGGGCCCCCTTATTAAAGGGGGCTTCTGGATTCCGATCAGCCCCCTGCCCGCAGACCCAGACAACCATTGGCCAGGGTTGTCGGGAAGAGGACCATGGGGACAAGGTGCTTTGGGGTGGGGGGGGGGCGCAGGGCCTCCCCTTCCCCAAAGCACCCCCCATGTTGAGGGCACACGGCCTGGTATGGCTCAGGAGGGGGGGACTGCAATGGAGTTACCATTGGGGATACCCCACCAAACTTCTGGTTGCTTACCAACAAAAAAACATTACAATCGTATCCCCTAAAGATGGCTATAAAAAACTGATTAACTGGGGCCTTTTACCCATTTCTGTGGCCTCTCACCTGTCACGCAATCAGGAGGCCTCTTCATCTCCTTCTCAACACCAATTAAAAATGGCGGATATAAGCTAACAGACACCTCAAGGTTACTTGTCCTCAGTGCAGAAATATCCTGCTTGGGTTAACTATTTGAATTCCACCTTCTCCCCAGTTATTATTGTGCCGAGCACACTCAGTTAAGTGTTCCTTTACAATACCTCTCATGTTACGCAGTCTATGCTTCTTTTCTCCTGTTTTCCTGTTAGTAGTGTAAGATGTTTTGTCTCCTTTGTCCTACAACATGTTGACACAGATGACAAAGGCAGATTTTAGTTTTATTAGCCACCATTGATAACCACCTCATAATTCTAGTGAATGTTTATGTGCCCATAACTTCCCAACAAAGATTTTACAAAAAGCTTAGGTGTAAACTGGACTCTTACAAAAATAATGCATTTGTCATATATGGTGACTTTATTGACACTCCAAATCTTTGGATTCCACCAATCCTGACAGATGTAGGACATCAGCTCTCTCTTCATTCATTAATAATGAAGATCTATATGATCCCTGGAGGTGCATGCATGATGTTGAGTGGAACTATACATTCTATTCTCATTCTAATGGTTCCTACTCTCACACTGACCTTTTCCTTACAAACAAACAAACTTTATAGGCTACCTCAGAATCTCATATAGGCCTCATTACATGGTCAGATCATGCCCCTATATCTCTGAAACTGTTTTCCCAATCTTGCCCAACCAACCACTCTTTATGGAGGCTGAATTCATCCCTTCTAACTAACCCCAGATATGAAAACGAAATTAAATCTGAGCTTGGATTTTTTTTTTTATAATTGAGAATCCTCAGTGATCAATCTATGGTATGGTTAGCCCATAAAGCCTTTCTACAAGGTCTCCTCATTAAATTTGGTGCTCTGGAAAGTAAAAGAGGATCAGCAGAGATAGACTCATTGCTACATCAACTCAAAACTTTAGAACTAAGAAATAAAAATTCATCCAGTCAGGCAACCTATAATGCAATCAGAGACCACCGATACAAATTAAGTGAACTTCTACATCATAAATTTGACTATTATGTCTAAAACAAAACTTCTACATGTTAAGCAACAAATCTGGAGCCTTCCTGGCTAGACAAGTTAAACGGAAACAAATTCAGCAACAAATTCAAGCAAAAATTCCCTACGTCCTAAATCCATGGGGCACGGATGACCAACCCATTGGACACTTTTGCGTCCTTTTATGCTCAACTATACAATTTGCAAGAGTCAGAAACCACCGCGCCATACAACTTCCTTCATTGTCCCCCGCACAAATAGCAGCGCTATCTACCCCATTCACTCAAGATGAAGTCTATAGAAGTCTATAGAGCTATCAAATATCTTCCATTGCACAAAGCCCTAGGACCAGATGGGTTTTCTAATGAATATTATAAGCATTTTAGCAACATCCTGTCACCCCATCTATGCACTACATTTAATCAGTATGCTTCCACCAGTAAAATCCCTAAAGAATGTTTGGAAGCATCGATAGTGACCCTCCTCAAACCAGGCAAACCAACAGACTCCCCAGCGAATTACAGACCCATTTCCTTCATAAAATACAGATATACATGTAGACCAAGTAGGCTTCATATCAGGTAGACAAGCCTCACAAAGGACCTGGCGTTATAAAGACATCATTCAATGGGTGGCATGCAATCAAATGCCTTCTGTGCTCGTTTCTTTGGATGCAGAGAAGTAATTTCATAGAGTACAATGGACTTACCTGGGAGCTGTTTTATGCAAGTTTGGCATATCTAGCATACTCCTGAACGCCATACTCAGGCTATACACATCCCCAAGTTAAAAAGTAAATGGCCCGAGACAAGGCTGTCTCTGTCACCTCTAATGTTTGCCATGGTTATGGAACCCTGGTCCAACTGATTCGATCCACGCCCCAAATCAAAAGTGTAAACATTGGTACCATTGAACATAAAATCGGTCTCTATGCAGATGATGTGATGATTGCCCTTACAGATCTAAACACTCCCTAACAGAAATACAACACATTCCTGACAAATTCAGTGCTATATCTCTATATAAAATAAACCATAGCAAGTTGTTTATGTTAGCAATAGGTCTAGATAAACTGACCACACAATATATTTAGAATCATTCCCCATTCTCGTGGTCACAAGACTCCCTAACCTACCTAGGAATTTGTCTGATCTCACCAAGCAAGAATCTTTTACGCTCCAATTTAGCAGACCTTGTAGAAAAGCTTCAACGAATATCCAATGACCTGCATCATCCTTTTGTATCATGGGCCGGTAGAATTGGTTTAGCTAAAATGTTTATGCTTCCGCACATTTTATATATCTTCCACACATTGCCAGTGCCATTCCTTTCAACACAACTACAAACTCTCCAATCTCTTATTAACCCCTTTATCTGGAAGCAAAAGCGTCTCTGGATAAAAAAACACAATATAATAACCATAACACAAATGGGAGGGATAGGGGCTCCCAACATAAATTTGTACTACAGGGCAGTCATATTGGATCAACTCAAGCTCTGATGGACCCCGTCTACTCCTTCCAACTGGAAACAAATAGAATCAGAAGTACTGTCTAATGACTCAAAATTATGCCTTAGTGCCTCCCTTCTAGCCCCTGCTCCTAAGCACTTTTTGTTGGACACAATAACGGCTGCTTTAAGGGTTTGGACATCTATCTCTGAAATGTTGAAGCATCTGCCTCATACCATGCTACCCTACTTACCCATCTAAGCAATTCAACTTATAATCCTGGACCTCCAACTACGTTCTTGGATTGATACAGGTATTCACATCATAGGAAACCTCTTTGCTGCATCATGTCTAATGACTTTTGAAAACCTCCAAGTCAAACATGGCCTCTCTTCAAGAACATTCTATGTATACCTCAGGATCTGATCTCTGCTCAATAAAACACACTGAATAACACAGGACAAGATTCTCCCATGCTAAAATTTTATGACAAATATCTACTTAAGGGCATCTCATACATTTATGGTCTATTTTCTCAATCAACAAAGGAATTCATCCAGAACCAATTCCTGCATTGGTCCACGCATATACCCTCAGCCCCACCACCTAGCCAATGGTATAAAGTGCTATCACTACCCTCTCTCACTGTACCACACACTGGGAACCTCTACAAAAGCTCTTCCAACAATTGTATTACACCCCTACCAGAATTGCCAAGATTAATCCCAATACGTCTTACTTATGCTGGAGAAACTGTGGTCTTCCCGGAACTCTTTTCCACATATGGTGGGAATGCCCAGCTCTCAAAGACTTTTGGAACCAAACACTAAATCTGCTCCAGTCAATCGTCCCCACAGCAAATAAACTATCCTCACTTGACTTCCTTCTTGGTCTGATGATCCCCACATGGCCCAGGCAATTTCTACCTGTAGCCACTCATATCCTTATTAAGGCTGGCATTAGCAAGAAAATGGAAATGTATGCAACCTCCAAAACCTCAGAACATAATCACAATTTTAAATAACAACCTTAAAATGGAATACGCTTCTCCAAAGCCAAACCACTGAGAAATTCTACAGAACCTGGGACCCATGGATCAGAGACCCCAGAAGTATACAGCTGGACTGACTTCCTAATTACTAAGGATCCATAACACTCTCTGTTTCCCTATTTTACTCTTCAGTATTACGCCGGCAACACACTCATCTTAGCACTGTGCACTTAGTAATACCACAGAATAGATTAAACTAACATGTGTGATTGCCTGCTAGTTCCAAGCCTCAAAAATAGCAAGCTTAGATTAAATTTTTATAACGCACACAACTTATACATATATAAACCAATATATATGCATACTACAGCTCATAAACCTGTATTCATATGAAATATATACCTGACTGTTGTGTGTACAAACCAATTTGTATACAAACCTTGTTTTGAGAATGTACCCTCTTAGGTTTCATGCACACGAGACGCAGATGCAAACGCTGCTGGACACATGTTGAAACCGGCGTTTAGAAACGCGCGTTTTGCCGCGATTTTTACCGCGATTTAGCGGCGTTTTACCGCGTTTGCGTCTAGAAGCGTTTAGTTAAGCTAACATCATAGACCCTCCCCAGCTCAAAAATTAACTATTTCAGCAATTTTGTGAGACCAGAGTGAGTAGCAGCAGCTGTGAGAGCTGCAGTGTACTTGTACTTAGCGTGTCACTTGCCACGGCACCTGCCACAAGTTGTGGATTGTCCACTTGCCACGTGACTTGCCACATCACCTGCCACGTCACTTGCCATGTCATCTGCCACAAGTTGTGGATTGTCCAACTGCCACGTCACCTGCCACAAGTTGTGGATTGTCCACTTGCCACGTGACTTGCCACATCACCTGCCACGTCACTTGCCACGTCACCTGCCACAAGTTTTGGATTGTCCACTTGCCACGTCACTTGCCACGTCACTTGCCACAAGTTGGGGATTGTCCACTTGCCACATCACCTGCCACAAGTTGTGGATTGTCCACTTGCCACGTCACTTGCCACATCACCTGCCACGTCACTTGCCACGAGATGTGGATTGTCCACTTTCCACGTCATCTGCCATGCCACCTGCCACAAGCTGTGGATTGTCCACTTGCCATGTCACCAGCCACATCACCTGCCACAAGTTGTGGATTGTCCACTTGCCACGTCACTTGCCACATCACCTGCCACGTCACTTGCCACATCACCTGCCACAAGTTGTGGATTGTCTACTTGCCACGTCACTTGCCACATCACCTGCCACGTCACTTGCCACGTCACCTGCCACAAGTTGTGGATTGTCCACTTGCCACGTGACTTGCCACATCACCTGCCACGTCACTTGCCACGTCACCTGCCACAAGTTTTGGATTGTCCACTTGCCACGTCACTTGCCACGTCAGCTGCCACGTCACTTGCCACAAGATGTGGATTGTCCACTTGTCACATCACCTGCCACATCACTTGCCACATCACCTGCCACGTCACCTGCCACAAGTTGTGGATTGTCCACTTGTCACATCACCTGCCACATCACTTGCCACATCACCTGCCACAAGTTGTGGATTGTCCACTTGCCATGTCCCGTGCCACATCCCCTGCCACGTCACCTGCCACAAGTGGATTGTCCACTTGCCACATCACTTGCCACATCACCTGCCACAAGTTGTGGATTGTCCACTTGCCACGTCACCTGACACAAGTTGTGGATTGTCCACTCGCCACGTCACTTGCCACATCCCCTGCCACAAGTGGATTGTCCACTTGCCACGTCACTTGCCATGTCCCCTGCCACAAGTGGATTGTCCACTTGCCACGTCACCTGCCACAAGTTATGGATTGTCCACTTGCCACGTCACATGCCAGTCACCTGCCACAAGTTGTTGATTTTCCACTTGCCACGTCACCTGCCAGGTCACTTTCCGCGTCACCTGCCAGGTCACTTGCCACGTCACCTGCCACAAGTTGTGGATTGTCCACTTTCCACGTCACTTGCCACTTCACCTGCCACGTCACTTGCCACAAGTTGTGGATTGTCCACTTGCCACATCACTTGCCACCTGCCATGTCACTTGCCACAAGTTGTGGATTGTCCACTTGCCACGTCACTTGCCACAAGTTGTGGATTGTCCACTTGCCACATCACTTGCCACCTGCCATGTCACTTGCCACAAGTTGTGGATTGTCCACTTGCAATTGCAATTGTTTAAAATATTTTTCTAATGGTTTTTCATCATTTGCAATCATTTTTGAGATTTTTAATGTAAAAAAAAAAGGTCACCTTTAAAAACGCATATAAACGCAAACGCGGCTAAACGCGGTAGCGGCGTTTTGCCGCGTTTTACCGCGTTTTGCCGCGTTTTGCGTCTGAAACGTGGAAATTTTTGTTTCTGAACGCATTTTTTTGCTTCTGGAAAAACGAGACTAAACGCAACTGCATAAAAACGGAAAAAAACGAGACTGTGTGCATGGACACATAGAATAACATTGAATGAGTTCAGGGGCAGTTGAAAAAACTGTCCAACTGCATCTGAACGCGCGTTTAACTGCGTCTCGTGTGCATGAGGCCTTACTCATTTTGTTGCTCTTTGTACTTTTTGAAAAAATAGTAGATCTTAAGATAAAAAAACAAAACAAAAAAACAAACAAAACAAAACACTAAAAAAATATATAGTGCCTGGGATTCCCCTTAGTCCACCTGTAAATTGGCACATCTGAACTGTGTATAAAAGTTGCTGCAGTAATAATTGCATTTATAAAGCCAAAAAAAAGGACATTTTCCCTGCAAGCTTTCTTTATTTTGTAAGCAATGGCTCGGGGAGCCAGTCTGTATGATGAGGCCACAATGTAGTGCACGGGGAAGAAGATTAAATATTTTTGGGATAAATTCTAGTGTCCCTACCACAGACTTTGGATTTCTACTTCTGTGACGGGTGCGGAAAGATTGTTCTTTCGGTGTCGGTGGTGTCTTCAGACAATAACCCTATAGCGGTACTCTTGATGAAAGCAAGAATTGGCCTTGCTGTCAAAAATTGTAATGATATGCACCTGTCAAACAGGTGCACAAAGATTGTTCTTTGGGTGTTGGTGGTGCCTTCACACCATAACCCTATAGAGCAGTGGTTCACACCTTCTGTCCCAAGACCCACTAACAGGCCAGGTTTTCAAGATAACTGAAATACATCACAGGTGATATAATTTCCTGCTCAGTGATTGCAGTATTCTAGTCTGCATCTCACCAAGGTAATACATAATGTCTGGCCTGCTAGTGGGTTCTGAGGACAGGAATTTAGAACCACTGCTATAGAGGTACTCTTGATGAAAGTAAGAATTGGCCTTACTTTCACAAATTGTAATGATATTCATCTGTCAAACAGGTGCTATAAGATTGTTCTTTGGGTGTCCGTGGCACCTTCACACCATAACCCTATAGAGGTACTCTTGATGAAAGCAAGAATTGGCCTTGCTGTCAAAAATTGTAATGATATGCCCCTGTCAAACAGGTTCAGAAAAATTGGTCTTTGGGTGTTTGTTTGTTAATTGTGCCCATGAAACTTACACCAAAAACATTCTTCCAGATGATATCAACACCCACAACACTAGGCGGCCTAGAAGTCCTGCAGAGATTCCACATCCCAACACACTTAATCAGTGACATCAACATCAGGGGCTTCATAGCTGCTAGTAATCCAGGACTGATTGATTTTGATAAAAGTCAGATGGTCTACTGAGTCTGTGGACCGATGCATTCTAACCTCCAGCAGCACTGAATACCCATTTGGAAAGCATGCTGGATGCAGGGCAGCCCAGCAGCTCAATAGCATACTGGGCAAGTTCTGACCAGTGGTCTATTCTCATGACCCAGTAAGCCAGTGGATCGTCGACTGGAAAGCTCTCCATCTCTGTTTTCGTGCCTAGATAACCATCCAGCATGTGATGCAGATGCCCGCCAATGCGTTGTGGAAGCTGACAGCCCTGAACAGCAAGGGCTACAAATTTTGAGGAATGCATTACTTAGGCGGCAGCCCTCTCCACCACTCCTCTCACTGATGCATGCATTGTCATGGCTCACCATACTTGTGGCCTCCTCAGATGGTGACAGTACAGTGCATGCATCTTTTATGAGCAGCCATTGGCATGGGGAAAAAAGCCCAGCCGGCCTGAGCCTGTCGTTTGACGATACTCACACAGGTATTCATTGACGTCCTTCTGCTGCATGTGCAGCCGCTGCAGCATTGCCAAAGTCAAGTTGCACCTGGTGGGCATGTCACCAATCAGGCAGTTTATGAACAGGTGGAATTCCCACTGAATTTCAGTGAACAGAGCACTGGCAGTGTATGACTGCCTAAAATGGCTACACACGCTTCTGGCCTGCTTTAGTAGATCTTCCAACCCTGGGTACATATTTAAGAAATGCTGCACCCCAAAATTGAGGACATGTGCCAGGCATGGTACATGTGTCAACTTACCCTGACAGGAGGTTTGTGTCATTATCACACACCACCATTCATGGCTTCAGCAGGCTAGGCGTGAACCACCTCTGGGCCTGACCCTGCAGAGCTGCAAGAATCTCTGCTCCAGTGTGGTTCCTGTCCCCTAGACACATCAGCTGAAGCACTGCATGGCACCTTTTAGCCTGACTCATTGAATAGCCCTTTGAATGCTTAAGGGGTACTTGAGGTTAATAGGACAATTCAGAAGAGGAGGGCATGGAGGAGGAGGGGGGGGGGTAGAGCTGATGAATCTGGCATCATCACCAGCTGTATGAAGACGTGGGGGCAAAACAAGCTGCAGCCCTGAGCCCTTCCCTGTGTCCTTCTGAGACAAGCAGTTTGATGGGAGGGCACATGGAACCCAGAATCCCTTGGAAAGGTTGAGAAACCCATGTTTCAGCTCCCCATACAACTCTTATGTCTAAGTCATTCTGTGCCACCCTGTACAGGGTGAGTGATATATCTTGGATTACTTACTAAAATGTAAGTAAGTAATATTTATCCACAGTATCTCCCAGGATATACGTAAAGACTATACTTAGCTTGTTAATTCTGAACAATACACAATCCTTGAAAGAGCTGATTACATTGACCTCCGGAGATAGACTGTCTGGTCACCTATAAAAAAGGCTGTATTCGGTCCAATAAATGATTCCTGATGTACTCCAAGACTGGTGTTGTCTAGTTCTTGGGGGTTCCTATAGCCAGATCCATTGGACTTGTGTTCCATGACTTAGGAAGTGGTATTAATGACAGAAACACTCAAATGAAGTGTACAAGCAGTTACCCACTATGCTGTGAACAAACTATATTGTCCCTGCCCATACTTGCTGAACCATGTGTCAGCAGTATTTTGGACTTTACGGCTGACTGCCTTGCCCAACGATGCTACAACATTGCCTTCTATGTGATGGTAGAGATGGAATGGCCTTACATGAAAAGAAATACCGACTGGGTAGCACACATTCTGCAAATTCACGAAAGGGGCAAAATCCACCAGGCGAAAAGACAGAAGTTGTAGAGCCAGCAGCTTTGACAAGCTTGCATTTAGACGCTGGGCATGTGGGTGTCAAGGACTGTATTTTTTCACTACACAGGCACTCTCCACAGATACACTATAATATTGCAGTAATGCACAGAACTATATGGCATTAAACTTGTAGTAACACAATGAAATATATGGCGTTAAACGTGCAGTAACGCAATCAAATATATGGCCTGAAAATTGCAGCAATGCAATGAAACATATGACGTTAAATTTGCAGTAACACACAGACCTATATGGCGTTAAACTTGCAGTAATGCACAGAACTACATGGCATTAAACTTGCAGTAACACAATGAAATATATGGCATTAAACTTGCAGTAATGCACAGAAATATATGGCGTTAAACTTGCAGTAACACACAGAAAAAGAACTGTGTTAAATGGTCATTATACTCACACTGATTGAGCTTTCCCTACATTCACACTAATGTAAAGATGAATGGTGGTTGCACTACACTCACAATGACTGAACTATCCCTACATTGACACTAATGTAAAGATGAGTGGTCGCCCTACATTCACACTGAACTATCCCTAGATTCACACTAAACTGATATTCTACACTGACAATAGAATCAAAATTGCACACTACAGCACACTAACTGTCTAATAGCACTGAACAGAGCCCTTTTCTTTCTCTCTCCACACCACTATTACACTACAAATGGACGCTATAGAAAGAATACTTTTATAGCGTGGGGTGGGATTAAGAGCAATGAGCCATGATTGGATACAGTCATCATGGCAGTGTCCAATCTTGGCTCTGCTAGTGCTCTGTGTCTTGATTGGCAATGCTTTAATTTCTCTAGGCAATCAGAGCTTTCAATGCACTGTACGATGGTCATTTTAATTGTGTTATTCGGAGGACTTCCAAACAGCCAATGTTCTACCTGAACTCATGCTCAGTCCGAACCATTCGACCATCCTTAACTGAGCCCCTCCACTTCCAGAACATTCCCATAAATTATATTAGCCCATTCCTACCTGCTCACAGGTGAGCAGGAATATTTAAAGGGCCAGAATCCCTGTTTGCATTGCATTTAAATGCAATGCCAATGCTCTAAATAACAGGGGGAAAAGACGGAGGCAACCCCATGAAGGTTATCCCAAATGATTTATGGTCTGGACCTGCTGATTGGTCCTAACAAATGGAAATCTTCCCCTGTCTATGTAAGTGTAAACACAGACAGGATGAAATGCTGTCATCTCTCCTCGTGGTGTCTTTTCGATTCCAGTCAGAGGAGAGATAACATCTAATCGTGAGTTGAACCAACAATACACTAACACCAGTACACACAGGTACACTTGCCACCCGCCGATCACCCACCCCCCCCCCCCCCCCAGATATCCACTTTACCCCCTGTCACTGTGTCACCAATTGTAGTTTTCACTGATCACTGCCTTGGTGTCATTTGTGACTGAAATAAGTGTTAGGGCAGTTAGTATTAGGCCCCGTTAGATCTAGGTTATCCCCCTAAACCCCCCTAATAAAGGTGTAACCCCTTGATTACCCCCAGTTAACCCTTTCACCCCCTGTCGCCAGTGTCACTAATCAATCACTAAATTTGCGTCACTGGTGACGCTAGTTAGCCAGTTAATTGATTAGTTTCACTGTCAGGTTTTTTTAGCATCAAGTACTCACATATATTAGCTAATAAATGTTTTAACTCCCTGATTTCCCCCTAGTTAACCCTTTCACTCCCTATCACCAGCGATCATCGAATTTGTGTTACGGGTAATGCTGGTTAGTTCATTTTTTTTATAACATCCACACACACGCCGTATATTACCCAATAAATGTTTAAGCCCCTAATTGCTTGGGGGGTTATATCAGTTTTCAGTCAGGGTCTGTGTCACCCAGGCAGCGTTAGATTAGTACCAGTAGTGCTAACACCCAAGCATGCACCATACACCTCCCTTAGTAGTATAGTATCTGAACGGATCAATACCTGATCAGATCTATACTAGCGTCCCCAGCAGTTTAGGGTTCCCAAAAATGCAGTGTTAGAGCAAACAGCCAATATACCTGCTAGCACCTGCTTTTAGTCCCTCCGGCCAGCCCAGTCCACCCAAGTGCAGTATCAATCGATCACTGTCACTTACAAAACACATAACTGCAGCGTTTGCAGAGTCAGGCCTGATCCCTGCTAACGCTAACAGTTTTTTTGGAAGCGTTTAAATCAGTCGCTAACAGTCAGGAGCTTTTTTACCTGTGAGTCTCACTAGTGCACAAGTAAATTTAGAGACCAAAATGTCAAATCGAAGGTACACCAGTGAAGAGGCCTACACGTTTCTGAGCATGACAGATAGTGAAGAGGAAGTCACTCATCTGTCAGATTCAGGCTCAGAATATGATCCTGTAGACAGCAGCGGCACCCTGACAGATATCTCTGAAAACTGAGTTGTGGTCCCTGCCAAGGTCAGGTGTACCCGACCCCATTCTTCTGCTGTCATTGAGGTGCAAGAACCGCAGGGCTCTTGTATGGAGCAGAGAGCCAGTACTAGTGCCGCTCATCCTTCTGGTGAACTGACAAGCACCTAGTACACCCTGGTCATAGTCAAACCAGCACTGCAGTAACGTGGCAGGTCCCATAAGTGCAGTTCAAGCTGGTGAGGTGGCTAGCACAACTAGTGTCCCGCAGTCACCAAGAAGACAAAGACAGGCCCTTCAAGGACATATCACCCTTACTGCTGCATTTTCCAATATTAATTGGGAGCCCACCACTTCTGCAGCACCCGTACCTCCCCCATTCACTGGCCAACCTGGAATTCAGTTGGAAAAAGTTAATTTTACATCACTTGATTTTTATTCCCTGTTTTTCACGGATATCTCTATAGATCTATTGTGGACCAAAGCAATTTTTATGCTGGTCAATTCATAGCCACCAGACCCTTGCCAGAATTGCCAGGTTTCCGAAAGTAAGACCTTTCTGGGCCTATCCCTCCTCATGGGCATAACTAAAAAGAGTGAGTTCAGTACATATTTGTCATGGGAGGGATGCCTAACAGAGGCATCCAGCACAGAGTAAACAGATCAATGGGCTGCACTAAAGGAATCAGGCTCAAAAACAAACCTGAACTGTCTGCCCTATTGCTAGGTACTATTTCTGATAGCCATAGTGCTCCAAAAAATGCTATGATTAACAAAGCTCTAAAAAGACAAGCTTCATAATGGGAATAGCAGACTGCTGAAACAATAATGGTAATTTTATTCAGCATATCAAACGTAATGAGCCTACGGTCATCCAAAACTAAGTGAGACCTATAAACTTTAATAGCTTGCCTCACTTAAAAAAAACTACTACATGCTGGAAACTTCATCATTTTGAAGAAAAAAGAAATATCCGCCAATATTTTAGATATCTGGCTGGGACATATCCTCCTCAAACAAATGACGTAAGGATGCTAGAATAGTTCTCTCAGAAGGTGAAGCAAAGCTGCAACCCAAAATATCATTGAACAATCTCCATCTCCTCCATGCGGCCTAATAATCAGCCCATGTTCTCTGGTTGATGCAATTCTGAACCGCAATACTAATAGGGCTCAAATTAATGCCCACAGATGATGTTGACATGGAAATCCAGCATGATCTGCCCTGGGAAGTAAATGTGGAAGCTATACAGTTGGAACCAAGACAGAGCATTCACGATAGCATTATGAGAACCAGGTACATAACTTGCTTTTACCCAAATGTTCAAACGTAGGCATAAGCACACAAAATAACAAAGTCATTTGATGACTGGAGGGGATCTAGAGGACAGGCAGTTAACTGTGAAAATTACCTCTTTATTATATGATTGAATAGCAATATGCTTATTGATGAAAAATGTACCCCAGATTTCAAGTGCCACAATGATCAGAAAAAGTTCCAGTTGTACGATATTCCTAACCACCTTATTATGCATCCAAGAGGGCGGCCACGTACCTCCTCTTGAACCCGCTGTGTCTGTAAACATTTGGAAATCAACTGTTTGTAAAGTCTCCTAGATACAATTCTGACGAATGGCATAATGCAGCATGCAAACTCTAAAACCCCTAATAAGGATTGAAGTTCTTTCAGCAAAACTTTTTACTAATCAAACAATGAATCAAACATTTTGCCTTCTCTAGCTTCTCCAAGGGTAAATGCAATTCCAACAAAACCGTATATGAATCCCCAACAATTGCAAAGAAGTGGATGGAAGAATAGTTTTTTCCTCTGCCATGGGAATGCAAAAATGGCTCATAATAAGGAAATAAAGTTTCAGTGAGTAAAAACAAATAAGGGAATCTGCCGGCCCAACAAACAACAAATTGTCTAAATAATGGACAATATTATCCAAACCCAATTCAAAATAAACAACCCAGTGCAAAAATTTTGAACAACATATACATGTTGGGAAGACATATATTGATATATGTGGTCTGCATGAAAGACCCGACTCACAAAAGGGAAAGGAAAAAAAAGGTGGGAGGAACAGGGATAGTCCTGTAGCTTATCCCACAAAATTGTGGAATATTTGGTGGTAGTCCTGATGATGCAAAGAAAAAAGGGGGGGGTGGTAAAAAAAAGGGCCTTGTTGTAGTCTTTTGGTGACTTCCTGATGAACTTTATGTCATATTGGAAGTTCTGGGGAGCACAAGGTAAAAAAAAATCTTCTTTTTATTTTCTTTATCTTTCTTAGCTGAATCTGGAAGGACTTTGTCTTTCAACTTGCTTGGAGATGGTTCTATCAGAACACATTTTTAAAGATTGTGTAAAAGGACTGCTGTTGCACTCCAGGTGCATTTGCGCATGCATATGAGCACAAGAGATTGTCAATCGCAGGCGTGCAAATGCGCGTGCCAATGCTCACGCCAATGTGCGCGCTAATGCTCACGCCAATGCGCGCCGATGAACACGCACGCGTTCATAGGTGTGCATCCACGCTCCTTTTGGCGCCAGTGGACTTATTTAAGGGGCACACTAACTTGTACCAGATGCTGACCAATCTTCAGCTGCTCCAGTCCTGTTCCTTGTTATTCCTGCTATTGCATGACTGATACCTGTTGCTGAACTCTTGGCTTGTCCTGACCTGACTCTGGATCCTATCTCTAACCACTGGCTCCTGACTTCTGCTTCCTGATTGACCCTGCTCCTGCCTGATGATTTGATACCTTGCTGCCTGCCTGCTTCCGAACCCGGCTATTCCTGTGACTACACTCCTGTCTCCTGCTTTGCTCCAAGCTGTCATCCGGGTATCCACAGTTCCGTTCCTGCAACCTGCTGTGACTTTATGCATCTCCAAAGTTGCATTACCTGCCACAAGCTTCCTGAGCTACATCTGCAGGCACTCGTGTTCCTCCTTTCCCTTGAGTCCTTCTGTCCCCATCATCAGTGGGACCCAGGTTGGAGATAGAAGGGAGGCAGACCTTGTCCCTTCAGGCTCCAACCAGGTACGTGACAGATTGTCTCATTCTTCTTTGGTCTCGTCTTGAACAAGGGTATCCCAGATGGTAGATGATAATGGTGTAGATGGAGGTTTTTGATTTAATTCTGCATCAAGCAAACCCAATTTGATCAAAAGATCTTTGCCTTCTGCAACATGCAGGACTGTATATGTAGTGCCATTAGCACCATTGATTTAAATGGAAATCCCCATCTGTATCTTATGTGAGCAGACTGTAGAACAGAAATTATTTCCCTCATCTTGCATTTTCTTTCAAGTGTGGCTTGAGATATATCTGGGAAAATCTGAATCTTTGTGCCATTTACCTCTATGTTTTGTGAGTTTCTTGAGGCTCTTAAGATATTTTCTTTTGTAATGAAGTCCCTCATGCAGAGTGTGATATCTATTGAGGGTTTATCAGGAGGAGGTTTAGGATGGAGGGCTTTGTGTATCCTATCACACACAAATGAAGATGGAGGATTGTCAGGAAGGAGAGATTGAAATAGCTTGGAAACAGCAGGAATCAATTCTGCGACTGATTCAGGGATTCCATGGAGTCTTAAATTGTTCCTGCGATTTAAAATCCAAAGGTTTTTAAAGGAGGGAAGGAAAAGGGGCCGCAATGTGACCTTCAGAGATCTCTTTCGCCACTTTTTCCCTAACTATTTCTGAGTATTTGACAGGTGATTTCAAATTGTCAACTACCTTATAACCCGAACCAGAAAATGTAGGAAGTGAATATACATAAATAAACCCCTCAGTTAGGAACCGTGCTATCCCCTGATCTGGCTAACTTTCCAACCATGGAAGCATATTTGCTTACACTCGTGTAAACACTTTTGGGCTGAAAGCTATCATACTGTTGTCCTAACGGAGCAGACCTTTTGAAACATTTCGCAACTGGATGAGGACCAGAGCAGAAAGAACACTTGTGCCTATATTTGCACAACATGCTCCACTTACACTGGTTCTCGTTGAATGCATAGTAGCATACACCCCTCCTGTAGGGGGAAATGTTGCTAGCAGCAGGGTGTTGCTTAAAAGATAGGTTTCTGGAGGATGAACCAAAGGCCCACATCCTTCATGCCCTATTTTAGGTAGGGATGAATGGACATTTTCTGCCTGAAGGACTAGTCATATTGATACCAACTCATGCCCCCAAAACTTTTATATGCTTACAATACATTTTCCAAGTGCTGGAATAATCAGCTACAATTTTCTGTGTGTTTTTCCTCCAAGACGCTAGCGAATATACAGTATGCCTGCAACCCATTATTAAAAGATCTGGAAACGGTCAGTATATATCCTCTTCCCCTTTTTCCTCTGATCTTTTATCCGACTTACTTAAAAATTCCTTTTCAGAAGGAAGGAGGGATAATATATCCAAAAATTCCCCTTTCCATATCCTTTCTTTCACATTCATGGCCAAATGGAAATCGAATGGGGATAGATCGCATGGCAATGTTTCTTTAAAGCATGTCTCAGGAACCGAGGGGTTAACCGCATTTGCCAAAAGGGGTTCAGTAACTGGTCCCAAAACTTCCATATTTATTGGCAAATTAACGCTAGAATTTTTCCAGCTGAACCCTTTTTCACTGCAGAAAAATGTCCAGCTGACAAAGGGTTAACCGCCACAGCTGCAGGAGACCATACAGAAATAGAGACAGTGGAAGGCATAGTAACCGGACCACCAAATAATTTAACTATGTTAGCTATGGAAGACATCAAATCGGTAAGCACCTGTAACTCACCATTTGTCCCAGCAGGTGGCCCCAGGGTAGCATTATCATTCAGCTAAATGACAAGAGGAGCATCAGGGGAAGCAGAAGGTGTGGCTGACAGTCTGTTATCTTCTTCGGGTGCTATCTGCCTACCCGAACAGCTTCTCCTAAGGACCAGAGCGCATATGGCACTAGGAGGCGAAGTCTGACTCACAGGTAAGATGTCACTCACCCCAGGCCTTCTGCTGACACTCCTAATAGGCAATGGCGAATAGACCCTCCTTCTTCTCCTTCGGCAGCCATGTCCTTCCTCAGTGCCGACCGCGCCATGCTCCTTTGCACCTCCAGAGGGTCCCAGTTCTGGCTTCGCCGACCTCTCTCACTCTGGGGGACTGCTCCGCTGCAGACTATTAGACAGGCACTGGCCATGGGCTGCTGCTGCTTTCTTCTGCCACCGGACTGGCAGGGGTTTGGGGGTTCATACACCGGCCTCTTCCTCATCCAAATCTTGCTGGGGTTCTTCTGGATTTTCTCCCAGGCACTTCCTAAGCCATTCTTCACTGCTGCAGACCTCCGCTTTCTCCAGTAACTGCTTGAGCAAATTCTCCATAGTCAAGGCAAAAATATAGCTCTTTATTAAAGCCAATCCTTTAACTATCAGCAATATCCTGTGGCGGTGGGTCCTTTACATACTGAGCCCCATCCGCATCCAGAACATTCCCAGAAATTCTAGTAGCCTATTCCTACCTGCTCACAGGTGAGCAGGAATATTTAAAGGGCCAGTGTCCCCGAATTGCATTGCATTTAAATTCAATGCAAATACTCTAAATAACAGGGGAGGAGGCGAGGGCAGCCACATGAAGGTGCTCCCAAATGAATTGTACCCCCCTTTTACATTCTATAAATAGTATCACTGACATGAGGTTTCTTAAAAAATTCTAAGTAGTGTAAAAAATTGCTAAAATAAAAGTAAGCATTTACATTAGAATATAAAAAAATTATTTATCATACAATTAAAAATTAAAGCAAATTAAACAAGCTTAGGTATATATAAATATATATAATAGTCTTTCTAATAAGGGTAAAAACCCAGCCCACCAAAATTATTTTTTTAAAAGCATCTAGTGCTTAGATATTAAAACAGGTGAGTCCTTTATTAACAGCATTAATAACCATTGTGTTAAAATTATATATAATAGTAATCTATTTCTTTTATCTTTTCAAACTAGTGCCAAGGTGATTGATTACCCTACTAGGAAATGTGATACTATACTCTATATTTTTTTGTTTCTAGGCCAAAAGCAAACACTGTGAAGGTCAGCTGTTGAATACTAGTACTATAATTCAAATCATGCCTTGTGAGGCATCAAATTACATCAACTCTAGTGATATTAGAGCGAGCCCGAAGGTGGAACAGACATTTTCATTCTTTGCTGTGGAAAAAGAAAAGATTCTCATCTGACTATCACAGAAGACATAAAAAAATGTACAGATCAGATATTAAAATGTCTTGGTTTTAACTTCCAATATGAATTACTGATAACAAGAATAATAGAGTAGTAAAGAATACATCAAATTTCTAGCAACAAATTATTTTTGTTTTCTTTCTTCTACTTTGTTTTGAAGTCTTAAATAGGAAGGAATGAAATGTCAGCAGGCAACTACTACACATTTCTTGAAATATAGCATGTCATAAAACTGAAACTATGGACACAATTATAAATTACAAAACTATAAAATATACAGTGTACAAGAGGGTAACATCTATTGAGATGATAGGAAAAAGTAGATTTGGGTGTTGAAAAAGTAGATTTTGGTGTTACTTTAAAAAAAATTCTGACTACAAAGACAATTATTATGGACCCGGAAATAAGATGAAAATACGACCTTAAATAAAGGGATATTAAACTATATAGTGTGCACATACAGGATATCAATATTTTTGCATAAAATTTGCATAATTTGAAATATCATTGTATTAAAGTAGATGTGAGTCCTAACTAAAACTGTTTTATGTATCATAGACAATTGTCTTTTCTTTTTTTTCTTTTTTTTTTATAAATACTTTTTACCTTTTTCATCCTTTGTTAAGTGTCAGTGCTACTGCTCTCCAGAAGCCTCCTTCTATTAACATGCATGCAATCCAGTGATGGCTGCAAGGTATTTCTCAGAGCAGGTTTATTGATGATAACAATTGTGACAATGCCTGCATAACGTTTCCTGAAATGGGTACCTGTATTCTTCAATTGAAGTCCCTTTCATAGGATAACAACACAGGATCCCAATTAAGGCCGACAAGGACAAAGCATTGTCACCCTATAACAGGAAGTGCCATAACAAAGATCTTCATGGTAGAATCACCAAGTATTATTTCAATGAACACTGCAGATTTAAAAAAAAATAAAAAGCACACATAGATATCATTTTACAACTTGTTAATATATTGCCAACAACGCTATTATACAAAAATATTATTGCACATTAGCTCTTTACCTCAGGCCAGGTTGTCACTAAAAACTTCTTCTTAGGAATATAGATCATCTAGCTTTAATAAAATATATTTAAGTTGCATACACATAAACAATTATAAATGGTTTCAAAATACTGTAAACCTCATACAGAAGAAAAAGTTCCACTCGAATTAATGGTTTAATTTGTAACTTACTGTATGACCAAAGCACAAAACGTATAGAAAGATAGGCATAACATTTGATGTAGTGAAAACAAAGTGTTAAATCTAACTGTATCCATGTCTATAAAATACCCTGAATATCAAATGCTTAGCTGCAAATTACAAGTTAGCCCATATCTTTCAGAAAAAAAGGAAACAAAAAAATATATATATTATATCCATTACATACATTTTTTTAAATCTATTAACAGTCTTGATATTTAAACACTATCCACTTTTCCACTTTTAACATCAATATCACAAATGTGATAGAATCAAATATTTTCCACAACAAGCTTGCAAATTAAATTTTGCTCCAATATGATTATATTGCCATACATTTCACAGAATACTCTGCTTTATCAGGATGAACAATCACATATATATGCAATATAATGACCCAACTTAGAAATATAGCTCTTTTATTCTCTTTACATATACTCTTTTATATTGAATGTCAGTTTTTTCTCTTAATATATAGATTTCCAGTGATTAGATGTACTACCTTGAGTTTACACCAGGGCATCAAAATGTGGTCACAATGTCTGGAGAGATAGATGTTTGGGAAATAATTAAACATTTTTGCTAGAACGCAACTAGATTATATGTTAGTAAAGTTTGTAAGAATAAACAGAAGAAAAAACAACATGGGTAGCTAAAGAGGTAAGTAGGACAGTAAAGGAAAAAATCATCTAGAAATCATAATAAAAAAGCATATAGTAGATTCAAGAAAAAAAGGAGGTGTAGCTGACAGAGAAGAGTATACAAATAGACAAAAGGAGGTCAAACACATTATCAGTGCTGCCAAAGCACAGAAAGAGGAGGAAATTTAAAAATCTATTAGGAAAGGAGAACAAACCTTTTTTAGGTACATTAGTGATAGAAGGAAAAAAATACAATGGGATTACTTATGTTGAGGGAGACCTGGATGTAGCAAATCATTTAAACAATGAATTCTGTTCAGTCTTCTCAGAAATAAATTGCACTAACAATAACAAGTTGAGGAATCATATTGGTTCTGATACTGATGTTTCATTTTTAGGATTTCTGGAGACAGAGGTAGCAGAGGAAATGGTTCGGTTAAAGCTTAACAATGCAATGGGCCCTGATGGTATTCATCCCAGAGTTCTAAGAAAACATTGAGATATAGTTATTGGACCATTAACGGATCTTTTTAATCAATCTCTTCTAACAGGAGAAATTCCCCATGACTGGCAGACAGCTAATATCGTACTTCAAAAAAGCAATTACAGGCCATCAGTTGTAGTCAAGTTAATGGAATCACTCCCAAAAAGAAGGATCATTGATCACTTAAAAATAAAAATCTAATCACCCTTAAAGCGGTAGTAAACCCGCACATTTTTTTATTTTTATTTTAAACCTGCAAAGCAAAAGGCATAATGAGCTAGTATGCACCGCATACTAGCTCATTATGAAATACTTACCTTAGAACGAGGCCCCGACATCTGGCCCGATCCACGCCGAGGGAGCTGACATGCTCCCTCGGCGTTTCTTCTGGGTATCGCGGCTCCGGCGCTGTGAGTGGCCGGAGCCGTGATATCGTCACTCCCGCGCATGCACGCGGGAGATTTCATTCCGGCCGGGCCGGCCACTGCCGGATTTTCAGGCAGAGAATCCCCTTGTGCGCATGCAGTCAGTGGCGCATACCGAGGGGAATATCTCCTAAACCGTACAGGTTTAGGAGATATTTTTTTACCTACAGGTAAGCCTTTTTATAGGCTTTCCTGTAGGTAAAAGTTAAAAAACTGAGTATACAACCACTTTAATGTCAAAATATGCCATAGGCCAATACCAATCAAAATAATACACTGTAAGTGAAAAAAATATAAATATAAAAAGAATCGCAAAAAATACAAATAATAATAACACAAAGATATATGGGAATATATATATATATATATATATATATATATATATACATATATACAGTATTCCCACATATCGTATTATTATTATTATTTTTATTTTGGTAATTCTTTATATATTTAGAATTTTTCACTTACAGTGTATTAATTTGATTGGTATTGGTTAATGGTACATTTTGACATTTAAGATGATTAGAACAAGCGCACCATTCACATCCTATTTTTATTCTTCAATTTAGTGTTTGAATTCACTATAAATGGTTGTAGATGTTCTCCAATTATAGTGCTCCAAGCGTTGCATTGTGCAATCTTCACTTCTTTTTCTTCACCTATAGTAACACATAAGTCTTTGCACACTGATCATTGATCACTTAAAACACAACTTGCTGGACCCAAAGCAGCATTTCTTTAATGAGGGCAGATCATGTCAGACTAATCTGACTTTTTTGACTATATTACCAATGTTTTGGACCAGGGTGGTGCTGTGGACATTGCCTATCTTGATTTCAGAAAGGCATTTGGTACAGTTCCACAAAACACAACAATTGTTAAACTCACAGTGTGAAAGATAGCTACAGCATAAGGATTCCACTGTGGCTGCACTCCTAAAACTATATCAAGATCTCGGCAGGGGAAGGGGGAGCCGATGGCATTAAACCAAGCTGCGTGGATCCTGGCAGCACATTTGAGGCTATCCACCAACACACTCGACGTGCAGATCCTAATGTGCATGTGCCCAGTCCAGCCGGCGCTGCTCTCCGAGGACACAAAAAACCCACACGAGCAGGATACAGGGGGTAAGAGAGTGATCATACAATTGATATGACAATGCATTTCAGAGACATGTCTCCTTCCTTAGGTCGCGGAAGAGCAGCGCCAACTGGACCAGGCACATGCACATTAAGATCTGCTCGTCGAGCATGGTGGTGGATAGTATTGGATGTGCTGGCAAGATCTAGGCAGCTAGGTTGAATGTTCACTGCTCCCCCTTTCCCTGTTGGAATCTTGAGGTGGTTTTAGGAGTGTGGCCACAGTGGAATCTACATGCTGTATCCCACAATGTGAATTTGACCATTGTAGTGTTTTTAAATTTACCATATTATAGCCGAGTTACACTAGGGCGGCTTTTTATTCTTCTTTTGTGTTTTGTCTAGATGTGTTCCTGTAACCCAGAGGATCCTTAGAGAGCAGCAGCACCCTTTGACTTGTGTAATTATCACCAATAGCCAGCTGGGGGGCTATATTAAACTGTTGTGTAGCTGCTGTCAAGCTAGGTGCAGATAACAAGTAACAGTTCAGGTGTGCTGATTATACAAAGAGTTCAAAGCACATACCATGAGCAGGTCTAAGCAGAGCAGGTCAGCTGGGACTTGTAGTACACTGCTGCAGACGAAGGTAGATGATTGATGGACCTTGTAGTTCACTGCTGTAGGTGAGGATAGATGATTGCTGGACCTTGTGGTTCACTGCTGCAGATGAGGGTACTAGTAGAATCAGGTAAAGCGTAGTCTAGGCAAGCTGGGTCATACACAGGTAGATCAGAATCCAAAAGGTACAGAATCAGAAGCAAGTAAGGAGGGTCAAACAAGCCGGGTCAAACACGAAAGTCACAGAGCAAATATCAGCTGGATCAAACACGAGTGAACTCTAACACGAGCACTGACTGAATGCTGATACAGGTGATTTAAACGTGAGCTGGCCAATCACTGTTGTTTCCCAGACACAGGCTGTGTCAGGTGAGTTGTGCTGGGTCCTAAAGGGATTCTAGTACTGACAGCTGCTAGTTTTTCTTTTGAGTGTATTTTTTTATACAGGTCCATATAATGATCTAATACAGAAGTTGTACAAGCTAGAACTTAACTCTTGGATGGTTAAGCGGATATGCATTGTCTAAAGGATAGATACCAGAATGTAGTTGTAAATGGGGTTCACTCGGAACAGAGACCAGTCACTAGTGGTGTACCGCAAGTCTCTGTACTAGGTCCTGTTCTATTTAATCTATATGTAAGTGATATAACTAAAGGTTTGTTTGGCAAGGTATGTCTTTTTTACTGATGATACAAAGGTGTGTAATAGGGTTGATATCACTGGAGGTGTCTATAACATGAAACATGATTTAGCTTTGCTGAAAGATTGGTCAAAGCACCGGAAACTGCAGGTCCCTGTTTCTACATGTAAAATAATGTTCCTAGAGAAAAAGAATAAGGAAAAGGATCATCAGCACTCAGGATGAAATCCAAAATGGAATTTCTTTATTAAATACATGCACATAGTTGTAAAAATCCTACACGTTTCAGACATTAGTCTTTAGTCATGGTTTATGTAGAAAGATTGCAGCGCATATACACCTGTTTTCCTTTGAGAAAAAGAATCACTGCGGAGAGTAGAACATTGGGGGTACAGTGTTAGCCAGCACTACAGAAGAAAAAGTACTTATTTTAGATAATTGCAAAATGAGCAAAAAACATGACCAGCCAGTGGTAAAAGTGAATAGAATTCTAGGATGCATCACTAGAAGGATCACCAGCAGGAGGAAGAAGGTCCTGATTCCCCTATATAGATCTTTAGTGACACCTCATTTAAAATACAGTGTACATTTTTGGAGACCTCACTTACAAAAACATATTGATAAGATAAAACAAGTCCACAGAACAGAACCAATAAAAATGATGAAGGGTCTGGGGGATAAAACATATCAAGAGTGACTTCGGGACCTTAACCACTTGACCTCCAGACGATTTAATTCCCTTCATAACCAACCATTTTTTGTGAAATGGCACCAAGTTATTTTAACCAACAATTGTGCGGTCATTCAATGCTGTACATAAATAAATTTGTGTCTTTTTTTTCCCCACAAATTGAGCTTTCTTTTGGTGGTATTTGATCACCATTGTGTTTTTAATTTTTTTGTGCTATAGACAAAAGACTGACAATTTTGAAAAAAATATATATTTTTTACTTTCTGCTATAAAATATATCCAATAAAAAATCAAAACAAATTAATTTCTTCATAAATTTAGACCAATATGTATTCTGCTACATGTTTTTGGTAAAAAATCCTAATAAGGGAATATTGATTGGTTTACATGAATGTTATAGTGTCTACAAACTATGGTATATATTTATGAACTTTTTTATTTATGTATTATTTTTATACTAGTAATGGCAGTGATCAGTGACTTATAGCACGACTGCGATATTGTGGCGGACAGTAATTTACACTTTTGACACTTTGCTGGAACCAGTGACACTAATACAGTGATCAATGCTAAAAATATACACGGTCACTGTACTAATGACATTGTCTGGGAAGGGGCTAAACATCTAGGGTGACCTATGTACCAAGCCGGTATTTATGTGTACAGTGTGCTGCTTTTACTTTCCTTTGCAGGAACTCAGAATCCATCCTTTCTCCCCTGTGAGAATGGTAATCTGCCTTGTTTACTTGGCAGATCCCCATTCTGTGTTGTTTACCAATGATTGGTGGGTGTTGGGGACATCGAGTGCTTGACACCCGCAGGTCTGCTTCTCCTGTGAAGATTCAAATCAGAAGTGGTCCGCCAGCGGTGTGTGCACACCCCCTGCAGGCAGAAATGCAGATTTATGTATATATGCGATCCTGCACCAAGCTGCTACCCTGTAGCAGTAACATTGCTATAGGGTGTCCATACATATGGTTAATATGTACAGTCTGGAGGTAAGAAGGGAAAAGAGAGACATAATTGAAACCTTTAATACATCAAGGAGTGAATAAGGTTCAAGTGGGCAGTTTTTTAAAAATGAAATCAAAAGGAAGAACAGGGGGGGACATAACCTCAAACTAACTAAGTACTATTTTACTGAAAGAGTAACTGATGCTTGAAATAAACTTCCAGCAGAGGTAGTGAGACAGTCAACAGTAAATGGCTTCAAACATGCTTGGGACAAACATAGATCTGTACTAGACAAAAAGTTAATGAAAAAAAAACAAAAACAAAACAAAACACACATAAGAAAAAAAATAGGCAGACTTAATGGACTACTCAGTCTTTTTTTCTGCCATCACTATTCTATGATTTTATGTTTCGGTCGCCAAACAATATGCACATATTTTCCATGTATACCAAACTATTGAAGCTATTGGACTAATTTACTAGAATAGATGTTTGGTAAGTTAGCTTAGCTTAGCTAAATAGATTTACAGCTTAGCTGAAGCTCTGTTTACTTTGAATAACTAATCATATGCATATGAATAAAAAAATAATTTTTTAATAGCACGTGATTGGTTGCTTGCAATGAACTCAGTCAACATTCCCTGCTCTCTTACTAAATTAACCCCTATGACTATGTATATTAACCTATAAATAAGACGTTTAATGTCCAAGGAAAATATACTCTAGCAGCGCTATTTTTTTCCATTGTGAAAAGAAAATCAAATTTGAAAAGGATGAGTATATGTATAAAAATAGAGAAACAATTGAATAAAAAAGGTAAATATAAACAACACACAAATAGCATTTCCATTAAATGTCAAAAATAGTGTGCACATTGCTATTTTATGTTATATTTTGTAATTTTATGAAATTGCATTTAAAAGAAATATAAAAACTGTATCTGTTTTTCATTTTCATTTCATTTTTTAATTCTAATTACCAGTTCTAGCAGTTAAGCTATATAGTGTATAGTTGAAACATTTAAATCTAAACATTCTGATTTTATATTGCTGATGCTGACTTGCAAATTAAATGTTCTATTCATACCTTGGGAATTACAAAATATTTTGATGCCTGTAATGCTACATATTGGGTAGCTATCCTTGTATGTGATGTATGCTGTTTTCCCACTTTTAATGTACATTACATTATGAGAAATTTTAAGCATTATGGAACCTAATGGAATGTTAAGAAAATAATTTTGGATGCTTACTTAACCACTTCAGCCTCGGACCAATAAACACCTTAAGGACCAGAGGTCTTTTTCCAATTTCGCACTGCGCTGCTTTAACTGGTAATTGCGCGGTCATGCAATATTGCACCCAAACGAAATTTGCGTCCTTTTCTTCCCACAAATAGAGCTTTCTTTTTATGGTATTTGATTGCCTCTGCGATTTTTTTTTTTTGCGATATAAATGGAAAAAGAGCGAAAATTTTGAAAAAAAAAGATATTTTCTTCTTTTTGTTATAAGAAAAATCGAATAAACTAAATTTTAGTCATACATTGAGGGCAAAATTTATTCAGCCACATGTCTTTAGTAAAAAAAATGTCAATAAGCGTATATTTTTTGGTTTGCGCAAAAGTTATAGCGTCTACAAACTAGAGTACATTTTCTGGAATTTACACAGCTTTTAATTTATGACTGCCGATCTCATTTCTTGAGGTGCTAAAATGGCAGGGCAGTACAAATCCCCCCCAAATGACCCCATTTTGGAAAGTAGACACCCCAAGGAAATTGCTGATGGGTATGTTGAGCCCATTGAATATTTATTTTTTTTGTCCTAAGGGATTGAATAATGACAAAAAAAAAAAAAAAAATTTTTTTACAAAAAGTTGTCACTAAATGATATATTGCTCACACATGCCATGGTTATATGTGGAATTGCACCCCAAAATATATTCCGCTACTTCTCCCGAGTATGGGGATACCACATGTGTGGGACTTTTTGGGAGTCTAGTCGCGCACGGCACCCCGAAAACCAATCACCACCTTCAGGATTTCTAAGGGTGCAAATTTTTGATTTAACTCCTCACTACCTATCACAGTTTCGAAGGCCATAAAATGCCAAAATAGCACAAAACCCCCCAAAATGACCCCATTTTGGAAAGTAGACACCCCAAGCTAATTACTGAGATGCATGTTGAGTCCATGGAATATTTTATATTTTGCCACAAGTTGCGGGAATATTACAAACTTTTTTTTTTTTGCACAAAGTTGTCACTAAATGATATATTGCTCACACATGCTATGGGCATATGTGAAATGACACCCCAAAATACATTCTGCTGCTTCTCCTGAGTAGGGGGATACCACATGTGTGGGACTTTTTGGGAGTCTAGTCGCGTACGGGACCCCGAAAACCAATCACCACCTTCAGGATTTCTAAGGGTGCAAATTTTTGATTTAACTCCTCACTACCTATCACAGTTTCGAAGGCCATAAAATGCCAAAATAGCACAAAACCCCCCCAAATGACCCCATTTTGGAAAGTAGACACCCCAAGCTATTTACTGAGAGGCATGTTGAGTCCATGGAATATTTTATATTTTGCCAAAAGTTGCGGGAAGATTACAAACTTTTTTTTTTTTTGCACAAAGTTGTCACTAAATGATATATTGCTCACACATGCTATGGGCAGAAGTCAAATTACACCCCAAAATAAATTCTGCTGCTTCTCCCGAGTACGGGGATACCACATGTGGGGGACTTTTTGGGAGCCTAGCCACGTACGGGACCCCGAAAACCAAGCACTGCCTTCCGGATTTAAATATAAAATGCTACCAAAAAACCTGTTAGCGATGGCAGGGATCAGGCCTGACTCTGCGATCGCTGCAGTTATGTGTTTAGTGTTTTGTAAGTGACAGTGATCGATCGATACTGCACTTGGGTGGGCTGGGCAGAGGGGCAAAACGCAGGTGCTAGCAGGTATCTGGGCTGATTCCGCTAACAATGCGTTTTTTTGGAACCCTAAACTGCTGGGGACGCTAGTATAGATCTGATCAGATCAGATATTGATCTGTTCAGATTCTATAGCACTACGGGAGGTGTATGCTTTGCGTGTGGGTGTTAGCGGTACTGGCACTAACCTAGCGCTGCCTGGGGCGACGCAGACCCTGACCCTAAAACCTAATTGATATCACCCGCCGGGTGATCAGGGGGTTAAACCTTTATTGGGTAATAAATGGTGGGTGCCCTGATGCTATAAAAAACAAACTAACCAGAGTCACCCGTAACATTTATACGGTGATCAGTGGTGAAAGGGTTAACTAGGGGCAATCAGGGGGTTCACATTTTTATTAGGTAGTATATGGGGGTCCCTGGCGCTATATAAAAACCTGACGGGGAACCTAAATAACTAACTGGCTAACCAGCGTCACCAGTGACACTTATACTGTGATCGCTGGTGAAAGGGGGTGAAAGGGTTAACTAGCAGCAATCAGGGGGTTAAAACCATTATTGGGTAGTATATCGGGGTACCTAGCGCTATAAAAACCTGGCGGTGAACCTAAAAAAATAACTAGCTACCTAGCGACACTAGCGACACATGCAGCGATCAGAAAAATGATCGCTTAGTGACAATGGCAAAAGGGGGTGAAAGGGTTAACTAGCGGCAATCAGGGGGTTAAAACCATTATTGGGTAGTATATCGGGGTACCTAGCGCTATAAAAACCTGGCGGTGAACCTAAAAAAATAACTAGCTACCTAGCGACACTAGCGACACTGATGCAGCGATCAGAAAAATGATCGCTTAGTGACACTGGCAAAAGGGGGTGAAAGGGTTAACTAGCGGCAATCAGGGGGTTAAAACCATTATTGGGTAGTATATCGGGGTACCTAGCGCTATAAAAACCTGGCGGTGAACCTAAAAAAATAACTAGCTACCTAGCGACACATGCAGCGATCAGAAAAATGATCGCTTAGTGACACTGGCAAAAGGGGGTGAAAGGGTTAACTAGCGGCAATCAGGGGGTTAAAAACATTATTGGGTAGTATATCGGGGTACCTAGCGATATAAAAACCTGGCGGTGAACCTAAAAAAATAACTAGCTACCTAGCGACACTAGCGACACATGCAGCGATCAGAAAAATGATCGCTTAGTGACACTGGCAAAAGGGGGTGAAAGGGTTAACTCTAGGGGCAATCAGGGGGTTAAATCTTTATTGGGGGGTGATAGGGGGCTACCCTGGACCTAACACTAACTGTCCTGACAGTTTTTACTGTCACAACTGACACTGAATGCATTGATCGGTAAAGAAATGATCAATGCAATCAGTGACACTGTGACTGGGGGGGGGGGGGGGGGGCGGGGGGGATCGGGGGGCGATCGGGGGGGGATCGGGGGGGATCGGGGGGGGGGGGGTTGTGTGCCTGTGTGTACCTACATGTCAGTGTAGTGTTGGTGCACACTTACTATTAGTCTTCTCCTCGTAGTCCGGTCAAAAAGACCGCCCCGAGGAGAATGACATCACTTCCTCCTTCCTGTGTAAACAATACACAGTGGGAGGAAGCTTCTCATTGGCCAGGAGCGATCCAGAGGGGGTGGCCGAAAACGAACGGCCATCCCCTCATCACGGAGCGCTCCTGGAGGGAACCAAACCGTCGTATCCAACGGGAGGGGGTCCGATTGGACCCCCCACCCGCTGGAAGGCAATCACGTACATCTACGTGATTGTGCCTGCCTGTGCCATTGTGCTGACGTACATTGGCAATACGGCGGTCCTGAAGTGGTTAAAAACTGATACAGAATTAATTTAGAACATGATCTACAACATAC
Source organism: Lithobates pipiens (assembly GCF_037356315.1). Taxonomy (NCBI): domain Eukaryota; kingdom Metazoa; phylum Chordata; class Amphibia; order Anura; family Ranidae; genus Lithobates; species Lithobates pipiens. The sequence goes on from NW_027507903.1 coordinate 237,087,083, forward strand.
TCTTAGGTGCAAATTTATAAAATAATACTGCCACTTTTATCAAAAATCAAGAAATATCCTATTGAAACAGTTAATATTTAAAAAAAGGCATTATTATTTAAAGGGTAACTCCACTTTTGTGGGGAAAAAATAGCAAATAAAGAATAAATAATATAGCGCATATGATTGCGACACTAATCATTTTGGAGTTGAATGTTATTAAAAATTACCTTTCCTTTTCAATCTGCAGCCAATGTAATTTTTATAAGAATAAATTGCAATATGGCTACCTGGAGTTTTCTGTACACAGAGTGTGTACTGGCCACTACCCAGAAACATAATTTTCTGCTTGTGTGATTGGCTCACCAATTTTTCCAGAAGTCTGCCTAAGTTACAAGTCAGATTTCAGGCATTCCTTGCAACAAAAATGTCATACTTTCAATAGGGACATATCTAAATGGATGCAGGCCCAGCACATTTCCTCATTGGTGCCCTGTAGCTCCACCCCTGACAGTTAATTATGAAACCACTCCCATTAGACCCACTTAGTACAGAGGCACAGACAAACACACATGGAGTTCTTCAGAATAACAAGGTAGTGGAATCTGCAACAAAGGTTGTTATAATCCTTGCAATGTACATAGATCACCCAGAGGGGAATGTTTTTTTCTCAACAAAAGTGGATTTAAATGGTGGCAAACATGAAAAAAAGGCTTTCTTTTAAGCTCCCTCTCCCTGTCTAGATATCATTGTTTAAATTATTTTGTATAATAATTAGATTTTTCCTTTGTTGGTAAGTGTAATGAACATCTGCTAAACAAAACCAGACAGACAAGGGAAAACAGATATTGATATTGTTAAGCATCTAAATTTCATTAAGTAGACAAATAGAAGTAATTTTAAAACATTAAAGAATATTTTTTTATGACCGTTCCAACTGAAAATATGATTTGTATTATTTTATTGAAAGAAAAAATATGTATATACACCACTGTTTAAGCAGTGCTTTTTGCTGGGGGAAGGGGTTAAAAGCGCTAGTGTAGAGGTGCTTCCGAATGACTTTTCAGGCGATTCCAATGGGCAGGGGCAACGTAGGAGCACTGTATACAGCACAGTCCTATACCACTCCAAAGATGCTGCTTGCAGAACTTTTTTTCCAGTCCCGCAAGTGCACCGCCCCAGTGTGAAAGCACTTGGGCTTTCACAATGAGGAGGCATGAGAAGCAGATTTCAGGTGCTTTACAGACCCAAAAATGCCTGAAAACTGCCTCAGAGTGAAAGGGGTCTAAGGTGAAAAAAGCTGTCCAAACCTACCATGCCCTATGTGAAAAAGTAATTACCCCTAAACCTAATAAAATGGTGGTAACAACTGCAATAAAGTTTTTGCGATAATTGGCAATGAGTGTTTTACATCGCTGTGGAGGAAATTCGGACCATTTCTCTTTGCAGAAATGTTATAATTCAGCCACATTGGAGGGTTTTCGAACATGAACGGCCTGTTTAAGGTTATGCCACAGCATCTCAATCAAATTTAAGTACGGACTATGACTAGGCCACTCCAAAACCTTAATTCTGTTTTGTTTGAGCCATTTGGAGTTGGTGGACTGGTTGATGTGTTTCTGATCATTTTCCTGCTGCATAACCCAAGTGTGCGTGAGTTTGAGGTCACAAACTGATGGCCAGACATTCTCCTTCAGGATTTTCTGGTAGAGTGCAGAATTCATGGTTCCATCAATTATGGCCCCAGACCATCACACTGTCACCACCTTGTTTGACTGTTGATATGATATAAATTATAGTTATGCCATAGTTCTATGGGAAAGGACTTGCTGCTCACATCCCTAAATCAGATATATAATAGAACACTTTCCTCTATGGGACTGTGGAAGGCAGAAACTCCTTGACAATCAAAATGTATTTGAAAATATCTTCATATTTTTATTAGAAAAAGTTCAAATTGAGGATATAACTTTAAAAGTCAAAATTGGATGCATATATATTGTGGAGATGCAACCCCATGTCACAGGTGCATATGAGCAGTGTATGCCTGGTTTTGGTAGGCTTGCTAATTTTACACCTGTATGCTGGCTTCATAATCATCCCAGGAATAGAGGTCAGTGCTCAGACTTGGAGACAGCTCTGCCCAGCAGACAAGAAGTCTGGCCTGGGAGGTCGGGAGGGTCCCAGTAGGAGACGGCTCCAGGAGAAAGAGACAGGAGGTCTCGGAGTCTAAGGCTGCAGTTGGCAACTTATGTGTGCACGTCTATAGCAGCCATATGTGGCCCGTGACTAAAACAGTACAAATCTGACAGTGAGTAAGCCAGGAGGCTATCGTTTGTGTTTGTACAGTGAAGGTGGAACCCCTTTGAGGGAAGATTACTGTTTGTTTAACCTTTTTTGTTACCTTTAGATAAAAGTGGGCTGCCATGCCCTAAAAAGGCAGTCTGGATTGGCAAGTTTCTGGAAAACTGCATGCACCACTTGAACCTAATCACCCCGGGTCATCACAATTGGTGGAGAAATTGGCGTTGGGCACAGATGACGCTGGTCCAGATCCTCACATGCTGGAAATCGTGAGTGTCAGAAACTATGTGTATTGCTGTTGCTGTGTGAAGAAGAGTGATGGGTGCCATGTCTCAGCTGTAAGGAGACAGTATGCAATAAAAACATTTTTGAAGGAAGAGTCCTGGCTGGTGGGCTCAAGAGGAGTGTTACAGTTGCTGGAGAAGCTCTGTAGGGAGAATGCAGTCTCCCATAGCAACCAGTGAAGTGTTGTATGGATGGTGGGGCTCCTATGAACAGGTGGTTCACTGTTCCCACAAAGAGGGCTGGGAAGCCCAAGAGTCTTTAATTTCACCCAGTAACCGCATGGGGAAATACAGCAGGAAAGAGCAACAGGCTGACTGGAAATTCAATAGGAGAGCTGTTGCCCCTAGCAATGCCTGTGATTCCAAGTCTGCAGACTGGGTGAGAAAGACTGACTATGTGACTATGCACACGGGAGTCGAAGTGACCCCAAATGGGAGATCCCCTGTTTGTGCTAAAAAGGACTTGCCTCGCTGCAGGGCTCTGTTTAGTGGAGAAGCAAATGTTAAAGTTAAAAAGCTGGTGGTCTGCAAGGAAACTTCATCTGCTCATGCTCATGAGGGTGGGGTACAGCAACATGGTGTGGTTGAAAATGTGTTGCCACAATGCAGGGTAAAACAAAGTGATGTGTTTGATGTTGAGAAGTGTAAAACTGACAAGAGCAATGTTTCAGATGCTGTTGAGCCTCCTGGTCTGTCTAGGTCTCATTGGGACAATATAGTCCAACAGAGCAATACCTACTGAGATGATTTGGTCAAGAGACTAATAGCAATGCTGGAAGAAGCTTTGCAGCTAAACGAGCCAAGGTGCACGGGTTATTGCAGAGACTAATCCTCTCATGACTGAAGGTCCAAGTGAGTGTAAACGCACAGCAGAAATTGTGTCCACAATGAAAAAAAGAGAAAATGTGTATTTTGTGACAGACATGCTTAATGAAGTGTTAGCATCATGGAGTGTACAGTCAGTATATATCCTGCCGTCCTCTCCTGTGTATGGAGAACTGGTACCATGGGATACGGCTGATTTAAGCTGGATATTGCAGGCTGTAGTGCGAAGAAATTGCAAATGACTGAAACATTTAATGCAATGTTTGGTGTTTATGGGAGTTGAGTTGAGTTGCATCTTGATGTAGCGCAGTCCTTTACCCAGTAGGGTAAAAGCATGCACTTACAAACACATACTAGGCCAATTTAGAGCCAGGATCTGATTAACCTACCAGCATGTCTTTGGAGTGTGGGAGGAAACCCACGCAGGCACAGGGAGAACATGCAAACTCCAGGGAGATGGTGCCGTGGTTGGGATTTGAACCAGCAACCTTATTGCTGCTAGGTGAGAGTGCTAGCCACTACAACACTGTGCTGCCAGATGTAACAAGATGCACACCTTTCAAAAGGTTAAACTTTTGACTCATCCATCCCCAGAATATTTGCCAAAATCTTGGGGATAATCAAGATATTTTTTGGCAAATGAAAGACGAGCTCTTGTGTTCTTTTTGGTCAGCAGTGGCTTTCACCGTGGAACTCTCCCATGGATGCAATTTTTTCCCAGAATCTTTCTTTGAAAGATGATCATTGAATAATGAACATTGACCTTAACTAATGTAAGTGAGAAGTGTATAAAGTGTAGCACTAAAGTGTTTGAATCAATGGCCTAGCCAAACTAATGCCATAAATTCTGTATACAATAATTCCAGGTGAATAGACTTGTAACATAAATCACACCAATTATCAAGTGAGTAATGACAAGACTTATAGCATAAACTGTATATCACACAAATTATCACATATAAATAGTGCCATATGAATAATGACAGAAATAAATCCAAAGCTTATATAAATATGTCTGTGAGAAATGTTATAGAATCCCTAGTGTTTAATCAGAGCCTTGAAGATCATTAAACCACCATGTTGACAACAAAGATGGAACTTGAAACCACCAGTGTAACAGCACCACCACCGAAACAGATGCAGGCTTACCAAATGATTCGAACTCAAAAGAACGTACGATCAAGTCGACCAAGCTTTTGATGTCAACCGACAGCTAAGATGTAACCTTTGGAAGATGCGTTCCAAAACTTATGGAATGTCCGTCTCCATGCAGAGGTGGTTGGTGCCAAATTTCAATCAGTAGGTAGGAGAAATAGAGAAACAGGGCCGCATAGTGTGATTTTGTATGACTAATAAATTTATTAAAAGTAATATACTTACATTTCAGAAGTAATTTCAAGTGCTTATATAAAAAAAAACAGTGGCAGTGGAGTCCGTCCGATGCATTTCGTCTCATTAGACTTCATCTTGGGTAATGTGAGTGAGGCCTGCAGTTCTTTAGTTGTTGTTCTGGTTTCTTTTATTACCTCCTGTCTGTGGTTTCATTGTACGATTCTAGTCATTTCGGTAGGCCAGTCACTCATGGGAAGGTTTATTACTGTTCCAAGTTTTCTCCATTTGTGGATTTGTGGATAATGGCTCTCACTGTGGTTTGCTGAAGTGGCTTTGTAACCCTTTCCATAGTGATACACATCAATTACGTTGTTTCTAATCTGTTCTTGAATTTCTTTAGATTGTGGCATGATTTTTTTTGCTTTTTTGAGATCTTTTAGCAGGCTTCACTTTAGATGATTAGCAGACTATTTATATAATTTCTTACTTCAACAGGTCTGGCAGTAATCAGACCTGGGTGTGACAAGTGAAATTTAACTTACCTTACAAAAAAGTATGGTTTATCATGGTGGGAGATTAATTTCTTAAATAGGGCCAGACAGGTTTGGACAGCTTTTTCCCTTAATAAATTAAATAATCATTTAATGAAACCACATATTTTATTTACTCGAGTGGAGTATGTGCTTGCAATCACAAGAAATAGGTAACTACTAGGTTTTGAGACTCCTAGAGCAAAGTAAGTTAATGAATGGAGCATATGAGGTACTCAAAAAAGAGCCAGGACATTAGCCAAATGCACAACAATTAGTGGGAATATTAAGGATAAGGCTATAAAGCAGACATTACTGAGTGCAGGGGATCTTTTGTGTTTTTTATATATTTAACAATAAAATGTTCAAATAATAAGGAAAAAAAAAGAATACAACATAAAAATGTGGTAACTCTTTGTATGTTCCCTGTAACTTAACACCTAGGCCGCGTACACACGGGCGGACTGTTCGCCCAACTTTTTCCGCTGAACAGTGTTTCAGCGGACAGTCCGCTCGTGTGTGGGCTTCAGCGGACAGTTTCAGCGGACAGTCTGACGAACAAAGTTTTTCGGAATTCCCATAAGACAGTCCGCTGAAACTTGGTTTGAGCGGACAGTCCGCTCGTGTGTAGGCTTGTTCATCAAACTAAGGATTTACACGCCGAAGGTTGCATTGCAGTGTATAGGACGTCGTTTTTCTAGTCCCGTCGTACGTGCCGTTCACGTCATCGCGCACGCTTTCAGCGGACTGTTCGTTCATCGTGTGTGGTCAAGTCCGCTCATGCAAATTTTGAGCGGACTGTTTGTCAGATTGTTTGACAAACTAAGTTGGGCGAACAGTCCGCCCGTGTGTACGCGGCCCTACCACATTTTTATGTTGTATTCTTTTTTTTTTCCTTATTATTTGAACATTTTATTGTTTTATATATATATATATATATATATATATATATATATATATATATATATATATATATATATATATATATATAAATATATATATATTAAATAATCAAAAAGAAAAAGTTTTCAGGACTTTAAATGAGGCTGGCACTAAAGGAATGCCTGCCTCCATCCCTATCAATAATATGTAGAGGGGGAGAACAGAATTGGGACTTTAAATGAAGCACACATCAGTAAATGAATAAGTCAAGTGACTATAATATTTATTTTATAAAGTCCATGATATGTTATACAAACATTTTGGGCATCAATCTCTAAAATGCCCTGGGCATACAGCCTCCACACAATAAATCATGGACTAATATTACACAGTAAATTACAATCCAATACACAATCACATAAAACACAAAAAGCAATAAATGCATGTATAAACGTATCCTACTGTGGTTGAACCCAAAATGGCCAGGATAACCATGGTAAGTGAATAATAGATTAAAAAATCGATTAACAATGCCTAAATAATAAATTATAAAACGGAGAGGATCATATAAATCTTGATATTCCATGATTGAGATAAATTGAGATAAAGGATAAAGGCTAAATGCTCTACGCATTTCGCTGTATTCCAACCACTCATCAGGAGCATGCATCATGGAATAATTCTGCAAATTATATATAAAAAATAAAAAAATCATGATTTGAATTATTAGATAAAAATATAAAGTAATTTAATTATTATAATTCATTTCAGGGCTGGGCGTCCAACTCACGTCTGCATCAGCGGGCCAGTAAAACAGCATCTGGGTCCGCACAAAAAAAGCCGCAGTGCAAAGCCACCAGGCACCGAGGAAGCCCGCGGGAAAGGTAACCACCAACATAGGCACTTCCAGGGTGGGTAGATGCAATGCCTGTGAAATAGATGCAAATATAAATGTGAGGAATCTATGTGTAACAGACCAGATAAGGATCTGTCTATTATGTAAAATATGTGTGTATGGGAAATTAGTAAAGTGAAGTGACAACGGGGCAAAAAAAAGGGGGGGCAGAACAAATAAAATAAAAAATAAAATAAAATACATAAATAAAAATAAAAATAAAAATGAAATAAGATAAAATAAAAATAAAAATAAATTAAATTAAAATTAAACAAGGGAAAAACATGAGTGAACTAACAACTTAGCTAAAGACAGTGACCACAAAAACATGAAAAGAAAAAGGGTGTAAACAAGAAAAAACTAAACTAATATGAATGGTGAGTGAGCTAAGTATAATAAGAGTGAGTGATCGTACAGGGAGGAAGAGGGAGATGTGTGTAGCCCAACCTGTGAAGCACCCACAATGGAGAACCATACTGGTCCCCAACACCGGCGCCACGCTGGCGAATACACCACTGGAGAGTAGGACTGCCTTCACCTGGGCGGCTCAGCCGTCTGGCAATTAGCGCCGATCCATCTCCCCAGTGTGATTGCAGAAGAATGACAATCCGACGGCACCAGAGCGCCACGAGGACGCCTAGTGCCTGGCTCAGTGAGAAGGGACCAAGTATCCGCCCCCTCCACATAACCAGAAGGCGGGGAGAGGGGAGGAAACCCGCATAGCACACCGCATACGTGGAGGCCAGCAATAACGGACAGATCAGCGAAACCCGAACCGCTGTCAAGGGCCCACGGATGCAGTACAAGCGGGACGCATTAACCAATATATCATTGAATAAATAATAACTATAGAGCCATTTATCACAACAGCCTATACATGCTATCAAGAGTATTATACAGACTACTGATGTGTGCTTCCATCCCAGATATTTAATAATCAAAAAGAAAAAGTTTTCGAGACTTTAAATGAGGCTGGCACTAAAGGAATGCCTGCCTCCATCCCTATCAATAATATGTAGAGGGGGAGAACAGAATTGGGACTTTAAATGAAGCACACATCAGTAAATGAATAAGTCAAGTGACTATAATATTTCTTTTATAAAGTCCATGATATGTTATACAAACATTTTGGGCATCAACCTCTAAAATGCTCTGGGCATACAGCCTCCACACAATAAATCATGGACTAATATTACACAGTAAATGACAATCCAATACAATCCTATTATTGATAGGGATGGAGGCAGGCATTCCTTTAGTGTGTAATATTAGTCCATGATTTATTATGTGGAGGCCGCACTGGTGGGCATAGATGAAACCACACTTGTGGGCACAGATAAGACTGTACTGGTGGGCACAGATGAGAACGCACTGGTGGGCATAGATGAGACCACATTGATGGGCATAGATGAGACCACACTTATGGGCAAAGATGAAACTGCACTTATGGGCACAGATGAGGCACACTTATGGGTAAATATGAGTTTATTTCTCATGCCGACATTTACTTGTGCCACATGCTGATGTAAAGAATCATGGCCCGGCTCTTTCTGTGTCATGTCTAGGGATGTTCTCACATACACTATACAAGAACTGATTACGGTTAGAAAGATCTCAAAGCTGCATGAGAAGGAATATAATGGCTTTTTTTCAGCCGGAACACAGGGTTCTGTCACCTCCAGCACTAGAATGTATGTAATGGCAATGTGTGCTGGGGTGTGATGGAAGGTCATTTGATGCTGGCTGCTGGGGAATCTTTTGTTCCTGGAGGAGTTCGATTTTACATGGTGGTGTATTGTGTCTGGGGATGTCTATTCTTGTTGCTGGTGGGGGGATCTGGAAAAGATATACTGATCACAAAGGGGTCTATTGTTGCTGGCTGCTAGGGGATTTATTGTTGCTGGAGGGCATCTATTTTTGCAAGGTAATCTATTGTTGCTGGGGAAGCCTGTTGTTGCTTGTAAGGGATCTACAGTATTGTTGCTGGGCGTTATGTTGCTGGGGGATCAATTGTTGCTAGAAGAGATCTACTGTTGAGGGAGGAGTCTATTGTTGCGGGTTGCTGGGGGATCTATAGTTTCTGGAGGGTATCTATTTTTGCGTGACATTGTATTGTTGCTGGAGAGACCTATTGTTGCTGCTGGGGGACTATTGTTGTTAGAAGGCATTGATTTTTGCCTGGCAGTTTATTGTTGCTGGTGGGGGATCTATTGTTGCCAGGGGTTATGTTGCTGGGGGGGTCAATTGTTGCTGGAAGAGATCTACTGCTGAGGGAGGGATCTTGAAAAAAATGTCTGGTATGGATTTTGAGGGAACCCCCACACCAAAATCCATACCAGATCCTTATTTGAGCATGCTGCCTGACAGGCCAGGAAAGAGCAGTCAATTGTATGTTAATCCCCAAAACACTTTGTATTATTATACATTATTTTATGTGTGACATCCCTGCTCTCCTCTCCCTTCCACCCACTCATAGCCCTCGTGTATTGTACTGTGTTTTGTTTTGTTACTGTTCTTCCCCCTCCCCCCCCCCCCCATCCACCACCTTCAAAACCACCAAAACCATTCCCACAGGTAACCAACCTGTGACTTCCATTACAACTCAACTATATGTATGCCTCCCCCCTCCCCCCCTTACTGAACCCCCTGTCCTTACCTTTCACACATATGACTTGGCAGTCTATAAGTTCTTTTGGTTTTCTTCAAGTTATCTTGCCACATCGGCCGGTGAATCAAAAAAAATGTGCCCCCAGCTGTTGTTACTCGCAGGCGTGCAGGGTACAGTAAACCATATTTAATTTTATAGTTCTGCAGAGAATGTTTAATCCCTATAAATTCTGCTTTCCGCTTTTGTACTGATGGGGAATAATCTGGATAAAATGATATCCTAAATATATATCCTGAATAGAATGTTCCCAATCTCCCTGGCTCTTCTTAAAAGGGTTTCTTTATCCTTATAATTAAGGAATTTAAAGAGTATTCACCCAATGGCGGAGCCCTGGCTGGGACTCGATGGGCTCTCTCTATTGCAAATAAGGAGGAAAAAGTATTTTCCCCAAATGTCTCCTTGATCCATCCCTCTAAAAATTCCACAGGGTGGGGGCCTTCCCTGATTTCTGGGAATCCCACTACTTGGACATTGCTCCTACATGCCCTATTTTCAAACTCGTCTAGCTTTTTAGCCTGTAGGCCCATTAAATCTCAGATTTCTTTAATTTGCTGTTTTACAGGGGAAAGGTCGTCTTCAACTTGGCTCAGTCTCTCAAGGGCTCTTTCCCCAATCTTTTTCAAGTCCTGTCCCATCACAAGCAATTCTTCCTTACTTCCCCTTATTTGTTTGCATAAGCTATTCAGTGAGCCTTTACATGCGTTTACTGCAATGATTATGTCCCTTAAAGTTGATTCTTCCAGCAGTACTGGAGCACTATAAAGAGCCTCTTCAATAGAAGATGTCAGGGTCCCCCCCTCAGCCCCCCGGTTAACTGACATTTTTGTGCCTGTTGATGTCATCCCTTCTTGGCCCTGGCCTTGGCCTATGTCTCCACCATGTCGCTCAGGATAGTGTAAGCCTTTTTGAGAGGGTTAATAATTCAGCAGGTTGCAAAAATTAAAAGGAAGTCTAAGGAATGGGAGGATGAGATTGTGAGGGAAACAATAGAATCTGAAAAACAATATATAGAAGATCCAACCCCAGAAAAACAAGCCAGGTGGCTGAAAAGCCAACAAAGATACAAAAGCACTGTCAATAGAAAAGCAGAGAATAAACATCTTTTTCAGGGTCAATGTGCTTTTGCTGAGGGAGAGGGTGCAGTCTGTATGCTTGCCCAGTTGGTAAAGACCAATAACTCTCCATCAGTGATCACTGCGATCAGGATGCCAGGAGGGAAAATTACCTCTCGGACTCCTAAAATACTGGATTCTTTCAGACAGTATTACGTAAATTTATACAGATCTAGGCCAGAAGAAAAGATTAGAGAAATGGATCTTTTTTTTGAGGGGCTTGAGGTGTCTGCCCTCTTAGAATGGGAAAAAGATGAATTAGACTCCCCTATAACTCTGCAGGAATTACAGTCTGCAGTGGTTGGGATGGCTAACCAGAAGGATCCTGGACCAGATAGGCTTCCTACAGAAATTTATAGGCGAAACTGTGAAGTGTTGCTCCCAGAATTGTTATAGATGGTAGAGGAAGTGGATGTCGGAGGGGGGATGCCCTCCTCAATGACAGAGGCTACAATAATAGTCCTCCCTAAAGAAGGGAAAAATCAGCTGGAAACTTCATCTTTTAGACCAATTTCATTATTATGTTCAGACGCTAAAATATTGGCAAGAGTACTCGCAGCCAGGGTGAATAAATACATACAAAAAATTATACATCCCGTTCAATCAGGGTTTATCCCCAACAGAGTTACCAGTATTAACATAAGGCGGGTATACTTGAACCTCCAGATCCCGACGATAGATATGGGTTCACGAGCTATAGTCACTTTAGATGCCACTAAGGCATTCGCTAGCCTGGAGTGGGACTATCTGTGGCGGGCTCTGGACGTTTTTGGGTTTGGCCCTAAATTTGTAAGCTGGATAAAAGTTCTTTATAGGCCCCCAAGTACTAGGATAAGGATTAATAGCACTTATTCTGAACCGATTCAACTTGAGAGGGGAACACGACAGGGATGTCCCTTGTCACCCCTGTTATTCGCCCTGGCAATAGAGCTATTAGCAATCATGATCAGAGCCGCAGGGAGGATGAAGGGATTTAAAAGAGAGATGGGTGAAGAAAGCATTGTATGCAGATGATATCCTCCCTTTTTGGGGGGACACGGACGCATCTCTTACAATAGCTATGAAGATTATAGAGGATTTTGGGCAGTTTTCGGGATTGATAATTACTCCATCAGCTCATCCCCCCCACAGCTATTACCTTTTGTATCAATTGCCCCTTCCTTTTTAGATTGTAAGCTCTAACGAGCAGAGCCCTCTGATTCCTCTTGTACCAAATTGTAATGTAACTGTAATGTCTGCCCTCATGTTGTAAAGCGCTGAGCAAACTGTTGGCGCTATATAAAACCTGTATAATAATAATAATAATAATAATAATAATAATAATAATAATTGGGATAAATCTGCTTTGATGCCACTAGATACAATAAATTCTTCATTATCCTTAGCTGGGCAATTAAGGGTGGTGGATAGGATGAAATACTTGGGAATATGGTTAACAAAAGACCCAAATCAATATATTGAGGATAATTTTGCCCCACTTTTGCTCAGGTTTAGATGTAAGTGTGATATCTGGAGCTGTCTTCCCCTCTCTGTTGCTGGCAGAATTAACCTGATAAAAATTATCTGGATGCCCCAATTGTTGTACCAGCTACATGCTTCCACAGTTTGAATCAAAATGAAATGGTTTAAGAAAATTGAAACACTATTTAGGGAATTCATTTGGAAGAAGGGATAGGCACGAATAGGTCTACAGACATTGCAATTACCAATAAAAGAGGGAGGAGCTGTGGTTCCCCATCCCTGCAATTATTTTCTAGCGGCCCAGTTACAGCATCTGAGGGGATGCAATATATCAGGTGCTGGGAACATAAATAACCAATTGATGCTGCAGGGAGCTCCACACAGTAACTTGTCTGAAGTCCTAGAGGCAGACTTTTTACTTCCTGGATTTCCTAGAGGAAAATCAGTGTCTAAGGTATGGCAGGCTGCCAAAATAATAATGGGATACAAGGGACCAACAAAGTATACCCTGATATGGGAGAATACATATCTCCCAGACTTGACCCCCATGGGCAAAATAAAAGAGTGGGAGGTTTGTGGCATCTGAAAACTAGCTCAAATATATAAAGGCAACATTTTGAAGTCATTTTCAGAGTTGAGGGGTGAGTACGGTATCCCAAACCTCTCATTCTACAGGTACCTTCAAGTCAGGCACGCTCTGAATTCTCAGTTTAAAACATAAACAGTGGAATGGTGTAGAGTTCCTCTTATACAAAAGATAGTTAACTCAGGGTTTTCCAAGGGTTTGATATTTCATATATATGAACAAATATGTGGGAAAATAACTCATGGGGAAATATTGGTCAAAAACAAAGATAGATGGGAGAGAGACCTAGGGGAAAAAATAACTGAAGAACAGTGGAGAAAGATACTGGAAATGAGCCCTCAGGTGTCAGTTTCCCCCTCTCAGAGAATATCACAACTATATTTATTACATAGAGTTTAGTACACTCCAAAGAAGCTTTTCAGGTATGGTTATAGGGCTGATGATAAATGCCCTGGATGTGGAGGTGCCCAAAATCTGTTTAGGTATTGGAAGGAGATAATTGAGGTTATTAACGGTATTTTTGGAACTAACCTGGAGTTGGATGCCACATTATGCTTGTTGGGAAAAATAAAGGAAAATAGTATTCCTGCAATCATTAAAACGACAGTAATAAGATGTTTATTCCAACTACGAAAGATAATTGCCCAACATTGGCAATCAGCAAGGTACCCAACACTTGAGGAATGGGCGCCAATGTCTGGAGAAATTCCTAAAAATGTGGAACCTGTGGTTAAATAAAATAGGATGATCATCATAATGGGAACAGAGATGATACTTAAAGTGCCGGGGGGGGGGGGGGGAGGGATGAGAAGAGAGAGGTGCGGAGAGGACGGGGGAGCGGGTAAGTGGGAGAGTAGAGAGAAATAAAAATAAAAATAAAATCTACATACTGTATTTAAATTAACGATAAAAGAAATAATGGCACAAGGAGGAAGGTTTAAAAGGCATTGGTGAGTAGGGGGGTGTATAAAGGGTATGGGACACTAAATAGAGGGGACAGAATGGGGTTAAGGGAATCATATAATTTTATCATTTTCAAGTTTTTTCATTTTTTGTTTCTTTCTGTATGGATCCCTTCTGGATCCCTTTATTCTACAGCGGGTAATGCAATTGAGATGGGGGTATAATAATGCATTGACAGTCACCCAACCTGGTAATGTTACCAGGCAAGATTGGCATCCACCCCAGAGCACCTTGTCCCCATGTTGATGAGGACAAGGGCCTCTTCCCGACAACCCTGTCTGTTGGATATCGGGGTCTGTGGGCAGGGGGGCTTATAGGAATCCGAGAGCCCCCTTTAATAAGTGAATGAGTGAATGAGAATGTGAATGAGTATGGGGTACATCGTACCACTACCCATTCACCTGGAGGAAAAAAAACACACCACACAGGTTTACAAAGTAATTTATTAGGCAGCTCCGGGGGTCTTCTTCCGACTTCGGGGGTCTTCTTCCAAGTCCTTTGCGCTCTCCGGTTCTTCTCCGCACTCTCTGGCCTCTTCTCCTGGTGTCCGGTCTCTTCTCCCGCTCTCCGGCGTCTTCTCTCGCTCTCAGCAAAAGAGCTGGAAGAAGATAGCCGAAGAGCCGACAGAAGAAACGGAGAGCGGGAGAAGACGCAGGAGAGCGGGACAAGAGGCCGAACACCGGGAGAAGAGGCCAGAGTGCGTGGAGAAGAACCGGAGAGTGAGAATGAGTCAGAAGAAGACCCCTGAAGTCGGAAGAAGACCCCTGGAGCTGCCTAATAAATTACTTTGTAAACCTGTGTTGTGTGTTTTTTTATTGACACTTTTTTTCCGAGGTGAATGGGTAGGGGTACGATGTACCCCATACTCATTCACATAGGGTGGTGAGCCGGGATCTGGGGGCCGCCTTATTAAAGGGAGCTCCCGGATTTAGATAATCCCCCCACCCACAGACCTTGACAACCAACGGCCAGGGTTTTTGGGAAGAGGCCCTTGTCCTCATCAACATGGGGACAAGGTGCTTTGGGGTGCCAGAAAAAAGCACCCACCCCCCATGTTGAGGGCATGCGGCTTGGTACCGTTCAGGAGGGGGGGTGCTCGCTCATCCCCACCCCCTTTCCTGACCAGCCAGGTTGCGTGCTCGGATAGGGGTCTGGTATGGATTTTGGGGGACCCCATGCCGTTTTTTCAGCGTAGGGGGTTCCCCTTAAAATCCATACCAGACCTAAGGGCCTGGTATGCTCCTGGAGGGGGAACCCATGCCGGTTTTTTATTTAAAATTTGGCGTGGAGTTCTACCTCAAGATTCATACCAAACACCAGTGTGAACCCGGCCTCAATATCAGCAATGCTTGTCACTCATTGGGAAAGGAAAAGAAACGTTTTCCTTTCCCAATGCGAGCTGGCTCGGTACTGGCTCCCGCAACGGGGCTCGCAGGGTGTCAATCTCGCCAATAAATGCGGCGAGATTAATACAATATTGCAGTCACCTACTGTATGTCCTTTGGTGCGATGGTGGAGATGGTGGACATCTTGAGGACGACCGACTATGATGGGAAGAATGGACCGTACCTAAACCCAAATGTGAGAAAAGCCAAGATCATGACTAAAATTGTGAAGAGTCTGCACAGAAATTTTGGGGTACGACGATCCAAGGAGCAAATAAGCAAATGCTGCTCAGACCTGAAACTGAGGGAGCTGGATCAGCATAGAAGGATCAAGAAAGTGCTTAGAAAAAGTAAGTAGTTGTCATGTGTTCTTCTTCTTATTATTATTATTACTTGCATGCTGTTCCATGTGCTTTTATTTACTGTAGGACATTTTAAAATGGCAAGTTTCATGTTAGTGGGCACAGTAATCACTGTTCGCTCATTAAATATGATATTTTGAGCAGATACAGGTTAAATAAATTTGGTCATGCCTAAATATCTGTATGCTAAAGTGTACCTTTTGTTTCATTCTCATAAGGGACCAAAGACTCTGAGGACACCACTCAGAGGACACCAAGAACCCCCCACCTGAGAAAGGATGGGAACTCTGAAAAACACCACAACCCAAGGATCTGGAGGAAGGAGAGGTGGAGGAAGTGGGCGAACTTGTCACCACAACAGGTGAGTGTCTGACACCCCAGCTTCAGGTGATTTGCTGGTTGTGGAAGAGCAAGCTCAACATTTCACAAGTGCAAGTGCACAACTCCTAATCCAGGACATCATGACATGGAATTGTGAAATCGACATCATAAGAAATAAACTAAATTTTCTTGAACAACAAATTAGGAATATGATTGATGTGTTGGGGAGAATTTAAAAGATCTTCAAAATGCAACCATTTTAAAAATTGTTGTTGTTATAAAAACAAAATTTTTTTGTAATTAGTAAAAGCCAAATTTTGAACATGCACACAGTGTGTCAACATGTGCTATTTGCCATCACGGGAGATCAATGTACGAGTTTTGTGTGTGCAACCCCTTCCTCCCAAATGAAGTAGGTGAGAGGAAGAAGTTGCAACCCCAAAACATGTCCATTGGTCCCCCAAGATGGCAGATAGCACATGTTGACATTAGACATGGGATCAGGTGGGAAATGCCCATTTTGACTCCCAAATTATGTGCATCTTCAAAATTTGGCTTTTACAGGGGTCACATCAGCCCATCAGCAATATCAAGACATTTTGGACATACTATAATGTCTGATAGTGCCTTCTGTTTTTCTACATTGAACTTTGTAAGTTCCAGAGTTTTGTATGTTATGTTATTAAACATGCCTTTTTAGAAAAAAAAAAAAAGAAATTGTAAAAAAATTTAAAAAAAATGATTTTACCAAATTTTTTAGAACGCACACGTGTGAATGTGCACACAGTAAAAAAATTGCTAATCAACAATGTGCGGCTTCTTCTTTCAATGGTCAATACCAGTTTTTGAAGTAATTTTGTGTTTACAGTGACAATGGAGCTTATTTACTAAAGGAAAATCCACTTGGCACTGGGAGAACCTAGGAGACAGCCAAAAAGAAACACAAGCAATAAAGAAATTCCAAGATTTTATCAGATCATTTTTTTTTAATTAATTTTTTTTATAGACATTGTCTGGCATAGCAATGACCCCCCTACCCATAAAATCATTTTACATATTTCTACCAAACTTCACGGGCGCTTTGGGGGGGCCAGGCCAGTATCCAGGCCCATCAGAGGATTAACAGGAAGTCTGGCTTGAGGCCCAACTGAGGCAATATAATTTTGGGCATTTTTCCTTAAAAAAATTGTGCAATATGCAGCAGTTTAGGATGATATGGTTGATTTTCAGAAACAGGTGAAACCGTCTGGCCATTATCCCAAATTTATTCTCAACAACTCTTCTCGCTCTGGCCAGCCAGTAGTTAAAAACCCTCCTCTCTGGGGTGAGGGTCCTTTGGGGGAATGGCCTCATCAGGTGCTCGCCCAGACCGAACACTTCATCAGCAAGAAAGATGAACGGGAGTCCTTCCACGTTGTCTGCATCAGGTAAGAATGTCAGGCCACCAGTCTGTAGAAGCTGGTAAAACCCTGTCTGAGCGAAGACTCCTCCATCTGACATCCGGCCATTCTTCCCCACATCCACATAGAGGAACACATATTGTGCCGACACCACCGCCATTAACACTATACTATTAAACCTCTTATAGTTATAATAGTAAGACCCCGAATGGGGTGGTGGTACAATGTGGACGTGCTTCCCATCTATAGCCCCTCCACAGTTGGGAAAGTCCCAACGGTCGGCAAAATGGGATGCCACAGTCTGCCATTCCTGTGGTGTTGAAGGAAACTGTGGAGTCAAAATGGAAAAAAATATATATACTTTTGCACATAACATTGCAAGCAGATTAGACACAAACATTCTAGGCCAACATCAGTATAACATTTTTTTAAGGAGTATTTCAAGGCAAAAATATAATATAAATATAAGGTCCACTTATCAGATTCCTCACCTCCTCTGATGGCCCAAAAAAAAATTGAGGGGGGGGGGGGGGGTTGAGGTGATTTTGGGAGCCAAAAAAAAGCCTCTGGCACTCTGTCTGAATTTAAGGACACACATAACATTTGTATACATTTCCTTTTGGGGGGGCTTATAAATGAATTGAAGGGCACACATAACACTTGTACCCATTTTAAGGGGGTGTTTTGAGTAAAGCTTTACAATGAAGCTGACAAAATACATTGTTACGTGACTAGGCTATAGGTGTATATGGGCCCAAGATAGCATGCTGGGAGGTTAGTGAAGGCAAATATGCATGTAGGTCAAAAAAGGGGGACATTCACAGCATATTCCAATCATGGTAATTAGGGAATGAGGAAATAAATACAATACATTAATAAACATTAAATACATAGAATGTGATGTTAAAAGAGAAAACTTACCCTAATATAGTCCTTCTGCAGGACCTGTGTGATGGCAGAACAGGTCTCTGAAATAATGATCCATAGAGCCTGGGAGGAGATGCCTGTAGAGAACTTGAGGTCCTGTAGACTTCTCCCAGTCGTCAAGTACAGCAAGGTGGTGACTAGCCTCTGCTTCGGAGTGATGACTTGCCGCATGCAGGTGTCCTGCTTCATAATATAAGTGGTGAGCAAAGCCAACAGGTGGTAAAAAACGGGGTCTGTCATCCTGAGAAAGTTCCTGAAAATCACCAGGATTATTCTCCTGGATCTCACGTAGCAGAGGCATATGAGAGAATTGGTCATACTGGAGTAACCAATTCTTGGTCCATGAACTCCTCCTCTCCCTGTTCATGGACTGGACTTGGGTCAATCAGCAATGAGCGGACAAGAACGCACTGAAAAACGGACACAAACTGACTGCGTGCACAGAAAACCAGATAAAAACCCACAAGCACAAACTCAACAGCAGTAAAACGATCTGAAAAAGCAGGAGTCTGAAAAGCGCGAGTCGTCTCTAACCAAACTTCTACTAACACGGGATTAAAAGAAGGAGCCCAAAGGGTGGCGCACTGGGTATTGAACTTCCTTTTTCTAGTCTGTCCTATGTGTTGTACTTCACTGCGTTCTTGACAGTTGGATTTTGGTGCGATCATGTGTACACAAAACAGTTTTAGCGGAATTCCATCGGAACTCCGTCTGAAAAACCTTCAGAGTTTATACCGACGGGAAAACCGGTTGTGTTTACAGGGTATTACACATACAGGGTGTGGGGAAAGTTGTACTTTTTAAGAAAGGAGGTGATAAGTTTACTATGTAAAAAAGAAGTGTTCTAGACCTTTAGTTTAAATACTAGATAGCCAACAGGACTCAACTTTGAAAGAGTTGTTTCTTACTATTATGAATAACAATAGGTATGGCTTTTTGCATCCAGTGTCCCTGTTATTTACTATTATTGATGCTGACACCCAGACACAATGTTTTTTTTTCTTTTTCTGTATCAAGGCCACCAACACATGAAAAGCAGGGGTGAGCCAAACACCCTCCTGTTCGGTTTGCAGCAGAACATGCGAACAGGCAAAAAATTTGGCAGAACACACAACACCATTAAAATCTATGGGACACGAACATGAAAAATCAAAAGTGCTAATTTTAAAGGCTTATATGCAAGTTATTGTCATAAAAGGTGTTTGGAGACCTGGGTCCTGCCCCAGGGAACATGTATCAATGCACTTTTTTTTTTTTACAAATGTCAGTTTTTTTGGGAGCAGGGATTTTGTTAATGCTTAAAGTGAAACAATAAAAATTTAATATTTCTTTAAATATTGTGTCGGGGGGGGGGGGGGGGGCGTCTATAGTATGCCTGTAAAGTGGCACATTTTTCCCGTGTTTAGAACAGGACCAGCAAAATGACATTTCTGAAGGAAAAATTGTCATTTAAAACTGATCGCAGCTGTAATGAATTGTCGGGTCTCAGCAATATAGATACAGATAATTGAAAATAAAGAGCGTGAGATCCCCCCCTCCATGAATATTAAGGGGAACCCCATATCAAAAATGTAAAAAATGCATAGGGGTCCCCCTAAAATCCATACCAGGCCCTTCAGGTCTGATATGGAAATTAAGGGGAACCCTGAGCCAAATTAATTTTTAAAAATGGCGTAGGGGTCCTCCCCAAAATCCATATCAGACCCTTCAGGGGAACCCTGCTCCAAAATAAAAAAAAATGGCTTAGGGGTCCCCCAAAATCCATACCAGACCCTTATTGGAGCATGCAGCCTGGCAGGTCGCAGGAAAAGAGGGGGGACAAGAGAGCGCTCCCCCTCCTGAACAGTACCCAACTTGGTTCACATTATTAAGCGCTGAAGTTGGCGTGAAACACATTAGTTGGTGTGCTATTTTCCCCTCATTTCTGTATTGTGGACTGTCTACGTGGATTTTGATTAAAAAAAAGTGATTTTATGGAAGTGCGGCCAACCGGACACAAGCATTGCATGCACTGGAAGAAATTGTGTTTTTTTAAAGTGAACCAAAGACAATATAAGAGGGTGTGGATGGCTGATCGGGGAGTCGTATTTTCACCTGCACAGTTCCCTGTCCTCAAGCCTCCTTCAGCACTAATAAAGCTAACAAATAACTAACAGCTACAGCTGCTGTAACAAACAGCTAACAAAAAATGTTATGTAATGTCCTTACAGAACACACTACATCCCTAGGTAATGTAGGACTGGACAAGAGTAAATTATATTAGGACTTTTAAGATGTTGAAACACAAAGATTAAACCTAATAAAGAATCTCTATTCAATTCATAAATATTAAAAACAAATAAATAAATAAATAAGTAATGCATGTAATCCATGACAAAACATTACAGCAGGGTAAGATATACACCCATATAAAATATATTACCAAAAGTATTGGGACACCTGCCTTTACACACACATGAACTTTAATGTCATCTCAGTCTTATGCTGCGTACACACGACCGGACTTTTCATCAGACTGAACTCCGACAGAGTTTTCAACGGAGTTCCGCCGAAACAGGCTTGCCTACACACGATCACACCGCCTGTCTAGTACGCGGTGACGTACATCAGGTCCGGCGAGACTATAAAACGGAAGTTCAATAGCTTGTGTGCCACCCTTTGGGCTCCTTCTGCTAATTTTGTGTTTGCCGCGTGTTAGTAGAAGTTTGGTGAGAGGCGATTCACGCTTTTCAGACTCGTGTTTTTCAGTTTGTTTATCTGTTGTTCAGTTTGTGCTTGTGAGGTTTGTATCTGTTTTTCAGTGCGTGTAGTCAGTTCGTATCTGTATTTTGCAGGGCGTTCTGTTCCGCTCGTTATTGATTTTCAGCTCGCTCTTCACAGGCCTTGCTGTTTTGCAGTACGTTCTGTAAAGTTCGTTCTGACCAGCCAACCGTTTTGAAGCCAGGTACTCATCATAGAGTTCATGCTTTGCTTGGGCTCGGTGTTGTAGTTCATTCTTCAACCCAAGACCAGTCCATGAACAGGTTGGGGAGGAGTTCATGGACAAAGAATTGGTTACTCCAGCGTGACCAATTCTCTAACATGCTTTTGCTTCGTGAGATCCGGGAGAGTAATCCTGACGATTTCAGGAACTTTCTCAGGATAACGGACTCCGTTTTTCACCGTCTGTTGGCTTTGATGACTGCTTATATCAGCAGGCAGGATACCTGCATGCAGTAAGCCATCACTCCGGAGCAGAGGCTAGTTGCCAGGTACTTGGCAACAGGGAGAAGCCTTTAGGACCTCAAGTTCTCGACAGGCATCTCCCCCCAGGCCCTGGGGATCATTATTCCAGAGATCTGTTCTGCCATTATTCAGGCCCTGCAGAAAGACTATATTAAGGTAAGATTTTTCCTTGAACATCACATTTTATTGGATTTAATGTTTGCTAATGTATTGTATTTCTTTTCCCAATCCCTAATTACCATGATTGCAATATGCTGTGAATGTCCCCTTTATCCTCATGTATGCTTTAATCTTTTAATGCTCTTTTTTTGTCCTTCATGCATCTTTGCCTTTGCTAACCTCCCCAGCATGCTATGCTGGGCCTATATCCACCTAGTCTAGTCACTTAACAATGTATTTTGTCAGCTACATTGTAGTGCTTCAGCCTAAACATACCCATAAAATGTGTCCATATGGTCTGTGTGTCCTTAAATAAATTTATAATGCCCCCTCCCCCCTTAAAATGTTTCCAAATGGTCTGTGTGTCTTTAAATACATTTATAATGCCCCTCCCACCCCTTAAAATGTGTCAAAATGGTCTATGTAGATTATATTACTTTTTGAAATTTGGCACTGCATCGCTTTAACTGACAATTGTGCGGTCGTGCAACGTGGCTACCAAATAAAATTGACGTCCTTTTTTTACCACAAATAACCCAAAAAATTGCGACAAAAAAATGCATTTTTTTGTGCTATAATAAATATCCCCTAAAACAATATGAACAAATTTTTTTTTAAGAATCAGTTTGCAATAAGCCTTAATTGTTTACTTTGGTGCAAAAGTAATAGCGTCTACAAAAAAGGGGATATTTTTATGGCATTCTAAAGAATTCATTTTAATTTACTATTAATGGCGGGGATCAGTGATTTTTTTATTTTATTTTTGCGTGACTGCAACATTATGGCTGCCACATTGAACAATTTTGACACATTTTTGTGACCATTGTCATTAATACAGCGACTAATGCTAGAAAATTGCATTGATTACTGGAAAATGTCACTGGTAGTGAAGCGGTTAACCCCTAGGGGGCTGGGAGGGGTTAAGTATGTCCTGGGGGAGTGTTTCTAACTGTATGGGGGGTGGGCTAGCAGTGACACGACACTGATCATTGCTCACGATGACAGGGAGCAGACCATCAGTGTCCTGTCACTAGGCAGAATGGGGAGATGCTGTTTACATTGGCATCTCCCTGTTCTTCAGCTCTGTGACACGATCGTGGGTATCCCAGCAGAAATTAGGTCCACAGGTCCCGCGGGCGCAGTCACGGAGCTTGCGGCAGGCATGCGCACGTGTGCGGCTGAAATTTTAAAGTAACGTACCCGTACGTTACTTTGCCCAGCCGTGCCATTCTGCCAACATATATTTGCTGACAGCGGTTTGCAAGTGTTTAAATAATAATTTGAAAAAATATTAGACTGATGTTGTTCAAGAATGTTTTTTGTGTAATGTGCTTGCAATGTTATGTGCAAACGTACTTATATCTTTTTTTTTCTTGTTTGACTCCCCAGTTTCCTTCAATGCCACAGGAATGGCAGACTGTGGCGTCCCATTTTGCCACCTGTTGGAACTTTCCCAACTGTGGAGGGACTATAGATGGGAAGCACATCTACATCATGCCACCTTCCCATTCGGGGTCATACTATTTTAACTATAAGAGGTTTCATAGTATTGTGTTAATGGCGGTGGTGTCGGCACAAAATTAGTTTCTGTATGTGGATGTGGGGAAGAACGGCCGGATGTCGGATGGTGGAATCTTCGCCCAGATGGTGTTCTACCAGCGTCTTCGGAGTGGTGGCCTGGGATTACCACCTGATGCCGAAAAATGTGGAAGGACTCCCCTTTGTATTCATCGCAGATGAAGCCTTCAGTCTGGGCAAGAACCTGATGAAGCCACAATTTTTTAAGAACTCATTCCAAAAATTACATGTCAACAGTTGGGCCTGAGGCCAGACTTGTTCAAGAAGATGCTCTGATGGGCCTGGATACTGGCCGTATTGGCTTGGCCCCCCAAAGCACCCATGAGGTACTGGAAAAATATGTGAATTATTTTACTGGTAGGGGGGCCATTGCAATGCCAGACGATGTTTAATTTTAAAAAATAAAAAAGAATCATCAGATAAAATCTTGAAATGTATTTATTGCTTGCTTTTCTTTTTGGCTGTCTCCTAGGTTCTCCTAGTGCACTTTTCATGCCAAGTGTGTTTTCCTTTAGTAAATAAGCCTCATTGACATGTAAACACCAAATAACTTACAAAACTGGTGTTGAGCATTGAAAGAAGAAGCCACACATTGTTGATTATTAAATGTTTAATCTGGGCACATTCACATGTACGTTTTTAATATACTTTTATCAAATATATATATTTTTTTTAAGCCAGATTTATTTTTTGTTTTTCAAAAAAAAATTTGTGTTTGAAATTGTTTTAAATGTTTTAAAACCTTATTTTTTTAAATTAAAACAAACATATAAAAAACACAACTTTGGAACTTACAAAGTTCAACATTGGGGTTTAGATGTGCACATCTAAATAAAAAGGAAATGAAGAACATGATTGATTTTATGGAGATATGGATTATATTATCCCCAAAATATCAATCATGTTCTTCATTTTCTGCTGCATATTCTTGAGCCGATTCTGCATGTCATCTGTCTCCCCATTCCAGGCCATTATCTGGCCAATCAGCCTGTGGGCGCTGTCCGAAGTAAATGGGTCCCTTTCCACAACCAGCACATCACCTAAAATAGATGAAAACACATGTTTGTAGAAATATGCAGCCATACACAGATTACCTGAAGCTGGGGTGTCACACACTCACCTGGTGGGGTTCCCATATCCACCACTTCCTCCACCTCTCCTTCCTCCACATCCTCGGGGGGGGGGGGGGGGGAGGGGTGCTGGTGCTTGCAAATGGGTCCCTTTTCACAACATCACCTAAAAAAGATGAAAAAACATGTATTTAGAAATATGCAGGCATACATAGATTACCTGAAGCTTGGGTTTCCCACACTCTCCTGGTGGGGTGCCTATCTCCACAACTTCCTCCAACTCTCCTTCCTGCACATCCTTGGGGGGCTAACCTCACATTCAGGCCAGCGAGGTAAGGGGTCCCTGGCATCCTGCTGTCTGAGTCTCTTCTCCCCTATGAGAATTAAACAAAAAGTATACTTTAGCACACAGATATTTGAGTCCAAACCTAGGAATATAAAACATTACTTAGAAGTGGTGTACAATTGTCTGTTTGGGAATAGATCCAAAAGTTGAAGACCTGATTAAAATTCACTTTGAAAACAACTGCAATACTTACCTTTTTTGGCCTAGTTTCACAGATGCCCCCCCCCCCCCCCCCCATGATCCCCTGGAGCCCCTGTGTGTGTTACCCTAAAAAATGTTCTCTGGTGTCCCACACTAGTGCTCCTGAGTCCAGAAGTGTAACCAGCTGCCAAGTTTCCGCTCCTTACATTCCACTGGATGAAGTTTGCTATTCATTATAGTTTCAAAGGCATCTAAATAACATGTCCTAAACTTCTTTTAATAGGACAAATGACCAATACCAAAATGTTGTTTAAACCCTGTATCCAATAAAGACATTGTATATAATATAAAACCAGTTTTCCTTATAACGATGTTTGTTATGAAAGATTACTGTGTCCACGAACATGAAACTAGCCATTTTAAGCTGGACAACAGTAAAGAAAAGCACATGGAGCAGCATGCAAGTTAATAATCAGAATAGGAACACATGACAATTACTTACTTTTTTGAATAACTTTCTTTATTCTTCTGTACTGATCCGGCTCCCTCAATTTAAGGTCGGACCAGCATTTCCTCAATTGGTCTTTGGAGCGTCGTACCCCAAATTTCTGATGCAGGGTCTTCACAACTTTGGCCATGATTTTGGTCTTGCGAAAGTTCAGATGGGTGTACGGTCCATGCTTCCCATCGTAATCCTTCCTCCGCAAGATTGCCACCATCTCCACCATCTCTTCAAAGGCCATATTGGAGGCCTTAAATCTTCTCTTCCTGGATCGGGGCGTTTCGGGCTCCAGGCTTTCCTCGTTACTGGAGTCACTAACATACACCTGCTGTGTCCCTGCCATGTTGCTCCTACTGCACACCGTATAGAGAAGGGGCACAAACTATTCCTGAAAAGGAAGGAAATAGGAACAGAAGTTGTGAGCGACCAAAACAAAGGTAATTTTTTGATACTAATTTACGAACAAAAGTGGCCTATACTGCCTATAGATTGAGGCCTATATTGGGCTAAGATTATAAAAGTTTGGGTTAACATTAATGGTTTTGTCTTGTGTATTGTCTTTTACAGATTAAATGGACAATAAGAAATTTAAAGACCCAGAATTCCTGACACAATTGATAGAAAAATACAGGGAGATGAGAAATCTTTGGGTGGTCAAGCACAGTGCTTACTATACCAAACAAGTAAGGAAGACAACGCTGGAGAGACTTCTGGCATTTGTGCATACTTGGATCCCAGAGGCAACCTTGGAGATTGTGGACAAGAAAATTGTGGTTTGGAGAAAAATGTACAGAAAGAAGCACAATAAGATGATGAATTCCATGAGATCAGGAGCATCAACAGATGATGTATATGTACCCAGGCAGTGGTACTTTGACAAACTACGTTTTCTTGATGACCAGACTGAGGGCAGGGAATCACTTTCAACCGTTTCCTCCACCCTTCCCTGCAGCCTTCCCTCCACCGTTCCCTGCAGCCTTCCCTCCACCCTTACCTCCACCCCAGCAGAGGCTGATGAGGAGCAACCTAGGCCTTCCATCATGGAAGAAGCTTGAGTCAGGTATATTCTTTATATACATATGTTGTGTCCTAATATTAATGATGTTAAATAGATGTTATAATTTATTAAATATTAATGATTTTAACAAAACAATGAAGTATACATATCAATTGACAGTAGTGGCTAAAAATTATGGTCACCAGCTTAAGAAAATGCTGGGGTCTGAATGATACTCTTTTATATGTATTAACATAGAATTTCAAAGTCATGAGCTGAAACTTGTGTGTGATTGATGAACCAAAAACTAAAACTATGTCCTGTTTTTATACACAGGATGAGATCAGCCAAGAGGAAGTTGTGGAAAGTAGCAGGCAGGAGGAGGCTGGGCCCACTGGCAGCCAGGAGGTGGCTGGGCCCAGTAGGAGCCTCACCCAGTCGCAGGTGCCTCCCCTTCACCTTCAGACAAAAAGGTCCAGGAAGGGAACCGTCACACAGGAGGCATCACTGCACCTAATTACAAAGGCCACAAAGGTATTAAGGAGCCCCCCCCCGAAGCTGAAGAGGCATATGGGTGCTATATATTATTATTATTATACAGGATTTATATAGCGCCGACAGTTTATGCAGCGCTTTACAACATTAGGGCAGACAGTACAATTACAATACAATTCAGTACAGAGGGGAATCAGAGGGCCCTGCTTCTTAAAGCTTACAATCTAGGAGATAGCAAGCAGGTTGCAGGAACTGGAGAAGGGCCAACACCTACAATGTGAACAAATTCTTTTTTTGGCCCTTTAGAAGGGGCTGAGTGGTGAGTTAACAGCTAACAGCCAAATTGATGATCAAGCCCCTTCTCCTCCTCCTGCCACAAGTCCACCACCAGAGCCACAGCCTCCAAGGAAGGCTGTAGGGAAGGCTGCCGGGCAGTGTGGAGGGAAGGCTGCAAGGAAGACAAGAAAGTCATGACCTGGCTTCAGTCTGGTCTCACAGAAGACACAGGCCGGTGTAGTACCACAGCTCGGGGACATATATTTCATCTGCTGCTGGTCTTGATCTCTGGGATTCCTGGACTAGATTTGCTCTGTATTATATGGACTCCTCAAGATCCCAATTTTCTTTTCCACAGACTTGATAAGTGCCCTGGGGGCCAAAAGTCTGCACACATTCCTCAAGTTTCTCCAGTGTTGCCTTCATCTTTATTTTGTTAACCAGAATAAATTGATATTTTATTTCCTGAAAAGGCTTGCCTATGTGTTTTTATTGAAATACATTTCTAAAAGACAATGTCAAAATAACAAGGGACACCAACCTCCTTGAAGTAAAAAAAAAAACAAACAAACATAATATTATTGTGGTAACTTAACACCAAAAACAATAAAAAAAAGGGTATTGTGGTAATGAAACACACAAAAAAATAATAAAAAGGTTATTGTGGTAACAACACACACACAAAAATAATGTTATTGTGTTAACTTGACAGAAAAAAATGGAGACCACTAGAAAATAATTAGGAAATAATCATAAAAAAAATCTTGATGAAATCAAAAATTAACAAAAGATGACTACAAAAAAATTGTTTAAAACAACTTCATTCTTCTAGCATTATAAAGAAGACATTAAGCGCTGCTTTTAAACGATCACAGAATTTGCAGCATGAGGAATGTGTTAGCTCCAATACGAACTGTAGTTTTACCAGACCGAGCGCTTCCGTCTCGTACTTGCTTCAGAGCATGCATCATTTTTTTCTTTCAAACTGTTTTATTATTTTGTATACACGAAAGTACAAAACAAAGTCAGATACAGTAATGAACAGAGTTAACTTGGTAAACGAGAAAATTACAGGATTATACAAATCGTGCCGTGAGGCCAAAAGTTACCCAGTACATCAAGAAGGTCGCACATAGGAGAAGCTGGATTGAAGACATAAGTAAAATGCTTGAGCAGGTAAGTCTGAGAAAACCACGTCATATGTGCTAACTACGAGTGTTAGGGGTGGAGGGGGACATAGAGGGGGGGCGACCAGGAGGGAATTAGCACTCCCCACCCGCCCCCTAATCTTCACGGCAGAGCAGACAGCGGGAGACCTCCCCAGCTGCCCCAAAAGGGATCTTGCTGCCACTAAGGACTCCCCCCGCCCTCCATCCCCAGCGAGTTTCCCAGCCTCCACCCCAACAGGGGAGACAAAACAGATGGGTACCCCAGCGCCCCCCAAGAAAGAGGGACGTAGGGCCATCCCGTTACAGCATCTCCACTCAAAGCACAGTAGTGCTAAACATGTGTAGGCCTCATTACCATAAAACAAAAAACAGTGGAGGTGGGGGACAGGGGGATATACCCTCCCCCACTCCAAAAGTGTGCGGCACTGGCAAACCAAAACCGGGTCGGCTTAAACCAACAGGTAGCAAGGATAGGTGGAAGATAGAGAGATCAGCAAGGAAGAGAAAGTATGGGAAGGTTAGAGAAAGAGGGGGAAAGGTAAGGATGGGGGTGGGGGGGGGGGGGCGTGTGGGACACCCAGCAGCACAATCAGCTAGAGAACTTATTATTATTATTATTATTATTATTCAGGATTTATATAGCGCCAACAGTTTGCGCAGCACTTTGGCCCAGGTATAATGGGATGTGGCAATGTTTGGCCCATGGTTCCCATATAAGTTCAAAACTGCGCTTCTTGTCCTGAATGATACTATTTTCTCTTGCGCCATGATCCAGGAAATTTTATGTTTTACTGCAGAAAACGGGACCGTCATTTTTTTCCAGTGGGCTGCTATTGTAATTTTCGTGCCTAACAGGATGAAAAAGATCAGTGTTTGTGAGTGCTTGGATATACCTTAAATTTTGAGATTAAGTAGCACTATGTCTGGCGTCTGAGGGATCTGGGCATACGTAAGTTTGCTTAGGAAAGCGAAGACTTTGTTCCAGAGACCCCTCAAGCGCAGACATGACCACCATATGTGGAGTAAGGTACCAATATGGTTGCACTGTCGAAAGCACATCGGGGATGCGTCGGGATAAATTTTTGCGAGGAGATAGGGAACCCTATACCATCGGAGAAGGACTTTGAGACTAGCTTTAATCAGAGACACATTCATTATGCCTCTGTAGGGCCGTTGGAGACAGGAGAACCATTTGTCCCTCTCCCATTGCAGGTCTAAGTCCTTTTCCCATGCCAGAGCATAAGGCGGTTTAGACAATGTCGAGGCCAGGGAAGAATAGATGATGGAGATCCCTCCCCTCTGATCAATGACATCCGAGCACCATGCTTCATAATTCGTAACTCTTAGGGGGACAGATTTATCCGGCCAGATAGAGTGGAGAAAGTGAGAAATCTGGGAGAAGCGGAACCTTTCCTCATTTGGCATTTCTAACTTCTTGAGGCAATACGTGAGGGAAAAGGGGCCTGAGGGGGTGAAGACATTCCCTATTCTGAATAATCCTTTATTGAGCCACCACTTGCCACTTGCAACGCCTCCATGATCCGGCATGGATTTTGGGTTAGATCCCCTGTTGGCGTTCGTATCTTAGGGAAATGATAAGTGCGAGGCCTAGGGGACAGTTTCGCCGCCAATTTGTCTCCAATTCTGTCTTTTTGGGAGTAAAAACGAGCACCGGACCATCGTAGCTGTTTTTCAGCCTCGGTGGTCAAAGCCACCCGGGTGGATTCTAGGGACTCCAGGGAATCCTTGGTGGGGTTTTTTTTGTGGGATTTACTGAGGGCTTGATATGTCCTGTGGAGGTTGGAGATGTCCGCCGCTCTTTCTTTTTTGAGTCTTGAGGTAATCTGGATGATTTTCCCCCTAATCACTGCCTTGTGGGCAGCCCAGAGGGTTTCCGGGGACATTGAGGCTGTATTATTGATGCTGAAGTATTCTAGGATTTCGTGTGCAAGGATTTCACATTGAGCTGGATCACTTAAGAGGCTCTCGTTTAGTCTCCACGTGAAATGCTTGGGAGAATTGTGTGAACGTTGCAAATATAAGACAACTATAGAGTGGTCTGACAGGGTAGTATCTCTGATGACTGCTTTCTTGGCATCAGGTATGCCCTGTGATTGAATGAAGATAGGGTCTATTCTGGAGTAGAGGTGGTGAGGGGCAGAGTAATGTGTGTAGTCTTTAGATCTCGGGTTTAATTCCCTCCATATGTCCACCAGGCCCTGTGCCCGAAGAGTAAAGGCTATTTTGGTACTTTCCTTTGGGGGTCTCCTTGTACTGGAGCCGCCTGATCCCGATTTGTCTATAGAGTGATCAAAAGGGATATTTGTGTCACCTCCCATGATGATTTTTCCTTCCAGCTGAGGGCCAATGGTGGACATCATGGATGCGAAGAAGGATGCCTGACCTTTATTTGGAGTGTAGTACGAGACCACTGAATAGCACACGCCATCAATCTTGCCCTTGACCAGGATGTACCTGCCTATTTGATCCCTCACCACCTCTGAAGGTGAACATTTTAGATGTTTAGCGAAGCAGATGGCTAATCCCTTGGTCTTATTTTGTGCATTAGACAAGTAAAACTGGGGATAAGAGCCATGTAGGAAGGGGGGGTTATAAGAAGATGGGAAATGGGTTTCCTGTAAAAGGAGTACGGTATATCAAGTGCTTGGGAACTGTAATGGTTGAATAGTTTGCGTCTCTTAATAGGAGAGTTCATCCATTGGGCATTATGAGAGGCAATTTTTATTGGGCAAGGATTAGTGATGTCAGAGTGCATTGATCAGAGGGAAAGCAAAACACATCATTTTTAGGGACCTTACCCCAATCGACGGAAGGGAGTGGAAGAGCTCTAAGAGTGTAGACCACGGGATTCGATGGATCATCTGATGGTCAATGACCACGTCACTGGGTGTCCCACGGGAGGGGGAGGGGAAGGGGAGAGAAGGAAGGAGAAGAGAAGAGGCTGACTCTGTGGAAGAAGAACAACATAAGTCAAGTGTAACATGTTTATCTATCACATATGTAGTAACACAATGTAAAATCATGAGATTAAGCAAAAGGTATGAAAAGAGCATTTCTGAGTAGGGTATAGTATTGAAAAGAAAAAGAAAAACACACAAAAGGAAAATTTGCGGCTTAGGTTGTATCCAAGATCCCATACGGGGGGACAGCCGCTGTCCCTGCCCCTAGGATCTGCCGACCCTGGGAAATTCCCATGGGGGGGGGCCGAGCGTGGTCTCCGGGTGGGCCCAGAAAAATAAACAAGAACCCACTCCGGGACACTGGGAGGCGAAGTGCAGCCGCTCCAGCCATTCTGCCAGAAAAAGAAAGGAATGAGAAGTGAGGGGCCTGAAAAAAATAACAAAAAAAAACAAACAAAGGGGGGGTTGGGGACTAGTCAGCATTATATAATATGTAGAAGTAGAAAAATTTAAAAAAAGTCTATAAGAGATGAGCGAGAGTGACCAGGACAGTCTAAAAGAAAAACTAGGGCTTGAGTAGAGCAGGTCCTAACAGGGGAACCATATTATGAGTGGAGAGTCTGCCTTAAGGTGGGTGTCCGTCTTTAGATCATTTTGCTTGCTGCTTTTGCCATAGTGGTTTGATGGGGCTAGAAGGAGGGGGTCTCTTGGTGGACATCGGGTTTCTTTCATCAGGTGTCATGGCTGGAGAATGAGATATGAGGCCGAGTTGAAGTAAAAGGCGTTCCCCTTCTGCAAAATTGGAGAAGTTGTAGGGTTTGTTCTGGAAGGAGAAGTTCAGACGTAATGGAAAAGACCATCTGTAAGCGATCGATTTCTGCAACAGGAATTGTAGGAGAGGCTTGAGCGATCTCTGTTTTTGTATCGTGTATGGCGAGAGGTCAGCGAATAGTTGTATCGGGTGACCCTGGATGGAGAGGTTTTCCGCTTCCCTGGCTTTGTGCATGACCTCTTCCTTTACTCCGAAAAAATGAGGTTTAACCACAATGTCCCTGGGTAGGCCATCTTGTCGTGGAGGTTGGAGAGCTCTATGAGCTCGGTCTAGCTCCAGGCGGTGGTCAGGAATGTCAGGAATTACGTTTTTAATGAACGCACAAACAACTTTATCTGTGTCTTTAAATGATTCAGGGAGGCCTCGGAGCCTAAAATTGTACCTGCGATATCTATTTTCGAGATCATCTAATTTTGCATATGCAATGTCCAGTTGTTCATATAAATCCTGGATCCTGTCAGTGTTTTGATTAGCCACGGCTGCCATTTGGTCAGTTTTGTATTCAATTGCCTCAATTCTGGCTCCTAGGTGGAGTAGGTCATCCTGAATGGTAGATGTTATTTGTGATGCAGTTTGGGCAAGCCCTCTGGCTAGCATTATAGAAAAAGTGTCCATCAGAGAGGAGAAATCAGTAGGGGAATGAGGAGTAGTATTGGGACAGATCCCTGGATGCTCAGGGGTATTGATTATATCCTCCATGGGAGAGAGGGGGGGCCCGTCCAGTGCTCTGCTCAGCAGCGACTCTGTGGATGCGGGCGAGAGAAATTACGGAGCCTGGGGGTTACTCACAGTCTGAGGATGTTGTCCCTCCATTATTATGTCCCAGCTCGACGGATCCGCAATGGATTGGCCTGGATTCTGAGGTAGGCCTCGTGGGGAAATGGCGGCCGCCATCTTGGCCTGAACTGAGGCCGGAGCTCCGGGGTCGAGTTGGCGGGATAGATCCCGTCTAGCGGTGCCTCCGGGCATACAGAGGGGTTCCCAGGAGCCGTGTGATGATGACGGTGTTCGTTAGTCGGCCGTCCTCCGCTGATTATCGCTGCGGCAGGGAGATAAGGCTGGAGCGGAGCGGAGCTCTCAGGGGATGCGTCCGTCCATGGAGCTGCCGCGCATGCGCCTCCATGCATCATTTTTTGTCCGTCGGACCAGCATACAGACGAACGGATTTCTTGTTAGGAACTGGGTCCAGCGGAGTTTCGGCAGAAAAATTTGAAACATGTTCTATTTTTAAAGTCAGTCAGAATTTCGGCAAGCAAACATCCGATGGAGCCCACATGCGATCGAATTGTCCGATGGACTCGTTCCGTCGGACCTTTGCTGTCAAAAAGTCCGGTCTTGTGTGCACGGCATTAGTCCGTATGGTTCAACATTGAGTTGAAGAAGGGTTGAGTCCCAGGTGCTAATCACAGGAAAAAAACACATAATGCAATGTATGTTCAACTGAACCGTGCTGCTGTCTAATGGCAAAGGATCAGATGCTGCAATGCTGAAGACAAAAAGGGTTGACAGCACTCAGAGACTGAGCTGGAATTGATGGGTAAGGGCTGCAATGAACCACATGTATACTCAAAAAAAACTCTATAAATGTAATATATATTACATATGAATTTGTTGTGATGCTTAACATGAACCATTGGAAATAATAATAATAACTGAAAATAAATAAAAAATGGAAAAAAATTAAAATAACGATAATAAAATTAAAATAACAGTAAAAAGAAAAAGAAAAGAAAAAGAACAATACATAAGTACAGAATTCAATTTAGGTCTATAAGGGAAAAAAGGAAAAAGAAGAAAAACATACTGGTTATATATAGAGGACAAGACATATACTGAAATCCAATATCAAATGACAATATGTACTTCTAGATCCTCATTCAATCCATTGGCTGACAAGGAACCAAAATGGTTAATCCAGTAAACTTCTCTTTTACATAAAAGAGATACTCTTTCATTATCAGCAAGCGTACCTTTTGGGAATGGCTTCAATTGCCATTACTTCCAGGCATCTAAAGTTTTTCTTGTGCACCTGGAGGAAGTGGTGAGGAACACTGTTCTTGTCGCATTCCTTATGTATGAATCTATGGTGCTCCCCTATGCACTTCCACAAGGAGCGTATAGTTCGTCCTACATAAAGCAAACTTTAGGGGTACCGTAGAACAAAAATGACAAACTCAGTAGAGCATGTGATGAATTGTTTTATGTGGGATATGTTACCTTTAATATCACTTATTTCAACCCGTCCATGGGAGATGAGTTGGCATGGGGGACATCCCTTTTTCCTACATTGAAATATGCCAACTCTGTTGTCAAAATAGGATCTGATGTCATATTGGGGTTTCTTGTTTGTCATTGTTAGTTTACTGAAGGGGGGGGAATGTTTTTCAATGTACATACCCTCCTAAATATAATCTGAGGGGCTGGAGGTAAATCAGGGGCCAATCTCTGATTTAGCTTTAGGATTCCATAATGTTTATTTAAGATTTTTAAAATAGACCTAAATTGTCATTAAACGTGGTGTTCAGAAAGCTTATTGCATTGGAACTGGAATCTGACTGACTGTTCCTATCTTTCTTAACTTTATTCTCCATATGCGGGGGATTTAAGTTGTTGTCAAATGCTTTCTTAACCAATGCAAGAGGGTATCCTTTATCTTCAATTTTTTTGGACATCATGGCTCCCTGTGTGATGTTTTGGTACAATTTCTGCGTAACTTATTAAATTGTCCACTAGGAATATTCTGAATCCAAGCTGGATTGTGGCAGCTAGAATGATGGAGATAAGAATTACCACAGGTGGGTTTGGACTGATGAATTTCCTTCATGTGAAAGGACTAAGTCCAAAAAGTCTATTTCACCAGGATCAATCGCATGGGTGAAGGAGAAACCCGAAGGATTCGCATTGCAGTGGGCCACAAAGGAGGAGGCCACCATTCCAGATGTGTTTGGCGAAAGGGTTGTTAGCCCAGATGTGCCCCTCCTCCCAGTAGCTCATTGTGAGGGTGACATGTCATAGAGTGGAATTCACCCCCATGGCTATGCCTCTGATTTGCAAGGAAAAAAAATTGGTCCAAAAACAAAAACTCTAAACAAAAACTCTGTGCTGTCAACTAGAAAGATGGCCTGTTCAGAATTGATATCACCTGCTTTGACCAAGAACTGTAATGCAGCCAATGACAGCTATAACACCAAATTTAACATACCTGCTCCCCATTCACACCTGAGACCTTGTAACACTAATGAATCACATGACACCAGGGAGGGAAAATGGCTAATTTGGCCCAATTTGGACATTTTCACTTGGGGTGTACTTATGTTTGTTGCCAGCGGTTTAGACATGAATGGCTGTGTGTTGAGTTATTTTGAGGGGACAGCAAATTTTCACTGTTATACAAGCTGTACACTCACTACTTTACATTGTAACAAAGTCTAATTTCTTTCATGTTGTCACATAAAAAGATATTGACAAAAATGTGAGGGGTTACATAGTTACATAGTAGGTGAGGTTGAAAAAAGACACAAGCCCATCAAGTTCAGCCCACGTTTGTGATTTTTTGTCAGTATTACATTGTATATTCGTGTATGTTGTGGTTGTTATTGTTCATTGTTTTTTAAACTATCAGTACTTCCTGCTGAAGCCACCACCTCTCTTTATTAAACTCCCTTTTTCACTGAAAAGTTTTGTCCCTATTGTGGTGTCACCAGTATAGTATTTGTAAATTAAAATCATATCCCCCCTCAAGTGTCTCTTCTTCAGAGAGAATAAGTTCAGTGCCAGTAACCTTTCTTCATAACTAATATGCTCCAGTCCCTTTATTAGCTTTGTTGCCCTTCTCTGTACTCACTCCATTTGCAGTACATCCTTCCTGAGGACTGGTGAGCAGAACTGGACAGCATATTCCAGGTGAGGCCAGACCAGAGTCTTGTAGAGTGGGAGAATTATTGCTTTATCTCTTGAGTTAATCCCCTTGTTTTATGCATGCCAATATTCAGTTTGCTTTGTTAGCAGCGGCTTGGCATTGCATGCCATTGCTGAGCCTATCATCTACTAGGACCCCCAGGTCCTTTTTCATGCTTGATTCCTCCAGAGGTTCTCCCCCAGTGTATAGATTGCATCCATTTTTTTGCCACCCAATTGCATTATTTTACATTTTTGCACATCAAACCTCATTTGCCATGTAGTTACACACCCCATTAATTTGTTGAGATCTTCTTGAAAAGTTTCCACATCTTGCAGAGAAGTTATTGCCCTGCTTAGCTTAGAAATGTCAGCAAATACAGAGAATGAACTGTTTACCCCATCCTCCAGGTCATTTATGAACAAATTAAATAGGATTGGTCCCAGCACAGAACCCTGGGGGACCCCACTTTCCACCCTGACCATTCCCAGTACTCCCCATTTATCGCTACCCTTTGAACTCACCCTTGTAGCCAGTTTTCAATCTATGTACTCACTCTATGGTCCATGCCAACTGACCTTACTTTGTACAGTAAACGTTTATGGGGAACTGTTTCAAATGCTTTTTGCAAAATCATGATACACCACGTCTATGGGCCTTCCTGGCAGCTCACCTCCTCATAGCATGTTAATAGATTGGTTTAGCAAGAACAATTTTTCATGAATCCATGCTGATTACTGCTAATGATACCGTTTTCATTACTAAAATCTTGTATATAGTCCCTAATCCTCCCCTCTAAAAGCTTGCATACTATTGATGTTAGGCTAACTGGTCTGTAACTCCCAGGGATGTATTTTGGCCCTTTTTTGGGGCATACTTACTTTTGGGAGATATTGTATATTTATTATGGTTTTATTTTTTTTCCTTTTTCTTTGTAGACCCACTCTGATTTGAATTCTGTATTTATGCATTGTTATTTTTTATTTATTTTTTTTATTTTTATTTTTACTGGTATTTAAATTTTATTTTTATTATTATCATTTTATTTTCACTTTTATTTTTATTTTTATTCCATTTTTAATTTATCTTCCTCTTCTCGGGTCCCTGGCTGGAGCTCCTGACCCCTCCCTTCTGTCAAGTGCTATGGGGCACCTGAGCCGAGCTGCAGCTCCGTCTATCCATTCTGTGGTTCAGCCCCACCCCTGCTCTCTCTTGATTGGCTAACTGGTTTTAATTGACAGCAGCGGGAGCCAATGGTGCAGCTGCGGTGTCTCAGCCAATCAGGAGGGAGAATTCACTTGTGGACAACGCTAGATAGAGTTGGGGCTCAGGTAAGTATTGGGGGGGGGCTGCTGCACACAGAAGGCTTCCTTTTCCACCAAAATGGAAAGAAAGTAGAAAACCTAAATTCGTAAAAAGTTTTCATGTCTCAGGAAGTGAGCTGAAATTTTCCAGTGGGGACAAATGGTCCACTGACAACTGTGCAAAATAATTCATGTTGTTTCTCCAAGACAGGAAGTGAAGGGAATCCCTTAGGGGTTCAAAACCTACTCTACTCTGTCCAAAACAAAATAACATTTTTTATCTATGCCTACACTTTGGAGTGTATTTATAAAATAAACTGCAGACCCATCCTGTTGCATGTTCATTCATTCTGTATGATTAGGGACAATTCAAATGTTATTAGACTACTTTTTCTCCAGTTTGAATCCTATTCTTTTATAGGAATATAGTGACATTACAATCACTAGGCAGAACTGATTATCATAGAAATGATCATATAAATAAATTACAATTGTCAGCTGTGCAATTTACACACCTCAAAGTTAGTTTTCATTAGCTTACATGCAAAGTGAACTCTACACCTTTTATATTTTGTTCTAAAAACTAACGATTATCTCATTATTTTTTGTGAAAATATTCAGTAAAATATAAAAGTTTTAAATCATTACGTTTTCTTTCATTGATGACTAATATAATCTGTTGCTATTAAAATTTTAAAAAAGATTACTGTTCTTTAGACTTGCAAATATATCCATGAATAAAAAGTAAAGTTTTATCATTAAATGACTTTCGTTGTTCTTGCAGAATTAAAATGTAAATAATATACACAACAGGAGACTAGTGCAAAAAGCACTCAATAGATGCTTTAGTAGAAGTTGAAGAAATGTAACGTTGATTTTGTCACTGTGCAGAGATTTTTGCATATTCATGTATGGTAGATTCCACTTGATATGAACTAATGGGAATCAAAAGAAAACTGACAACCACCCTTGGTTTCTATTTTATTGTGCATATTCATCTTATTCATTTGAAGCCTGAATATACATATGAAGTAGATACTCAATATTTTAAGTGTCCTTATGAAATAAGCTACAATTTGTCAAATGTGTGCAACTGTGCTAATAACATAATTTAATAAAATTCTGAATACTTCTGCATAACATTTACATTTATTTCTGGAACTATGTTTCCACAGATTTAAAAGCTTAAAAAAGGTTATTTATCTATTTTTTAAATTATCAGTCTCATTGTTTAAAAAAAGTTAATTATCTATTGCAGAAATTGTGATGAGTGAACAGAGCAAAGTTCGGATGTTCAACACTTGAAAGAATCTGCAAACCCCAACCTTAGCGCCAAAAAGTTTGTGTAAGATCCCTTTCACACTGGGCGGTTTTCAGTAGCTTTAGCTCTGGAAATAGCTTCTGCTAAGTGCCTGAAAACCGACTCCCATTCATTTCAGTGTGACTTTTCACATTTGGGTGGTGCGCTTGCGGGACATTCAGAAAAGTCCTGAAAGCAGCATCTTTGGAGCGGGTTGGGAGCACTGTATTTAGCGCTCCCAAATCATCTTACCAATAGGATAGGCATCGCTTTCAAAGAGCCTGAAAAGCACTTTCAAAGCACCGGAAAAGTGGAGTTTTTAACCCTAGCACCTGAAAAGCGGCATAGAAGTGCTACTTAAACAGCAGTCTTACTCTCAGGTATCCTTTGGCTGTCATTGCCTTGTACATGCTTCCTGGCTGCAGCTGTCCACAAACACCTGAACTTCCAGGTGCAGATATCTGCAATATACTTGCCACACCGTGGCCAATCTGACCATGTAAATGAGGTTCTAAAGAGCAAGATTCAGAATCAGGGAATTCAATCCATAGTTACAGAAAGAGGGAGTTAGGTGATTTAGGGCTGTTTTTGTTTTTCATGTGCATGGTTTACAACCAAGGTCTACAGGAGCCAAGTCTTGTAATTGTCACCAGTGCAGCATAATGTCATCAATCATCTGACTGGTGAGGCGGTGATCAGGGATTCTGACTGGTGACAGTATGTTGACATTTTTTTTTTTATAAAAATAAATTTTTGATTCCATTTCTTTATATATTTTTTTTTTATTTTTTTTTGCATACTTTCATTACCATAGTGACACTATACTACTTCTGGAAAAGGGGGGGGGGGGAGTGATCATTTTTTTTTATTTTTTATGCTTTAATCGCTGTTATAATGATGCTCACTGTAACACCAATGTTTTGAACTGTCATGAATGGGTTACATTCATAACAGCTGTGATTTACTATTGTGTGCTATAATTTGCCCAAAGCTATCACAGGCACAGGGTACTGTGATTGGCCCAGGTACCATAAGATGACTGTGGCCCAATCACAGAATCACTATAGGA
This sequence comes from Lithobates pipiens, assembly GCF_037356315.1. Classification (NCBI taxonomy): domain Eukaryota; kingdom Metazoa; phylum Chordata; class Amphibia; order Anura; family Ranidae; genus Lithobates; species Lithobates pipiens. Next base: position 237,126,581 of record NW_027507903.1, read on the forward strand.
AACACAGCTGGTTTGAGTGATATTAACCACTTGCTTACTGGGCACTTAAACCCCCCTCAGTCCCAGACCAATTTTCAGCTTTCAGCGCTGATGCACTTTGAGTGACAATTGCGCGGGCATACAACACTGTACCCAAATGAAATTTTTATCATTTTTTTCCCACAAATAGAGCTTTCTTTTGGTGGTATTTAGTTACAGCTCGGAGTTTTATTTTTTGCTAAACAAACAAAAAAAGATGCAAAAAAAAAAAAAAAAAAATCATGTTTTAATAGTTTGTTATAAAATTTTGCAAACGGGTCATTTTTCTCCTTCATTGAAGTGCGCTGATTAGGCGGCACTGATAGGCTGCATTGGTGGGCACTGATGGGCTGCATTGGTGGGCACTGATGGGCTGCATTGGTGGGCACTGATAGGCTGCACTGGTGGGCACTGATAGGCATAGTTAAGGCGGCACTAATAGGCACAGATAAGGCGGCACCGATGGGCACAGATAAGGCGGCACTGATGGGCAAAGATGGGCACAGATAAGATGGCACGGATGGGTGGCACGGATAAGTGGCACGGATGGGTGGCACGGATGGGCACTGATAGGTACCACAGATAGATGGGACTGATGGGCACTGATAGGTGGCACTGATAGGTGGCTCTGATAGGTGGCACTGCTGGGCACTGATGGGCGGCACTGCTGGGCACTGATGGGCGGCACTGCTGGGCACTGATGGGCGGCACTGGGGTGCAGCACCTTTGAGGCAGATTTTGGGTGGCACTGTGGGTGGCACTGTGGGTGGCACTGCTGGGTGGCACTGTGGGCACTGCTGGGTGGCACTGTGGGCACTATGGGCACTGCTGGGTGGCACTGACAGGGGGGCACTTACTTTATTTCAGGATGGCACTGCGGGTGGCAGGTGGGCACTGGCAGGGGGCAGGTGTCCGTTTGAATTGCTGGCCGTGATCGGGACTGATGTCCCGAACACGGCCGCCGGCGATCGGCTTTTTTTTTTTCTCCTCGCGCTGTCAGCGCGAGGAGGAATACTAGCCGATTACCGGCTCCGTTTTATCACATGATCAGCTGTCATTGGCTGACAGCTGATCACGTGATAAGGGGTCGGGATCGACCCCTTACACGGATCGGTGATCAGGCGAGTCTCACGGACTCGCCGATCACAGAGCGCGCCGCGCGCGCCCCTCAGGGGGCGCGCAGGCCGCTCGTGACCGGGACCACGTCAATAGACGTAGTCCCGGAAATGTGGGTCCGCGCTGTTGCCGTCATTTTGCAATAGCGCGGATCCCAAGTGGTTAATTTATAACAGCTTTGTTGACATTGTGATCATGTAATGGGAACTGAAATTCGCTGTGTCAGGAGGACATAGAGGTCGCAGGAGCAGCGTGCTGCATGCCACTAACCAGGAAGAGGCAGGATGACGTACATGATCCTGCTTGCCCATGCCACCCTGCCACAGTAAATGTCCTGTGTCAGCACAGCAAGCAGTTAATAAAATTCAGAGGGATAGAAGTTTTATTAAGGCTTAAAGGACAACATGTAAAATACACAGTTCATACATGATTTGGAAGAGAGCACAGATACATTTTCAGGAAAAGGGTGCTCTAAAATGAATTTGAGTGCAAACAAATGTGATATATCATAATTTGTTTAGTAAAATATAAAAGATGAGGTTGAGTTGAGTAGTCAAGCCTTAAATCTGTGCACGCTTGTGAAAATGTGAAAAACAATGGTACCCAAGACTCTTGTTAGGGGACACTTTAAAAGCCTTTATAGGTTATCAGTCTACAGCAGGTAATACAAGTAAATGGCGCAAAAAAAAAGACAATAATCCAAATAGTTTTAAAAAGAAAAGCTAACATAGTGCTGAATAGGCTTAAAACTGAAAGGCACAAGTGAGGCTATAAGTCCCTTCTATATGCATACACAATAGCAAAAAACACAATATAAATAAACAGAATAAAAGTGAGGGGGGGGGGAATGGCAAAGTCCACAATCACGGCAGCCGTCCAATGGAAACAGAAACCATGTTCCCGAGGTACTAAAAACAAACAAGAAAAAGAGGCGCCTCTGGGTGCAGACTGTATAGCAGTTTTATTAATCAAAAAGTAGTTGCAGCAACAATCACATTCTTGTGGTGAAAAGTAGGCAAACTAAGGTCCCATACAACGGGGAACATCAGTGCAGTCAGTCCCTGGGATGGATGGGTCATTCCTGGCTCGTCTCCAGCACCGGTTGATGTTTTTCCGTCCGGCAGTGGTAAATGGACGTCAAAATGAGGCTTGGTACGCAGACTCGAATCCAGGCAAAGGGTGATGACGTCACTGTACATGCGACGCATTTCTCAAGCTGGCTGGCCGCGAATAACGTGATGGCCGCACTCCTTTGTCAAGCTGATTGACAGGAACCAGTGACAGGGAATAAGAGGAGAAGTTACATAGTTACATAGTTAGTAAGGTTGAATAAAGGCACCAGTCCATCCAGTTCAACCTGAGTGAGTGTCTACAATTTCCCCTATCCCTGTACATTGCAAGTCATATCAGTCCCTGCCCTCAAGGAGCCCACAATCCAAGGTTCCCATTCATATTCTAGGGCCAATTTTGCCCAGAAGCCAATTAACCTACCAGAATGTCTTTGGAGTGTGGGAGGAAACCAGAGTACCCAGAGGAAACCAATGCAGGCATAGGGAGAACATTCAAACTCCTGGCAGGTAGTGTCGTGGTTTGGATTTGAACCAGCGAACCACTTCTTAGTGCTAGGTGAGAGTGCTAACCACTACACCACTGTGCCGCCCTAAAGGAGGGGGTGGGGGAGTGGCCAGAGTGAGACATAGCCTTAAACAGTGATTCATCACAACAGAAATGCTTGGCTGCACTGTGCTGCACTGCGCAAAAGGTAGTTATTCATATAAGACACATTTTTTTATATAACAAATGAAGTTAAAATGTAGGCAGCAATCACAGGTAATATTAAAAGAACAACAAAAAACATCTCTAATGGTGGTAAATGATATATACAATATATTAAGATATGAAAACATATAATCGGTGTAAAATCAATGTAATAAAATATAAGGGCAATATAATGTAAATACTATGGAATGGGGAACAAAGTAATTATGTATGGGGAAATAGGATAAAGGCAAAAAATATACAGGTATGGGGCGAAGGAAGGAGAGGGAGTGGGAAGGGGGGGGGGGGATTAATTTAAATATTATAGGTTAGGTGATAATTAATTTTTTTTGAGAATTTTTTTTTTATTAAATTAAACTAAATTGAAAAACTGTAAGTTAAATTATAATTTGTATGGAAAAAAAAAGGGGGGGGAGGGAGATGATGCTCTGAATAAATAATAAATGAAGAAAAGGTTTGTCGATAGATGAACCAAGTGATATATATATATAGCTATGGGTGTCACCGCCCTTCACCTGTTGCCTAATATATCTTTCCTTCCTGCTACTTCCTGTCCAGCCCCTCATGTGCTTCTCTATTTAAATCCCTTTCTAACCTGCTACCATTGCTTGAGCAACATTTGTTTCGGAAGCTCCCCTGTGTATCCTGTTTTACCTGACCTCTCGTGAACTGATCTCTTGTGTACCGACCTGGCTTGTTCTGATTACGTTGTCTGCAGCCCACCCTGACCTTGGCTCACTATCAGGCTCTCCTTTGCTTCATCCATCCATCCTTGCCTACAGTGTCTTTTGGTACTTCCCTAGTGAGCAGGATGAACCCGGGGTCGTGACCTGGGGTCAGCATGCAGCTAAGCCCAAACCTTCGTGAGAGGGTCCCTGGCGGAACACCGGCTGGCTCTTAGATTCCACGCCCTGGGGGATCCTGTGTCACCTGCTCGCCTGTGGGCTCACTGCAAGTAGTACCGTGACAGTGAACCTATAAATTATATAATAGAAGTGGTTAAATGTCATGGAGAATATAATGATTCAAACATAAAACATGTTTTATACTTTATATAATAATGATCTTGACAAAATGATAATATGACCGACAAATTGACAGATGGAAGAGGAGATGTTGAGAATTGAATATTAAAGGATGGTAGAGAATTCAATACATTCATTGATTCCTCCAGGTGAAAGAACGTCAATGCGGTAGATCCATTAAGTCTCTCTAGCACAAAGCTTTTTGAAGTGTTCGGCCAAGGGGAGAGACTTTGAGATCTGTTCTATAACCCAGACTCTTAGCCCGAGGTGCATCCTTGGTGGGCCACCGCAAAGTGTCTGGGAACACTATGTGGGTCCGTTCCACCTTCAATGTACCTCCTATGTTCTCCAAATCTCTGTCTAAGAGGCCGGATAGTCCGGCCAACATATATGAGGCCACATGGGCAGATGAGGCCGTATACCACATAATCAGATGAGCAATTGTAGAAGTCTTTCAAGTGGTAGGTAGTGCCTTTTGTGCAAAATGATTTTTGGCCTTGAACTACAAAACTACGCGTCTTGCAGAATTTTTAAGTAGCACCGGTACATCCTTACCAACGGAATGAGGGTATGTTTTGGGGAAAAAGCTGGAGTGGTTTTTAGTTTCCTGGGGGCAATTTTATTTTTAAGATTAGGGGCCCTACAATATGTAACTCTCAGATGTGGAGGGAGAATGGATTTGAGACGGATCTTGTTGCAAAATGTCCCAATGATTAGACAGAATTTTTTCAATTTTTTATGCTTTGAGTGGAAAGTGGTAATGAAGCTACTAAAGGAATCTCTGGGTGGTGGGTGGGCTTTGGTAGGTTTTCCATGAAGACACAGGTTATATGCATCTTCCACAAGACTCCCTGGGTATTGTTTCTCCAGAAATGTGGTTTTTAAGTTGACGCTGAGTTGGATATAGTCTATAGCCTGTGCAATTTTGTCTGAGGCGACAAAACTGGCCTTTTGGGCCTTTCTTATTTGCACTTTAAAAGCTGCCACTACCCAAAATGGGTCCAAAATATCACGAAAGGCCTGCTGTTACCACCAGCCACTGTGTTTCACAAATATATTGCATATACATATTTTAGCCTTTTGATCTTGCCTTCAATAGTGGTGGTGTTCTGTGGCCTTTGTTTCCTTTGTTGTTCCTTTGTTCCTTTGTTGTTTTCTCTGGCAGTTGGCGTTTTTTTGTATGGCATGGGAGCTGTTATTTGTGTCTCCTGCTGTCCCCTCCCCCTCGTCCTGTGGACTTTGGGGAGGTTGGGCCACCAGCATATCGGCACCATGCTCCTACACCCATTGGGTGGCTTCCGTGGATGAGCTGTCACCCAGTGGCAGTGCAGTTTGTCATCTTGGATAGATTGGAGTCCATTGTGCATTCGTAATCCCAATAGCGGTAGACACCCTGGTGTTGGCTTACCAATCCATCCTGGCATGGCGTTGGGGGCGGAGCAGACCGGACCTCTTAGGGGATAAAAATCAGGGGTGTGACATGGTTGAGATCATTTCCTTCACTCACCAATACAATGCACATCACAGAGATTTCCATTGCTGTTCAGCTGTTTGTATATCAAGGTAAATATGCTCTCCCCACCCTAGCATTCACCTGGTGCTTCACCTTCATTCCCTGCACTTTTTGTTTCATTTAAACACTGCTTCACACATAACCTTTTTCCTTTTTTCTTACTATAGGGGTAGATTTCCCAAACAAACACATTTTTTTCACGATTCACTTCCTTATTCATGGTCTCTATGTCTGCTCCATTATTGGATCAGGTTGGTTCACATATGTTTCTATACAAAGAATTGTATAACTTTAGTAAGGTTTGACATATACACTTATGCTAGAGTATACATGCTCTTATACAAACATTTTTTACTACATTATATAACTTTTTGTTCATCTTACTGTAGCGGCCATAACCCGTTGCAAAGCCCCATTGACTTATTGGGCTTACCGGTTACCTTCTCTTGGCCTGCTCTTCCACGTCTAGGGGTTCCCAGGGTTGATACCCAACGACTTGAACACTGACACAGATGAAGTCCTCTTTAAGAGGTTTTATTTTGCAGTAAGAACTCTCAAATAACACAGTCTCTTAGGGAACAGAGGACACAGGTGAATAACTCATACACCTTAAACTGCAGGTCTAGCAAAGTCTCCATTTCCACCCAGAGAGTAGCCACTCGCAGCTGGGTACTTCAAGGCTGTACAGATCTCTAGCCAGAGATCGTGGCAATCAGCGCGTTGACTCAAACTTGATCAATCAACTAAGGGTGAACAGGAACCTTTTTCTGCCATACCTGGAATGTTTCCCGTCTCTTCAATGGTCTGGAAAAGTGTGAATTTGTCAATGTGCTTCCCAACTCAGTAACCAGGCACTTCTCAGGATGCCTCTTGCCGGCCCTCCTCCGAAGAGTCCTCCCCCAGTCACTTCCACGAGCTGTGGTGTCCCTCCAAGCCGAGAGCACACCCGGACACTTTGAATCCTCCCTCAGTTACTGCTCCTCGGATCAGCAGGTTCCAAGACTCAGGAACAGACAGATCCCTACCCCAGACCAGGCAGGTCTATCAGGGGCCACTAACAGAAACATGTTGCGGGATGTCGAACACCCCGTGACCGGGACCCCTCACGGGGCTCCCCCGGTCCTGGAACCAGAACAGACCACACGGGTCTCACGAACACCTCTCCTTGAACCACATGACCCACACCGCTTAAGTACCCCCTTCCCAGACTCCTCAGCGGGCCCCGGCACTCCCACTGATTGGCTCAGAGAAGGCCGATACCCAAACATCCAACCAGACCTGGTTCTGGCCTGTCATGTGCACCTCACCGTCCACATGACCAGGCATAACTTCTTTTTTTTTCCATAAAAGGTTTTATTGAAAGATGCATAGCATACACACAAGTGAAACAGGTTTTACATCAAGTATAGTACGTGCTGCCACGACCTTTTCAAATCGCATGAAAGGTGACACATATACAATGCTGAGATGGTCGTGGCTAAAGGAACTGTGCTAAACAAATATCGTCATAGCATGTCGACCAACATATTCAATGTTTAATTGGGTAGGTAGGAGGGGGTAAAGGAAAGAGGGTCAGGGGATGGAAGAATGGGGGGGTATCAGGGGGAAAAGAGAGATGAGGTGGGCACCCTTCCCGGCCTCCCCTCCCCCCGCCGACATCTCATCTCTTAGCATTATAGGTTAGTTGAGGTGTCCCTACGTAGTGGGGGAAAGAACGTCTTATATTTGTCTGTGGTTTGGAAGTGTTTCCAGCAGGCCCAGATCGTCAAGAATTTCTGTAAACGTTCATGTCAGGTATATATCAGCTCCTCCATCTCCTCTATCTTAGCAACTCTGGACAGCCATTCCCGAATGGAGGGAACATCAGTAGATCGCCAGTGTGTAGGGATACACATCCTGGCAGCGTTAACCATATGCATGGCTAGGGATTTAAGATAGGTCTGTTTAGGGGGAGTCGTAAGGTGGAGGAGATATTGTGCGGGTTGTAGTTTAAGGTGTAGGTGGTGACCTGTGAAATGATGGCGTTAACTTCCTGCCAAAAGGGTTGGATTAGGGGGCATTCCCACCAGATATGAAGCATAGAGCCTGTCGCTGTCTTGCATCTTCAGCAAATGTTGGGAACTGCAGGGGAGAATTTAACCTAGCAGGGGTCCTATACCATTTAGTTGTGATCTTATACCCATTTTCTTGAATTGCTACATTCATTGAACCTTTGTGAGCGTACGTAAATATGTCTTCCCTCTGATCATTTGTAAGACTAACCTGTAAGTCTTTTTCCCAGGAGCTAAGTGTGTGTGCCATCTGGTTAGGCCCATCTTGAAGCAATTCATATATGCTTGATATCAGATGTCTCAGCGGGGTTCTGCTTGTACATAGGCACTCGAATGGGAGAAGTTGTCTACACCAAGTGGTAGCTGGGTCTTCTGAGGCGAGAAAATGCCTCAATTGTCTATAGGACCATAAAGGGAAACTACGGGTCAGGGAGCGTGCAGCTAGGTTTTCGTATGAGCGTGGTCTACCTTTGTGGAAGAATTGGTGGGCTAACACTTCCTCGTGTGGCCACTCTCTTTTTAAGAACAAAGTACATTCTCCCGGGGGAAAATCTGGGTTGTTGCGTATAGGGGTCAGTGGTCCCGGTCACGAGGATATTTTTAAGAGACGCAAGGCTTGATTGAAGGCTAATAGAGAGGGGAAAATGAGTGGATGTGATTTGGTGGCTTGGTTCCAATGATCCGGAGAAAGCCAGGAAAGGGAGTGTAGCAGGCAATCTGTGAAATGATTCTCCAGAGGAATCCAAGCTCTTCTGGATTGGTGTAACCGCCAGTCCACCACTCTGGTTAAGTGGCAAGCTAGGTGGTAAATGGGGAGGTCTGGAAGTCCAATCCCCCCTTTTGTTTTTGCCCGATTTAGGCGGGAGTATTTAATACGGGGGGCAGAGTTCTTCCAGATAAAGGTGGTACATGTTTTTTTATACGTTGCAAAGAATGAGGGAGGGAGGTGAATCGGGATTGTTTGCATCAGGTACAGGAGTCGGGGGAGTATGATCATCTTTATTAAAGCCGCCCTGCCGAACCAGGAAACATTTAGGTTGGCCCAGTCATTTAGTTCCGTTTGGATTTTGGTGAGAGCGGGCAAAAAGTTTTGCTTATATAACTCTGACAGTTGACTAGTAATTTGTATACCTAGATAAGTGATGCTTTCTTTTTGCCATCTAAATGGAAAGGAGTCCTGACAGTGGGTAGTTTCTTGTGGCGGGAAGAGAGACGTTAAAGGCGTATGATTTAGAGTAGTTGATTTTTAAGTTTGACAACTCCCCGAAGTGTTTCAAATCACTGAGAAGATTAGGTAGGGAAATACGCGGGGCCTGTAGTGACAACATGATATCGTCAGCAAAGGCTGCAACCTTAAATTCCCTATCCCCTACACGGCATCCTTTTATATCAGGGTTGGCTCTTAGTCTGTTTAGCAGGGGCTCAAGTGTCAGCACAAAGATTAAGGGTGACAAGGGGCATCCCTGCCGTGTCCCATTGCTGATGGAGAAGGCGTCCGATAGGAGGCCATTGACCTTTACCTTAGCTGAAGGGTTTGCATACAAGGCATCAATGTGGGAACACAAGCATGGAGGGAGTCCCACTCCTTGCAGTACAGCCCTCATGTAGTCCCAGGCCACCCTGTCGAACGCCTTCTCAGCGTCAAGGGACAGAAAGAACCCCTAGGACCGTATTGAGTTAAGCCAGTGCTGTATATTCAGCGTACGGATAGTGTTATCCCTGGCTTCCCTACTGGGGATGAAGCCCACTTGATCCGATGCTATGAGATCAGGGATAAGAGGAAGCAGTCTGTTGGCAAGCATCTTTGCGTAGAGTTTGATGTCCATGTTAAGTAGAGATATGGGTCTATAGTTTGACACACCGGTTTTGGGGATAACTGTTATGTGTGCTTCCAGCATGCGGCCTGGAGAGGCGTTGGGGTTAGCTAGCGCGTTGAATGATTGTAATAGGGGAGGCGACAGTTCATCTGCAAAGGTCTTGTAGTACATAAGAGGAAGACCATCTAGCCCTGGGCTCCTACCTACCTTCATTTGCTTGATTGCCATGAGGAGTTCCTCTGGAGAGAGAGGGCTCTCCAGGGCTTGCGCTTGATGGGGTGAGATTGGTTTGGGGCAGTATTGGGATAGGAAGTCTTTTATTTTGTCGATACGGTCGCCGGCCCTAGGTGTCCCCGTCTTGTCCCCTGGTAAATTGTAGAGTTTAGAGTAAAACGTTTCAAAGTGCTTGGCAATGTCCTTGATTTTAGAGAGTAAATTGCCCTTGCTATCTCGTATCTGGTGGATTGTAGTTTGGGACTTGGTCGCCTGTATCGTGCAGGCTAGGAGTCTCCCGCTTTTATTACCATGCTCGTAAAATATTTTTTGGCCCAAGATGTATCGCCTTCTGGTGCGTTTCCCTAGCTCCCTAGCTGGAGCGTTGATAGTGAGGTGGCCTTTTTGTGTGTCCTTTCGAGTTTGTGTATCAGTTCAATAAGGGCCTTGATCTGTTCTTGGTTTTTCTTTTTAGAGGCGGTTGCTAGGGAGATTAGTTTCCCTCTAATGACACATTTATGGGCCTCCCAAATGGTAAGGGGCGACATGTCGGGGGTTAGATTTTCTTTGAAATACAGTTGGAGTCGCGTGTGTATCGGTTGCAGAGTTGCCGGGTCTTTTAGAAGGGATGGATTCAACCTCCAGATTTTGGATTTGGGGGTTGATTCCAGGAAAGTGAGAGTCATTGAGATAGGATGGTGGTCCGATAGAAACATCGACTCTATGGACGCTTGGGAGAGGTAGTCCAGGTCGCGTTGGGACAAGAAGAAGTAGTCTAATCTAGAGTACTTTTGGTGTGGTGAGGAAAAGAAAGTATAGTCTTTGACAGTCGGGTATAGGGTCTAATAGATTAGTAATTGGTGTTGCGCTCCAAATGAACAGAAAAAATAACAATAAAGCTAAATAAACTAGTTGTAGTGCCTTGGTGTCAATAAATAGTATATAAATAAACTACGTGCTTTAATAGGCTCAGACAGTGTGTATATCCACTCAAGTGAGGTAAATCAAGCAGTGCATCTAACCCAGTGCTAACAATATCCAATCAAGTGCTATGTGCAAAATCAATAATCAAAAAAATCCGATAGAGGTAAAACAGCGTGTGGCATAAATAAAGGTAAAAAATAAATAAAATACAAATAAAACTAGCAGACTAAAGTGAAAACCAAAATGAATAAATAAAGGTAGGAAAAAAATATTAAATAATAAACTAAAAAATAAAAATATAATATAATTTAATAAAGTATTAGAAATAGAAAATAAAAATATAAAGATAAATAAAAAATAAAGTAATAAAAAAATGCACAGAATATAAATAAAGAAATATTAAAAATAAAAATAAAAAATACACAGAATATACAAAAGGATAGGACTTGTAAAAACGTAATAGTACAATTTGGTACAGTACAATAACATCCAGTGTATCTTAATCAAAGTGCATACAGTGCAAAAAATGATAATCAAAATCCAAACGCACATCCAGAATGTGCTCTAAAGTATCACATCAAGCAACGATTATATAAAGTCATGCAAAATGTGAGTCCATCCAGTGACAGATAAATCAATAAGCTGCGTGACCAAACAAAAAGGGACTGGTTCCACCGGTGCTCCTGTGAATCTTGTGTTCACACCCTAGGTGCAATAACTACCTTACCTTACTGCTGTAAGGTAAACAGCATTCCAATAAACACTTGCTATCCGCTGGTATAGGCTCAATAAGTGGTTTTCTCTGGACACTCAGTCACCATACATATGCAGTTATCATAAAAGGAAGAAAGGGGAACACTCCAATAGTGAAGTACGTATTTATAGTTTCTAATTATTCAGTAAGCAAAGTCCTGGGTACTCACATTTAAAAGTCATAAAATGAACAGTTTAAAACACAGACGAGCGCCGCGCTCGTACTCCGGACGTCACTTCCGGTGTCCTCACTCTCCAATAGCGTTCCTACGCGTATCATCACCAGTCATGTGACTTCATCAGGGAATAACAGCTAGGGTGAGGACGAACGTTTAAATAATGTCAGTGATTAGCGGCCATGTTCTCGTAGCCCACAACTCTTAATCACGTCAGTAATAGCCGGCCACAGTCACGGCCATTTTCTTGTGGACGAGTGTAACTATAATAAGGCAAACCAACACACCGATCTACGGCCGCCATTTTCTTGTAGCCAGCAGACATAACCATCATAAAAACCATAGGCTACAATCGCGGCCATTTTCCCAGAGATAATTAGATGTAAGCATAATCGTAACCAAGGTTACACTCGTAGATATCTGCCTTTAAACAATATAGAATGGCCAGACACACAGGTACCCGCTAAAACAGCGGGAAGAAGTTCCTAATTTAAAACTATATTAACTATAGCGCACCTCTAACTAGTGCACTGGCGCTTATAACATGGTCCTAAATAATGCTGTGTGACATCTGGCAACAATCGAAGGGGCATATGTAAACCCATAGTTACTGATAACACTGAAAACCACAAATTATTAAAAAATATTAAAAAAATCATGATTTTAATTAAAATTGATACACAAAATATAAAATGGGTCCATAATTAATTAAAAGACATCACAAATAAGGTGATGTAAATGTAAACAACCAACAACCACCATCAATGTAAACAGCCAACAATGACAATTTATTAAAGAGTAGGAATAATATAGGGATCCTAAGACCTATATTCTGGACCATCATAAGCTCACATGGTCTTCACAGGTGCCCCCACCAACCCGGAAGAGCCGTGAACAGCAAACATCCGACCCATCAGAAATTGAGCACAGAGATAGGACCAAGTTCCCACTCTAAACGTACGCACAATCCAGAGGACGAGGGAAACGAGAAGTAGGTTAAAGAATGTATAAAATTTAAAAATGAATCTCCAATTTTAAAAGGACACCGGAAAAGAAGTCCAAAGTTCTCATAATGTCCGTTTACAAAGCAAGGTAATGAATAAAACATCTAACGTCACTACTAACATATATTAAAACAATAATTAAAAATCACTGATAAAACAGTTGAGGTCAAAGTCGATGTTGAGCCCCTGAGGTGCGAAAGTATCTAAAGTGAAGATCCACTTTGATTCTAATCGGCTTAGTGTCCTGACCTTATGGCCGCCTCTCCAGTGTTTTTTATAGGGTTCAATGCCCCAAAAGGTGAGCTGGGTGGGGTCCTTATTGTGGTGTGTGCAAAAATGTCTTGAGACGCTATGTTTGTCAAATCCATTAATAATGTTTTTGACATGCTCTTTTATCCGTACTCTCAGTGGTCTTTTAGTGCGGCCTACATATTGCAGGCCACAACTACATTGTAACATGTACACAGCTCCCTCTGTATTGCAGCATATAAAATCTTTTACCTCGTAGGAATTCCCAGTACTCGTGGACGTAAATTTAAATTTCTTCTCAACTGGGCGCTTAGTTTTCAAACACGCAAAGCAGCGTTTGCACGGAAAGAAACCTTTTCCCGTAAAAAAGGTCAGACCTCTAGGTGGAGGATCAGGGACATTCTTAACAATCTTATCCCTCAGAGTCAATGCCCTTTTATACACAAATTTGGGATGTTTAGGTAGTAGTCCCTGTAAATGCACATCTGAGCGCAAAATGTGCCAATGTCTTCTAATGATTTTTTCAAGCTTCCTATATTGGGCATTATAATTCAATATGATCGGTACCCTATTATCTTCTAGAACCGGAGTTTGTTTGTCTTTAATCAAATTTGCACGATCCATATTTTGCACCTCTGTAATTTTGGTCCTAATTTCTTCATCTTTATATCCTTTATTCATGAACCTCTGGCCTATCTTCTCAGCTTGTATGAGGTAATCTTTAGTATGTGTGCAATTTTTGCGTAACCACATGAGCTGTCCTTTTGGTATATTACAAAGCCAGTTGTTGTGATGGCAGCTCCCTCTTGGTAAATAGCTATTCTTATCAACATTTTTAAAATGAGTCTTTGTGCACAGTCTATTGTTGTCTTGTGTAATTTCTAAATCTAGGAAGGATACTGACCCCGTACTCACTTCCCATGATAGTTTATTATTCCTATTATTAATGTTTAATGTTTCCAGGAACCTTACTAGGCTCGTGGTATCCCCTTTCCAAAATATAAAAATATCATCGATATACCTCTTATACATGGCCAGTTCTTTAGGCCTGTTAGTATATACCACTTCTTCTTCCCATTGGGACATGAATAAACATGCCACACTGGGTGCGAATTTGTCTCCCATCGCTACTCCGGTTCTTTGATGAAAATACTCTCGATCGTACCAAAAATAGCTATTTTTTAAACAAAAATCAAGACATTTAACAAGATATTTGCGCTGGAAGCACGGTACTGTATTTTCTTAAGCCCCATTTTACGGCTTCGCAGGCTTGGTGGTGTAGGATCACTGTATAGAGTGAAGAGACATCTACAGATGCCATAGTCCAGGGTCCTTCCTCTTCTGATAACCCTTCTACAATTTGCAATACTTGCTTTGTGTCTCTAAGATAAGCTCTTGTTTGTATGACCACAGGTTGCAAGTATCTGTCTATATATTCCCCAATTCTTGAGGTTAGGGAATCAATCCCATTCACTATGGGCCTAGGTGGAGGGTCTACTTTATCTTTGTGTATTTTGGGCAATGCATAAATAATCGGGGTCCTGCATGACTCCGGAATCAGATATTTCGCTTCCTTTTTATTCAAGATATTCTTCTTTAGTCCAAGATGTACTACCTGCTCTAGCTCTTTTCTGCATTTGAACACGGGATTCCTCGGTAATTTTATGTACGTAGTACTGTCTCCCAATAGTTTCTTCAAATTTTCATTATACTGTACTTTCGAGAGAATTACGATCCCTCCTCCCTTGTCGGCAGGTCGAACGACAATGTCCTTCCTCTTTACAATTTTTTAATACCACTTTTTATAAACTTAGGCTCCTCACGTTTTGTAATTTTCAGGTCCTTCAAATCTTGTAATACTACCTTTTTAAATACCTTAACATGTTTATTATTAGAGACCACAGGATTAAAAACCGATCTATTCCTCAATTCACTGTGTATAACACCCTGATCCTCAGTCTGGATGCGCTTTTTGATGGGGTTACTAACTAGATATTTCTTGATATTTAGCGTCCTTACATATTACTGTACTCCTAAATATGCCTCGAATTTATCCAAATTCTTAGTAGGGGCATTATTTAGCCCTTTATCAAGTACGCCAATCTCTTCTTGGGATAAAGGCTGCCCACTAAGGTTGAAGATCCCCTCCCCTTTTAGTCTCTTCTTTGCCTGTATTCTTTTTCCAGCCCTCTTTCCTCTCTTCTTATCAGGCTTCTTCTTGCATCCCTTGGGTCGTTTGGACGCCTCTGCGGGTGAGTCTCCATACCTCTCCCTAAAAAAGGTCTATTTTGATAAGAGTCTTGATAATGGTTTTGGCTCCTCCCATCTCTATTCTCATAGTAATCTCTTAATGGAGCATAGTGGTTATATGTCGCTACAGAATATTGTTCGTAAGGATGGGCGTGGCCCTGGGGAGGGCCCCAGCTATCTCTATAGCCGTTCCCATAGTTATGTGGTGGGCTTCTTCCTCGTTGGCCATATGCACCTTGTGGTGGGCCTCTATTATCTCTTTGATCGTGCACTGGTCTATTATGATAATTATTCTGTGTCCTCTTATTAAAATTATTATTATTATTTTTCCAATACAGTTTTTTACCCCCATTCTGTGGGGTCTGATTGAAATAAGGTGGTCTCTTATCACTCCTATGCGGAGTAGAGTAATTATGATCACTTTGTCTCTCATCATTTCTTGGGTGTCTAGGTGACTCCATTCTGTTCACATAATGCTGATCATTCTGTTGTGCTCTATCTAGGTTGTTTTCTTGTTGTGTGGTTTTCTCAGGCGTAGAAAATTGGAATTTTTGGGTTGGGTTGGAATTACTAGACTTTCTAGTGAAAAGGAAACAAAGAAAATTACAGAAAATAGACCAAGTTATAGGAGAAATAAAGGGTGAATTGGAAATTCATAAGGAAAAGCCTGAACTCACTATGCTGATGACACAATTAAATAAAGATCTTGTCAAGAAAGATAGGGAAGTGCAAACCAGGAAAAGTAAGAAATATACTAGGGACATCAATGATTTTAAAAATGATGATGTTTTTAAATGGCAAAGACAAGGAGGGAACCCTGATCCAATTTCCACATTTTCTACGCCTGAGAAAACCACACAACAAGAAAACAACCTAGATAGAGCACAACAGAATGATCAGCATTATGTGAACAGAATGGAGTCACCTAGACACCCAAGAAATGATGAGAGACAAAGTGATCATAATTACTCTACTTCGCATAGGAGCGATAAGAGACCACCATATTCCAATCAGACCCCACAGAATGGGGGTAAAAAACCGTATTGGAAAAATAATAATAATAATTTTAATAAGAGGACACAGAATAATTATCATAATAGACCAGTGCACGATCAAAGAGATAATAGAGGCCCACCACAAGGTGCATATGGCCAACGAGGAAGAAGCCCACCACATAACTATGGGAACGGCTATAGAGATAGCTGGGGCCCTCCCCAGGGCCACGCCCATCCTTACGAACAATATTCTGTAGCGACATATAACCACTATGCTCCATTAAGAGATTACTATGAGGAGAATAGAGATGGGAGGAGCCAAAACCATTATCAAGACTCTTATCAAAATAGACCTTTTTTAGGGAGAGGTATGGAGACTCACCCGCAGAGGTGTCCAAACGACCCAAGGGATGCAAGAAGAAGCCCGATAAGAAGAGAGGAAAGAGGGCTGGAAAAAGAATACAGGCAAAGAAGAGACTAAAAGGGAGGGGATCTTCAACCTTAGTGGGCAGCCTTTATCCCAAGAAGAGATTGGCGTACTTGATAAAGGGCTAAAATATGCCCCTACTAAGAATTTGGATAAATTCGAGGCATATTTAGGAGTACAGAAATATGTAAGGACGCTAAATATCAAGAAATATCTAGTTAGTAACCCCATCAAAAAGCGCATCCAGACTGAGGATCAGGGTGTTATACACAGTGAATTGAGGAATAGATTGGTTTTTAATCCTGTGGTCTCTAATAATAAACATGTTGAGGTATTTAAAAAGGTAGTATTACAAGATTTGAAGGACCTGAAAATTACAAAACGTGAGAAGACTAAGTTTATAAAAAGTGGTATTAAAAAATTGTCAAAGAGGAAGGACATTGTCGTTCGACCTGCCGACAAGGGAGGAGGGATCGTAATTCTCTCGAAAGTACAGTTTAACGAAAGTATGAAGAAACTATTGGGAGACAGTACTACATACATAAAATTACCGAGGAATCCCATGTTCAAATGCAGAAAAGAGCTAGAGCAGGTAGTACATCTTGGACTAAAGAAGAATATCTTGAATAAAAAGGAAGCGAAATATCTGATTCCGGAGTCATGCAGGACCCCGATTATTTATGCATTGCCCAAAATACACAAAGATAAAGTAGACCCTCCACCTAGGCCCATAGTGAATGGGATTGATTCCCTAACCTCAAGAATTGGGGAATATATAGACAGATACTTGCAACCTGTGGTCATACAAACAAGAGCTTATCTTAGAGACACAAAGCAAGTATTGCAAATTGTAGAAGGGTTATCAGAAGAGGAAGGACCCTGGACTATGGCATCTGTAGATGTCTCTTCACTCTATACAGTGATCCTACACCACCAAGCCTGCGAAGCCGTAAAATGGGGCTTGAGAAAATACAGTACGCTACCGTGCTTCCAGCGCAAATATCTTGTTAAATGTCTTGATTTTTGTTTAAAAAATAGCTATTTTTGGTACGATCAAGAGTATTTTCATCAAAGAACCGGAGTAGCGATGGGAGCCAAATTCGCACCCAGTGTGGCATGTTTATTCATGTCCCAATGGGAAGAAGAAGTGGTATATACTAACAGGCCTAAAGAACTGGCCGTGTATAAGAGGTATATCGATGATATTCTTATATTTTGGAAAGGGGATACCACGAGCCTAGTAAGGTTCCTGGAAACATTAAACATTAATAATAGGAATATTAAACTATCATGGGAAGTGAGTACGGGGTCAGTATCCTTCCTAGATTTAAAAATTACACAAGACAACAATAGACTGTGCACAAAGACTCATTTTAAAAATGTTGATAAGAATAGCTATTTACCAAGAGGGAGCTGCCATCACAACAACTGGCTTTGTAATATACCAAAAGGACAGCTCATGCGGTTACGCAGAAATTGCACACATACTAAAGATTACCTCATACAAACTGAGAAGATAGGTCAGAGGTTCATGAATAAAGGATATAAAGATGAAGAAATTAGGACCAAAATTACAGAGGTGCAAAATATGGATCGTGCAAATTTGATTAAAGACAAACAAACTCCGGTTCTAGAAGATAATAGGGTACCGATCATATTGAATTATAATGCCCAATATAGGAAGCTTGAAAAAATCATTAGAAGACATTGGCACATTTTGCGCTCAGATGTGCATTTACAGGGACTACTACCTAAACATCCCAAATTTGTGTATAAAAGGGCATTGAATCTGAGGGATAAGATTATTAAGAATGTCCCTGATCCTCCACCTAGAGGTCTGACCTTTTTTACGGGAAAAGGTTTCTTTCCGTGCAAACGCTGCTTTGCGTGTTTGAAAACTAAATGCCCAGTTGAGAAGAAATTTAAATTTACGTCCACGAGTACTGGGAATTCCTACGAGGTAAAAGATTTTATATGCTGCAATACAGAGGGAGCTGTGTACATGTTACAATGTAGTTGTGGCCTGCAATATGTAGGCTGCACTAAAAGACCACTGAGAGTACGGATAAAAGAGCATGTCAAAAACATTATTAATGGATTTGACAAACATAGCGTCTCAAGACATTTTTGCACACACCACAATAAGGACCCCACCCAGTTCACTTTTTGGGGCATTGAACCCTATAAAAAACACTGGAGAGGTGGCCATAAGGTCAGGACACTAAGCCGATTAGAATCAAAGTGGATCTTCACTTTAGATACTTTCGCACCTCAGGGGCTCAACATCGACTTTGACCTCAACTGTTTTATCAGTGATTTTTAATTACTGTTTTAATATATGTTAGTAGTGACGTTAGATGTTTTATTCATTACCTTGCTTTGTAAACGGACATTATGAGAACTTTGGACTTCTTTTCCGGTGTCCTTTTAAAATTGGAGATTCATTTTTTAATTTTATACATTCTTTAACCTACTTCTCGTTTCCCTCGTCCTCTGGATTGTGCGTACGTTTAGAGTGGGAACTTGGTCCTATCTCTGTGCTCAATTTCTGATGGGTCGGATGTTTGCTGTTCACGGCTCTTCCGGGTTGGTGGGGGCACCTGTGAAGACCATGTGAGCTTATGATGGTCCAGAATATAGGTCTTAGGATCCCTATATTATTCCCACTCTTTAATAAATTGTCATTGTTGGCTGTTTACATTGATGGTGGTTGTTGGTTGTTTACATTTACATCACCTTATTGGTGATGTCTTTTAATTAATTATGGACCCATTTTATATTTTGTGTATCAATTTTAATTAAAATCATGATTTTTTTAATATTTTTTAATAATTTGTGGTTTTCAGTGTTATCAGTAACTATGGGTTTACATATGCCCCTTCGATTGTTGCCAGATGTAACACAGCATTTTTTAGGACCATGTTATAAGCGCCAGTGAACTAGTTAGAGGTGCGCGATAGTTAATATAGTTTTAAATTAGGAACTTCTTCCCGCTGTTTTAGCGGGTACCTGTGTGTCTGGCCATTCTATATTGTTTAAAGGCAGATATCTACGAGTGTAACCTTGGTTACGATTATGCTTACATCTAATTATCTCTGGGAAAATGGCCGTGAGTGTAGCCTATGGTTTTTATGATGGTTATATCTGCTGGCTACAAGAAAATGGCGGCCGTAGATTGGTGTGTTGGTTTGCCTTATTATAGTTACACTCGTCCACAAGAAAATGGCCGCGACTGTGGCCGGCTATTACTGGCGTGATTAAGAGTTGTGGGCTACGAGAAAATGGCCGCTAATCACTGACATTATTTAAACGTTCGTCCTCACCCTAGCTGTTATTCCCTGATGAAGTCACATGACTGGTGACGATACGCGTAGGAGCGCTATTGGAGAGTGAGGACACCGGAAGTGACGTCCGGAGTACGAGCGCGGCGCTCGTCTGTGTTTTAAACTGTTCATTTTATGACTTTTAAATGTTAGTACCCAGGACTTTGCTTACTGAATAAATAGAAACTATAAATACGTACTTCACTATTGGAGTGTTCCCCTTTCTTCCTTTTATGATAACTGCATATGTATGGTGACTGAGTGTCCAGAGAAAACCACTTATTGAGCTTATACCAGTGGATAGCAAGTGTTTATTGGAATGCTGTTTACCTTACAGCAGTAAGGTAAGGTAGTTATTGCACCTAGCGTGTGAACACAAGATTCACAGGAGCACCGGTGGAACCAGTCCCTTTTTGTTTGATTTATCTGTCACTGGATGGACTCACATTTTGCATGACTTTATATAATCGTTGCTTGATGTGATACTTTAGAGCACATTCTGGATGTGCGTTTGGATTTTGATTATCATTTTTTGCACTGTATGCACTTTGATTAAGATACACTGGATGTTATTGCACTGTACCAAATTGTACTATTACGTTTTTACAAGTCCTATCCTTTTGTATATTCTGTGTATTTTTTATTTTTATTTTTAATATTTCTTTATTTCTATTCTGTGCATTTTTTATTACTTTATTTTTTATGTATCTTTATATTTTTATTTTCTATTTCTAATACTTTATTATATTATATTATATTTTTATTTTTTAGTTTATTATTTAATATTTTTTTCCTACCTTTATTTATTCATTTTGGTTTTCACTTTAGTCTGCTAGTTTTATTTGTATTTTATTTATTTTTTACCTTTATTTATGCCACACGCTGTTTTACCTCTATCGGATTTTTTTGATTATTGATTTTGAACATAGCACTTGATTGGATATTGTTAGCACTGGGTTAGGTGCACAGCTTGATTTATCTCACTTGAGTGGATATACACACTGTCTGAGCCTATTAAAGCACGTAGTTTATTTATATACTATTTATTGACACCTAGGCACTACAGCTAGTTTATTTAGCTTTATTGTTATTTTTTCTGTTCATTTGGAGCGCAACACCAATTACTAATCTATTATCACTTATTTTGGGGAGGGTTATCACCCCTACCGGTGTTTTGCTGCAACCATAGCTTTCACTTTTAATTATATTTTTTTACTTTAGGGCACGTAGTTTGGCGCGAGAATACCTTATACCCTTACTCGGGTATAGGGTCTGCCAAGTGTCGTGTAAGGTCAGGTTTTGAAATTGTTTTTTAATTTGGCGTAGCAGGCGGTATGGGAGTGAGGACGTTCCCGTGTCTAGGAGAGGATTCCATGGAACATTGAAGTCTCCCCCCAGTATCACTTTGCCTTCTTGGAAGGAGGCTAATAAGTCACAAACTGTTCTGAGGAAGGATATTTGATGTTCATTGGGACAGTAAGTGTTGGCCAGTGTGATTGGTTTAGACGCAAATGTGCCCTTGATAAAGAGATATCTCCCCTCTGGATCTATTTTGGACTCTTTAAGCTGAAAGTCAGCGTGTTTTGCAATAAGGATCGAAACCCCTTTGGTTTTAGCTTCTGGATTAGTGGAATGCAACGCCTTATTGTAAATGTGGTTTGCTAGCTTGGGTATAGCGTCAGTACGGAAGTGTGTTTCTTGCAAGAGCAGAAAGTGGGCTCTGTGTTTCGTCAAGGCTGTTAGTACCTGCGATCTTTTCTCTGGAAGGTTTAAACCTTTGACATTTAGCAATACGCATTTCAGGGTTAGTTGTTGCTGCATGATCAGAGAGGGTTGTGTTCAACACTACGGCTGAGGGATCTAATACCACTCATTGTCTGGGTATCAGTTACTGCTATCTCTATTTCAAGTCCCTCTACTTCAGCAGAGAATTCGTAGGGATCACTGGTGGTCAGCGGGTAGGCCGGGAGGCCGGTCGGGGTGGCGGCTCCCACCTCTATACGGGGAAATGAGTAAGAATGGGTAGAGTAAGAAGAAGAAGGGGGGGAGGAGGGGAAGGAACGAAGGAACGGGGTGAGATGTGAAAAAAGGTGTTAGGGTGGAGGAGGGGGGGGCGACGGGAGGGGTGGATGTGGAGGGAGGGATGGGTGGAAAATCAGGTCGGGGTGGATTGTGTGCGTCTAATCTTACAGGGTACACACAGATACTGTGTGCCTATCTACCAGAGGTGAAACTGGAGGCTCCAATCCACCTAAATAGGAGGTCTGGGCTGGGGTGTCAGCTAAGGCCCGTAGGGGCAGCTGTGGGGTGGATGTAAACCCGAGGGTGGACGAGTGCTCTGACATTGGAGAGGACAGGCTTTCAATAGCAGAACAGTGGAGGGGGGTCAAAAGGTAAGGATTGCTTTATAGGGAGGGGCAAGGGGTATATAGAAGGGATTAGCCCTTGAACATTAGGAACAGTAACCTCAGGTAAAAACCTGGGGCATCATTGAGGTCATAAACAAGGATACAGCTGAAAAGCGAGACAAACAATAAAAACGATAAAAAGAACAAAAACCCTTTGAAAGAACTAAACAAGAACTAAACAGGATCAAAGTGAAACCATGTAAAACAAAACAAAATGCTACTCTGCGTCACACAAACCTCACACAGGTTATCCTGAGTATTCCAGAGATCATACTGAGTAGTTAAACAGTACATAGGTTGCTCAGAGAGCTCAATATACAGAGATTCAAAGACTCAGAGAATCAGAGAGTCAAAGGGGCCTGGCGTGTACAATGGACCCTATTAGCTAGGAAGGTTGAGACCTAACATTTACTGGGGGCAGTTGTCTGATCAGTTGTTTAGAAAGGGAGACCAGCCCGATTTAGTGCACTATTGGTCCAGCACATGGGGGTCATCGTAGCAGCTGCCTAGGGCTAGGACTACTCCCCCGCTAAATGTCTTCTCCCCCAGAGAGAAGTGGTAGTATGGATAATGTACGAGGTATGGAAGGCAATAGGGGGTCTCCTCCGGATTTAACGTGTAGGACTCCCTCACCCTTCTGACCTTCTGATGGCCGGTTGTATGTATGTGTTCTAGCAGGAGTCATGATGAGGAGAGTCTCAGTCTTCATTCACTTCTGTTAAAGTTGTATCTTATGGAGAGAGAGGGATGCCAATCAATGATGGATATCAACAAGGTGGTCAGTGGCTAGCAAATGGGAGATATATGTGTTTCAACTGCCACTGACTGGCTGGCCCGGGACCTAGTCCACTGTTGGCACCTGTGGGACAGGAAAGTGGTCTTCTACTAGAGTAATAGTAGGTGTACCATTGTGCAAAGCGTAAAATCTGCTATAATCAAAACTCTAGAAAGTGCGCCAGGTGGAGGAGGCTGAAGTCCACACCGGGGGGGATCACTACATTTGTCATTTGTCGCCATTAAGTGGCGTACGGATCGTATCAGGATAAGGGTCATCCCCTGTCGGCTAGAGCCCCGTCCCCCTCCACCTGCTGGTCTACTATGAAGGATATACATCTACATAGCAACATACATATTGGGGGGAAAAATACATATAAGGAGGACACATATGGGGGAGAAAAAAAAAAGGAGGGGGATCTGAAAACCCCCCTTCCCCTATGGTCCCTTAGGGTGTGCCAGATCAAGCATCAGTAGACGCCGAGGGGAAGAAGAGGAGACACGCCCAGTGGTCTTGGCGTAAGTGTACTGGGGGGTAAGAAAGTACCTGATATCTCGCTGGTGATGAACTCGTAGATCCTGGAGAAATGTCCAAAGGTGGTCCGGGTCCCTGTGGGGTGATGGCATTGGGAACAACCGGAACCCGGGAGAACAAAAAATAAATAAATAAATAAATACAAATAAAAGGGGGGTGGAAGGGGGGTTAAACCAAGGAAAGCATACAGGAAAAAGTTAGAATAGTCTGTGTGAGCGCAGCGCGGTCCGTGGTTTCGCTGTCTTAAGCCATTGGGTGATTTCTACGTGGTGTAACTGCCGGACCTGGGCTGCGGAGTGAGGAATCTCTGCGCGAAGATCTGTCTCCTGGTGACGTGGAGTCAAGCCTGCGACATCTGGATCGTGTCTTTGCGCTTTAGGTGAGGCGTTGTGGGCTACTGGCTTCCATGGCTCCGTGGGGAAGTAGAAGGAACACCAATCAGGCAGGTCCACCAGAGGCAGGTCCAGCTGCTCACAGAAGGAGGGTAGGTCCTCTGGGGTCCGGAGAAGTGCCGTGCGGCCCCTATTCGAGGCAGAGAGACAGAAAGGGAATTTCCAGCAATATTGTATATTGCGTGCACGGAGAACGTCCAACAGGGGGCGTAGGCTGCGTCTGTTCTGTAGTGTGATCTGAGACAGGTCTTGAAAAAGTTTTATCTCAGCACCGCTGAATAGTACCGGACCCCTGTCCCTAGCCTTTCTGAGGATTTCTTCCTTAAGGGGGAAGTTAACTATGCAGCAGACAATGTCCCTGGGAGGTTCCGAGTCATGGGGAGGGGGTCTTAGTGCCCGATGTAACTGTTCCATCTCAATGGGGGAGTCTGCGGGGCGGTCAAGTAGATCGTTAAAGATGGAGCAGACGGCTTGTGGCAGCGTGGCTTGATCTATGTTCTCCGGGACTCCCCTTACTCGCACATTATGCCTACGTCCCCTATTGTCCAGGTCTTCCACTTGTCTGTGCAGCTCAAACATGTGTGGTAAGTGTGAGTCATAGGTTTTTTGGACTTGCCTGATCGCTGTGGCCTGTATCCGGGAGTTCTCCTCCACATCAGTGAGTCAATTGTTCATTTCATGGATATCAGCTTTTAGATCAGATATAGCTTCTGTCAAGGTGTGTTTGATGTCCATGGCAACCTTTTGGAGGTCTCTTTGGATGTCCAGAAGGCTGGGGTGAGGGGTACGCAGTCAACTGTCATCCTCGTCCATAATCGACTCTGCGGAGCAGCTATGCATGGCCGCTTGGGATACCTGCGATGCCTCGTGGTGCGTTGCCTGGTGGGTTCTGAACAGCTTCGGGATATTTCCAGATAGTTGGGCACCTGGGTCCTTTTGGGAGCGGGGTGTTGATGTGCTTTTATTGGATTTTCCCATGCTGGTGAGGTGTCACTTAGGCCCCCTGAAATGCTTATGGATGCCCTCTGTATGTGGGAGCTGGCTCTTTACATGGCCATGTCAGGTCCCCTCCGGGTCACTTCCTCCATATGGGGTATTAGTACAGTTCAGAGGGTGTTAGGCTCTGGCTCTGGTCTGGGGATGAGGGGCTTGCTGGAGAGGTTTGGGTGCACCAAGATGGCCGCCACCTACCTCTATCCACGGAGTGCTCCCTTCTGCTATGTGTGGCCGGCTGTATCCAGGTGCCCTCGGATCACCTCCGGTGAGCACTGGATGGATGGCCGCTTTCTTTCGTTCGCGGAAACGGAGTGCGGTGGCTCCGGAGGTTTTGTAGGCTGCAAGATGGCGGCTGGTGTCCGGTGGCTGGCGGCGGCTCCGGGCCTGGTCGCGGGCCGATCGGGCGCCCGCGGGTCCCCAAATCTACAGACAGGCCGAGTGAATCGTCTCCGGTTAGCGCCTGAAGGATGGCCGCCCCCCTCCACTCGCCGGGGCAATCGAGCGCGGCGGCTCCGGAGCTCCCGTAGGACGCAAGATGGTGGCTAATGTCCGGTGGCTGGCGATGGCTCCGGGCCTGATCACGAGCCTATTGGGTGTCCGCGGGTCCCCAAATCTGCGGGGAAGAGACGGTCAGATCCTCGGATGGCCGGCCGAGGTGTTTATGGCGTAAATACCGGGCCGCAGGAGCAGGATGGCTCCGGATTTTAGAGCCAGCCAGCGGAGCTCTGAGAAAACCCGACCTTCCGCCGACCAGGCATAACTTCTAAACACAGCCTGGCCAGACTGGTGTTAAGGTCCACCTACATAATCAACCCTCAGAACCTTTATTGTTCTGAGGCAAAAACAAAATTTTGTCCAAAATGACATCCGCTACATTACTAAATTTGGCAAATCATTGAGACATATACATCTATGTTTACAGCTGATATCTATCAAGTTACATACTGAGACAATTATGACCATTCACCTTCACCCATGCCATGTCTGTCGCCTGGTACCTGTGTTCGTCTTCTCCCCCTTAGCTCCCGTGCCATACTCTGGCTGCTGCTATCCATTTGGGGGTTCAACTCTGGTTTCGTTCATTGGTAAGTATTGGGCCGTTTTGCTCTGGCCCATTCTGCCATTGTTCTTACATTTACCACTGTGACACATCTTTTTGTCTATTTAGATACACTTCATCTGCATTCACCCCTGATGAGCGAGCAATGATCTTGCGAAACGCGCGCCTGGGTTTTCTGATGCATGCATTGGTATACACTGCATTGTATAATGTTTGTATCAACTTGATTTATTCTTTTTCCTATGTGCAAATCCATTGGCTGAGCTAGTATGCTATATTAT
Source organism: Lithobates pipiens (assembly GCF_037356315.1). Classification (NCBI taxonomy): domain Eukaryota; kingdom Metazoa; phylum Chordata; class Amphibia; order Anura; family Ranidae; genus Lithobates; species Lithobates pipiens. The sequence goes on from NW_027507903.1 coordinate 237,152,660, forward strand.
CTTTAATAAACATTTATACTACTATTACCTGTGTTACTCAGTGGCTAACTGTGACCACCTCATTTAAAGTCCCAGGGTGACTCTCCTTTTTTTGTATATGTATATAGGGATGGAGATTTCCATAGCTATTTACCACCAAATGAAAGCCCAATTTGTCCTGAAAAAAACAAGGTGTAATCCACCTGGGTGCACAAAGTACTTGTGATGACATATACACTTTTAGTAACACATGTCAAAGATGCAAAATTTGGCTTAGGCATTAAGAACGTGGTGACGTACAACACGTATGTCGGGACTAGATAAAAGGAAGTTCAATAGCCAGTAGCCAATAGCCTCCGTCTCATACTTGCTTCAGAGAATGCGTAATTTTTGGTCCGTTGGAACAGCATACAGACGAGCAGTTTTCCCAATAGGAATTGGTTCAGTTGGAAATATTTAAAACATGTTCTATTTCTAGGTCGGTCCATCAGAATTTTCGTAAAAAAAAAGTCAGATGAAGCATGCACACGATCAGAATATACAATGAAATGCTTCCATTTGACTTTTTCTTTTTTTTTTGTAAATAGTTTTTATTAAGATTTTTCAAAGTATAAAAAATACAAGAAACATAGGGCAGACAGAAAACAACTTGCCCAGCAATTAACATATGTCGATCTCACATTGTCTTAGGCCTACTGGCAAGAAATAGAAGGAGAGAAAGGTAAAATAAAATACAAAGAACATAGAAAACAGAAACCCCAAATCTCAGTTACAGGATATCGGTTCAGTGCTGTGAGTAAACCATCCGATGTAAATTTCAACAAATGCGCCGGCTAGGGAGTGTCAGACTGTGAATCAGACATAGCTTAACTCGTACATAAGGTAGCCATCCGACATCCCCGGGCCGCGCAAGTACCTTCATATCAGTATTCAGTTATAACATTATTCTACCGAATATTATGCACACAAGAAATTGCAATAGGGGGCATAAGAAGGGGAATCAGAAAAGGGGATGGGGAGGGTGTAGTCGGTCTAGTTCAGTCTACCTGGGTGGGGATATCAATCAATCCCTGCGTTTGTACCAAGATGTCCAACACTGCCATTTACTATCAAAATATTTTGAGTTTCCCCCTGCAGCTGCTATTAGTGACTCATAGGTATAATGGGTCTGCGTAGTGGAAAAGACCTCGGCTACTTCCGGGGCTTTATTGTTCTTCCATTGTCTTGTAATTAGAGACCTGGCAATTATCAACACGTGGGTAACTACTATTCTAAATTCTGGTGGAAAAGAGTCTATTCCTAGATTTAGTATGGCTAGGGCCGGGCTGGGGGGAGTGATAATGCCCGTGATACTGGAGATCGCACGGAATATGGAATTCCAGTAGCTAGTGAGATGTTTACAAGTCCAAAACATATGGAGTAAGTTGCCTATTTCCCCACAGCTCCTCCAGCACAACGGTGATCCACCTCTACCGAACTGTGCAACTCTGTATGGGGTAAGATACCACCGGAGGGCAATCTTTTGTGAGAGTTCCCAATGGTTCACGCATTTAGAGGCTCTGTATATCCACTTGAAAGCTGCCTTCCACTGTGGAGTAGGAAAAGTCGACTGGAGGTCGGCTTCCCATTTGAGATAGGGGGTGATTTAACAAAGTCCATTTTACATTGGAATAGATTATAAAATAAGGAGATACCTTTAACAGACAGAAGGGTCGTATGAAACATTTGACTTTTTCTGTCGGACATTCCGCTCGTGTGTACAGGGCATTATTCATCCCAAATAGGGATGGCCTTGCAGTTCGCCCGGCAGTCGGTTCGTGGCAAATTTTGCGTGTTCGCGATTTGCCAAACCGGTGGACTTCTGGCGCTGTTCGCGCAGCGGACATATGCGTTTACATTGTGAAAGAACTTTGACCCATGATGACACATCCATCATGGGGTACAGGACAGCCAATTGAGACATTTCAGCACATGGACAATTGGACATTCCCCCTACCTTATAAATAGGACCTGATCTGGCAGCCATTTTACATTCCGTCTTTTGTCAGTGTAGGGAGACGTTGATGTGTGGAGCAGGGACAGACTGTAGTGACACAAATCCCTAGCTGTTAGGTCCACAAAAGTCCTTTTAAGGACTGGTATAGGTGTACAGTATATAGGGTTCTGGTGCACTGCTGCTGACTGCTGTGCTGCTGATTGCTGAGTGCATTGCTGACCGATTCTGCAGCTGTCTTTTGTCAGTGTAGGGACAGGACGCTGTGTGGAGCAGGGACAGTCAGTTTAATCACTAGCTATTACTATTAGGTCCACAAAGGTTCTTTTAAAGACTGGTATAGGTGTACAGTATATAGGGTTGTTCACGTATAATATACTTTCTTTCAAATATAGAAAGTATATTATACTTGACTGCTGAGCTGAGTGCTGACCGATTCTGTAGCTGTCTTTTATCAGTGTAGGGACTGAGGGACAGTCTGCAAATCACTAGCTACTAGGTCCACAAAGGTCCTTTTAAGGACTAGTATAGGTGTACTATTTGGTGTGTAGTATATAGGGGTGTAATACACGTATAAAATACTTGCACATATAGAAAGCATAGTATAGTGCATTACCACTGTGCAGCATTGTGACTGCTGAGCAGTTCTGCAGCGATACTACAAAGAGTGACAAACGCAATTAAAAAAAAAGTATTACAACTGGTGTGATAGACCAGTGTCCCCCAAAAACGACAGATTGAAGCGGGGCGTTGTATACCTTCTTCCACATACATACTGAACTTCTCTAGAGACTTTAGTCACAGGGCCATTTAAAAAATGACAGGCAGAGGAAGAGGCAGGCCCTTCCACAGGGTGGTAGGGGTAGGGCGGGAGCAACAGACTTGAGCCAAAGTGGCAAATTGCAGAAGGTGCGTGCAATTACATCAAAGGATGCACCAGACTTGGTTGAGTGGCTCACTCAGCCTTACTCTTCTGCACCCTCCTCATCCTCTCAGGCTGCACCCTCTTCACTCTCTGCTGTGTGCACCCCAAAAGACAGTACCACCAACACAACCACCCCCATATACCTTCCACTTGAGTCACAGGAATTATTTTCCGATCCATCACAAGACATTTCCGATGCGCAGCCATTCTCGGCTTTGGATCAGGAAGAGGAGGTAGCAACCGCCACTCAGCAGTCTGAAGACAGTACCCAGATCAGCCCAAGGAGGTTAGTCCCCACTGTTGCTGCCTACTCCGCGATCTCTAATTATAGCGGTGGGGAAGGTGACGTCGAGAGGAAGAGGAGCGGAGTTCAGAGGGAGATATGGACCAGCAGATAGGGAGGAGAAGTAGGCGGAACTTAGATTGCACAGGAGGGACAAAGCAGACTGTTAATGTATCGGATATGGATTGCATATGTATCGGATATGGATTGCATGCAGGCCTGCCTCTTCTTCTCCTCCTCCTACTCCATCCTCCTCCCTCTCCTCCTTGGCTGACTCCTCCTTTTCCACTGCTAGTGTATCTTCCGCTGCGCCGCCCAAGATCCCCAGAACCTATTTGACATGCCAGGTGAGACGTTGCCATGCCGTGCTGCATCTGTTGTGCCTGGAAGCCAAGAGCCACACTGGCCCTGCACTCCTTTCAGCTTTGCGTTCACAGGCAGATCAGTGGCTAACACCGCCATGGCATGGCACACGTCTTAAACTTGGTCGTGCAGCGATTCGTTGTACAATACCCTGGGGTCCAGGACATCTTGCGGCAGGCAAGGAAAATCTTGGCCCATTTCAGAAGATCTTACACGGCCATGGCTCGCCTTGCTGACATTCAATGGTGGCACAATCTGCCGGTCAGACGTCTTATTTGTGATTGCCCGACGTGATGGAACTCAACCTTCTATATGCTTGATAGGCTGCTCCAGCAAAAACATGCAGTTAACGACTACCTGTATGAATTCTGTGGCAGAATAGGTTCTGGGGAGCATGTTTTTTTTTCACCGCGCCAGTGGCTGCTCACGCGTGAAACATGCAGACTTCTGCGGCCATTTGATGAGACCACCAAACTGGTCAGTCGCAGCCATGGAGCCATCAGTGACATGGTACCTTTTGCCTTCTTTATAGAGCGTGCATTGCATTGTGTCGTGTTGTTGTGCATGGACGGGGAGAGGAGAATGAGGAGGACAACATTATCCTGGATGATGAGCAGGAGCCAGGCCACCACACCGCTTCCAGTTTAGTGAAATGGGGGCCTTCATGCTCCAGTGTTTTAACAGGGACCCCCGTATAAAAAGCATAATGGTCAAGGACCTGTACTGGGTGGCAACGTACTTAGACCCCCGGTACAAACACAAAATGGCGGAAATGTTATCACCGTCACAGAGGGCTGTCAGAATGGAGAACTTCCAGGCCTTGCTTTGAGAAATGCTGCATTCTGCTTTTTCGTGCGCTGGCAGAGGAGGAATTCCCACTCCCAGAGAAAGAGTTGTGGGTACCAATCCAACAGCGCCTGCAAGAAGAGGGCGGTTTGAAGATGTGTTGGTGACTTCTGATATGAGGTCATTCTTTCAGCTGACCCATTGACAGGTCTCATCTGGATCCAGCATCAGGGAACGCCTAGACCGACAGATGTAAGACTACATTGGGTTAACGGCCTTGGACTACTGGGTGGGCAGGCTTAACCTCTGGCTAGAGTTTTCCCAATTTGCAATGGAACTGTTGGATTGCCCCTCGTCCAGTGTCCTGTCCGAAAGGACGTTTAGCGCAGCAGGGGGAATCGTGAACGATAAGCGCACTCACCTAGCCCAGGACAGTGTTGACTACCTCACATTTATAAAAATGAATGAGGCATGGATCTCGGAGGAATTCAACACATGTGACCAGTAGACCATGTATATGCATAACTCTATAAACGAATTATTTAATCGATTACACTGACCTTTTTTCTACCTTTGGCTGACTTCCTTGTACAAAAAAAGCACACGGTACTATATGCCCGTACACTCCTGTTTGTAGAGGTAGAGCGGTGTCATATTTTTGGGTCCCGCAGCGAGTTGCTGGTGTCAGTGCTCTCTATCTTGGTGCTGGTGTCAGTGCTCTCTATCACAGTGCTGGTGTCAGTGCTTTCTATCTCGGTGCTGGTGTCAGTGCTTTCTATCATGGTGCTGGTGTCAGTGCTCTATATCTCGGTGCTGGTGTCAGTGCTCTCTATCTTGGTGCTGGTGTCAGTGCTTTTTATCACGGTGCTGGTGTCAGTGATCTCTATCACGGTGCTGGCATCAGTGCTCTCTATCATGGTGCTGGTGTCAGTGCTCTCTATAATGGTGCTGGTGGCAGTGCTCTCTATCACGGTGCTGGTGTCAGTGCTCTCTATCTCTGTGCTGGTGTCAGTGCTCTCTATCTTGGTGCTGGTTTCAGTGCTCTCTATCACGGTGCTGGTGTCAGTACTCAGTCTCTATCGCGGTGCTGGTTTCAGACAGTGATGGAGATAGCAGTGGAGAAGTCAATCAGCAGGCAATGCCAGCACCATGGCTGAGGATCAGCACTGGACTGGCACTTCCGGACCACCGCAGTGGAGCCCTGCATAGGTGGGGGTAAGGGCCAGGCAGAGTGAGGGGCTCAAGCACAGGTTGGCACACTGGGACACTGGCACAGGAGTGCGCTGCCCTGACTGTGGCACTGATCATCTCCTGCACCCCCTTCATAGCCTGCCCTGACCTTGCCTCTCCTCCATGGCCTTCATGCGCTCCTGAATTGTCAAAATTTCACAGATAAAAAAAGAATGCTTGTCGTTGTCATTCCCAGATTCACTTAATACTTTTGTTATGTCAGTGTCCATGTTGTGGGACTATGTGTGCACAGCTAGTAAGTATTTTGTGGCTGAAAATATGACCTGCAGGGTTTTTAAGGTTCGCCTGCCATTAAAGTCAATGGGGTCCACCACAAACTTTGCGGTTCGCAAACTTTTGGCCGTGTCCGCAGTTTGCAAAACGTCCCGTCGGAAGTTCGTCCATCACTAATCCCAAAGATGCTCTATCGGGTTGAAGTCAGGGCTCTGTGAAGGACAGTCAAATTCCCCAACCCCAAACTCGCTCATCAATGTCTTTATGGACTTTGCTTTTGTGCACTAATCCAAATCATTTGGTGGAGGGGGGATTATGGGGGGGGTTGTTTTTCAGGGGTTGGGCTTGGCCCCTTAGTTCCAGTGAAGGGAACTCTTATGCCCCGTACACACGAGCGGACTTTTCGACATCCAAACTCCGACGGACTGAGTCCGTCAGACTATCCGATCGTGTGTGGGCTGCAACGGACTTTAGCTTAGCTAAAGTCTGACGGACTTTAGAAATGAAGCATGCTTCAAATTTTCCCGACGGAACTCCGCCGGACCCGGTCCCCTTCGAAAAATTCGCTCGTGTGTGTGCTACTCCGACGGACTAAAACCGACGCTAGGGCAGCTATTGGCACCTGTCTATGAACTTCCTACGTCGAATCCAGTCGTATGTCATCACGTTCGACTCCGTCGGAATTTGGTGTGATGGTGTGTGGTCAAGTCCGTTCGGTCGAAAAGTCCGCCAGAACTCCGTCGGAACTCCGGCGGAACTCCTTTGGAGGTCTGTCAGACTTAATCCCTCTCGTGTGTACGGGGCATTAAGGTGCCAGCATACCAAGACATTTTGGACAATTTCATGCTCCCAACTTTGTGGGAATAGTTCTGGGATGGCCCCTTCCTGTTCCAACATGACTGCACACCAGTGCACAAAGCAAGGTCCATAAAGACATGGACTTAGCAGTGGTGGTGGAAAACGAACTTCAAGTGCAAAAATTCACATTACAATAATAATTAAAACATATAGAATTTAGTGTAACAATCTAAAAAAAAAAATTCCAAAGTGCTATAATAGTGTGAACCTCCCAACTAAAAAGTTGTTGCACTTGAAGTTAATTTGTATTGCAATTATCTGTAGAGGGGTTTCCACCACCCCTGCTAAGTTTAAAAAAAGGTATGCCTTATGCCGCGTACACACAAGCGGACTTTTGAACATCCAAAGTCCGAAGGACTGAGTCCGTCAGACTATCCGATCGTGTGTGGGCTGCAACGGACTTTTGACTCGCCAAAGTCCGAAGGACTTTAGAATATGGAACATGCTTCAAATTTTTCCGAAGGAACTCCGCCGGACCCGGTCCCCTTCGAAAAATCCGCTCGTGTGTATGCTACTCCGACGGACTAAAACCGACGCTAGGGCAGCTATTGGCTACTGGCTATGAACTTCCTTATTCGAGCCGAGTCGTACGTCATCACGTTCGAATCCGTCGGAGTTTAGTGTGATCGTGTGTGGCCAAGTCCGCTCAGCCGAAAAGTCTGTCAGAACTCCGTCGGAATTCCAGCAGAACTCAGACGGAACTCCTTCGGAAGTCTGTCGGACATAAGTCCTCTCGTGTGTACGGGGCTTTAGTCTCATTTTAATGTGTTATACATGTGAAATCACATATCACTTGAAGTTAATCTGTATGGCAAATATCTATAGGAAGGGTTTCCACCACTCCTGCTTTTTTTCAGTTTGATGTGTATTATATGTGCAATTACTGTACATATCACACAGACCAGTATTGTAGTAATATTGAAGTTTATTCATATTTCCATAAAGAGGGTTCCACCATTATTGTTAAGTTATTGATTAGTAAGTTAGCGCTACACTTTATTTTGTGGTGTGGGAACACATAACAGTGCTTAGCAGCAAGGCTTTTATTGACACTTTTTTTATTTAACCTCCAGTAATTTATTGTAAATAGTACTGTGGTGATTATCTAGTATACTGTACTATAGACTGGCATGTGGCATTAATAAACATCAACTGATTTCAGTTGTGCCCCCCAGGCCAATGGACAATGTGCCTATCTATTGAGTTTATCTCCCCATCCCTGCACTCAGTGCACTGATGCGAACTGATGGGCAGCACTAATTGGCAGTGGTGATTGCCACTGATAGGCACCACTCATTGCCAGCACTGATGGGCACTGATTGGCAACACTGATGGGCACTAATAGCCACTATTTGGTGGCACTGATTGACACTGATAGGCAGCACTGATGGACAGCACTGATAGGTGGCACTGATTGGCACTGATAGGTGGCACTGATTGGTAGCACTAATGGCATTGATAGACTACACTGATTGACACTGATAGATAGCACTGATAGGCAGCACTGATTGGCACTGATATACAGCACTGATTGGCAGCATTTAATGGCACTGATTGGCAGCACTGATGGGCACTAATTGGCAGCACTGTTGGTCACTGATATGAAGCAATAATAGGTGGCACTGATGGGCACTGATAGGCAACACTGATTGACAGCACAAATGGGCACTGGCAGGCGGCACCGCTGGCACTGATATACAGCACTGATTGGCAGCACGGATTGACACTCATAGATACCACTGATAGGCACCACTGGTTTGCAACACTGATGGGCACTGAGGGCAACACTGATGGGCACTGGTTGGTGGCACTGATTGGCACTGATGTGCAGCACTGATGGGTGGTACTGATAGGCAGCTCCGATGGGCCCTGATTGGCACTGATAGTTTGCACTGATTGGTAGCACTAATGGCACTGATAGGCTACACTGACACTGATAGGTAGCCCTGATAGGCAGCACTGATTGGCACTGATATACAGCGCTGATTGGCAGTATTTAATGGCACTAATTGGCAGCACTGATGGTCACTGATATGAAGCAATAATTGGTGGCACTGATGGGCACTGATAGGCAACACTAATTGGCAGCACAGATGGGCACTGGCAGGTGGCACCTATAGGCAGCACTGGTGAGACTGATTGTCACTTATAGATGACACTGATAGGCACTAATGGGCGGCACTGATTGGCAGCATTTAATAGCACTGATTGGCAGCACTGATAGGCACTAATTGGCAGCACTGATGGTCACTGATATGAAGCAATAATAGGTGGTACTGATGGGCAATGATAGGCAACACTGATTGACAGCACAGATGGGCACTGGCAGGCGGCACCAATAGGCACCACTGATTGGCACTGATATACAGCACTGATTGGCAGCGCTGATTGACACTCGTAGATATCACTGATAGGCAGCACTGATTGGGGGCACTAATTGGCAGCACAGATGGGCACTGGCAGGTGGCACCTATAGGCAGCACTGGTGAGACGGATTGTCACTTATAGATGACACTGATAGGCACTAATGGGCGGCACTGATTGGCAGCATTTAATAGCACTGATTGGCAGCACTGATGGTCACTGATATGAAGCAATATAAGGTGGTACTGATGGGTAATGATAGGCAACACTGATTGACAGCACAGATGGGCACTGGCAGGCGGCACCAATAGGCACCACTGATTGGCACTGATATACAGCACTGATTGGCAGCGCTGATTGACACTCGTAGATATCACTGATAGGCAGCACTGATTGGGGGCACTGATTGGCAGCACTGATGGGCACTGAGGGCAACACTGATGGGCATTAATAGGTACTGGTTGGTGGCACTGATAGGCAGCACCGGTGGACCCTGATTGGCACTGATAGGTGGCACTGATTGGCAGCACTGATTGACACTGATATACAGCACTGATTGGCAGCATTTAATGGCACTGATTGGCAGCACTGATGGGCACTAATTGGCAGCACTGATGGTCACTGATATAAAGCAATAATAGGTGGCACTGATGGGCACTGATAGGCAACACTAATTGGCACCACAGATGGGCACTGGCAGGCGGCACCTATAGGCAGCACTGATGAGACTGATTGTCACTTATAAATGACACTGATATGCACTGATAGGCAGTACTGATGGGCAGCACTGATTGGCAGCATTTAATGGCACTGATTGGCTGCACTGATGGGCATTAATTGGCAGCACTGATGGTCACTGATATGAAGCAATAATAGGTGGCACTGATAAGCAACACTAATTGGCACCATGGATGGGCACTGGCAGGCGGCACCGATAGGCAGCACCGATGAGACTGATTGTCACTTATAGATGACACTGATAGGCAGCACTGATGGGCGGCACTTATTGTCAGCATTTAATGGCACTGATTGGCAGAACTGGTGGGCACTAATTGGCAGCACTGATGGTCACCGATATGAAGCAATAATAGGTGGCACTGATGGCCACTGATAGGCAACACGGATTGACAGCACAGATGGGCACTGGCAGACGGTACCGATAGGCACCACTGATTGGCACTGATATACAGCACTGATTGGCCGCACTGATTGACACTCATAGATACCACTGATAGGCACCACTGATTGGCAGCACTGAAGGGCACTGAGGGCAACACTGATGGGCACTAATAGGCACTGGTTGGTGGCACTGATTGGCACTGATCGGCAGGACTGATGAGCAGCACTGATAGGCAGCACCAATGGGCCCTGATTGGCACTGATAGTTGGCACGTATTGGTAGCACTAATGGCACTGATAGGCTACACTGACACTGATAGATAGCACTGATAGGCAGCACTGATTGGCACTGATATACAGCACTGATTGGCATCATTTAATGGCAATGATTGACAGCACTGATGGGCACTAATTGGCAGCACTGATGGTCACTGATATGAAGCAATAATAGGTGGCACTGATAGGCAACACTAATTGGCACCACAGATGGGCACTGGCAGGCGGCACCTATAGGCAGCACTGATGAGACTGATTGTCACTTATAGATGACACTGATGGGCACTAATTGGCAGCACTGATGGTCACTGATATGAAGAAATAATAGGTGGCACTGATAGGCAGCACTGACAGCACAGATGGGCACTGGCAGGCAACACCGATAGGCACCACTGATTGGCACTGATATATAGCACTGATTGGCAGCACTGATTGACACTCATAGATACCACTGATAGGCACCACCGATTGGCAGCACTGATGGGCACTGAGGGCAACACTGATGGGCACTAATAGGCACTAGTTGGTGGCACTGATAGGCAGAACTGATGGGCGGCACTGATAGGCAGCACCGATGGGCCCTGATTGGCACTGATAGGTGGCACTAATGGCACTGATAGGCTACACTGATTGACACTGATAGGTAGCACTGATAGGCAGCACTGATTGGCACTGATATACAGCACTGATTGGCAGCACCGATGGGCACTAATTGGCAGAACTGATGGTCACTGATATGAAGCAATAATAGGGGGCACTGATGGGCACTGATAGGCAACACTAATAGGCAGCACAGATGGGCACTGGCAGGCGGCACCGATAGGCAGCACTGATGAGACTGATTGTCACTTATAGATGACACTGATAGGCAACACTGAGTGGCAGCACAGATGGGCACTGATTGGCACTGATAAGCCACCCTGATTGACATCACGGATTGGCACTGATAGGTGGCACTTATTGACACTGATAGGCAACACCAATCGGCAGCAATGAAATGCGGCACTGATATGCGGCACTGATATGCGGCACTAATGGGCACTGATTGGTATAGATAGGTGGCACTTATTGGACGCACTGATTGGCACTGCTAGGCAACACTGATGGGTACTGATTGGCACTGATAGGTGACATTGGTTGGCACTGATTGGCTGCACTAATTGGCACTCATATGCAGCACTGATTGACACTGATTGGCACTAATAGGTGGCACTGTTTGAAAGCACTGATTGGCACTGATAGGTGGCACTGATTGGCACTGATAGGCAACACTAATTGATAGCACCGATGGGTACTGATAGGCAAAAATGATTGCCAGCACTGATGGGCAATGATGGGCAACACTGATCAGCAGCAATGATATGCGGCACTGATAGGCAGCGTTATTGGGCACTGATTGGCACCAATAGGTGGCACTGATTGGAAACACTAATTGACGCTGATAGGCAGCACTGATTGACACTGACAGGTGGCCCTTATTGGCACTGATGGGCACTGACAGGTGGCACTGATGGGCACTGATAGGTGACACCGATTAGCACTCATAGGTGTGCACAGCCTATTGCCTTTGGGCATGCACCCTAAAGCTCAATCACACATGCCTTTCTCTGCAACCTCAGCTGCATGGTACAGTGAATAAATTGGTCTTTGCTGAACGGCTTCTTGTTCATTCACAAATGGAAGCATAGTAAACATAGTTTACTATGCTTCAGTTATGAATAAACACAGTGAGTAAGTGTATTCACTGTTTTCATTTAGAAAAGGAACACACTGGTAAAAGACATATTTACCAACCCCTTGCCCCACTCCCTTTTCTAAAACATCCCCCGCAGCAGCTGGGAGGAAAGGAGAAAAGCCAGCAGCACTGTGGGATGGGGGCCAACAAGGGGGAAGTGGTACTGCATGTAGTGATTAGGGTGTGCCAGGGCACAGGTGGCACATCCCCTGTGCACACATATAGCAAAAGGATATTACCCGGATCAACTTTACATATAAATTAGTATCCAGTAATATTTTGTGCATTTAGAAAAGGATCCAGGCCTTTCTTAAAACAATCTGCTGAGCTGGCAAGAACCAGCTCTTGAGGGAAACTATTCCACATTTTAAGAGCTCTTACCATGAATAAGCCTTTCCGTATTTGGAGATTAAATCTATTTTCCTCCAGATGTAAAGATTGCCCCCTTGTCCTCTGTGATGACTTGAAAGTGACTATATGAACCACTTATGTATTTGTGCATGTTAATCATATCCCCCCTTATTATTAATAGAGTATTTGACAATAAATTGAGTAAATATTATATAACAGAGGGAATGAAGCTCAGAGGTATATATTCAAAACAATGTAAGCTATATATTGAACTATAATTTCTACAATATCAATAATACTTAAAAATGGTATGGTTTATAAGAGGAGTTATACTCTGAAATAAGTAATGCCACGTACACACAACTGGACTTTCCGACGGACTAGGTCCGACCGTCTTCCTGACGGACTTTTGGTGGAGGTCCGACGTACTTTCTGAACGAAACGGACTTGGCCACACACTACCGGACTAAGTCCATTCGTTTTGAATGTGATGACGTAAAAGGGACTAAACAAGGAAGTTCAATAGCCAGTAGCCAATAGCTGACCTTGCGTCGTATTTGGTCTACCGGACTAGCACACAGATGAACGGTTTTCCCGATTTTTAGTCTGTCGGACCTGAGTCCGTCGGATAGATTTGAAATATGTTTTATTTCTAAGTCTGTCTGACTTTTGGGGAAAAAAGTCAGCTGGAGCCCACACACGATCAAATTGTCCGTCGGATTCCGTTCCGCTAGACCAAGTCTGCTGGAAAGTCCAATCGTGTGTACGTGGCATTAGAGCTTCAAAATCATAATAGGTATATGTAGAAAAGAAAGGAGAGATGGGAAAAGAAGAAACAAAAAAAAAAAGAAGAGGCGTCCGCAGGGTCAAGCCGAGGGCTGCCACATTCACTGGAGTCCATATATGTATCCACTAACCCACTGGGTCGGCTACCATGGTAGTAGAACTTCTCTGCTAAATGTTGATGGTAAATAATTTACTATCCAGGGATGCCACACTTTTTAAAATTTGGAGAACGTGGAGGCGGAGCTGGCAAGCAAGGAGTATGGCCGCGTAAGACAACAGCTCCCGGCCAAACGGACATTCTGGAGCTCCATACAGTGACACAGGGCAGCAAACAGTGGCAGTTTCACATGCCGAAGAAAAGAAAAGACGGAACAGCACCCGGTAAGATGATGGATTTCTTCACACTGTCCGGCCGCCCTAGCAGCCAAGATGGTGCTGACGGCATGCAGGGATCTACATCTGTAAAAAAACAGAAAGCTCAGGCAAGCTGGATGGTGGAAAATGCTCCTAATCCCCAGTATATGCAGAGGCAGATGGGCTCTCAATCATCCTCCAGTTCAAACAGCCCTATTAAAGCAAAGCAGAGGTTTATGCAGCACTCACACTCAGCCACTGATGAAGGAGACCGGGGCAACGGCTTGGATGAGACATTAGAATTCCAGGACACCATAGCTGCCTTCCCTACAAATAACCAGCCTATCATGGACTCTACTTTAAAAGACAAGCTAGTGTCCCTCAGAAGTGCCATTCACACAGATATGCTGCAGCTCATGAAACAATGCAAAGCAGAGGTTAATGAAGTCAGGGCCAGGGTGACTCATATAGAAAATAAAATGGGGGAGTTCACTGAGACCTTTAACAGCATGGTGGATGCACACAATGAACACGAAGATGACATTGTATGGCTCAAAGCAAAGGTGACTGATCTTGAGGACCGTTCCAGAAGGAACAATATCCCTGAAACAGTCAAAAAATCAGAACTGACAGCATTCCTAACCACAATACTGAAAGAAGCCCTCCCTGACCTGCCTCTGGAGGAACTAGTCATAGACCGCATACACAGACTGCCCAAACCTAAACATATACCTGAAAAACTGCCTAGAGACACCATTGCGAGGATCAACTACAGAGTTAAAGAAAAGTTAATGTCTATCACAAGGCGGGCTGAAAATCTACCCGAGTGTATGCAAGGTCTATTCTTCTTTGCAGATCTGTCTGTGCATACAATGCAAAGGAGACATAATCTCATGACAATAACAAAACCTCTCAGAAACCACAAGATTCCTTACCGCTGGAATTACCCATCTAACCTGATAATCACCAAGGGGAATGGGAATTTTTGGTAACCACACTAGAAGATGGGATCTGATTACTGGAAAAGTGGAAAATCCTACCCAGCGAGGCAGAGGAGGACCATCCGTTATTAGATTCTCCTTCGGCATCCTCTAAATGACACTGTGGCAGAAGTTTATATAATGCCCTACCACCACTGCACATTTCAGCATACCCCGGATGTTCTAACCGGTGATGGAACATTGCTTCTTCACAGCCCAGATTCAGCAGGTCAAATCCCTGCTCAGATGTCGATTGAAATCGTAATTTTTTTAATACAGCGCACGGTTTTGCACAAACTTTTGTTGTTTGCTCCTATTCGGTTATCATAAGTTTGCTTTGTTCTTTTATTGGCTGATCTCGCTCTCTAGTTTGTTCTTTTATAGTCCAGTTTCACAAATAGTTTGCCAGTCCTAAGGGCAGCAGATGTAAGGACCCACACTACCAAGCGGAAGGCGCGTTACACAAGCAACTTCAGCGACTGGGTAAGACTTTTGCTGTTTAACGGAGGGCTACTGTCACAAATTCTCCTAATTAAGAGACAGCAGACCCAATTATGGCATTCAAAATCACTACCCTGAACGTCAATGGTTTAAATACCCCCCAAATAGACAGATGCTATGGAGGGAAGCGCGCACCCAAAACTGTGATGTTCGACCCCCGAATACCAAGTATCGAGGTTATACCGTATATTCTCATTAAAGCCTTTCTCCATTACTGGCCAGTAGGCGTTCCCTGCTTTTATTTCACACAGACTTATCAAATCCCACCATGCACAACTATATGATTTCTGGATCTGCTCAATCCTTCTATAAAAAGCCATGGGCTGTTTTTCTGGGTGCGGCAGGCCAGCAACCAAGCTAGCAGCATTCTTGGGAGTGAAAGTTACATACATCAGGGGGGCCCCCCGTGCTGCATTCTCCCCTGCATCAGGAAGTGTGTGAAAAAGGCTGTTGATCAAGCTACCCCTACATTGGTGAACCAAGAAACCCCAGACGATGACGACAATGTTTATGTAAGACTTGATGATGCCTATGATGACAGTTATGTGTTACGCTCTGTTACAGTCTGTGTGAAATAAAAGCAGGGGACACCTACTGGCCAGTAATGGAGAAATGCTTTAATGAGAATATACGGTATGACCTCGATACTTGGAATTCGGGGGTTGAATTTGTGGCCCAGTTGAAAACATGAGCTCAAGATCGCTTGGCAGATCAAGCGACCAGTATACAGGATATGACACAAGATAAGGGCGAAACAGTTGAGAAATTTCATACCAGAATTACACAAGTGTTCAATGACCTGGGGTTCAGCAAGCAGATCAAAGCACATGTGCAGATGCTGACTGCTGCCTTTGTCTCAGGTCTTAGGGAACCAATCCGGAAGGGTCTGCTTCTAGTATGACCAGAGTACAAGACAATGGAGAGTGATAAGTTGTTATTGGTGGCAAAGGGTTTAGAATCAGCACAGGGTAGTAAAAGAATTACTCCTCTCATGATGGTCTCTGGTACACCATATTTGGACCGCCCACCAAGACCAATGCCATGCCTCTGTTACAACTGGACTGTCATGCTGGAGGCACTGCTGAGATCAGACGAGAGCGGGCGCATTCAGGGTGGTGATGTTCTCCGTAAACAATAAACTCATTTTAAGGCCCAGAACTATCCACACTTATCGCATAAGCATTTTACCCATGCTTATTTTGCGAACGCTCCTTCTAAAAAGAGAGGAGTGGCCATTCTCATAAAACAAACAGTGACATTTAATTTTGTGTCCAGCATTTGTGACAAAGATGGCAGATATATTATGCTCAGAAATTAAAAGTATTATGCAGGGGTATCCACTCAGGGACTGATGTGTCTGCCCCTGCCCCCAGCGCTCATATATGTGATCAAATTGTTCCCACTTGGGGTTAAATCTCAATATCTCAGCTGCTATTATTTAAAAAACTATATCATATAAATCAATGTGATCGACCTGGGAAACCAAAAACAACCACTAACAGCGCTTGTACTGCATACTAATGAAACCATCAATTTCCTGTTTTTCACCGTGCAGTTCATTTAGATCAAATGCATTATTTTTAATAATCATTTAAAGAGCTTGTAACCCTAAACATAGAAAAAATCATATATAAAGGAAAACACTGTCCCGTGTTAATCAGTCCAGCATCAACATCCTATTATGACAGAGTCCTTCACACTCTTTTTTTGCATCATTATAGTATATATCATACGATCTATCTTCCCAAATGTGTGGATATCCGTGGGTGGAGTCCTACACCTTTACCACATTTTCACCGCTGTGTATGTCCACTCGACGCCCTCTGAAGACGTAATCACGAAACGTGTCAGGGTGTGGTCACGCAAGCAGTGAGGGGGAACAGGAGCCGACAAGGACCCGGGTCTCCACACGTAAGCTACGACGCATGAGAGCTTCAGCCTGACGGTGAGGCGCTTGTTTGGCACAACTGACACCCTGGTTCTATATGCTTTTAACAGTATTTTTTAATGTAAGCGCATTTTGTAAAAGGGGGGTAGGGCATTACCATTAATAAAAGATACTACGCTATATCAGACCCCTTGCATTTCTTACATGTCCGCATCCAATGAGTGAGACCCAAACGGAGCACACAGGATTATACAGCGGGATCCTTCACAGCAGACATAGGCTTAAAAAAGACTATTGTCTGGTAAGCGGCCATCTGAGTGGACATACACAGCGGTGAAAATGTGGTGAAGGTGTAGGACTCCACCCACGGATATCCACACATTTGGGAAGATAGATCGTATGATATATACTATAATGATGCAAAAAAGAGTGTGAAGGACTCTGTCATAATAGGATGTTGATGCCGGACTGATTAACACGGGACAGTGTTTTCCTTTATATATGATTTTTTCTATGTTTATGGTTACAAGCTCTTTAAATGATTATTAAGATATATTATGCTAACTTGCAGGATTAACAATGCAGATTATACCATAATTAATGTATATACTCCAAGTACAAGGAAGTTAAGATTTTTGAACAAGCTAGGGAAAAAATCTAAAAACGCAGCTCTGGCTATGTGATCATGTGTGGCGATTTTAATGCTATATCTGATCAACAGCTGGACATATCAAACACAAAAAACAAAAAGGGGTTTAGAGCAACCTTGTCCAATTTCAAAGCTATAGTCAACCTCTTAAATGTGTAGAGATGCCAACACTTCACAGAGAGGGATTTCACCTTCTTTTCCCAGGTCCACTTATCTTATTCTAGAATAGATATGTTTTTGGTCGACAAGTTCTTATTACAGAAGATTAAAAGTTCAGACATAGGCACCATGACATGGACTGACCATGCTCCAGTATCTATAACTGTGGGGAGCCATAGTTCAGCAACCCGAGCAAACAGATGGAAAAAAAACATACACTTCTTCACAGACCCAGTACTCCCAGAGGACATTCAAAACTCACTAACAGAGTACTTTAGTGTAAAATACACAGAGGATGTAGATCCATTTGTCTTGTGGAACGCACACAAGGAGTTTATGAGGGGTATACTGCTCAAAAAAAGTGCCTTATTAACCACTTGACCACTGGGCACTTAAACACCCTTAATAACCAGATCAATTTTCAGCTTTCGGTGCTCTCACATTTTGAATGACAATTACTCAGTCATGCAACACTGGACCTATATGAAATTGTTGTTCTTTTTTTCACACAAATGGAGCTTTCTTTTGGTGGTATTTAATCACCGCTCGGTTTTTTATTTTTTGTGCTATAAAAGAAATAATACAGAAAATTCTGTAAAAAAATGAATTTTTCTTTGTTTCTGTTATAAAATTTAACAGATTAGTAATTTTTTCTTCATAAATTTTGGCCAAAATTTATACTACTACATATCTTTGGTAAAAATAAGTACAAATTGGTGGATATTATTTGGTCTTTGTGAAAGTTATAGAGTCCACAAGCTATGGTGCCAATATCTGAAAATTGATCACACCTGAAGTACTGGCGGCCTATTTCAATTCTTGAGACCCTAACATGCCAGAAAAGTAAAAATACCCCCCAAATGACCCCTTTTTGGAAAGAAGACATTCCAAGGTAAGTAAGAGGCATGATGAGTTTTTTGAAGTTGTAATTTTTTTTCTTTGCAAAATCAAGATTTTATTTACTTTTTTTTTTTCACAAAATTGTCATATTATCAGTTTATTTCTCACACACAGCATATGCATACCACAAATTACACCCCAAAACACATTCTGCTATTACTCCCGAGTATGGCGATACCACATGTGTGAGACTTTTACACAGTGTGGCCACATACAGAGGCCCAACATGCAGGGAGCGCCATCAGGCGTTCTGGAGCACCCAGGACAATTCTGACATTTCTCTCCTACATGTAAAAATCATCATTTATTTGCTGGAAAATTACATAGAATCCCAAAACATTATATATGTTTTTTTAGCAAACACCCTGGAAAATACAATGGTGGTTGTTGCAACTTTTTATCTCGCACGGTATTTGCGCAGCAATTTTTCGAATGCTTTTTTTTTGGAAAAAAAACTGTTTTGTGCTTAAAAAAAAAACACAGTAAAGTTAGCCCAATTTTTGCATAATGTGAAAGATGAAGCTACGCTGAGTAATTAGATACCTAACATGTCACTCTTCAAAATTGCACACACTCGTGGAATGGCGCCAAACGTCGCTACTTAAAAATCCCCATAGGCGACTAATTACATTTTTTTTACTGGTTATATGTTTTGAGTTACAGAGGAGGTCTAGGGCTAGAATTGATGCTCTTGCTCTAACGTTCGCAGCGATACCTCACATGTGTGGTTTGAACACCGTTTTCATATGTAGGCGGGACTTACGTATGCGTTACCTTCTGCATGCGAGCACATGGGGACAGGGGCGCTTTAAAAAAAAAAAAAAATTATTGTTCATTTTACTTTATTTATTTTAGTTTGACATTTTTTTCCCCCCAAAAAATTTTTTTGATCACTTTTATTCCTATTACAAGGAATGTAAACATCCCTTGTAATAGGAATATGGTATGACAGGTCCTCTTTACAGTGAGATATGGGGTCAATAAGACCCTGCATCTCACCTCTAAGCTGGGAAGTCTGAAAAAAAAAAATATTCTGGCTTTGATCGTATTGGTGAGTCGGTAGAAGCACTGGAGGGCGGCGGGAGGGGGGGTATGTCTATGGCTGGGTATTGCAGGGTATCACCAACTATGGCTGGGTATGGCTGGGTATCTCAGAGTATGGCTGGGTATCTCAGAGTATGGTGTTGCAGAGTATTGCGTTGCAGAGCATTGCAGGGTATTGGCGGGTGTTGCAGAGCATTGCAGAGTGTTGCAGGGTATTGGCGGGTGTTGCAGAGCATTGCAGAGTGTTGCAGGGTATTGGCGGGTGTTGCAGAGCATTGCAGAGTGTTGCAGGGTATTGGCGGGTGTTGCAGAGCATTGCAGAGTGTTGCAGGGTATTGCAGAGCAATGGCAGGGAATTGAAGGGTTAAATTTCGGTGAGCAGCGATGTGGGTACTGCAGATGCAGCCCACAGCGCTGCTGACACCGATTTCTTCCCCCTCCGCTGTACCGATCGGTACAGAGAGGGGAGGGAGGAACCGGCGTCATAACATGACGCCGGTTTGTTTACAAGTGATCACTCCGTCATTTGGCGGAGTGATCACGTGGTAATCGGCTGCGATGAGTGGCCGTTTACCGTGATCCGTGATGCGCCGGGTCCAGTGGATGCTCTCGTGTGCGCGCCCCAGGGGGCACGCGAGAGCAGAATTCTGGAAGGCCGTTAATTAACGACCTCTCAGAGTTAAACAACCGCCCTGAAGCCGTTAATCGGCAATGGGCAGTTGTTAAGTGGTTGAGGAGGAAGAGGGGACAGCAGATTGAAACCATTTTAAATGACATCTCGAACCTAGAGGCCCAAAATAAAAAATCACCTACAGCAGACATAAGTAACAAATTAGCCAAAGCGCAAAATGACCTTTGAGCCTTACTATTATCATACCGTACGCAAAATATTGATAAACCTAAAGCTAACTTTTACACTCATGGCAATAAAGAAGGTAAAATTTTGGCAAACCAAATCAAAGAGAAAATTATTAAACAAAGAATCTCACACCTGTATCACCTCAACAATGGATCCAAATTATTTAACCCTAAAGAAATAGTGGATGCATTTAGTTGCTATTATGGAAATCTTTACAATTTGAAAGACAACACAGACATACCCCAACCAATCCCAGAGCTCATAGAGTGATTTCTCCAGGATATGTACTTACCCACGCTAAGTTCAGTGGAGGTAGCCGAGCTGAGCACTCCATTTTAGGTCCCAGAAATTATGGAAACCATAGCCAAGTTACCATGTAATAAATCCCCAGGGTCTGATGGGTATTATTCAGAATGCTATAAATTCTTTCTCCAATAAAGGCTCCAAGTCATTGCTCCATGTTCCAAGCCACTGTCTCCTCTGCCTCATTTCCATCAGAGATGCTGCAGGCCACGGTTATAACACTGCCTAAACTAGGGAGGGAGCCGGACAGAGCACAGAATTACAGGTCTATATCTCTTTTAAATATCGATTTGAAAGTATACGCTAAACTTCTGGCAAACAGAATAGCTCATCTGCTTCCCACACTGATTAAACCAGACCAGGTGGGCTTTGTGGCTGGTAGGCAAGCTACAGATGCCACAAGAAGAATTCTAAACGTAATCCATTCAGCGAGCAACAACAACCAGCCCTCAGTTCTCCTGTCATTGGATGCTGAAAAGGCCTTTGACAGGATCCACTGGGGCTATCTATCTAGGGACCTAGAAAAATTCAGATTCTCGGGTCATATATATTCAGCCATAACAGCTCTATACACCAGTCTGTATGCCAATGTATACACTGAAGGCCTTTTCACCAAACAATTTTTGATTACGAATGGTACAAGACAGGGGTGCCCCTGATCTTTGACCTCATAATGGAGCCTCTGGCTGAAAAAAATTAGATTTCATCCCCAAATTACAGGTATTCACTTAGAGAAAGAAATACACATCATAACATTGTTCGCAGACAATGTGATTCTGTCGCTTTCCAATCTGGCTCTCTCTCTCAGGGCAATTCATGACATATTGGATGAGTTCAAGGTGGTTTCCTATTACAAGGTTAATGCATCTAAGTGCAGTATTTTAAGCATTGTAGTAGACCACAAAACAAAGACCAAGATTCAAGGCTCCTTACCATACCCTTTGGCGAATGGTTCTATAAAATATTTAGGCATCACACTAACCAACCCGTTATCACACCTATAAAAATGCAACTTCAAACCTCTACTAACCAGTTTCGTACAGGAAATGAATAGGCTTAAGAAATGTTATCTTTCTTGGTCAGGCAGATTAGCAGCATATAAAATGCTAGTGCACTTGCAGACCACTCACAGACCTACGTGCACTCGCAGACCTACGTGCACTCGCAGACCACTCGCAGACCTACGTGCACTCGCAGACCTATGTGCACTCGCAGACCACTCAGAGACCTACGTGCACTCGCAGACCACTCACAGACCTATGTGAACTTGCAGACCTACGTGCACTCGCAGACCACTCGCAGACCTATGTGCACTCGCAGACCTATGTGCACTCGCAGACCACTCAGAGACCTACGTGCACTCGCAGACCAACATGCACTGTCAGACCACTCACAGACCTACGTGCACTCGCATACCTAAATGCACTCGCAGACCACTCACAGACCACTCGCAGACCTACGTGCACTTGCAGACCACTCACAGACCTACGTGCACTCGCAGACCTACGTGCACTCGCAGACCACTCGCAGACCTACGTGCACTCGCAGACCACTCAGAGACCTATGTGCACTCGCAGACCACTCACAGATCTATGTGAACTCGCAGACCTACGTGCACTCGCAGACCACTCGCAGACCTACGTGCACTCGCAGACCACTCAGAGACCTACGTGCACTCGCAGACCACTCACAGATCTATGTGAACTCGCAGACCTACGTGCACTCGCAGACCACTCGCAGACCTATGTGCACTCGCAGACCTATGTGCACTCGCAGACCACTCAGAGACCTACGTGCACTCGCAGACCAACATGCACTGTCAGACCACTCACAGATCTACGTGCACTCGCAGACCTACATGCACTCGCAGACCACTCACAGACCACTCACAGACCTACGTTCACTCGCAGACCTACGTGCACTCGCAGACCATTCGCAGACCTATGTGCACTCGCAGACCACTCAGAGACCTACGTGCACTCGCAGACCAACATGCACTGTCAGACCACTCACAGACCTACGTGCACTCGCAGACCTACATGCACTCGCAGACCACTCACAGACCACTCGCAGACCTACGTGTACTTGCAGACCAATGTGCACTCGCAGACCTATGTGCACTCGCAGACCTACGTGCACCTTCTTCCCCCCTATTGGTAGCATTGACTATGCCCTTGTTTGATCATCATTGCATGGTTGTTACTATAACATGTGACAGAGGTCGCGCTTGGCACTTGGGACATTGTAGGCTATTGTCCTTGGACACTGCTCAGGTGCACGGACCATCTCATGCCCGCTCCCGATTGGCTAATTGCTTATGCCGAATGGGTAGGGGGTTTAAAATGCTGCCGTTTTGTGTTTTCATTGTTGGCTTTCTTGGCTCTAATGTATCTGTTAGTACTGTGCAAGGTAAAAAAATACTTTATTTTAGGAATTTTAACAATATTATCAATATGTCATTGTCTCTTTTTTATTTTTATTTTTCTTTCTTGTCAAGTTTTTATAGGCATCCCTTATAGGCCCTCTGCAGCAAATAACAGGGCTGAGTGTGATTGCCATTTCCAGCTGCCTGATTGCACCTGCCTGGCCCCGGGGGACTGACAGGGTATGTGGGGGGTTGTGGGTACTTTGATGATTTTTTCATCATATGGCAGGACCCTCTCTTCCTCTTCCCCCTCCCCCTCTTTCTCTCCGCCCTCCCCCTTTCTCTTCTCCCTTCCCCTTCCTCCCCCTTCCCCCCTTACCCCCTATGGTTGGGTTTGGGACTTATGGGTAGAAATTAAACAGGACTTTGATTACTATGCTGATTAGGGATAAGCCGAACACCCTGTTCGGTTCGCACCAGAACCTGCGAACAGACCTAAACTTCGTGTGAAGTTTAGAATCCTATTAAAGTCTATGGGACTCGAACGTTCACAATCTAAAGTGCTAATTTTAAAGGGTAATATGCAAGTTACTGTCCTAAAAAGTGTTTGGGGACCTGGGTCCTGCCCCAGGGGGCATGGATAAATGCAAACAAAAGTTTTAAAAACGGCCGTTTTTTCAGGAGCAGTGATTTTAATAATGATTAAAGTGAAACAATAAAAGTGTAATATTCCTTTAAATTTCGTAGCTGGGGGGTATCTATAGTATGCCTGTGAAGGAGCGCATGTTTCTGGTGCTTAGAACTGTCCCTGCACAAAGTGTCATTTGTGCAGGAAAAAAAGTCTTTTAAAATCACTTGCGGCTATATTGTCGGGTCCCGTAATACAGAGAACACTCAATGAGTGTTCTCTGTATTAGCCGACAATTCATTCATTCATTGATAAAAAAAAAAAAAAAGCGTGGGGGTTCCCCTAAATTCAATTACCAGGCCCTTCAGGTCTGACATGGATATTAAGGGGAACCCCGTGTCAAATGAAAAAAAAAATTGACGTGGGGGTCCCCCTAAATATCCATACCAGACCCTTCAGGTCTGATATGGATATTAAGGGGAACCCCGCATCAAATTAAAAAAAAAAATTGACATGGGGTCCCCCTAAAAATCCATATCAGACCCTTTATCCGAGCACGCAACCTGGCAGGCCGCAGGAAAAGAGGGGGGACGAGAGAGCGGCCCACCCTTCCTCCTGAACCGTACCAGGCCACATACCCTCAACATTGGGAGGATGCTTTGGGGGTCTGTGACCCCTCAAAGCACCTTATCCCCATGTTGATGAGGACAAGGGCCTCATCCTCACAACCCTGGCCGGGGGTTGTGAGGGTCTGTGGGCGGGGGGGCTTATCAGATATTGGAAGCCCCCTTTAACAAGGGGACCCCCAGATCCCGCCCCCCCTGTTTGAAATGGTAAGGGGGTACAAAAGTACCCCTACCATTTCACAAAGAAAGTGTAAAAATGGTTAAATAAGACAAACACACTTTTGAAAAATTCCTTTATTAAAAATAAAAAAATAAAAAAAAGATTCCAGCGCTGCTAATCCACTCTTGCTATCCAACGACGAATCTCCGGGGTCCAGCGATGGATGATCATATCCAGCGAGGGGGATCTCTCAGTCCAGCGCTGTCCATACATCCGTCTTCTGTCTCCATTGCAGAGACACTGCGGAGATCCCAGCGCTGACGTTTCTTATATTAGGAGGGCGGGGCCACCCGTCACCTGACCCCGCCCCCTCTGACGCTGGTGAAGGGAGCCAGGGGTTCCCCAGTGACATATGGGTGACCCCGCCCCCTCTGATGTAACGGAAACCTGCGTTACATCGGAGGGGGCGGGGTCACCCACACGTCACTGGGGAACCCCTGGCTTCCCTCTCCAGCGTCAGAGGGGCAGGGTCAGGCGACGGGTCCTCTCTGAAACCTGCTCTGAGAGGAACGAAGGTGTAGAATTAGGTGTGTCACAGCCAAGTGCTTCCGGGAAGCTAGCGGTACACCCACGTCCGATTATAGCAGGCAAATGTCCCTGCCCCAGCTGCTGGACCGGCGAAAGAAGTTCACTCCCAGCCATCCACATGCCCAGCGGTTGAATGCTAGCTTGGCTAAATTCCTAGCACTTCAACTGCTGCCTTTTCAGTTGGTAGACTCGGCCCCCTTCCGTGAGTTTGTACAATGTGCGGTTCCTCAGTGGCAGGTCCCCGGCTCTCTACCAGCATGTGGAAGGCAATGTCCTTGCCTCGCTGGACAGGGCGGTCAGCGGTAAGGTGCATATTACTGCTGACTCGTGGTCCAGCAGGCATGGGCAGGGACGTTACCTGTCTTTCACAGCCCATTGGGTCACTCTTCTGGCAGCTGGGAAGGATGCAGGACAAGGTGCAGTAGTGTTGGAGGTTGTTCCGCCACCACGCCTCCAAAATGCTACTATTGGTTGTGACACACCTCTCTCCTCCACCCCCTCCTCTTCTTCTTCCTCCATGGTCTCTTTCAGTGCTCTGTCCTCAGAACCAGCGGTGCTCCGTAGGCGTTTCAGGGGCTACGCAAGTACGCAGGCAAAACTATGCCATGCCGTGCTTGCGCTGGTTTGTTTGGGGGACAGGAGCCACACTGGGGCGGATGTTTTGTCAGCTCTGCAGGGGCAGGCCGAGAGGTGGTTGACGCCACGCCAGCTTAAGCCAGGAATGGTGGTTTGCGACAATGGCACCAACCTCCTCTCCGCCCTCCGACAGGGACAACTGACCCATGTGCCCTGTGTAGCTCACGTCCTTAACCTGGTGTTGCAGCGGTTCTTGGGCAGGTACCCCGGCTTACAGGATGTACTGAAGCAGGCCAGGAAAGTCTGTGTGCATTTCCGCCGATCATTTAATGCCTGTGCTTGGCTGGCTGAGCTTCAAAAGGAGTTGAACCTGCCCAAGAACCGCCTTATATGTGACATGCCCACCAGGTGGAACTCAACGTTGGCCATGCTGCAGCGGCTGCACACGCAGCAGAGGGCCATCAATGAGTACCTGTGCGACTACGGCACCAGGACAGGGTCAGGGGAGCTCGGTTTTTTCTCACCACGCCAGTGGGGCATGATCAGGGATGTATGCACTGTCCTGTCACCGTTTGAGGAGGCCACAAGGATGGTGAGCAGTGACAGTGCATGCATCAGTGACACTGTACCTCTTGTCCACCTCTTGGAGCATATGCTGCGTGGAATAATGGACAGGGCACTTGAGGCAGAACAGAGGCAGGAAGAGGAGGACTTCCTTGCCTCTCAAGGCCCCCTTTATCCAGACAGTGTTCCTGCTGTGCCACCCATCACACAGGAAGAGGATGAGGAGGAGGAAGAGGAGGAGGAGGATGATTGTGTCAGCATGGAGGTGGAAGCTGGCACTCAGCATCAGCAGCAGCAGCAGCAGTCTTGTAGGGATGATTTACAGTCCCAAGAAACACGTGGACTTGTACGTGGCTGGGAGGAGGTAGCTGCAGATCACGTTGCCCTTAGTGACCCAGAGGACTCCGGACCGAATGCCTCAGCTAACCTATGATGCATGGCCTCCCTGATCCAGCAAAGCCTGCGGAAGGATCCTTGTATTCTTCGGATCAAGGAGAGGGACCATTACTGGCTGGCCACTCTCCTTGATCCACGGTACAAGGGTAAGGTTGCCGACCTTATCTTGCCATTGCAGAGGGAGCAGAGGATGAGACATCTTTGGGAGGCCTTGCAGAAAGGTCTGTGCAACGCGTTCCCAGAGACTGGGAGGTTACAAACGCCTGGTCCTGGACAACGTGTTGCTGAGGCATCGGTCAGAAGGCGCGGTGGAGAAGGTGGCCGTCTGACTGATGCTTTCAGACAATTTTTTAGTCCGCAGCCCCAAGTTATGATCGGTTCCAGCAACCATCGCCAGCGTCTGATTTACATGGTGCAGGAATACCTAGGGGCAAGGTCAGACTTGGACACCTTTCCCACCGAAAATCCTCTGGCTTACTGGGTCTTGAGGATGGATCACTGGCCAGAGCTTGCACAGTATGCAATTGAGCTACTGGCCTGTCCTGCATCCAGCGTTCTTTCGGAACACACCTTCAGTGCTGCTGGTGGCTTTGTTACAGGGTGCACCTGTCCACCGAATCAGTTGATTGACTGACCTTCATCAAGATGAATCAGTCTTGGATCACCCACAGCTACCAAGCACCTGAAGCTGATGTAACCGAAATTTTTTTTTTTTAAATATCACATCCCTTCAAGACTGCCTATGCTGATGCTGAGTGACTGTCCTGTTATGTTGATTGTCTATCCTCTTCCTCCTCCGCTGATATGTTGGAAGAACATTTCTGGTTCTGGGTGATGCCATTAGCCCAATTTTTCTGCCCCTGTTTAACAGGGGCATTTAAGTACAATTTTTGATGCAATGCTTTGCAGCAGGGCTAATTACTGCAATAAAACTAGAGTATATGGGAGAAGTTGCAGTGTCGTGGCACCAGCACCAGTGCCTAAGGCCCAACTAGAGTACAGTGGTGTGAAAAAGTGTTTGCCCCCTTCCTCATTTCCTGTTCCTTTGCATGTTTGTCACACTTAAGTGTTTCGGAACATCAAACCAATTTAAACAATAGTCAAGAGTCACTTTGAGGGCTTACAATGTTGTGGCAAAACCAACACTTTGTTCCGCCATTTCTGCAGAGCATATAGGGCAGGCCCCTACTTTCAAACATCCAACTTACAAACATCTCCTACTTGCAAACGGAAGGAGACAACAGCAAGTGAGATGAAAAAAGATGGACGACAAAACAAATTATACAGGGGTGATAACCCTTCCCTATGTTTTCCAAAAAGCTTAAAAATAGTTTTTTTGACTGGAGCTACACTTTAAAAATGTACCAGTTGAAAATTACAAACAGATTCAACTTAACACAACAAACCTACACAGTCCCTGTCTTGTTTGCACCGCCTGTGTTCTGAGTATATAGGGCCTGGGGGCCACACGCATTTCCTTTTTTTAATATGTGTACAGGGTTCCCTGGGCAAGGAGGGCTACCCATGCCATTTTTCTCAATGGTTTTCAACCATATTGCAGGAACCAGATATAACATTAAAACCGCAAGCAGTTTTCAATGATGTTATTTCTGTTTAATGTCATTTTATGCAGGGACTGTTCTAAACACGGGAAACACGTGGCACTTCACAGGCATACTACAGACACCCCCCAGGCACCATATTTAAAGGAATATTTCACTTTTTTTTTCACTTTAATCATCATTAAAATCAGTGCTCCTGCCAAAATGGCCATTTTTAAAAACATTTTAGGCATTGACCCATGTCCCCTGGGGCAAGAGCCAGGTCCCCAAACCATTTTTAGGACAGTATCTTGCATATTAGCCGTTAAAATTAGCACTTTTAATTTCGAACGTTCGAGTCCCATAGACGTCAATGGGTTCTAAAGTTCGTTCGAATTTGTGGTCCGTTCGAAAGTTCTGGTGCGAACCGAAGCGGGGGGTGTTCGGCTCATCCCTACCCCTGGGGCAGGACCCAGGTCTCCAAACACTTTTTAGGACAGTAACCTGCATATTACCCTTTAAGATTAGCACTTTAGCTTTTCGAATTTGCTGCGAACGGCCCAAATTGTTCACTGTTCGCTGAATAGGCGAACAGGCAATGTTCGAGTCGAACATGAGTTCGACTCGAACTCGAAGCTCATCCCTAATGCTGATCAATCGTTCAGTGATATATACTATGCTGTTAGGTATGTGTATATTCTGTTTATATGAAAAAAAAATTCTTGTAATTGTTCTCTTTTTTCCTTTTTAGAGTCAAAATTATTTTCTGTTATATTCTATCCCCTCTGATGAAGCCAATGTTTTGGCAAAACTAGTAGGGAAGAATTGACCTGCTACTACCATTCAACATCTTTGGTGACTGTCAACAGAATAACGGTATAGTGCTAAATTTCTATACTGTGGTTCTAATTTTTGTATTGTTTGGTTTTTAAACTTAATATAATTAAAATTAGATTTTTTTATTATACTATTTGTGCTTAATTGAAGTCCCTTCCCTATGCTCTGTATTTTAAATAAATAATAGACACATTTTGTGATGACATCCCCCTACCTCAATTCCAGTTATGGTATGGTCAGATCTGATATGTTGGGCAAGTGGTTCTATAAGAAGGGTAAATAATAGGGGCGATAGCGGACACCCCTGTCTGGTGCCTTTTTCAATATTAAAAAAAATCTGATTTCTAACCTGCATATTTAACATATGCTTTGGGCTTATTATATAATACCCTGATCCAGTTTGTACAATTTGGGCCAAAACCCCACTTCTGTAATGTGTATTGCATGTAGGGCCAGGATATAGAATCAAACTCCTTTTGCGTGTAGAGTGAGAGAAAGCAGGAGGGAATGCAAAGTGATTTGGTAATTTGCACTAAAAGGACTGCTCGTCGTACATAGTTACATAGTTATGTAGTAGGTGAGGTTGAAAAAAGACACAAGTCCAACCTATGTTTGTGATTATATGTCAGTATTACATTGTATATACCTGTATGTTGCATTCGTTCGTTCTTGAAACTATCAATGCCCCTCGCTCAGACCACCACCTCTGGAAGGGAAAACCACATCCTTGCCACTCTTACAGTAAAGAACCCTCTACACAGTTTAAGGTTAAACCTCTTTTATTCTAATTTTAATGAGTGGCCACAAGTTTTTTTAAACTCTCTTTTGCAAAAAAGTTGTATCCCTATTTTGGGGTCACCAGTATGGTATTTGTAATTTGAAATCATATCCCCTCTCAAGCGTCTTTTCTCCAGAGAGAATACGTTCAGTGCTCTCAACCTTTCCTCATATCTAATATCCTCCAGACCCTGTATCAGCTTTGTTGCCCTTCTTTGTACTCACTCCATTTCCAGTACATCCTTCCTGAGGACTGGTGCCCAGAACTGGACAGCATACTCCAGGTGCAGCCAGACCAGAGTCTTGTAGAGCGGGAGAATTATCGTTTTATCTCTGGAATTGATCACCTTTTTAATGCATGCCAATAATCTGTTTGCTTTGTTAGCAGCAGCTTGGCATTGCATGCCATTACTGAGCCTATCATCTACTAGGACTCCAGGTCCTTTTCCATCCTAGATTCTCCCAGAGGTTCTCCCCCCAATGTATAGATTGCAGTTCCTATTTTTTCCACCCGAATGCATTATTTTAAATTTTTCTACATTGAACCTCATTTGCCATGTAGTTTCCCACCCCATTAATTTGTTCAGATATTTTTGCAAGGTTTCCACATCCTCTGGAGAAGTTATTGCCCTGCTTAGCTTAGCGTCGTCCACAAATGCAGAGATTGAACTGTTTACCCCATCCTCCAGGTCATTTATGAACAAATTAAATAGGATTGGTCCCAGCACAGAACCCTGGGGGACCCCACTGCCCACCCCTGACCATTCCCAATACTCCACATTCATCACCACCCTCTGAACTCGCTCTTGTAGGCAGTTTTTAATCCATGTGCTCACCCTATGGTCCATTCCAATGGACCTTTTTTTGTACTGTAAATGTTTATGGTGAACTGTGTCAAATGCTTTTGCTAAATCCAGATACACCACATCTATGGGCCTTCCTTTATCTAGCTGGCAACTCGCCTCCTCATAGAAGGTTAGTCGATAGGTTTGGCAAGAATGATAAAACCAACTTGATCATGATTTAGAAGTGTGCCAATTAATCTATTATGACGGGATGCTAAAAGTTTTGCAAGAATTTTGATATCTAAGTTTAGCATGGAAATAGGTTGGTAGATAGTACAAGAAGTATCGTCAGAATGGGGTTTAGGAATCATACAAATGATCGCCATTAAGGATTCTTGTCTAAATTATTTATTTAAGTAAATCATTGAATGCCTCTGCCAATGTAGGGGAAATAGAGTCTGAAAAGGTGCGGTAGTATAGTGCAGAATAACCTTCTGGTCCTGGTCTTTTGTTGATTTTTAATTCTTTGATGGCCTTTGCTACATCCTCTGCCGTGATAGGTATATCAAGTTGTGCTTTTTGTGAATCAGTTAGTTCAGGTAGATTAATTTGTGAGAAAAAAGAATCTGCTTTGTTAGAATAAAATGTGTTTGACTCCGTGTATAGAGCAGTTAAGTGGGAACGAAATTTATGAATAATTTTAAGGGGGTTACTTGTATATATACGCTTTTAGATAGTTTTAACCTAATTGGTTTAAATTATTTATTTAGAGTGCATGCCAGAAATGTGCCGTGCTTATTAGATTTCATGTAGAAGGCATGGCGGAAACAAAGCAGTAATTTATCAGATGAGTCTGTAAAATAGATCATATTCCAGGTGTGCCTTCTCTAAATTATTTTTAGTAGTTGGGTTAGGATTATTTTGAAAAGCTAAGAAAAAAGAGTTAAATTGTGTTTCTAATCTTCATGCAAGATTTCTACATTCTTTTTTAAGTATCCTATACTATTGCTGAAATGTTCCTCTCAAGACCGGTTTGTGAGCTTCCCAAAGTGTTATTGGGGAAATTTCTGGACTTTTATTGAGCGTTAGATACTCTTTCAAGGCATGTTCAATTGTGTGGTAATATAAAGGGTGTTTAAGTAATATCTCTGGTAGATACCATGTGTTATCTTGTGTTTTAGGTATGGTTTATGCAATGGTGGTTAGGACTGCATTGTGATCTGACCATGGAATGGGGATTATTGTTGATGAGAGAATTTCAGGTATCATTCCTGTGGTTAGGAACATGTGGTCGATATGACTAAATGTTTGGTGAGGGTGTGAAAAGTAGGTGTCATTTCATTTTGTTGGGTTATTTTTTCTCCATGAATTGATTAGATTGTGTTTGGAAAGGAGTTGAGAGAGAGATATTTTAGAGTGATTTTCAGAGTGGAGTATAAAGTGCTTTGTCCAGAAATGGGAGGAGGACCTAATTGGAATCACTACATACAATAATTGTTCCCAGTCTATGTGCATTGACTACTTGTAAGAGATGTGTTAAGAATGGAATTGGCTGTTTGTTAGAAGCAAAAATGTCCAAAATGTGTCCCATAAGGATTAGATATCATCCTTCCGGATCTTTATTTTCCGAATGAATTGTGAATGGAGTGGAACAGTGGAATGCCACAAGGGTTTCACGTTGCTTGGTATTGGCCGAGGCAGCGAATCCTTGTGGATAGGATGAACTAAAAAATGAAGGCATTGAGTTTACTGTAAAATGTGTCTCTTGCAGGCACAAAATGTGTGCATTCTTTGCCTGGAATGACCTGAATGCTTTATTAGGTTTCTGTGGTACATTGAGTCCCTGTACATTCAGGGATAAAATGTTTAAATGGTAGCCGAGTCAATAGGCAGCATTTACCAGATGTTCCGACTTGACAGTCTCTTGACGCAACTAATGTGGACTTGAAAAGGGGAAAAAGAAAGAAAGGTCCAGTGTAATCTAGTTTAGAGAAGAAGAAAAAACAGGTACGTTTTCATTATCTAAGATTGATATTAGGATACGGAGGTATTCAAAATGTACCCATGGTGAGGGGTAAAACCCCCCAACAGGGGACAAGAGGCTGCCATTGAGCTCCCCCATATTAAGTAAGGGTATCCAAGGAAGACTAGGTGAAGCACACGGGACTTCCATGTACAGGAGAAGCACTTTGTAGAAAAAGAAAAAATAACATCACTAGGATGTGTGTTTATAGCCCTTTCGGCTTAATGGAAATATTATCTATTTTCTTTAATAGGTTTTTCAAGAAAAATTAAAGCTAGAAAATTAAAGGATGTTAAATTCCTGTGATACTTAGGAAGTTTAGTTTTTCCAATCTGGAAAGATAAAGGGGATATGTCTTATAACAAGAACTTTAAAGACTACTCTAAAAAAAAGTTTCATTAACCTATTTAAACAAATTAACCATAGAAGTAAAATTGTATCTCTTCAGGCATGGCTAAGTCCCCTTATTAGTTTGATGATATTATTATACAACTCCAGTTTGCAAATAATAAATAAGTAGAGATACTTTAAAACATTCTGTTTAGGAGAGAAGAAAAAGATACTTGGTACCAAGTTTTGGAAATAAATACAGAACTATTAAGAATGATGTTCCCAGGTGATTGGGCTCAGCATACTCAGATGTAACATGAATAGGGGATTTTAACCTAATCCATATTGCATTCCATTCATTAGGATACAAGTATAAGGATGTAAATTTTGGTTCAAATGAGCATAGTTAATGAGTCCAATATGCTGTGTTTTGTCTGGGAACATATTGTCATTATAAACATATAATTGTGTTGCTTAACCACTTGCCGACCGCCGCACGACGATGTACGTCCATTTTTTGAAGAGGGATATCTCGGTAACGGCAGCAGCTGCTGCCACAACCGAGATATCCATCTCTTCAGGCGGCGGTCGGCTGTACGATAACGGTGGTCTCCGCGGCGGATTCGCCGCGAGATCACCGCTATCGGCGGCGGGAGAGGTGCCACCCCCCCCTCCCGCCGCCCTCCCGCACCTTCCGCCGCTTACCGGAGCCGTCGGTAGCGGCGGAGGCGATCGGGTCCTTCAGTCTGCTGGGTATGGAGACGAGTGAGGCTAAGATGGCCCCCACTCGTCTCTATACCATAGGAGGGCGGAAGCGACGTCAAAACGTCACTTCCGCCCATACCTCTTAAAGGTATATATTTTTTTTTAAATGTCAGATTTTCTTTTTTTTTTGTTGCATTTTAGCCCAAATATGAGATCTGAGGACCTTTTGACCCCCGATCTCATATTTAAGAGGACCTGTCATGCTTTTTTCTATTACAAGGGATGTTTACATTCCTTGTAATAGGAATAAAAGTGATCCATTTTATTTTATTTTTTTTAAAAAGTGTAAAAATAAATAAAATAAATTAAAATAAATAAGAAAAAAAAAAAAAAATTTTAAAAACACCCCGTTACGACGAGCTTGCGCACAGAAGCGAGCGCATAAGTGAGTAGCGCCCGCATATGAAAACGGTGGTCAAACCACATATGTGAGGTATCGCCGCGATCGGTAGAGCGAGAGAAATAATTCTAGCCCTAGACCTCCTTTGTAACGCAAAAAATGCAACCTGTAGAATTTTTTAAATGTCGCTTATGGAGATTTTTGAGGCTAAAAGTTTGACGCCATTCCACGAGCGGGCGCAATTTTGAAGCGTGACATGTTGGGTATCAATTTACTCGGCATACCATTATCTTTCACAGTTTGAAAAAAAATTGGGCTAATTTTACTGTTGTCTTATTTTTTTATTCAAAAAAGTGAATTTTTTCCAAAAAAAGTGCGCTTCTAAGACCGCTGCGCAAATACGGTGTGAAAAAAAGTATTTCAATGACCGCCATTTTATTCTCTAGGGTGTTAGAAAAAAAACAATATAAAATGTTTGGGGGTTCTAAGTAATTTTCTAGCAAAAAAAACAGTTTTAAACATGGAAACACCAAGTCCGAAAAAGAGACCTGGTCCTTAAGTGGTTAAAGAATAGCTTTTCAGTCCTTAGGATCTTCTTGGCCTTGTGGAGGTGATACAAAGCGGCCCCTCTTATGAGTATGATGGTTTCTGTTTTTCTCCACTGCTGTGGATGAGTTAGGTAGGGAGGAAGTAGATGCTGTTCGTCTTCGCGAGGTTGTAGCTGTAGATGATCCATCAACCAATTTAAGGTCTTGTTGGGCTTGTTGAAGTTCGTTCGGTGAGCTACAGATGTGTCTGGTTCCTTGGTAGTTAAAGTGTATGGAGAATGGGAAATGATATGTGATGTTGTATCCTTGCAATTCCATTAATTGTGGTTTCATGGCATGCCTTTTGGAAATAGTTACTTGGAAGAGATCTGCAAAAATCCGAAAATTGTGACCTTGGAAGTTTAAGTTGTTTTTCTCTCTGGCCGCAATTAACCACTTGAGGACCGCCGTATTGCCATTGTACGTCAGCACAATGGCACAGGCAGGCATAACCACGTACATCTACGTGATTGCCTTCCAGCGGGTGGGGGGTCCGATCGGACCCCCTCCCGCTGGATACGGCGGTCCGGTTCGCTCCAGGAGCGCTCCGTGATGAGGGGATGGCCGTTGGTTTTCGGCCACCCCCTCTGGATCGCTCCTGGCCAATGAGAAGCTTCCTCCCCTGTGTATTGTTTACACAGGAAGGAGGAAGTGATGTCATTCTCCTCGGGGCGGTCTTTTTGACCGGACTACGAGGAGAACAGTAAAAGTAAGTGTGCACCAACACTACACTGACATGTAGGTACACACAGGCACACAAACCCCCCCCGATCGCCCCCCCCCCCCCCCCCCCAGTCACAGTGTCACTGATTGCATTGATCATTTCTTTACTGATCAATGCATTCAGTGTCAGTTGTGACAGTAAAAACTGTCAGGACAGTTAGTGTTAGGTCCAGGGTAGCCCCCTATCACCCCCCAATAAAGATTTAACCCCCTGATTGCCCCTAGAGTTAACCCTTTCACCCCCTTTTGCCAGTGTCACTAAGCGATCATTTTTATGATCGCTGCATGTGTCGCTAGTGTCGCTAGGTAGCTAGTTATTTTTTTAGGTTCACCGCCAGGTTTTTATATCGCTAGGTACCCCGATATACTACCCAATAATGTTTTTAACCCCCTGATTGCCGCTAGTTAACCCTTTCACCCCCTTTTGCCAGTGTCACTAAGCGATCGTTTTTCTGATCGCTGCATTAGTGTCGCTACAGTCGCTAGGTAGCTAGTTATTTTTTTAGGATCACCGCCAGGTTTTTATAGCGCTAGGTACCCCGATATACTACCCAATAATGTTTTTAACCCCCTGATTGCCGCTAGTTAACCCTTTCACCCCCTTTTGCCAGTGTCACTAAGCGATCATTTTTCTGATCGCTGCATGTGTCGCTAGGTAGCTAGTTATTTTTTTAGGTTCACCGCCAGGTTTTTATATCGCTAGGTACCCGATATACTACCCAATAATGTTTTTAACCCCCTGATTGCCGCTAGTTAACCCTTTCACCCCCTTTTGCCAGTGTCACTAAGCGATCGTTTTTCTGATCGCTGCATTAGTGTCGCTACAGTCGCTAGGTAGCTAGTTATTTTTTTAGGTTCACCGCCAGGTTTTTATAGCGCTAGGTACCCCGATATACTACCCAATAATGGTTTTAACCCCCTGATTTCCGCTAGTTAACCCTTTCACCCCCTTTTGCCAGTGTCACTAAGCGATAATTTTTCTGAACGCTGCATCAGTGTCGCTAGTGTCGCTAGGTAGCTAGTTATTTTTTTAGGTTCACCGCCAGGTTTTTATAGCGCTAGGTACCCCGATATACTACCCAATAATGGTTTTAACCCCCTGATTGCTGCTAGTTAACCCTTTCACCCCCTTTCACCAGCGATCACAGTATAAGTGTCACTGGTGACGCTGGTTAGCCAGTTAGTTATTTAGGTTCCCCGTCAGGTTTTTATATAGCGCCAGGGACCCCCATATACTACCTAATAAAAATTTGAACCACCTGATTGCCCCTAGTTAACCCTTTCACCACTGATCACCGTATAAGTGTTACGGGTGACTCTGGTTAGTTTGTTTTTTATAGCATTTTATATTCAAATCCGGAAGGCAGTG
Source organism: Lithobates pipiens (assembly GCF_037356315.1). Classification (NCBI taxonomy): domain Eukaryota; kingdom Metazoa; phylum Chordata; class Amphibia; order Anura; family Ranidae; genus Lithobates; species Lithobates pipiens. The sequence continues at coordinate 237,189,559 of NW_027507903.1, forward strand.
CTTGGTTTTCGGGGTCCCGTACGTGGCTAGGCTCCCAAAAAGTCCCCCACATGTGGTATCCCCGTACTCGGGAGAAGCAGCAGAATTTATTTTGGGGTGTAATTTGACTTCTGCCCATAGCATGTGTGAGCAATATATCATTTAGTGACAACTTTGTGCAAAAAAAAAAAAGTTTGTAATATTCCCGCAACTTTTGGCAAAATATAAAATATTCCATGGACTCAACATGCCTCTCAGTAAATAGCTTGGGGTGTCTACTTTCCAAAATGGGGTCATTTGGGGGGGTTTTGTGCTATTTTGGCATTTTATGGCCTTCGAAACTGTGATAGGTAGTGAGGAGTTAAATCAAAAATTTGCACCCTTAGAAATCCTGAAGGTGGTGATTGGTTTTCGGGGTGCCGTGCGCGACTAGACTCACAAAAAGTCCCACACATGTGGTATCCCCGTACTCGGGAGAAGCAGCAGAATGTATTTTGGGGTGCAATTCCACATATAACCATGGCATGTGTGAGCAATATATCATTTAGTGACAACTTTTTGTAAAAAAAATTTTTTATTTTTTTTTTTGTCATTATTCAATCCCTTAGGACAAAAAAAATAAATATTCAATGGGCTCAACATACCCATCAGCAATTTCCTTGGGGTGTCTACTTTCCAAAATGGGGTCATTTGGGGGGGATTTGTACTGCCCTGCCATTTTAGCACCTCAAGAAATGAGATCGGCAGTCATAAATTAAAAGCTGTGTAAATTCCAGAAAATGTACTCTAGTTTGTAGACGCTATAACTTTTGCGCAAACCAAAAAATATTCGCTTATTGACATTTTTTTTACTAAAGACATGTGGCTGAATAAATTTTGCCCTCAATGTATGACTAAAATTTAGTTTATTCGATTTTTCTTATAACAAAAAGAAGAAAATATCTTTTTTTTTCAAAATTTTCGCTCTTTTTCCATTTATATCGCAAAAAAAAAAAATCGCAGAGGCAATCAAATACCATCAAAAGAAAGCTCTATTTGTGGGAAGAAAAGGACGCAAATTTCGTTTGGGTGCAATATTGCATGACCGCGCAATTACCAGTTAAAGCAGCGCAGTGCGAAATTGCAAAAAGACCTCTGGTCCTTAAGGTATTTATTGGTCCGAGGCTGAAGTGGTTAAGAGATGCTCCTTTGTTCGATAAAAATTGAACTTTGCTATGATGTTGCGTGGGGGTCCTCTGAAACTCAAATCAGACCTACTTGCATGGTTCGCATAGTCTTCCAGTTTGTTTTGTAATTTTATGTTCTCCTCTTTAACCACTTGCTTACTGGGCACTTAAACCCCCCTCCTGTCCAGAGCAATTTTCAGCTTTCAGCGCTGATGCACTTTGAATGACAATTGCGCGGGCATACAACACTGTACCCAAATGACATTTTTATCATTTTTTCCCACAAATAGAGCTTTCTTTTGGTGGTATTTAATTACAGCTGGGAGTTTTATTTTTTGCTAAACAAACAAAAAAAGATGCAAAATAAAAAAAATAAAAAAATGTTTAATATAGTTTGTTATAAAATTTTGCAAACAGGTCATTTTTCTCCTTCATTAAAGTGCGCTGATGAGGAGGCACTGATAGGCTGCACTGGTGGGCACTGATAGGCTGCACTGGTGGGCACTGATAGGCATAGTTAAGGTGGCACCAATAGGCATAGTTAAGGTGGCACCGATAGGCACAGATAAGGTAGTACTGATGGGCACAGATAAGACAGCACTGATGGTCACAGATGGGCACAGATAAGATGGCACGGATGAGTGGCATGAATGGGTGGCACAGATGGGTGGCACTAAGGGGCACTGATAGGTACCACTGATAGATGGGACTGATGGGCACTGATAGGTGGCACTGATAGGTGGCTCTGATAGGTGGCACTGCTGGGCACTGATGGGCGGCACTGATGGGCACTGGTAGATGACACTGATGGGCACGGATATGTGGCACTGGGGTGCAGCACCGTTGTTGAGGCAGATTGCGGGCACTGATGGGTGGCATTGTGGGCACTGATGGGTGGCACTGTGGGCACTGCTGGGTGGCACTATGGGCACTGCTGGGTGGCACTGACGGGGGGCACTTATTTATTGATGGGTGGCACTGGCAGGGGGAAGGTGGGCACTGGAAGGGCTGGCCGTGATTGGGACTGATGTCCCGATCACGGCCGCCGGTGATCGGCTCTTTTTTTTTCTCCTCGCGCTGACAGCGCGAGGAGGAATAATAGCCGTTTACCGGCTCCGTTGTATCACATGATCAGCTGTCATTGGCTGACAGCTGATCACGTGGTAAGGGGTCGGGATCAACCCCTTGCTCGGATCGGTGATCAGGCGAGTCTCATAGACTCGCCGATCACAGAGCGCGCCGCGCGCGCCCCTCAGGGGGCGCGCAGGCCGCTCGTGCACGGGACGACGCCAATAGACGTAGTCCCGGAAATGGAGGTCCGCGCTATAGCCGTCATTTGGCTATAGCGCGGATCTCAACTGGTTAAGGAGTTTAATTTCATTCATGTATTCATGTGCTGAGTTTTCTATTTCCTCAACTTTAAATTTCAGCACTGCTGTGCTGTTTCCCAGTTCTCTGATTTCTTTAGTCAGATTACTGGTTATTTTTTCTGAGTTATGCTTTAATGCTTTATGCAGCATTTTCTCAAATTGTTTCATAAGGCTTGGGGATGCAGTGGGTTCTTTTGAATATTTTTGTGACAGAAATAATTCTGTGTCAGATTCATCTGAGGAGATTTGCTTTGCCAGCTATGTCTTAATCCTGCATGCTGAGGTGATTGTGCCTGAGGCTGAGGAGACCGGCATCATTTTCACTGCAGTCTTTGCCTGAGCGCTTCTGCTGGGGGTAGTTTTAAACTTATTCTGGGCTCACCTAATACCGTTCCCTATCCCGAAAGCTTCTCTCACCTCATAGGAGTTTTAGGAAGAGTTTTTTTTTTAATAGTTTATATGTCGGCGGGCTGTCTATATTCACGGTTCTCCTTCTTCACAGAGCGGAGCTCTAGTGGGACATGTACATTGCGCTAGACTCTGCACATGCGCCTCCTAATCTCCTCTTTTCAAGAGAAAAAAATCACCTCTTCAAATACAAGAAAGGATTTTGCTTGCTTTGGAAAGTGCAGTTTGGCATTGCATGCTATTATTAAGCTTGTGGTCTACCAGAACACCCAGATCATTCCTTGGTAACAACTTTGACCCCTTTTTAAATATAGGCACTACATTGGCCTTACGTCAATCCATTGGTACTATGTCAGTCATTAAGCACTTGACCTCCGGAAGGTTTTACCCCCTTCCTGACCAGAGCATTTTTGGCTATTTGGCACTGCACTCATTTAATTGGTAATTGTGCAGTCATGCAACGTTATATCCAAATTACATTTATGTCCCTTTTCCCCACAAATAAAGCTTTATTTTGGTGGTATTTTATCACCACTGGGATTTTTATTTCTTGCTATATAAACGAAAAAAGACTGAACATTTTGAAAAAAGCTATACTTTCTACATTTTGTTATAAAAACTATCCAGTAAACTCAAATTTTGTCATAAATTTAGGCTCAAATGTATTCATCTACATGTCTTTGGTAAAAAAAAAAAATCTAATAAGCGTATATTGATTGGTTTGCGCAAAACTTATAGCATCTACAAACTATGCTATACAAACTGGAAAATGGCAGCTTTTACTTTCTGACTGCCTATCACATTTCTTGAGGTGCTAAAATGCCAGGGAAGTACAATCCCCCCTCCCATTCCCCTTTTTTGGAAAGTAGACAAGGAATTTGCAGTAAGTTGTCACCTGAATGATATATTGCTCACACATGCCATGTGTATATGTGGAATTATACCCCAAAATATGTTCTGCTGCTTCTCCTGAGTATGGGATTACCACAGGTGTGAGACTTTTTGGGAGCCTAGCCACTTACGGGTGGTTAAAATCAATCAGCGCTTTCAGGATTTCAAAGGGCGTAAATTGCTCAATTCACTTCCTCACTACCTATCACAGTTTTGAAATGATAGCACAACCCCCCCCCCCCCCATGACTCTTTTTGGAAAGTAGGCACTCAAGCTATTTTCTGGGAAGCATATTGAGCCCATATTTCTTTTTTGCCGCAAGTTTTATTTTTGCCACAAGTTTCTGGAACATTGTTTTTGTGTTTGTTTTTTTACTCAAAAATGTCACTTAATTAATATATTGCTCACAGGTTTTGCAAAATTGAAAAAAGAAAAGAAAAAAAATAATTTTCATTTTATTTCTTAATTTTCCCAAAAATTGTAGCAACAAATTAGCAAAATACCTTGGGGTGTGTACTTTCTGAAAATGGGGCATGGGGGGGGTCCATGCTATCTTGGCATTTTAGGTCCTACAAAACTGTGGTAGGTAGTGAGAAAGTAAAATGAGCAATTTACACCCTTAGAAGGCCTGAAAGTGATGGTCAGTTTTCGGGGTCCTGTACGTGGCTAGGCTGCCAAAAAGTCTTACACATGTGGCATCCCCATACTCAAGAGAAACAGCTAAATTTATTTTGTAGTGTCTTTTCACATATACCCGTGACATGTGTGAGCTATATTTCATTTAAATGACAACTTTGTGTAAACAAAAAACAATTATTTGGTAAATTTCCAGAAACTTGTGGCAAAAGATAAAATATTCCATGGGCTCAATATGCCTCTCAGCAAATAGTCTGAGGTGTCTACTTTCCAAAAAGAGGTCATTTTGGGGGGGGGGGGGGGGGGTGCTATCTTGGCAAAATCTTTAAAAGTCTGAAGGTGCTTATTGGATTTCTGAGTCCTGTACATGGCTACACTGCCAAAAAGTCTCCCGCATGTGATATCCCTATACTGAGGAGAAGCAGCAGAATGTGTTCTGGGGTGTAATTCCACATACATCATGGCATGTGTGAGCATTTAAGTGACAATTTTGTGTAAAAAAAAAAAATAATAATTTTCCAGAAACTTGTGGCAAAAAAAAAAAAATATTCCATGGACTCAACATGCCTCTTACCAAATAGTTGGGGTGTCTACTTTCCAAACAGGATCAGTTGGGGAGTGTTTGAACGGTTGTGGCATTTTAAATTAAATTTCTGGATAATACAATAAGGGTCAATCAAGAGAGATCCCTGATTACAAGTTTGTATTGCAAACCAACAGTAGGTAACATGATATGTCAACAGTGGCGGCCCCCCCCTCAGTCTAAAAAAAAAAAGTAGAAAAAAAAAACGGGCCCTTTAAGACATTAAAAAAAAATGTAATTTAACAATTTAACATAGTGTACTGTGGCGCCGGTCGCAGTGCATTATGGGAAGCGCCACGTTGATGCAATCACAAGATTGCATCCATGGCGCTTCATTTGCGGGTTAAAAACCCGCCTTGCGGCACACTGTAGAACGCCGACTAGCTTCCGCCCGTAAAATCACTGTGATTCACTGTGATTCTACGGGCGGGAGCATTGTCATTCAGAGACAGGCAGGTCACTTCTGGCTTTCGGCTGCTTCACGAAACCAGGAAGTGACGTCGGCAGCTCCGTTCCTCAGCCCGAGCGGAGCTGCAAGACGGTGAGTGGCATAATTGACTCTGACTGTGAAAAAAATTAAATAATTAAGTAATTAAAAATTAATTACCAAATGCACCTGACCTAAGCCTTTACTAGACCACTCTCTGTGTGTTGTGCACTTGTGCAGGAATTATTATATTAGAGAGCAATAAGCAATTTGTAAAAGAAACAAATAATTTCATGCTTCTTGCAGGAGGATCACATCATGCCATGCGGTATTCTTATTCAGCAAGTGCAAAGTAATGGTCTGCTATGTTGCTTGTTACTCACAGTTAATTTGCTGGCAAAGACATTTTATAAACCTTTTTTGTATTTCAGTGTAACTATGAGATCTGAGGACTTTTTGACCCAGATCTCATATTTAAGAGGACCTGTCATGCTTTTTTCTATTACAAGGAATGTTTACATTCCTTATAATAGGAATAAAAGTGACACCATTTTTTTTTTTAAAACTGAAAAAAAATGATTTTTAAAGGACCTAGTCCCGACGATCTTGCGTGCATAAGCGAACGCATACGTGAGTACTGCGCCCGGCAGCCCGCATATGAAAATGTCAAACGACACATGTGAGGTATCGCCGCGATCGTTAGACTGAGCTCAATAATTCTAGCCCTAGACCTCCTCTATAACTTAAAATATGCAACCTGTAGAATTTTTTAAACGTTGCCTATGGAGATTTCTGAGGGTAAAAGTTTGACCTCATTCCATGAGCTGGCGCAATTTAGAAGCGTGACATGTTGTGTATCAATTTATTCGGCGTAACTATATCTTTCAGAATATATCTAAAAATTGGGGTAACTTTACTGTTATCTTATTTTTTTATTTAAAAAAAGGATTTTTTTTTCCAAATAAAGTGCGCTTGTAAGACCATTGTGCAAATACAGTATGAAAATAAGTATTGCAATGACCGCAATTTTATTGTCTAGGGTGTTAGGAAAAAAAACAATATAAAATGTTTGGGGGTTTCTAAGTAATTTTATAGCAAAAAAAAACAGTTTTAAAGATGTAAACACCTAAATTATAAAACGAGGCTGGTCCTTAAGTGGTTCAGAAGGCATTTGCTGTATATAACGTTTAAGACTGATAATATCACTGCTCGGTCAGATACATAAACCCAGGGCAGGGACATCTTTAAGGCCGGGCAAAAGGGGCAGTTGCCCTGGGCCCTGGCATTGTTGTGTGTCCCCAAGCAGCTGCCTCATACTTACAAACTATCCCAGTTTAAATTCCCTTGTCCCTTGAGGTTTTAGTCCTGTGCTATGTCCCAATTAGTGATGGCCGAACGGTTCGCCCGGCGGTCGTTTTGCGGCGAATTTCGGCTGTTCGCGATTCGCCCGATCGGCGGACTATTGCCGCCGTTCGCCCGGCGGACTTCCGTGTTTTCTGTGTAAAAGAACTTTGACCTATGATGACACATCCATCATGGGGTATAGGACAGCCAATTGATACATTACAGCACATGGACACTTGGACATTCCCCCTAACTTATAAATACACCCGATCCGGCGGCCATTTTACATTCTTTTGTATGTCACTATAGGGAGAGGTTGCTGTGTGGAGCAGGGAGAGATTGCAGTGACCCAAATCGCTAGCTATTTGGTACACAAAAGTTCTTTTCAGGACTGGTATAGGTGTTAGGTGTATATAGGTTTGCTGTGCTACTGATTGTTGCAGCAGCCTGAGTGTCTTTTGTCAGTTTAGAGAAAGGGACAGGACGGTGTGTCTGCTGTAGGGACAGTCAGTTTAGTCATCATCATTAGCTGTTACTATCAGGTCCACAAAAGTGCTATTCCAGTTATTGTTCCAGTAGCCTCTGTTTTGTCAGTTTATATAGGAACAGGCAGGAAGCAGTGTGTGAGGCAGTGAGGGTCAGTTTAATCAGTAGCTGTTACTATATTAGGTCCACAAAGGTTCTTTTCAGGACTGGTATCAGTGGTATGGTAATAGGCTTGTACACATATAATATTCTTTCTTCCAAATATAGAAAGGATATTATACTTGACTGCTGCCCTTCTGCTGCAGTCTGCTAATCATTCACAACCTACTTGTTCCACAAAGGTCCTTATAAGGACTGGTAAGGTAATAACCTGGTGTAGGGTGCTATAGTACATAGGGTTGAGTGAGGTACAGTCTGCTATTTTATAAGGACTGGTATAGGTCCACAATACATAGGGTTGAGGTGCACTACTGCTGACCGCTGCCCTATACTGCAGCAGTCCTTCATCGGTATAGGGACTGACGTACAGTCTGCTAATCAGTCACGCACAACCTACTTGTTCCACAAAGGTCCTTATAAGGACTGGTAACTTGGTCTGTCTAGGGTGCTACAGTACATAGGGTTGAGTGAGGTACAGTCTGCCATTCTATAAGGACTGTTATAGGTCCACAATACATAGGGGTGAGGTGCACTACTGCTGACCGCTGCCCTATACTGCAGCAGTCCTTCATCGGTATAGGGACTGACGTACAGTCTGCTAATCAGTCACAACCTACTTGTTCCACAAAGGTCCTTATAAGGACTGGTAATAACCTGGTGTAGGGTGATATAGTACATAGGGTTGAGTGAGGTACAGTCTGCTATTCTATAAGGACTGGTATAGGTCCACAATACATAGGGTTGAGGTGCACTACTGCTGACCGCTGCCCTATACTGCAGCAGTCCTTCATTGGTATAGGGACTGACATACAGTCTGCTAATCAGTCACACACAACCTACTTGTTCCTCAAAAGTTCCTTATAAGGACTGGTAAGCTATAGGGTACTACAGTACATATGGTTGAGTGAGGTACAGTCTGCTATTCTATAAGGACTGGTATAGGTCCACAATACATAGGGTTGAGGTGCACTACTGCTGACCGCTGCCCTATACTGCAGCAGTCCTTTATCGGTATAGGGACTGACGTACAGTCTGCTAATCAGTCACACACAACCTACTTGTTCCACAAAGGTCCTTATAAGAACTGGTAACTTGGTCTGTCTAGGGTGCTACAGTACATAGGGTTGAGTGAGGTACAGTCTGCCATTCTATAAGGACTGGTATAGGTCCACAATACATAGGGTTGAGGTGCAGTACTGCTGACCGCTGCCCTATACTGCAGCAGTCCTTCATCGGTATAGGGACTGACGTACAGTCTGCTAATCAGTCACACATAACCTACTTGTTCCACAAAGGTCCTTATAAGGGCTGGTAAGGTATAGGGTACTACAGTACATAGGGTTGAGTGAGGTACAGTCTGCTATTCTATAAGGACTGGTATAGGTCCACAATACATAGGGTTGAGGTGCACTACTGCTGACCGCTGCCCTATACTGCAGCAGTCCTTCATCGGTATAGGGACTGACGTACAGTCTGCTAATCAGTCACACACAACCTACTTGTTCCACAAAGGTCCTTATAAGAACTGGTAACTTGGTCTGTCTAGGGTGCTACAGTACATAGGGTTGAGTGAGGTACAGTCTGCCATTCTATAAGGACTGGTATAGGTCCACAATACATAGGGTTGAGGTGCAGTACTGCTGACCGCTGCCCTATACTGCAGCAGTCCTTCATCGGTATAGGGACTGACGTACAGTCTGCTAATCAGTCACACACAACCTACTTGTTCCACAAAGGTCCTTATAAGAACTGGTAACTTGGTCTGTCTAGGGTGCTACAGTACATAGGGTTGAGTGAGGTACAGTCTGCCATTCTATAAGGACTGGTATAGGTCCACAATACATAGGGTTGAGGTGCAGTACTGCTGACCGCTGCCCTATACTGCAGCAGTCCTTCATCGGTATAGGGACTGACGTACAGTCTGCTAATCAGTCACACACAACCTACTTGTTCCACAAAGGTCCTTATAAGAACTGGTAACTTGGTCTGTCTAGGGTGCTACAGTACATAGGGTTGAGTGAGGTACAGTCTGCTATTCTATAAGGACTGGTATAGGTCCACAATACATAGGGTTGAGGTGCACTACTGCTGACCGCTGCCCTATACAGCAGCAGTCCTTCATCGGTATAGGGACTGAGAGTTTTGTCACATTGTCATTTAAAAAATGACAGGCAGAGGAAGAGGCAGGGCCTTCCGCAGGGGTGGTAGGGGTAGGGCAGGAGCAACAGGCTTGAGCCAAAGTGGGAAGTTACAGAAGGTGCGTTCAATTCATTTAAAGGATGCACCAGACTTGGTTGAGTGGCTGTTAACAGTGTTAACTACCTCACATTTCTAAAAATGAATGAGGCATGGATCTCGGAGGACTTCAACACATGTGACCAGTAGATCATGTATATGTCTATAAACAATTTTTTTAAACGAGCACAAAGACCTTCTTACTTCATTTGGCTCACTTCCTTGTCCAAAAAAAGCACACCGTACTATAGCCCGTACCCTCCTCTTTGAAGAGGTTGAGCGGTGTCATATTTCTACTGGGGCTGCTTATTATAAGGGGCTCCCACCATCCCTGTGCTGTGCTGACATCCTCCTGGGGTTGTACCTCTGCTGTGCATATTATGAGGGGCTCCCACCATCCCTGTGTTGTGCTGACTTCCTCCTGGGGCTGTACCTCTGCTGTGCATATTTTGAGGTGCTCCCACCATCCCTGTGCTATGCTCATTATGAGGGGCTCCCACCATCGCTGTGCTGTGCTGTCTTCCTCCTGGGGCTGCTTATTATGAGGGGCTCCCACCATCCCTGTGCTATGCTGACATCCTCCTGGGGCTGCTTATTATGAGGGGCTCCCACCATCCCTGTGCTATGCTGACATCCTCCTGGGGCTGCTTATTATGAGGGGCTCCCACCATCCCTGTGCTGTGCTGACTTCATCCTGGGGTTGTACCTCTGCTGTGCATATTATGAGGGGCTCCCACCATACCTGTGCTATGCTCATTATGAGGGGCTCCCACCATCCCTGTGCTATGCTCATTATGAGGGACTCCCACCATCCCTGTGCTATGCTCATTATGAGGGGCTCCCACCATCCCTGTGCTATGCTGACTTCCTCATGGGGCTGCTTACGGTGCAGGTGTCAGTGCTGTATATCACGGTGCTGATGTCAGTACTCTCTATCACGGTGCTGCTGTCAGTGCTGTATATCACGGTGCTGGTGTTAGTGCTTTATGTCACGCTGCTGATGTCACTGCTCTCTATCACGGTGCTGGTGTCAGATGACTCTATCATGGTACAGGTGTCATTGCTGTATGTCACGCTGCTGATGTCAGTGCTCTCTATCATGGTGCTGCTGTCAGTGCTGTATATCACGGTGCTGGTGTTAGTGCTTTATGTCACGCTGCTGATGTCAGTGCCCTCTATCACGGTGCTGCTGTCAGTGCTCTATATCACGGTGCTGGTGTTAGTGCTTTATGTCACGCTGCTGATGTCAGTGCTCTCTATCACGGTGCTGGTGTCAGATAACTCTATCACGGTGCAGGTGTCATTGCTGTTTGTCACGCTTCTGATGTCAGTGCTCTCTATCACGGTGCTGTTGTCAGATGACTCTATCACGGTGCAGGTGTCATTGCTGTATGTCAAGCTGCTGATGTCAGTGCTCTCTATCACGGTGCTGTTGTCAGATGACTCTATCACGGTGCAGGTGTCATTGCTGTATGTCACGCTGCTGATGTCAGTGCTCTCTATCAAGGTGCTGGTGTCAGATGACTCTATCACAGTGCAGGTGTCATTGCTGTATATCACGCTGCTGGTGATCATCTCCTGAACCCTCTTCTTTGCCTACCCTGGTCCCTGACCTTCCCTCTCCTCCATTGCCTTCATGCGCTCCACCGTCCTGAATTGTCACAACAATTTCCCATATAAAAAAAGAATGCTTGTAGTTGTCGATCCCAGATTCACCTCATACATGTGTTATGTCATTGGCCATGTGGTGGGACTATGTTTGCACAGCTATTAATTATTTTGTGGCTGCAAATTTGACCTGAGGGTTTGCGAAGTTTGCCTACCATTGAAGTCAAGGGGGCCCGCCACGAACGTTCCGGTTCGCGAACTATCGGCCGCGTTCGCGGTCCGCGTTCGCGAAACGTCCCGTCGGAAGTTCATCCATCACTAGTCCCAATATCTCAGTGTGAAGTTATGTTACTAAAGCTGCCCAGCCCTATTGTTGTGTACAGATAACTCACTATGACACTATGGGTGGAAGGAAGTGGAATACAGGGGACGGATTAGGTGGATTGCATAAGGGGCGTGGTTTATGGGAAGTGGGAGAGGCCAAAAATGATGGGTGGGGTCTGGCGCCCCCCCATCCAAAAACTTCACCAGCCGCCACTGTATGTCAAACCCCCTACCACTGATAAAAAGTAGATTAAAGTCTCCTTAAGGGCAATACCTTCAGGAATGTAGAAATTGTTCAGATAAACAATATTTTAAAATGAAAGTGAATTTACTTTAAGAATAATTAGGAGAGGATACAACATGAAATTGCTTAACAAAGTCTGTAATTAAACTCTTATATAGACAAGAGACCTCTTCACTCGTAAAAAAGAAAAAAGTATCACATTCTAGAGACTGATAACAAAATGCTCAAAAGCCAATGATCGGAGTCCTGAGCAGATAATGGCGTCTACTAGTAAGTGATGACATTTTAAGAAAATATATAAACCAGACACCTTAAATTGTATATAAGAGATCTACTGTACATCTATTAGAGTTAGACTACTCAAATGTCACTATAAAGGAATGGAAGGGAGGGACCTATGTACCAACTGTACTGACATTTAAATGTGGGAGATAAATTCAATGCATTGTTATTAGAAACTAAACAGACTATTAAACACAAACATAATATGACTAGATGGCCAGGAATTTCATTCTAGATACCTGGTACACTGTAACACAAAAAGAGCAATATATGTATTGGTCTGCAGATGCAGAGTGTTTAATGTGAAGAAGACTAAAATAACGTTTTCATGATGTATAGTATACAGTATATGATGATGTATACCTGACTGAAAATGGGAAAATTACTAGCCTAATTAGTTGCCAAATGGGGCTAAAACTTAACTTTTTATAAAATGTTATGTCCTTGATTTGGTCCATAAGGAGTGTAAAGGGGGGGAATTGTGATGACCAAATTGAGTAGAGGGATCTATAGAATAAAAGTAACTAATCCACACGGCTTTAATGACATGTTAAGTGTCATGTCTTTAATATAACCAATTGGGACATCTTTCCCCTTTAAGATAAACAGATTTTTTTCATGCATGACATGGCAAGCTCCCTGAGGATTACCCTCAGGGAGAAAGTGTAGGCCTTTTCCAAACATCCAAATAAAAGTCTCCGGTTCAAATGTAACGATTTGGTGGAAATGGTAAATATCACATGAGAATAATAAGAGAAATAATAATAACCATATAATTCTTTTACAAATTCTGAATTTTTTTCTTTCTTTTTTGATAATTCGCAGAAATGTGACTAAGTCGCCCCCTTTTTTTGCACTGTCCCCCCTGAAGAAAAGCATAATTCCTAGAAGGTCGAAATGCACCGGGGTATCAGGGGTGCTTTTTATTAAATGGTTTAATTCTATGGAATAATAATTTGAAAATTGTTGCAACTGTTTTCATATGATCTATGTACTAAGTGATGCATGCATTTCTATCCATTTAATTGTTCAAATAATGTTTACCAGAGCTTGAATTTTAGCTCATTGTGGCTACAATGTTTTTTGGATTAATAAAATAATTTTACTTATACCCATCCTTGTTTCTTATTGCTGCCTAAAAACCCCAAGGGGAACCCATTTTGTAGAATTATATACGGGTGTGCAGCTAGCTCAAAACTAAAATTATTTATGCACTTCTTTTTTACATTTAAGCTCCTGTAGTTTACCAGATTATTTCTATCCTTTCCCAATATATAAACATCTACCTATGCAAGTTGCACAATAGGGAATTACTAGAAAAAAACATATATACAGATAGGAAGTCTGGGGTATATGTAGAATGATACTGTATATCATACAGAGGTTGCTTATGTTACATACAGTCAGTAAATGTATCATTCCAGCTTGATTTGTGTATGAGTAATTATAGTTACATTGGGGTTTTAATTGTGCAATTATGGTGCAGGCACATTGAGTGTTGATTGGAGTTAGTGAGATGTGTGGGTGTGTAGTAAGGCTCCACATTGTACCTTTCTCCCCTGGATTTAATTGGGGGTTGGGCAAGGTATGGAAAAATTTCCCTTGCATGCCTTACATCCCCTAGCTGCTATCAGACATGGTGGATGGCATCTTTTATGCTTCAGCCCTGAAGGGCTAGGCAAGAGAATACTATTGCTTCACTTACATCTTGAGATGCTAGGTGGGTCTAAGAGGAGGGAAACCACCTGTGAGGCTGTGGACTTGCTGATGTGTGCAAACCAACTACACGTGCTATCACCAAGCACACATTGGTTGTGACATCACTGATCACCAGTGCAGGGGGAGATTCTGACTTGGTGAGCTGGGGAAAGATGCAAATGTAGGTGAATGGATATATTATTACAGAGATAAACTCTGTAGTACACAACTCTTTGGGCATACTTTACCATATACTATATTTATCCAATGGTTATCATCAATACTTCCATGTAGCTCTGCAGACATACTTAAGCAGTGTGGTGACATGAATGCATTAGTGGGAGGGAACACAGATGAATATTCATATGTATAAATATTGGATCTATATAAGATTAGTTGGTCTGCAGAGATGCAGGAGGAATTTGTGAACCAATATATATATTTTTACAGACTCCCCCAGTTTATAAAACGTTTTGGCAGTACACAGAGGAAAGCATTCCAGTAGAAAGAATATGGACAGGTAAATGTTTTCTCATTATCTGCAAGGGGGATAAATTAACACTATGAGGGAACTGAAATGGGTGATTTTGAATCGGTATATTGCATTGCATTTGCAGGTTTACTTGTTGTGATTAGAAGAAAAGATAGAACTTTCTAAAAGAAAAGTGTTCACCTAGAGACAAGATTTTGATTAAACTAAGGATCTAGATATCTGTAATACAATTTAATAAATCTAGATATGTATATGGTTGAGAAACGCATCAAATTTTCCTGGGTCCCTTCATCGCAATCAGCTTGAAATACTAAAATTATATCCTATTGATACATGTTATGATGGGTAGGGTAACCAGGGTATTATATATAAGTTCCCAATAGACTTCCTAGGGAAACATGCTGTTTTTTTTTTCATTTTTGTATATACAAAAATATAAAAATGTGATTATTTCAATGAAATAAAATATTTTTTAAATAATATACAATCTGTATATGAAATACATCTTCAGCATGTAGTACCTGAAAAGTCCCAGTATGTCCCCAACTCACTTGAAACTTGATTATAATCTAAAGTTTGGTAAAATGTTGCCCCAACCACCCCTAGTGCACTTTACTCCTTGGTCATTCAATTCTATGATGGCTCTGACTGAGACATAGCTCTTGTTTAATACACTTTGGGGATGGCAGAAGATTTAAGAGGCCTCAAGGCTGACCTAATTTACTACTTTACGAGTCTATTTGGTAAGGGGAAATTGGGTGGCCATTTTACTTTGAGGGGGAAACTTACCATACACTCAGGCTAACCTAAACTTTGGATGTTACAGTTAGAACAGGTGGACTGATGCACAATTTATATACATTTAAATACTGGAGAGAATACCTGAGATGATACATTTAAATGCATTGCTATACATTTCCAACATAGGATACAAAATGCATATACTGTATATTTTATTAAATGCATGTATGCTTTGATACTTATGTGATTTAAAGCAAACTTTTACTATAAGTTTTGATGTTTAAATTAATGTTTTATAATAGCAACCACATAGTTTCAAATGCATCTCAAAGTAAATTTTAATTACATTTTTAAATGAAAAAGCATAAAAAAATTATATCACCTCTTTGTAACCAATGTTGTATCATTCATTTTTCTCTAATAACATTTAGTACAGGTGAAAGTGAATGATTTCACTTGATTGTGTATGTCTTCATTAAAATGATCTACCACAAATCTAAAACAGTACCTTAAGAAATAATGTTGACAACCACAATTTGTGTTCTTTTTTTCCAGGTCTAATCCCACTATTTATATTACCATTTCATTTACTAGCTTAACATTTTATGATACCAATATTCTTTTATGGCCTGTTAAGTTTATCAACTGACAAAATTTTATGTACCTATTTGAATGCACTGCCTTCAGAAGTGACAATTATTTGGACCATATAAATTGGATGCTTCTGAGAAGATCATTTTTTAACGCATACAAGCTATGACAAGTATTCAAGGCAACACAATCCCCATGTACACAGCAATCTATGTGCATAAAATCTAAAGATGCAATAGTAAACGGGAATAAATAAAAGCTTTTTTAATTAAAACTACATTAAAATAAATTTATAGACAAATGCATATTCATTCTACAAATAACCTAATCATATTTTCTAGGGAAGTAAAAAGTGTTCTTTTTGTATGATGTTATATTAAAAACGAATACAGTAATTGCATAGCTCATAAATCAGCACAATGTTTATAACGATCACGCTAACTTGCCTTGAAATACTTGTGACAGGGTTAAATAACTGAGACAATGCAACAGTCTTAACTTAGTTTCTTGCTTGAAGTATTTATTGAAAATGTTCTTGTTTGTTTTCATTGCAAAGTTGTGCAGAGCTTGACAGTGAAATACTTCAGTAATGCTGCAATTTCTTAGTGTAACTGTTACCTAATAACAAATAATATGACTGTAATCTTTAAAAGTTAATTTTGTATCTTCCTCCACTATATACCATAACTTCTAACAAGATTTCCTTTAATTCAGAAAACTTGCAGTCCAGACACTCACAAAGTCTCAAAATACACTACTCCATATTTTACAATTTCTCACTTATTTTAAGAACATATTTTTTTTATTTTCCTTAATGAAACTTCACCTTCCATGAGTATAAATAAAATTCTAAAAATCTAGTGCTGTCTATATGTAAGGCAAAAGCTGAAGTCTTCTTTGCCCAGCTAAGTTATCTTAGTTTAATGTGCGGCAGAGGTAAACTTTTTTAGGGTTCACAGGTAGTGTGTTGATAACATTCTTCTTTTCTGGAGTCTGTGATTTATGCTTTGACCACTGTTTGTTTCCTGTCTCTGCTATCCATTTACTTTTCTATTCACATGCTACAGTCTGTAAACTCTGGAAAAACAGACTTACAGTATTTGTCTCCCTCCTGTATAGTCTTAAAGTGTTCCTAGATATTGGGAGAAGTAGTTTTCTGAAAATTAACATTTTACCCAGATTATTGTATTTATTTCACATGTTCCCAATTTGGATCCCCAAGGCATTTGGGAAATTTGCATGGGCAGGTCAGATGCATAGGATGAAGTATTCATTGTTAGGTCAGGGGAGGTATAGGGCTATAGGTATAGGGCTCCCTTATGTATTCAAATATCATATGGAAACACACATGAACCACATCCTAGAATGGCGTAATACGCAGTCTATTAAACAATGGGTTCAGATGGAGCACTCCTTCACAGAAATTCTCCTCAGGGGCCTCTTATGTTTTTTTCTAGACACCCCTAAGGCATTACTCCACCACCCAGTGATAGGTACCACCCTTAAATGTTTCCAAAGAGACAGGCTGTCAATCTTTTCAGGCAATACACTATTGCGTATGACCCCAGTGCTGGATCACCCTAGGTTCCTCCTGTGCCTCCAAGGGGATACCTTTTTTTCTCTCATTCCCAAACCACTTATAGGCTTCATCACTTTGGGCTTGATAACCAAGTATAGTCTTTGTCTGAATTTCAAAATAGATTTTATCCCCTCCCCTGCCCTTTTGGTAGGCCATGCAACTGCTCCACTTTCTCTCCCATTTGCAGAGTAAACATCAATCTATACCTCCGCTTGCACAGTTTGAATCCAAGTGTATTGAGAAAGAACCTATAAAACAAGGCTTATTTCACTCATATTGAATCCCCTCCCTACCCCTAGAGAATTTTGCCATGCCATTTCTCACCTAATGAGAAGGCAACTTGAACACAACTTTCACAGTTCCACAAAAAGGCAGGATCCTTCAGATGACCCACAGGGCTTCTATCTCAAGCTCCATTCAGGAAACAGGATATACAATTTTATCCAGCTGGTACAGAGTCCCAGTGATGCTTCATAAACTTTTTCCAAAATGCCCATCCTCTGTCTTTTGGAGATGCCACAGGGAAGAGGGCACCCTACTCCATATATTTTGGTCTTGCCCCAAGATTACTCCTTTCTGGAACCAGGTAAAACAGCTTATATGTAGATTAATGGATATCCAGATGTCAGATGACCTGGCTGCCTTCCTCCTTCATTTAACTCAATGTTTCTGAAGGGATATAAATGCACTCAACTAATTAATTTTCCTAATGTGCCCAAAGTATGCATCCCCCTATTTTGGAAGCAACCTACATCTTTGCCAATTTCCCTATGGCTAAACAAGATCAATTACATTTACATAATGGAGGAAGTGATGGCTATGGCCCACAATAAAGAAGAACACTTTTGTAAATGTTGGTTCTACTGGGCCAATTTTACATTCTTCATTCACGGTCTTCACAGGCTAGCTGCATACTGCACAGTATCATAGTCCATATCATATGCTTAAAGTTGAAAGCCAGGTGCGGCATTCCCCTATTCTTCTATGTTATCCCCTTTCCCTCCTTAGATCCTGTCTCTTTTCCCTCATTACCAACATCTCAACCTACAATTTCCTATACAAGTCATACCCATAGGAATGTAGTATTTCCTCCCATGCTGGGCTTTTTTGGAATAGGAGAGTGAAGGTCATGTGAACTTAATAACAGTTTTTCATTGACATAGTCTACCCTTGGCATGAGCTATCCAACTGTTAAGATAACGAATATCTGGAGTCCGGAGTTACTCCTATATTGAACTCTATATTGAATGTGTTATTAGGAGTCTGGTGTTCCACCTTATAATATATTCTCAACTACTTCATTATTAGGCAATGTTACAAAATCAAATGTACTGCCAAGTGATGTCTGGACTAGTTTGGCTGTACATTGGCCCTTTTCTGGGAAACAGTTAGCATAATAATCTAGAGGTCAGGATGACGATATGTAATGTAGAAATAATTAGTTAAGGATGACTTTTGTTTTGGTATCATGCCATACATAGACAACTATTCTGACATATCTGTATAAAAGCTGATGTTATCTTTTTACGGACCAACACACCCCATTGAGCTGGTGGTCTGGCATACACTGTAACTCTTTATACGTATGTATGATGATTATTCTGAAGTAAACTCGTATCAAGCAAGGATGCTTCTGGATTGTTGGTGTCTTTAATTCTAAAGGCCAACTAAACACAACATACTTATATGTCTGTATAAAATTAGAGTTTTTGCTGCTTATTCTGTTATGACATACTCTCACGGTATTGCTGTTCAGAATTGATGTATGACTTTAAAAAAAAATAAAGAATTAAAAAATAATGTTCCTAGATAGAAAAATTTTTTTTTTACCTAAATAAACTTTGATATACCTAAACACGCTTAATAAGGCGATAGAAAACTTTCAGTTCATGTCTTTCCTGGCCTGCTGGACTGCATGCTCTGATAAGGGTCTGGTATGGATTTTAGGGGGGACCCCACGCCATTTTTTTCACGTTTTCTATTGCCGGAAATGTCTTTTTTTATTTAGCTGTCAGTGGGGAAGCTTATTGACAGCTGATGACTCATCCATTGTTAGTGATACAGAGGTCGGCTTCCCAGCCTACTCCTTAACAACCAGCATTTTACTATGCCTTGATTGCAAATTTGGGTGTTCGCCGAACGGCCGAACAGGTGATGTTTGAGCTGAACCTTTGCTCAGCCAACGTTCGCCCAACTCTACCCATAATACATTTCATAAATACATAAAAACATAAAAAGACACAGAAGTTCATTTTAATAGATCAAATTTTCTGATGCTGAGGCCTGTTGTCCAAGACTTAAGCCTGGTACACACGATTGGACTTTCCGACAACAAACCCACGGAATTTTGCTCGAAGGGCGTTGGCTCCAACTTGTCTTGCATATACACGGTCACACAAATGTTGGCCAACAGTTACGAATGTAGTGACGTAGAAGATGTACGGTGAGCCGATAAAAAGGAAGTTCAATAGTCATGCGCCACCCTTTGGGCTCCTTCTGCTAATCTCATGTTTATCTCATGTTAGTAGAAGTTTGGTGAGTGATGATTTGCACTTTTTAGCCTTGTGCTTTTCAGTTCGTTTCTGCTTTTCAGGTTGTGCTTGGCAGTTCGTATCTGTTTTTCAGTGCGTGCTTGTCAGGTTGTTTCTGTTTTTCAGTGAGTTCTATTTATAGATCGCTTCTGATTTTCAGTGCATGCTTGTCCGATCGTTTCTGATTTTCAGATCGTATTTGTCAGGTCCTTTCTAAATTTCCATGCATTCTCTCAGTTCATTCTGAGCGAACTTTCATTTATTAGCTATGTGGAATTCTCATCAGAGAGATTGTGCTATTGTGGGGTAGGAATGAGCCGAACACCCCCCGGTTCGGTTCTAACCTGCGAACGGACCGAAAATCTGCGGACCCCATTGCAGTCTATGGGACTCGAACGTTCAAAATCAAAAGTGCTAATTTTAAAGGCTAATATGCAAGTTATTGTCCTAAAAAGGGTTTGGGGACCGGGTCCTGCCCCAGGTGACATGTATCAATGCAAAAAATGTTTTAAAAATGGCCATTTTCTTTCAGGAGCACTGATTTTAATGTAGCTTAAAGTGAAAAAAAATGGAAATATTCATTTAAATATCATGCCTGGGGGGTGTCTATAGTATGCCTGTGAAGTGGCAAGTGTTTCCCATGTTTAGAACAGTCCCTGCACAAAAAGACATTTCTAACGGAAAAAAAGTAATTTAAAACTGCTTGCGGTTTTAATGTAGTGTCTGGTCCCAGCAATATGGATGAAAATCAGTGAAAAAAATGGCATGGGTACCCCCCCTGCCCATTACCAGCCCTTTTGGGTCTTGTATGGATATTAAGGGGAACCCTGTACCCAAATTAAAAAAAGGAAAGGTATGGGGCTCCCAGGCCCTATATACTTAGAACAGCAGTATACAGGCGGTGCAAACAAGACAGGGACTGTGTAGATTTGTTCTGAAGTAGAATCTGTTTGTAATTTTGAACTGGTACATTTGTAAAGTGTAGCTCCAGTCAAAAAATCTATTTTTAAGCTTTTGCAAAACGTAGGGAAGGGTTATCACCCCAGTAAAACATTTTTGCTATCTATGCACCTCTTCAGAAGATTTCAGCTCATTTTCTGTCCCAATGACAAATGTTTTTTGAAAAATAGGAGTTTTTAGTAAAACAAGGATTGGGATAGAGCATCAGTGGAGAGGAGACACGTTTTTCCCAGATCAATTCTTACAGGAGAGAATTTCCCTTCCTGGGGGTAGATTTCATCTCACTTCCTGTTGTCTCCTTCCATTTGCAAGTAGGAGATGTTTGTAAGTTGGATGTTTGAAAGTAGGGGCCTGCCCCAAATGCTCTGCAGAAATTTGGGCTTAAGGCGTTGGTGTTGCCACAACACTGTAAGCTGGGCGTTGAGCGCTGGAACGCCCTGCTGTGAACTATTATATCAAGAATTATAATTACATGCCATTGTTGAACAGTGGTAGAAAAATTGGGCCTTTGGTGGTGGTGGTGGTAATAGTGCTGGTGCCATAACACTGTAAGTCCTCACAGTTACTCTTGGTGGGTGCTGGAACAGGCCCTGCTGTGAAATATTATATCAAGAATTGTAATTACATGCACCTGCTGAACAGGATCACAAAAAATGGGGCTTAGGCACTGGTGCCAGAATACTGCAACAGCTCACAGAAACTCTAGTTGGAGAGCAGGAATGAGCCCTGCTGTAAAGTATTGGATCAAAAATTGTAAGTACACGCCCCTGTTAAACAGGGGCTGAAAAATAGGGCCTTAGGCACTAGTGCTGGTGCCACAACACTGCAAACACTGACAAATTTTGTAGTTGAGTGCAGCAACGAACCCTCCTGCAAAATATTGCATCAAAAATTGTAATTACATGCCCCTGTTAAATAGGGGCTGGAAAATTGGGCCTTACCCACTAGTGCCGCCCAGAGCCAAAAATTTTCTTACAAGCTATCAGCATGATCATTGAGGAGGAAGAGGATAGTCACTCGGCATAACAGGATAGTCACTCAGCATCAGCATAGGCAATCTTGAAGGGATCTGACATTGCAAAAAAAAATTATTCGATTACATCACCATCAGGTGCTTGGTAGCTGGCGGTGATCCAAGACTGATTCATTTTTATGAAGGTCAGTTGATCAACCGAGTCGGTGGACAGGCGCACCCTGTGATCGGTTACAAAGCCTCCAGCAGCACTGAATGTGCATTCTGAAAGAAAGGTGGATGCAGGACAGGCCAGTAGCTCAACTGTATACTGTGCAACCTCTGGCCAGTGATCCATCCTCAAGACCCAGTACCCAGAGCATTTTCGGTGGGAAAGGTGTCCAAGTCTGATCTTGCCCCTAGGTATTCCTGAACCATGTCAAATCAGACGCTGGCGATGGTTGCTGGAACTGATCATACCTTGGGGTTGTGGACTAAAAAATTGCCTGAACGCATTGGTCAGACGGCCACCTTCTCCACCGCTCCTTCTG
Organism: Lithobates pipiens; assembly: GCF_037356315.1. Taxonomy (NCBI): domain Eukaryota; kingdom Metazoa; phylum Chordata; class Amphibia; order Anura; family Ranidae; genus Lithobates; species Lithobates pipiens. The sequence continues at coordinate 237,211,797 of NW_027507903.1, forward strand.
TGACTGATTGAAGCCTCAGCAACACATTGTCCAGGACCACACAATCCTCCTCCTCCTCTTCCTGTGTGATCGGTGGGCCAGCAGGAATACTGTCTGGATAAAGGGGAACTTTAGAGACATGGAAGTCCTCCTCTTCCTGCCTCTATTCTGCCCCAAGTGCCCTGTCCATTATTCCACGCAGTATGTGCTCCAACAGGTGGACAAGAGGGACAGTGTCACTGATGAATGCACTGTCACTGCTCACCATCCTCATGGCCTCCTCAAATGGTGACAGGACAGTGCATGTATCCCTGATCATGGCCCACTGGCGTGGTGAAAAAAAACAAGGTCCCCTGACCCTGTCCTAGTGCCATAGTCACACAGGTACTCATTGATGACCCTCTGCTCCGAGTGCAGCCGCTGCAGCATGGCCAACATTGAGTTCCACCTGGTGGGCATGTCACAGATTAGGCGGTTCTTGGGCAGGTTAAATTCCTTTTGGAGGTTAGCCAGCCAAGCACTGGTATTATATGACCGGCGGAAATGCATACAGACTTTCCTGGCCTGCCTCAGGACATCCTGTAAGCCTGGGTACCTTCCCAAGAACCGCTGCACCACCAAGTTAAAGACGTGAGTCACACAGGGCACATGGGTCAGTTGTCACTGTCGGAGGGCGGAGAGGAGGTTGGTGCCATTGTCGCAAACCACCATTCCTGGCTTAAGCTGGCGTGGCATCAATCACCTCTCAGCCTGCCCCTGCAGAACTTACAGAATCTCTGCCCCAGTGTGGCTCCTGTCCCCCAAGCACACCAGCACAAGTCATGCATGGCATCTTTTTGCCTGCATACTTGTGTAGCCCCTTGAACGCCTAGGCAGCACCGCTGGTTCAGAGGACAAAGCACAGCAAGAGGCCATGGAGGAAGAAGAAGAGGAGGGGGTGGAGGAGAGAGGTGTCAGAATCACCAGTAGTAGCATTTTGGAGGCATGGTGATGGAACAACCTCCATCACTACTGCACCTTGTCCTGCATCCTTCACAGCTGCCAGAAGAGTCACCCAATGTGCTGTGAAAGATAGGTAACATCCTGTCCATGCCTCCTGGACCATAAGTCAGTGGTAATATGCACCTTACCACTGACCGCCCTGTCCAGCGAGGCCAAGACATTGCCTTCCACATGCCGGTAGAGAGCCAGAATCATCTTCGGTGCGAAAAAGTGGTGTTTGGGAACCTGCCACTGAGGGACAGCACATTCCACACACGGAAGGGGGCAGAGTCTACCAACTGAAAAGGCAGCAGTTGAAGTGCTAGCAATTCAGCCAAGCTAGAATTCAACTGCTGGGCATGTGGATGGTTGGGAGTGAACTTCTTTCAATGGTGAAGCAGCTGGGACGGGAAAATTTGCCTGGTACAATCGGGCGTCGGTGCACAGATAGCAGATTGCCCGCAAGTACTTGGCTGTGACACACCTAATTCTACACCTTCATTCCTCTCAGTGCAGGTTTCAGAGAGGACTGAATGTATAGTGGGGTTGGAGATCCCAGCTGATGAGGAGCAAGGAGAGGTCCACTTTGTTCTTTGTTGTGGGTATTTTAGGTACGCTTGCCAACGAATTGCATGGCAGGTCGACATATGTCTGGTCAAGCATATGGTGCCCAAGTGGCTGATGTTTTGGCCATGGGAGATAATCTTGAGACATATGTTGCAAATAGCAGTGGTGCGAGCTGATGCACTCGTCTCAAAAAAGGCTCACACCAAAGAACTTTTGGAATAATGCGCAGAGGCAGCGCCCTGCACATGCGGAGCTCTGCGGTATGATGCAGTCGGTGTGCTGCCCTTAAGCTGGCCCCTGGAGTGCATCCTGCCTCGTTGGAGATGTGCCTCCTCCTCCTCTTCCTCTCTCTTATCAGGCACCCACGTGGAGTCAGTGACCTCATCATCCCCTACCTCCTCATCACTGGAGCAAACCTGGCAGTATGCTGCAGCTGGGGGAACATGACTGCCAGATTGCTGTCCTTTTTGGACATCCCCTCTCTCTGGGCTCATGTTACTGCCTTCGTCTAGCTGGGTATCATCATCAGAGCCTTCAAAACGCTGGGCATCCTCATGGAGCATGTACCCAACACTGTGCTCAAACAGTTCAGGGGACATCTCAGGAGAACATGGTGTGGCTAGGGAAGGAGTGACTGATGCCGTTGAGCCAAGGGAAGAGGCCACGTTGGCAGCTGCTTTGCCAGTACCCTGAGGCTGGGTGAGAGAGGATGAGGAGGACAAGGACGGCTTGGTCATCCACTCTACCAAGTCTTCAGCATGTTGCAGCTTAAGACGTCCAGCTGCTGAAAATAAGGACAAGCGTGTCCCATGGCCACGTGCTGATGAGGATGCACCGTGTCCACGACCAGCACTGTTGCCTCTAGACCCAGAGACTGCTTGCCCTCTTTTATTGGCTTGTGACTTCCTGCCTCTCCTTGTTGGCCTTCCAGAAATACTAATGGCCTGCAGGGAGCTGTAGCTGCACAAAGCTGGGACCTATATACTGATATACTGCAGCTAGCAGAATAAACTGCCTGCCTGTATTATTATTAGTATGAGAACACCAGCAATTGGGGTAGCTTTATGTGCACACTGTGCAGAGTACACAACACACCAACTGTAATTACTGCAGCTGCCTGTGGTATAGGATCAGCAGAACACCAGCAATTGGGGTAGTTTTAGGTACACACTGTACAGATGGCACATACACTGACTGTAATTGCTACAGCTGCCTGTGGTATAGGATCAGCAGAACACCAGCAATTGGGATAGCTTTAAGTGCACACTGTGCAGATGGCACAAAACACTGACTGTAATTGCTACAGCTGCCTACGGATAGGATCAGCAGAACACCAGCCATTGGGGTAGCTTTAGGCGCACACTGTGCAGATAACACAATACATCGACTGTAATTACTGCAGCTGCCTGCCTGTGGTATAGGATCAGAAGAACACCAGCAATTGGGGTAGCTTTAAGTGCACAATGTGCAGATGGCACAATACACCGACTTTAATTGCTACAGCTGCCTGCGGATAGGATCAGCAAAACACCAGCAATTGGGGTAGCTTTAGGTGTACACTGTGCAGATGGCACATTACACCGACTTTAATTGCTACAGCTGCCTGCAGATAGGATCAACAGAGCACCAGCAATTGGGGTAGCTTGAGGTGTAAACTGTGCAGATGGAACAATACACCAACTGTATTTGCAACAGCTTCAAATGAAATTAAATCACACCGTCTCTCCGTCTATCTCTCTCTCCGCCGCCACAAAACACTACACAAGGCCGCCTTGCAGGTGGCCTTATATAGTGTGGGGCGTGTACTAAACCCCCTGAGCCATAATTGGCCAAAGCCACCCTGGCATTGGCCAATTACGGCTCTCCGTTTTTTCCCCGCTGTGATTGCCCAAAGCATGTGGGTCATGGTGCGTGCTTGGCCAATCAGCAGCCAGCAATACACTGTGATGCCCCAGTGAATTATGGGCTGTAACGCGCCACTCGAATTTGGAAATGGCCCATCATTGTGGGAATTTGCCGCACGGATGAACAGCCGATGTTCAAGTCATGAACGCGAAGCTCATCTCTATTGTTGGGTTTGGAGTTATTACTATGACCCAAGTCCAGTCCAGGAACAGTAGGAGAAGGAATTCTTGGACCAAGAATTGGTTGCTTAATTGTGACCAATTCTGTCATATGACTTTGCTGTGGGAGCTCCAGGACAATAATCATGATGATTTCATTCCATATTTACCATTAGGGATGAGCTTCGAGTTCGAGTCGAACTCATGTTCTACTCGAACATTGCCTGTTCGCCTGTTCAGCGAACAGTGAACAATTTGGGCTGTTCGCAGCAAATTCGAAAAGCCGGAACACCCTATACAAGTCTATGGGAGAAATCTAAAGTGCTAATTTTAAAGGGTAATATGCAGGTTACTGTCCTAAAAAGTGTTTGGGGACCCGGGTCCTGCCCCAGGGGACATGGATCAATGCAAAAAAAGTTTTAAAAATGGCAGTTTTTTCAGGCGCAGTGATTTTAATAATGATTAAAGTGAAACAATAAAAGTGTAATATTCCTTTAAATTTCGTAGCTGGGGGGTATCTATAGTATGCCTGTGAAGGGGCGCATGTTTCTGGTGCTTAGAACTGTCCCTGCACAAAGTGTCATTTGTGCAGGAAAAAAAGTCTTTTAAAATCACTTGCGGCTATTGTCGGGTCCCGTAATACAGAGAACACTCAATGAGTGTTCTCTGCATTAGCCGACAATTCATTCATTCATTGATAAAAAAATAAAAAAATTAAAAAAAAGCGTGGGGGTTCCCCTAAATTCAATTACCAGGCCCTTCAGGTCTAACATGGATATTAAGGGGAACCCCGTGTCAAATTTTAAAAAAAAATTGACGTGGGGGTCCCCCTAAATATCCATAACCAGACCCTTCAGGTCTGATATGGATATTAAGGGGAACCCCGCATCAAATTTAAAAAAAAATTGACGTGGGGGTCCCCCTAAAAATCCATATCAGACCCTTTATCCGAGCACGCAACCTGGCAGGCCGCAGGAAAAGAGGGGGGGACGAGAGAGCGGCCCCCCTCCCTCCTGAACCATACCAGGCCACATACCCTCAACATTGGGAGGATGCTTTGGGGGTCTGTGACCCCTCAAAGCACCTTGTCCCCATGTTGATGAGGACAAGGGCCTCATCCTCACAACCCTGGCCGTTGGTTGTGAGGGTCTGCGGGCGGGGGGCTTATCAGAATCTGGAAGCCCCCTTTAACAAGGGGACCCCCAGATCCCGGCCCCCCCCTGTTTGAAATGGTAAGGGGGTACAAAAGTACCCCTACCATTTCACAAAGAAAGTGTCAAAATGGTTAAATAAGACAAACACACTTTTGAAAAATTCCTTTATTAAAAATAAAAAAATAAAAAAAAGATTCCAGCGGTGCTAATCCACTCTTGCTATCCAGCGACGGGTCTCCGGGGTCCAGCGATGGATGATCATATCCAGCGACGGGGGATCTCTCAGTCCAGCGCTGTCCATACATCCTTCTTCTGTCTCCACTCCGGAGACACTGCAGAGATCCCAGTGCTGACGTTTCTTATATTAGGAGGGCGGGGCCACCCGTCACCTGACCCCGCCCCTCTGACGCTGGAGAGGGAAACCAGGGGTTCCTCAGTGACGTGTGGGTGACCCCGCCCCCTCTGATGTAACGGAAACCTGCGTTACATCAGAGGGGGCGGGGTCACCCACACGTCACTGGGGAACCCCTGGCTTCCCTCTCCAGCGTCAGAGGGGCGGGGTCAGGTGACGGGTGGCCCCGCCCTCCTAATATAAGAAACGTCAGCGCTGGGATCTCTGCAGTGTCTCCGGAGTGGAGCTAGAAGAAGGATGTATGGACAGCGCTGGACTGAGAGATCCCCCGTCGCTGGATATGATCATCCATCGCTGGACCCCGGAGACCCGTCGCTGGATAGCAAGAGTGGATTAGCACTGCTGGAATCTTTTTTTTATTTTTTTTATTTTTAATAAAGGAATGTTTCAAAAGTGTGTTTGTCTTATTTAACCATTTTGACACTTTCTTTGTGAAATGGTAGGGGTAGTTTTGTACCCCCTTACCATTTCAAACAGGGGGGGGCCGGGATCTGGGGGTCCCCTTGTTAAAGGGGGCTTCCAGATTCTGATAAGCCCCCCGCCCGCAGACCCTCACAACCAACGGCCAGGGTTGTGAGGATGAGGCCCTTGTCCTCATCAACATGGGGACAAGGTGCTTTGAGGGGTCACAGACCCCCAAAGCATCCTCCCAATGTTGAGGGTATGTGGCCTGGTACGGTTCAGGAGGGAGGGGGGCGCTCTCTCGTTCCCCCCTCTTTTCCTGCGGCCTGCCAGGTTGCGTGCTCGGATAAAGGGTCTGATATGGATTTTTAGGGGGACCCCCACGTCAATTTTTTTTTTTAATTTGACACGGGGTTCCCCTTAATATCCATGTCAGACCTGAAGGGCCTGGTAATTGAATTTAGGGGAACCCCCACGCTTTTTTTTTTTTTTTTTTATCAATGAATGAATGAATTGTCGGCTAATGCAGAGAACACTCATTGAGTGTTCTCTGTATTACGGGACCCGACAATAGCCGCAAGTGATTTTAAAAGACTTTTTTTCCTGCACAAATGACACTTTGTGCAGGGACAGTTCTAAGCACCAGAAACATGCGCCCCTTCACAGGCATACTATAGATACCCCCCAGCTACGAAATTTAAAGGAATATTACACTTTTATTGTTTCACTTTAATCATTATTAAAATCACTGCTCCTGAAAAAACGGCCGCTTTTAAAACTTTTTTTTGCATTGATCCATGTCCCCTGGGACAGGACCCGGGTCCCCAAACACTTTTTAGGACAGTAACCTGCATATTACCCTTTAAAATTAGCACTTTAGATTGTGAACGTTCGAGTCCCATAGACTTTAATAGGGTTCTAAAGTTCACACGAAGTTTAGGTCTGTTCACAGGGGGGTGTTCGGCTCATCCCTATTTACCATGGTTTTAATATGCTATAAATGTCTTCTTTGTCCTCATGCATTCTGTAAGCTTGCAATGCTAATTTTTTGTCCTTCATGCATATATGCCTTCACTAACCTCCACAGAATGCTATCCTGGGCCTATATATATCTAGCCTAGTAACTTAACAATTTTTTTGTAAGCTACATTTTAGTGCTTACCCTAAACACCCCCTAAAATGTGTCCACATGTTATTGTTGGCCTTAAATTCAGGCAGAGTGCAAGAGGCTATTTTTTGGGCCCAAACCCATTTGGAACCCTCCCCCCCCAACCTCTAAGTCAACCAATACCAATACTCTATCTGCTGACTTTGCCAAACCCATACACACTATACCAACTCTGGGTCATACTACTATAACTACAAGGGGTACGTTAGTATCGTGCGGTGGTGTTAGCGACTTATGAGTTTTTGTATCTGGATGTGGGGAAGAATAGCCATTTGTCGGATGGAGGAGTCATCACCCAGACTGAATTCTACAGGCATCTCCAGACTGGCAGCTTGGGCTTGCCACCTCCAGCAGACAACATGGCGTGCCTCCCATTTGTGGTTGTGGCAGATGAGGCATTTGCGCTGGGGGACCATCTGATGCGGCCATTCCCAATGAGGACCCTCACCCGAAGCAGAGGCTTTTTAACTACTGGTTGCCCAGAGTCAGAAGAGTGGTGGAAAATGCCTTTGGCATAATGGCCAGCTGGTTCTGGCTATTCCTAACATCAATAAATATGGCAGAATACAAACTTAACCATATTATTCTGTGCTGCTGCATTTTGCATAATTTTATGTCAAACAATGCAGTCAACTATCTGGCCTCAATTGCGACTGAGGCTGGCTCACCAGAAGAAATCATGGCAGCTCTTGAAGCTGGCCGTCCTAACTTGCCTCCACAATGCGCCCATGAAGTACGCCAAAGATATCTTGAGTATTTTGTGTGTAGGGGGGCAATTGATATGCCAGATAAGCTTTAAAAGCTCTTTAAAACATTTTTTGGTGAAAAACTGAACTTATATTTCATTTGATTTACTGCTTGTGTTTCTTATCTGTCTCCTAGACATAGATTGAGTATAGTCTCAAATACAAAATATACGTAATACATATAACAGTACCATCATCCCAATTGATAACTGTCAAGAACTGGGAATTCTAAGGATATCGGGGCAGTTGCTGAGGCTGCTCCCTTGATATCCGCACCCAAAAATGTTTGTTAAGGGGACTATTGCGGTACTAAATAAATAATTCATAGAAGACTTTATTATAAAAAAATTACAAATAATTTAATAAGGGCAAAAAAATTTAATCCATCAAAACTTCCATCAAAACACCTTAGGATGCACAATTAAGCACCTCTTTTTTATAGGCTTTTTTATAGCCCTTATGCACACAGTCTATTTTCCATCTCTTTCCACCTATATATCGCTCTTTAGGTGTGTATAGGTTAATGTCTCATCTCACTTTAACTCTCATATCATATATATCTGTTTAAATTTGAAGAGTCCTTTACAATCTCCCGCATCTGCCGTGGGAGCAAACCGATGGGTCCTGTGATCTACTGTTTCCTCCTCTGTGGCTGAGCTGATACCCTCACTATTCAAATTATTGTAAATCTTCTGTTATGACATTATATGATTCACTGCTATTTGATTATTTGCAAATATTTTTATTTATTCTGTAGACTATCCTCCTGAAGAAGCGGTTCACAGCGAAACCGGTAGAGGAAACGTTTCTATACCACTCTTCAATAGAAACCTTATGGGGCTACCCGTCAGTAGTTTATTAAATTGTGGTGTATATGATTTTAGCAATATGGAAGTTTTGATGAATTTCATTTTTTTTGCCCTTATTAAATTATTTGTGATTTTTTTATAATAAAGTCTTCTATGAATTATTTATTTAGTACCGCAATAGTCCCCTTAACAAACATTTTTGGGTGTGGATATCAAGGGAGCAGCCTCAGCAACTGCCCCGATATCCTTAGAATTCCCAATTCTTGACAATTATCAATTGGGATGATGATACTGTTATATGTATTACGTATATTTTGTATTTGAGGCTATACTCAGTCTATGGCTATATTCATGGGGTGGATAACACACCCAGAGTGGATGATACACCCGTTTTTATGAGGCAGCAACCCCTGAACAGTAACAGTGGTGAGTGTCTCTCTTTTTGAGTGCCTATATTTTTGTATCTAGCTATACATTACTTTATTTATTTATTTATTTTTTTCACCACGATAGTTAGTGGGATTGTCATTCCTTATGTCGTTGGTGATGCTGAAGTATGGTTATTCCCATGCTTTGTTTATTACATTATTACCTTGATTATACAGTGTCTGTAATATTATTGTCATAATTATTTTTGTATTTTGTGAATGGTGTTGCTGTAACGGAGATCTGCTCCCCCCTTGGGGAAGCTTGGGTTTTTCTTGGATCCTTTGTTGTGTTCTCCTGTCTGGCAGATGTGTGCTCACCCTGATGGGTCCCTTATTTAGGGTCCTTCTTGTGCTGGATGCGCCTAGACCTTTGGGTCTATGGGCTCCTGCGGCACGCACATGCGCTGTGCGCACGTCCATGCACATGCCCAATGCGTGCGCACCAGAGCGCGCATGTGCATGATGGTGCATGACCGTGCGAGTGCGTGGTGTGGGCGGGCGGACCCCCCCATGACGTCAGACGCCGACATCTAGCGGCGTGTGCTGATGCCAGAAGGGTTGGGGGGCTTAAACAGTGGTCTGTGTTAGATAATATATATATTAGGTGATACCTGCCCTGCACACTATTACATTTGTATTCTTTGGCTACTATGGTGTTGCCCTGTTCAATCTCCTTCTATGAACATGGGTGGTGTGCACTGGATAATATAGTCCAAACGGTATGTTTGGCTTTAATTTTTACACTTGTTTCACTTATATCCTTTTCACCCTACCCTTTGTGGTGGTTTCCCTTTTTCCACACATTCTATATTTCTTTTTCCTTTTCTTCCTAATTTGGTTAGTTTCTTTGGTAATTTTTTTTATATTTAGGACACCTTACGATGCACAATTAAGCACCTCTTTTTTATAGGCTTTTTTTATAGCCCATATGCACACAGTCTATTTTCCATCTCTTTCCACCTATATATCGCTCTTTAGGTGTGTATAGGTTAATGTCTCATCTCACTTTAACTCTCATATCATATATATCTGTTTAAATTTGAAGAGTAATTTACAATCCCCCGCATCTGCCGTGGGAGCAAACCGATGGGTCCTGTGATCTACTGCTTCCTCCTCTCTGGCTGAGCTGATCCCCTCACTATTCAAATTATTGTAAATCTTCTGTTATGTCATTATATGATTCGCTGCTATTTGATTATTTGCAAATATTTTTATTTATTCTGTAGACTATACTCCTGAAGAAGCAGTTCACCGCGAAACCGGTAGAGGAAACATTTCTATACCCCTCTTCAATAGAAACCGTACGGGGCTACCCGTCAGTAGTTTATTAAATTGTGGTGTAAATGATTTTAGCAATATGGAAGTTTTGATGGATTTAATTATTTTTTGCCCTTATTAAATTATTTGTAATTTTTTATAATAAAGTATTCTATGAATTATTTATTTAGTACCGCAATAGTCCCCTTAACAAACATTTTTGGGTGTGGATATCAAGGGAGCAGCCTCAGCAACTGCCCCGATATGCTTAGAATTCCCAATTCTTGACAATTATCTGTCTCCTAGGTTCTCCAATGGCCTTTTATTTTTGGCCATTTTCATCAATAGTGCAAAAGTAACGTATTTGATACATGAGGTGACAATCTCTTCTTCAGCTAACTATTATGTTCTGTTGTGCTATGGGTCTGCTACACACACACACACAAAATGTTTTTGTTGTTAATGTATGTTAATGCATTCATGATAAAAAATAATCATCCTTTTAAACCCCATTAATTAATTGCTTGTAGTCCCTAATATGGCCTGATTTTGACAAATTTTCCAGCACAGTGGGGGTTATTTACCAAAGGCAAATCCACTTTGCACTTTCAAGTGCACTTGTAGTGCAAAGAAGATTTGCCTTTAGTAAATAGCCCCATTGTCCCTGCAACTACAACAATTTACAAAAAAATGGTATTGAGCATTTAATGAAGATGCCACACATTGTTGAGTATAAAACATTTTTCTCCAAGCACATTCACATGTGAGTTATAAAAGGGTTTTTAAACAAACCAACATCTTTGGTGTATAAAATGTATGTTTGACAGTAGATATAGCCTTTTTTTGGCTAAACAGGCATGTTTAAAAACATAACAGCCACATCTCCAACTCAAGAACTTATAAAGTTCAACTTTGATAAAGTGAAGGTCATATGAGACATTAGTATGTCAAAACTGTGTTGATTTTGCCTTCATCGGATGGGGTGATCTCACCCCTGTAAAATCCAAGTTTTGAAGATGCACACAAATCAGGGCTCAAAATGTGGATTTCCATCATGATCCCATGCCTAAAATGTGTGTCTTTTCCCTACATCTGTTTTTATAAAGCCACAAAACACACAGTGATTCAATATGTGCTATCTGCCATCATGGGATATCAATGTACGTGGTTTGTGGGTGCAACCCCTTCCTCACTACTAAAGTAAGTGAGAGGAAGGGGTTGCACCCCCGAAACACGTCTATTGATCCCCGTGATGGGAACTAGCACATGTTGACATGGTAGGCCTTATTTCAGAAAGGACAATCCACTTTGCCCTACAAGTGCACTTGTATTGCACTTGTAGTGCAAAGTGGTTTGGCTTTTTTCAAATAAGCCCCTGATTCGTCCCTGGATCCTCACCTGGTTTCAGTGTGAATGAACCTTTTGATTTCAAATGTTTTCAAATGGTCGGACTCCATGAACACCTGTGTTTTTTTAACAAATGGACACACCTGGCAATGGCCGCAGAGTTGCATCCCTTTTAATTTAGGTAGATCAGGTAAAAAGTCATGCACAGCAAAGCTGTGGTTTTAGACTAGGGGACGGATAGAGGATAGAAGCAACTGCTAGGCTACGGAGTTAGTGATTTGTAGGTTTGGACCCAAGCTTCCAGGTGAATATTTCTTAGAGGACCTCTTGAGCGAAACCTCTTGCCACTCTCGCACCAAAGGTTCTGGGAATGCCACATATTTTGATGTTATTTCCCCTGGACCTATCCTCCAGATCTAACACTTTATCTTTCGGCCATGCAATTTCTTCAGAATGAGCAGCATGAGCATCCACCATAGTGTTAAAGGACGAAGTATCTTCTCCCTGTGAGGTTTCCACTCTGTCTCCCAGCTCATGTACATCAGCTTGACACATGCAGTCTATAAATAGATTTTTTCAAAGCTGATTTAAAGAGAGTAGTCATTAATGATTCATACTCTGAATGAGTATGGGGCCTTTACTTTTAATCCATAAGTTCTATTTATAAATGATGATTTGGGGATTAAAAGTAACATTTCTATGTTTACAGATTACAAAAAGCTATGTAGTTCAATAAAGACCTTACAATATGTGCTAAATTTACAGGCAGACCTGAAAACAATTATTAACAAAGTAAACTTGTAAAGTTATGTGCTTGGGGGTTAACAACATGCATTCATAACAACATGCATTCATCATACATTCTAGGGGGAGTACAACTGGGGAAGTCAATGATCGAGAAGGACCTGGGTGTTATGGTAGATGTTTCTAAGGCAAAAAGAATAACTTTCTTACCAATAAAAATTATTGGATTGGAAGAAAAATACTTTTGTTGTAGTAAAAGGAGTATACTGTAAACTCCAGTGAAATTGACATAAGCTTGCCCTTGATAAAGCAGTTGAGTTTTTGAAACCAGTTCACACAAAGGATATTGGGGAACTAGAGTTAGCACAGGGAAGGGCAACCAAATTGATAAGGGACATGAGCGTAAGCTAAAAGGAATAATTAGCTGTACTGAATGTATTCTTCCTTGAGAATTTGTATTTAATACGTATGATACATAAATGGTCCATACAGTGACTTTGTTACTAGGTTATTAACTGTAAGATAATTGCAAAGGACAAGAGGGCACTGGAGAAAAATACATTTAACCTTCTCATATGGAAATGTAGTGATCTCATGTGAGTGATCGGCCCTGGATGAACATGTATGTTTTTATTTAGGTAACACTGTAATCGGTACTGGCAGTGGAAGTCCTTTTTTTACCTTAATCTGGCCCTGGACACAGACTGCCTGCATCGTGGGCTGATCACTTGCATGTGATCACTGCATGAAAGATTAATTATGAATGGCCATGGCTAGCTCTGGGAGCCAGCAGCCTCTCATTGCTTTCTATGTGGATGCCTCCTGCAGGTAATTGTGGGAACCCACACTGGGAACCCACACTGGAGATCTTGAATATAATCAGAATGCGGGTGCATGTGCAGGTGTGAAATCACATTTTTTTAAAATATAAATCTCTATTAACATTTACACGTTATAACAACAGAAATTGTTGATCCAGGGAATATTGAATTGCCCTTAGGGATCAGGAAGGAATTTTTTCCCCTGATGGAGCAAATTAGACCATGTTTCAATGTATGTATCACTGTTTTATATTGGTTGAACTAGATGATTATTTGTGTTTTTTCAACCTGTTATGCTGCGTACACGTTATGATTTTCCGACAGCAAATGTTCGATGGGAGCTCGTTGTCAGAAATTCTGCCTGTGTGTAGGCTCCACCAGACTTTTTTGTTGGAATTTCCGACAACAAAAATTTGAGAGCTGGTTCTCAAATTTTACAACAACAAAATCCGTTGTTGGAAATTCCAATCATGTGCACACAATTCCGATGCACAAAATCCCATGCATGCTCGGAATCAAGCAGAAGAGCTGCACTGGCTATTCAACTTCATTTTTTTCAGCTCATCGCACGTGTTGTACGACACCGTGTTCTTGATGTTTAGAATTTCCGACAACATTTGTGTGACCGCGTATATGCAAGACAAGTTTGAGCCAACATCCGTCGGATAAAAGTTTCAGAATGTCAGATCATGTGTACGCAGCATACGGTAACTAGATGAACATTTGTATATTTTTAAACCTAACTACTAACAGTAACTATGTAAATAAAAATGTTCCTTGAAAGTAGAATTTTTATTAAAATATTCATCCTGCATATGTTTGTGCAAGTTAAAATTGCATGTGAAAAATACCAGCTAAATGGTCAAACTAGAAAAGGCCATGAAAGGCTCTAGCATAAAAAATATATCTACATTTATTCAAGAAAATAAATGCTTTAAACTAAGTTTATTTATCATGGCTTTATTTATAGCCTAGAAAGAAGCTGCACCACTTGGAATAAAATGTAAATATGCAGTTACTTAATTCCCAAGATATGTAATGATATTATTAATAGAAATTATGTGCTTCTTGACCTTATAAAAAGACAGTTGATTTTGTTGTTTCAAATGAGTGTAAATTATTCAAGAGTTTCTGTAAGCAGGTTATTATTACCTATCAAAACTGAGCTCTTAATGCAGCCTTCAATATTAAATATGTATAAGCCTCTTATGTATTATTAAAATACATGAAAAATGTTAACAGCATGCATTAAAGTCGGATAGAGATGCATGGGTGTTTTTAATGCACTAAGCAAGTGATAACATCAGTTATCAACACCACAACACCAAAGGAGATGTTCACTTTCTATATTGCTCATTGCCCCCAACTGATAATGCATGATTTATATACCTTATATCATGCTGCCCTTAAAAACATCAACTATGTTTTGTTGTTCTTGAACTTTCCAGGAGGACCAATGATACATTGTCTCTGTTGTTTATAGCAAAGTTGTTTCCACAAATGAGCCAACCAAGTTTCAAAAACAATATTAAAACCCAAGGGGAATGGTTGCAGATGTTGGTGTAGTCTTATGTGCAGAACAGGACTTCTAGAAACCCAGCAGAATCTAGCTAGACTAAGTGCAGCTGGAGGCTAGACTGATCTCCTCAACACCTGCTATAATGTTTATTGGACCCTATAAAGAGCATCATTACAACATGTAAGCATAGTTATACACACTGAATGCATGAAATAAAATGTTGGACTGAATGGCAAGCAATACTCCTGGGTAGGAATAACTTAGTAATGGAAAAGCTCAGTTGCACTACTATTAAACTAATATGCATAGTATACAGTAGGTGCACTACTTGTATAGTTCTGAAGAGTCCTTATTATGGTGCTGTAAATGCATTAAGATGTACATGGGGCTTAAGTGGTGCTTCAGTTCAATTTTAGTAAAGATATGCCAATCGGATTTATTTTGAACCCTTAAAATATTAAATGAGAACTCAAAGTAATAAGGGTTTTCTCCTTAATGCCCATCACTGCTCATGCATGTAAATTAAGCCTTTGTGACTGCTCAGTCATCCAATCAGACAAGAGTAAGTGCCACCACTTACTGAGTGCTGTATTCCATGCATTGTTTTGACTGACAGCTCATTCTAGCCAATCAGGGATACAGATTAAGCACACAGTGCAAAGCACAATGTAAAAATACATGCATCTGGACATTGGAAGATTAATAAAACGCAAAGAGACATAGGAAGATTTGAGTAGTAATACTTTGCAAATCCTCATATGCAAACTTTAAAAATCATGCATCCTTCACTCCAATCACTCACACTCAGCTAGGGACACTGTCCCATGCCTTCAGAATGGTCCAGTGGTCAACATTGAGCAGAACAGGTCCTCTTCTATGGCAGAGAAACTAGCCCAGTTCCACAGGCAAGATGGCACCGTTGACCCTATGCTGTCTCCTTCTCTACAGCCTTCGCTGCTGGATCCACAGTACATCTTCTCCTCTTCTCCTTGCTAACTATGCAACCCTTAAACACCCATGATGCAAAGGAAGGCTCTTCTCTCCCACCGAGCCCACCACCTGATCCTCAACCAGGTGGGGATGCTGCATGACATACAAGATTGTAAAGCTGTACTAAACCATTAATTTTGACTTATCCCTGCTGAAAAATGAAGTCCATAACCTAAGAACAGGGGCAGCAGAGGAGTGCATTAGCTCTTTGGAGAATAAGCTGACTCCACTATCTGCCTTAGTACAAACAGCTACTAGTGAGATGGCGACACTAATGCCCTGTACACACAATCGGACTTTCTGACAACAAAACTGAAGGATGTTGGCTCCAACTTGTCTTGCATACACACGGTCAAACAAATGTTGGCCAACAATTATGAATGTAGTGACGTACAAGACGTATGTGATATCTCCATTATGAACACTAGTTTTACAAGACCGATTTCTTCCAGCTCATACTTGATTCTGAGCATGCATGGACTTTTGTCCAATGGACTTGTGTACACACAATCGGAAAGTCCAACAACAAACATTTGTTGGCGGAAAATTTGAGAACCTGCTAGCCAACATTTGTTGGAGGAAAGTCCGACAAAAAATATTCGATGGAGCATACACACGGTCGGACTTTCCGCCAGCAAGCTCACATCCAACATTTGTTGTTGGAAAATCCGATAGTGTGTATGGGGCATAAGGGCTAAAATCAATGATTTGGACAATCTCTTCTCCATATATCCTGACTTATTGGTGGAGGTTCAAAGGCAACAAGCCTCTTTTCAGGAAATGAAAGCCTGTTTGAAAACCCAGGGCCTTTAATATGCTATGCTATATCTGGCTAAATTGCAAATTGTCTCAGGGGATAAGATGTACTTCTTTACCTCTCCTAGAGAAGCAGTGGCCTGGCTGGGCAACCATTTTGTGGTCCCCCAAGACAGTGACATTAGTCTCCATCAGGCTTCTCCCCCACCCTCTTGCTTACTCACCTAACAAGTTTGGAACTTTTGGCTCTTCATTCTATACACCCATACAACTGCACAATCTACTGAGCCCTTCTGGGTAATTGTACTCTCTTAACTTTCCCACTAATGGCTCATATTATATTTACTACATTTGTCCCATTATTATTGCCTTCTTACATGAATGGCACATCTCCCTTTGCATTTACTCCTGGAGTCTGAGGCTCATCACATCAGATTCTTTGCTTTCTTACAGTGTCTGTGGTTGGTGTATATGAAATCACTATTGGTGAATTCCCTTCTACTGGATTTGACCTGCTTTAGATGAGAAATAGTGATGAGGGTACCTGAGGAACTTGGGGGTTGTATATGCACCTCTCTTGTTACATCCTCTATTAACCACTTTCAGACCGGACCATTTTGCTGGTAAATGACCAGAGGTCTTTTTACACTTTGGCACTGCGCTGCTTTAACTGGTAATTGCGCGGTCATGCAATGTTGTACCCAAACAAAATTTGCGTCCTTTTCTTCCCACAAATAGAGCTTTCTTTTGATGGTATTTGATTGCCTCTGCGATTTTTATTTTTTGCGATATAAACATAAAAAGACCGCAAATTTTGAAAAAAAATTATATTTTCTACTTTTTGTTATTAGAAAAATCCAATAAACTCAATTTTAGTCATACATTTAGGCCAAAATGTATTCAGCCACATGTCTTTGGTAAAAAAAAAGTCAATAATTGTATATTTATTGGTTTGCGCAAAAGTTGTCACATCTACAAACTAAGGTACGTTTTCTGGAATTTACGCAGCTTTTAGTTTACGACTGCCTATCTCATTTCTTGAGGTGCTAAATTGACAGGGCAGTACAAAACCCCCCCAAATGACCCCATTTTGGAAAGTAGACCCCCTAAGGAAATTGATAAGAGGCATGTTGAGCCCATTGAATATTTTATTTTTTTGCCTCAAGCGATTGAATAATGACAAAAAAATATATATATATTTTTTTTTTTAAACAAAGTTGTCACTAAATGATATATTGCTCACACATGCTATGGGCATATGTGAAATGACACCCCAAAATAAATTCTGCTGCTTCTCCTGAGTACGGGGATACCACATATGTGGGACTTTTTGGGAGCCTAGCCGCGTACGGGGCCCCGAAAACCAAGCACCGCCTTCAGGCTTTCTAAGGGCGTAAATTTTTGAGTTCACTTCTCACTACCTATTACAGTTTTGAAGGCCAAAAAATGCCAAGATGGCACAAAACCCCCACAAATGACCCCATTTTAGAAAGTAGACACCCCAAGCTATTTGTTGAGAGGCATGTTGAGTTCATGGAATATTTTATATTTTGCCACAAGTTGCGGGAAAATTACAATTTTTTTTTTTTTTTTTCACAAAGTTGTCACTAAATGATATATTGCTCATGCATGCCATGGGCATATGTGAAATGACACCCCAAAATAAATTCTGCTGCTTCTCCTGAGTACGGGGATACCACATATGTGGGACTTTTTGGGAGCCTAGCCGCGTACGGGGCCCCGAAAACCAAGCACCGCCTTCAGGCTTTCTAAGGGCGTAAATTTTTGAGTTCACTTCTCACTACCTATTACAGTTTTGAAGGCCATAAAATGCCAAGATGGCACAAAACCCCCACAAATGACCCCATTTTAGAAAGTAGACACCCCAAGCTATTTGCTGAGAGGCATGTTGAGTCCATGGAATATTTTATATTTTGCCACAAGTTGCGGGAAAATTACAAACTTTTTTTTTTTTTTTTTTCACAAAGTTGTCACTAAATGATATATTGCTCACGCATGCCATGGGCATATGTGAAATAACACCCCAAAATAAATTCTGCTGCTTCTCCTGAGTACGGGGATACCACATATGTGGGACTTTTTGGGAGCCTAGCCGCGTACGGGGCCCCGAAAACCAAGCACCGCCTTCAGGCTTTCTAAGGGCGTTACAGTTTTGAAGGCCATAAAATGCCAAGATGGCACAAACCCCCCCCCCCCCCAAATGACCCCATTTTGGAAAGTAGACACTCCTAAATTTAGGGGTACACTAGTGAGACTAGGTAATAAATGGCGGGTGCCCTGAAACTATAAAAAAATAACTAACCAACCAGCGTCACCTGTAACAGTTATATGGTGATCACTGGTGAAAGGGTTAACTAGGGGGCAATCAGGGGGCTTTATGCGGTAGTATATGGGGGTCCCTGGCGCTATAAAAAGCTGCGGCGAACCTAAATACCTACCTGCCTAACTAGCGTCACCTGTGACACTAATACAGCGATCAAAAAAACGATCGCTTATTAGGCTGGGTTCACACTGGAGCGATGCGGGAACGCCACGAATGCGCGGCGGGTTCCCGCATCGCATGCCTCCCGGCGGCAGTTCACACTGCCCTATGCGAACTGCTGGGAGTGTCAGTGAAATGTTAATGACACCCCCAGATCAGTTCGCATATCGCAGTGCGATCTGCAAACTTGGATCGCATGGTGTGAACACCCATGCGATCCAATTCTGCTGCGGACCAAAAAAAGGGTCCCGTGCGAGTTTGCGGCGGGTGTGGCGGGTGCGACACGAATTCAGCCATACTATCTGTATAGCTAAACTCGAATCGCACAGAGATCGGATGTGATTTGCACTGCAGTGCGGTGCGAATCACATCCGTTCTCATAAACCGCTGCAATGTGAACCCAGCCTTAGTGACACTGGCGACGGGGGGTGATCACGGGGTTAAACCTTTATTGGGGGGGTTAGGGGGTACCTTAGAACTAAAGGGGGCTAACCCTAACTGCCCTAACAGTTATTAGTCACAAATGACACCCGCCGGGTGATCAGGGGGTTAAACCTTTATTAGGTAATAAATGGCGGGTGCCCTGAAACTATAAAAAAATAACTAACCAACCAGCGTCACCTGTAACAGTTATATGGTGATCACTGGTGAAAGGGTTAACTAGGGGGCAATCAGGGGGCTTTATGCGGTAGTATATGGGGGTCCCTGGCGCTATAAAAAGCTGCGGCGAACCTAAATACCTACCTGCCTAACTAGCGTCACCTGTGACACTAATACGGCGATCAGAAAAATGATCGCTTATTAGGCTGGGTTCACACTGGAGCGATGCGGAAACGCCACGAATCCGCGGCGGGTTCCCGCATCGCATGCCTCCCGGCGGCAGTTCACACTGCCCTATGCGAACTGCTGGGAGTGTCAGTGAAATGTTACTGACACCCCCAGATCAGTTCGCATATCGCAGTGCGATCTGCAAACTCGGATCGCATGGTGTGAACACCCATGCGATCCGTTCTGCTGCGGGCCAAAAAAAGGGTCCCGTGCGAATTTGCGGCGGGTGCGGCGGGTGTGGCGGGTGCGGCGAATGGCTGAACTCGAATCGCACAGAGATCGGATGTGATTTGCACTGCAGTGCGGTGCGAATCACATTCGTTCTCATAAACCGCTGCAATGTGAACCCAGCCTTAGTGACACTGGCGACGGGGGGTGATCACGGGGTTAAACCTTTATTGGGGGGGTTAGGGGGGTACATTAGAACTAAAGGGGGCTAACCCTAACTGCCCTAACAGTTATTACAGTCACAAATGACACCAATGCAAAAAAAAAAAAAAAAATGACATTGGTGTCACTGTGACTGGGGGGCAGGGGTAATTGGGGGGGTGATCGGGGGGGTGTGAGTGTGCCTGGCATGTTCTACTGTGTGTGTAGAGTGTTGGTGCAACTCACCGATCCGCTCTCCTCCGTGTCGGAACGAAAAATACCGACACGGAGGAGAGAATACATCACTTCCTCTCCTGTATTTACATTACAGGAGAGGAAGTGATGTCACGGGGGATTTCTATTCGTCGGGAGCGATCGCGAGGGGGTGGCCATGAATGAATGGCCGCCCCCTCGTCCCGGATCGCTCCCGGACGAAAACCGACCGCCGCAGGCACCGGGCGGGGGCCCGATCGGGCCCCCGACCCGCGGGAAGGCAGGGACGTACAGGTACGCCCATATGCCTGCCCGTGCCATGCTGTCGACGTACATCGTTGTGCGGCGGTCGGCAACTGGTTAAGGTTGTTTTTTAAGTTGACACTGGGAGGCTACCACGTTCCTGTTCAATTCAGGTGTGAAACAGCCCTAAATGAAAATCCAGTTACTAAAATCTTACATAAGCATTCACGTCAATGTAGTTTCAACACTTTTATATCTATATCTTTGTCTATTTAAAAGAACAACTGTTAATGACTCCATGAAGGTGTTTGCTCAGGCACTTCTTGCTCAAAGGTAACAGTAAGTATAGGTAAACCAGCATTTCAATATCTTCTCAATAATACAGTGTCATATCATCAGTCTTATTCTTCCTTTGCAATGTTCTTTTAATTTCTCACCAAATCTTGTCATCCTTAATGCATGTGAGGGTCAAGTAAAGCTTTTTATCACAATCCAGGTGTCTGTTTTTTTTTCCCTTTTACAATGTGCTTTTCCCCTTCAGATGTTATATAAAAAAAGGAGGAAAACAAACCATACAGTGTAATATGTTCTAAACAAACCGCAATGTACTGATACATGTTTGTGCTCATATTTATTTTGCCAATGCTGTGCAAAAATTACTCTTTACCCTGTGGTTTCTGGACCGAGTACCTAATTCCACAAGAAAATATACTCTTACTAAGCTCTGTTGCCCAAAATCCCAAATATATTGTAGCAAAATCACAAATATATCAGTGCTCTCTCAGCCCTCCTCCTTAGACTCTATGTTCATCACTTCCATTAATTCCACAGTTAGTACCCAAAAAATAAAACTTTATAGTGTACTATACTAAACCCAAACTGTATAAATAAACAGTTGTGCTCACATTTATTTGTGATCATCAAGTGCAACAATCCAACAATCCAACAATCACCATTTGCTTCTCTTACAATGTGCCACATTCCACATGTCAATATTCGTATACCCAAAAATATTTGCTTTCACCTACCAAGGCCAAAGGGCTCATACAAAAAAAACATTTTCCAATTCACAACAGTGACCACAGTATGGTTTACAGCATCCCAATATGCAAAAGATTTATCAAAGCTAAGAGCACAGTACAGCAGATTCATAAACTACTCAGCAGTGTTTATAGGCAACAACATAAAAATAGAATATGTCTTTCTGTCAGGATTTACAGTACATCAACTTTAATTACCTTTACTGAAAGTGTTACAGTTTAAACTTTCAGACAGTGATGAAAATAGATGACAGGTGAATTTTGTGATGCTCCCAAATTATAATCATGTCACTAATGCTATATATATATATATATATATATATATATATATATATATATATATATATATATATATATATATACATACAGTTGTGCTCATAAGTTTACCCTGGTAGAAGTTAGGATTTCTTGGCCATTTTTCAGAGAATATGAATGATAACACAAAAACTTCTCTTTCACTCATGGTTAGTGTTTGGCTGAAGCCATTTATTATCAATTTATTTATTTATTTATTTATTTATTTATTATAGGGCAGCACAGTGGTGTAGTGATTAGCACTTTCACCTAGCAGCAATAGGGTCACTGGTTCAAACCCCAACCACGACACCATCTGCCTGGAATTTGCATGTTCCCCCTGTGCCTGCCTGGGCTTCCTCCAGGTACTCTGGTTTCCTCCCACACTCCAAAGACATGCTGGTAGGTTAAGGACCACACAAAGCCATAGATGGACACCAGTGGCAAGAAAGTGTGCTGAGGCAATTCAGTTTGCATAGGTAATGCTATACAAGTCATTTAATCAACCATGTTTACTCTTTTTAAATCATAATGACAACAGAGAAACTAGCCAAATTACCCTGATAAAAAGTTTACATACCCCAGTTTTTAATACCATGTATTGCCCCCTTTAATATCAATGACAGCTTGAAGTCTTTTGTGGTAGAGTATTTTTGGATGAGGCCCTTTATCTTCTCAGATAGTAAAGCTGCCTATTCCTTTTGGAAAAAAAGCCTCCAGTAAAATCTTGGGCTGTTTTGCATAAACTGCACGTTTGATATCTCCCCAAAGTGGCTCAATGATATTGAGGTCAGGAGACTGAGATAGCCACTCCAGAACCTTCACTTTATTCTGCTGTAGCCAATGACAGGTCAACTTGGCCTTGTGTTTTGGATCATTGTCATGTTGGAATGTCCAAGGATGTCCCATGTGCAACTTCCTGGCTGATGAATGCAAATGTTCCTCCAGTATTTTTTGATAACATACTGCATTCATTATGCCATCAATTTTGACCAAATTTACTGTACCTTTGTAGCGCACACATCCCCAAAACGTCAGTGATCCTCCTCTGAGTTTCACAATAGGAATGGTGTACCTTTCACCATAGGCCTTGTTGATTGCTCTCCAAATGCAGTGTTTATGGTTGTGGCCAAAATGCTCAATTTTGGTCTCATCACTCAAAATGACTTTGTGCCAGAAGGTTTGAGGCTTGTCTCTGTGCTGTTTGGAGTATTGTAAGTGGGATACTTTGTGGCATTTGTGTAGTAATGGCTTTCTTCTGGTGACTCAACCATGCAGCCCATCTTTCTTCAAGTGCCTCCTTATTGCGCATCTTGAAGCAGCCACACCACATGGGAGTCCTGTATTTCAATCCGTGATGAATCCATGATGAATCCGTGATGAAATCTCCATTCTACAGGTATCTCCCCCAGTTAAGACCCCATTACAACAGGTACTCTTGACACTCCCCTTATTCAAACCTGCTACTACAGACAAAGTTGCTAAACTCCTTTCTAACGCCCACCTAACCACCTGCCCCCTGGATCCTATTCCCTCTCAAACACTACGGTCGCCATCTGACTCTATCCTACACTCTCTAACTCACATCTTCAATCCCTCCCTCACCTCCGGCATTTTCCCCAATGCTCTAAAACATGCACTGATCACTCCCATACTTAAAAAGCCATCCTTGGACCCTACCAATCTTAACAACCTACGCCCTATCTCCTTGCTCCCCTTTTCCTCTAAACTCCTTGAACGTCCGGTTTACAACCAACTGAGTGACCACCTCATTAAAAATAACATTCTTTATCCCCTTCAATCTGGATTTCACCCTCAGCACTCCCCAGAATCTGCTCTTTTAAAACTCACAAATGACCTACTAACTGCAAAAACCAACGGACACTATTCTGTACCTTTCAGCTGCCTTTGACACGGTTGACCACCCCTCCTCAATAAAAACTTTACTACCTTGGTCTCCGTGACTATGCTCTTCAGTGGCCCTCACCCTACCTATCCCACCACACCTTCAGTGTCACTTACAATTCTACTTCCTCCACTCCTCTCCCCTTCTCTGTCGGAGTCCCCAAGGTTCTGTTCTTGGACCTCTTTTATTTTCAATCTACACCTCTTCCCTGGGTCAGCTGATAGCCTCTCACAGCTTTCAATATCATTTCTATTCTGACGACACACAAATCTATCTCTCCACCCCTCAACTCACTCCATCAGTCTCCTCACGCATCACTAACTTACTAACAGACATATCTGTATGGATATCACACCACTTCCTCAAACTCAACTTGTACAAAACCAAACCTATAATATTTCCTCCCCCACGTGCCTCTTCCCCTGACTTCTCTGTCAAGAGCAATGGCACAACCATCCACCTATCCCCACATGTCAGCGTGCTAGGTGTTATCCTGGACTCTGAACTCTCCTTTCGGCCCCACATTCAATCACTTTCCAAAGCTTGCCGTCTCAACCTCCGAAACATCTCTAAACGACGTCCCTTTCTAACCAATGAAACCACAAAGCTCCTGATTCACTCCCCGGTTATCTCTCGCCATGACTACTGCAATTCCCTCCTCATTGGCTTACCTTTAAATAGACTATCCCCCCTTCAGTCCATCATGAATGCTGCTGCCAGACTCATCCACCTAAACCATACAGTGTCTGCTACCCCTCTCTATCAATCCCTCCATTGGCTGCCACTTGCCCAATTAATTAAATTCAAAATACTAACACTTACTCACAAAGCCATCCACAATTTTGCCCCCAGCTACATCACTAGCCTAGTCTCAAAATACCAACCTAATCATCCTCTTCATTCCTCCCAAGACCTCCTGCTCTCTAGCTCCCTCATCACCTCCTCCCATATCCACCTCCAGGACTTCTCCCGAGCCTCGCCCATCCTCTGGAATTCACTACCCCAATCTGTCAGAATGTCTCCAAATGTATCCACTTTTAGGCGATCCCTGAAAACTTTCTTCTTCAGAGAAGCCTATTCAGCCTCAATCTAACAACTGCACTATTTTCTCCATTAGCTCATCCCCCACAGCTATTACCCTTTTGTATAACTTGACCCTCCCTCCTAGATTGTAAGCTCTAACACGCAGGGCCCTCTGATTCCCCCTGTCTTGATTTGTATCGTATTGTAATGTCTGCTCTAATGTTGTAAAGTGCTGCGTAAACTGTCGGCGCTATATAAATCCTTTCACCTGAAAGTATTTGTGGGTTTTTCTTTGCTTCCCAAACAATTTGCCTGATAGTTGTGGCTGAAATTTTAGTTGGTCTACCTGACTATGGTTTGGTTTCAACAGAACCCCTCATTTTTCACTTCTTCATTAGAGTTTGAATGTTGCCGATTGGCATTCTCAATTCCTTGGATATCTTTTTATATCCCTCTCCTGTTTTATACAGTTCAACTACCCTTTCCCTCAGATCATTTGACAATTCTTTTTTTTTTTTTTTTTCCATAAACATTTTATTGAAATCAAAGAGGGATACACAAAAAGAATAAACACAGCCAATGTCGTTTTCATATAAACATCTTGACAACAATTCTGGGTCAGGCCCATGGCTCGTACATATGTCAACAAAAGTAAAACAAATACAATATGACTTAAGGAAAGGGTATAATGAACTATGCTTCGGGTAATTGAACCTCAGGTCCAAGAACCTCTGATGACCCAATCCTGGTTAGGGTCTTAGGTGAACAAAAACCACTTAGAAAAAAAAAATATAAAAAATAAAAGGGGGGAGGGGGGAACCCCCTGAGGGAGATGGGAGTAGAGAAAGACTCGAAGGTATTAAGGGGGAAAGAAGAAGACATAGAAGAAAAAGGGGGGGGGCGGGGGGGAAGAGTAGATTGTGCTGCATACTGAGACGTGAGTGGAGAGACATAAAGAATGAACTCTCCTGATAGGGAATGAAAAAAAGAGGGGGGGAGAGGGGGTGAGGACTTTACCAGCTGCCCTCTCCGAAGCTCGCACCTAACAGCAACCTCATAGAATGGTAATAATAGTGGGGTCTGCTTTCATCCGTCAAAAATCGTTACTGGATCAACCTACCACATAAGGTAGGCGATTCCATGATATCAAGGTACATCTGAGAGGCCTTAAAGGACGACCAATCGCCCCAGATTGCCGCATATAAGGCAGTCTTATCAAGTGAAGTGTGAATCAGCTCCTCCATTTCCGCCATCCTGTTGATGCGATGGAACCACTCAGTTAAGGTCGGCACAGAAGCCGCTCGCCAATGGATCGGTACACACATTCTAGCCGCATTAATCATATGCAACGCGAGCGATTTGTGATATTGTTTTTTGGGAATCTCAGACAGGTGTAAAAGATATTGCACCGGAGAGAAATCTAATGGAAGAGAAGATACTCTCGTAACTATCTCATGGACGTTTCGCCAATACAGTAGTAGAGAGGGGCAGCTCCACCACAAATGAAGGAACGAGCCCGTCTCTGCACCACAATGCCAACACTCTTTTGGCACATCCGGAGCAAATCTATGGATTACCTCCAGTGTTCTATACCAACGTGTTCTCACTTTGTACCCATTCTCTTGTACCGAGACGTTTAGGGACCCCTTGTGTAGGTAGAGGTTAATCCTATCCCAGGCCCTTTCTCCTATTTCGACCTCAAGAGCCTCCTCCCAGTATGCACGCTCTGCTGCCGAACTTGCCGGGGTTTCCCCCTGGAGGGTCCCGTAGAGGATGGAAATAAGGTGTTTCTGGGGGGAGGTGCTTGAGCAAAGAGACTCCAACACCGTTGGATTTCTGCTAAACCCGACTCTATGTGTTGAGTGGTCAAGGAAATGCCTTAACTGGATATAGGGCCAGAACGGGAAAGAGCCCGTACGGGAGAGGTTCGCCAGATCAGATTGCGCTAAGAATCGGCCCCTGCGAAAAAAGTGTTTGGCCAACATTTGGTCGTGTGGCCATTCTACCGCTAAAAAAGTCTCTGATAAGCCCAGTGAAAAGTCTGGGTATTAGCGAACCGGAGTAATGGGGCATACGTTCGCCGAAATGTCAAATTTGTTGCAGGTCCAAAGGTGGTCAAGGTCGGCCCAGTAAGTGGATGATCCCACACCTTGGATGTTATATGCTCCTTGGCAAGCCACGGTAGATATTGTAAATCTGGATGTATCACCCGTCTCTCCAAGTCTACCCAATCTTTACATCTTCTGTGGACATTCCAGTCCACAATTCGTGCAAGATGCGCCGCCCAATAATAGCGTTGTAGGTCAGGTAAACCTATGCCGCCTTTATCTTTTGTTAGTATCATTTTATCCCAGCTGATACGTGCGGGCCTGCCATGCCACAGGAAGGCCCTACATATTGACTTGTACAAGCCAAAAAATGAGGCAGGCAAGTGAATAGGTAAGGTCTGAATTTTATATAAAAAGCGTGGGAGAATAGACATTTTAAGGATAGACGCTCTTCCAAACCATGATATATTGGACTTGTCCCATTTTTGTAGGTCCTGCTTCATTTGTTGGATTTCAGTCAGGAAGTTCCTACTATACAGTTGTGACAGATCAGCCGGTAACTGAATGCCTAAATACTGAATCGCATCTTGCTTCCACTGAAAGGGAAAGGTGTGTTGACACTGGGTCATCAACTCCACAGGTAGGGAGACGTTCAGTGCGAAGGATTTAGTGTAATTGATCTTTAAATTTGAAATGGAGCGAAATTGGTCAAGTACCTCCAAAAGGTTGGGCAATGAATTCAAAGGAGAAGAGAGGAAGAAGAGGATGTCGTCCGCAAAAGCGGCTATTTTATATTCACGGTCTCGTATCCGAATACCCCTGATGTCTGGGTTGGCTCGTATACAACGTAAGAGGGGCTCAAGCGAGAGGATATATAGGAGGGGGGATAATGGGCACCCCTGTCTGGTGCCATTGTGGATGGAGAAGGCGTCCGACAGGCGGCCATTGACCTTGACCCGCGCTCTGGGATTGGCATACAGGGACATGATTTGCGTCCGCATGTCGGGTCCCAGGCCTATTGAGCTCAAAACCGCGTCCATGTAGTCCCAGGCCAGCCTGTCGAACGCCTTCTCCGCATCCAACGATAAAAAAAAGCCTTCCTGTGAGGAAGAGGTGAGCCAGTGGTGAAAATTCAGCGCTTTAATGGTGTTGTCCCTGGCCTCCCAACCAGGGACAAATCCCACTTGGTCCAGACCAACCCATGTAGGTACATGGCGAGCTAAGCGGGACGCCAAGACCTTGGCGTAGATCTTTACGTCTGCGTTTAAGAGTGAAATTGGGCGATAGCTTGCTACATTAGTGTGATCCTTCCCTTCTTTGGGAATGACCGCCACATAAGCTTCCAATAACCTTTCTGACTCGCAGGGACTAGTGGAAAGAGAGTTAAACGCTCGGAGGAATCTAGGTGCCAAAATTTCCGCAAACGTTTTATAATATAACGCCGTGAATCCATCTGGGCCCGGATTCTTACCCGGGTTTCGTGGCCTTCAGTGCACTTATAAATTCCTCATGGGATAACAGGGCTTCCAACGCTTGGGTGTCAACTTCTAAAAGGGCTTTGGGACTATACGCCTTAAGAAACTCCCCAATCAGAGTCGCTCGCTTGGCTGCTATACCCTGCTCCAGGTGTTCCGGGTGCAGGTTATAAAGCTTGTCATAGAATATCTGAAATTGTTTAGTTATATCGTCATTCTTGGAGTGGACCGTACCGCCAGAGTCCACTAAATGGTGAATTGTATGGGCTGTCTTACGTTGCTGAGTGGCTCTTGCTAGCAAGCGACCCGGCTTATTACCTTGCTCATAGAACAATTTATGGGAGAGAATATTGCGATGCCTTGCCCGTTTGTGGAGTTCCTCCCACAGCCGTGACCGCGTTTCCACTAGTTCCTGCGCTGTCTCCACTGCCAGGGTGCGCTTATGGACAGCCTCCAATTTGCGCAATCTGGTAGTGAGATCCAGAATCAGGGCTTGACTCTCTCTCTTCTTCCTCGCGGAGATCGCTAATAGCTGACCTCTCACAACACACTTGTGCGTTTCCCATTGAGTCATTGCCGAGACATCAGGGGTATCATTTTGTGCAAAAAACTCACGTAGGCCCAACTGTAAGTCCGCTAAGTCACCGGGGTCTGTCAATGTAGACGCGTCCAATCTCCATAGCTTGGAAGAGGTCACAGTTTCAGGGAATACTAGAGACATTGTAATAGGATGATGGTCGGAGAGTACCATGTTTTCAATAGTGGCCTCACGGAGGCATGGCAGGTCCGCCTGGGTCAAAAACAGATAGTCCAATCGGGAATAGCGATTATGGGGTGGTGAGAAGAAAGTATAATCGCGATCCTTAGGGTGTAGAGTTCTCCACCCATCATGCAGGGATAGTGAGGCTAGTTGGGTCTTAATTTGACGTAAGGCTGAGTAGGGGAGGGCAGAGGTGCCAGTGGATGTATCCACCAAGGGGTCTAGGGGGACATTGAAGTCGCCCCCTAAAATAAGCATGCCAGCATGAAATAGGGTAAGCTTCGCTATGACTTCTCTAATGAAGGCTACCTGCTTAATGTTAGGACAATATACGTTTGCTAGCGTCAGCGGTCTGTCATTCCACGTGCCTTTTAGGAAGACGAATCGTCCGTCACCATCGATCAGTTGGTCTTCAACCACAAAGGGGAGGGTTTTGGAGAGTAAAATGGAAACCCCTTTTGATTTTGAGTTATGTGTAGAGGCGTGGAACGCCACTGGGAAGTGTTTATTGGCAAAATGAGGAACCGATCCAGACTTAAAATGTGTCTCCTGAAGAAAAAGGACTTGCGCTTTAAGTCGACGGGCTTCAGATAGTATGCTGCTGCGTTTTTCGGGGACATTTAGTCCCTTGGCATTAAGGGATAAGAATTTCAGAGATAGAGGAGCTGAGTTTGTGCGCACACTAGCCATGGTTGACCGTACCTGGATAGCCCTCAGGGTAGGGCTCCTGAAAATTAAAAAAATTGGAAGCTATAACTGGAGAGGACAACTGGTGAGAAGAAAAGAGAAGGGAGGAAGAGAAGAGAGAGAAAGAAAGAAAAGAAGCAGAAGGAGAAAAAATAAAAATAAAAATAAAGATCTGGAATAGGGGGTGAGATGGGAGACAGGCAATAGGACCTACAGATAGTACAGGAGATTATAAGTTTGGGTTAATGAGTCTATTCCTGAGGGGACGGGGTACACTCAAAATACTGTGTATCCCCAGAAAAGATACCGGAGACGAGAACAGGCCTGCTAACCCGTCTAGAAAAAAAAAAAAAAAAACACGGGAAGTTCCGGCTGTTGTCGGAGAGGAACCCGTCCCTCTGGGTTAGGGAATAGGCTTAACGCAAAACCAAATAGCTGCTACGGCGAACCAGGGCGTAGCAGCAACAGTGGCTACTTTAAACAGAAGGCTAATTTCTAAACCTTGCGGGAGACTAAGCTTTCCACTTCACCCCCCCACTACGAGGGAGGGCAATGCAAACATTAACCACATAGCCTCCAACCCCGGGCTCCTCAGGAAGTGAGCCCGGAGTAAGATACTGAGGGACAACCCGTTGCAAGCCTCCAACCCCCGAGAGCCCCCCTCCCGGCGTCCCGACTAGGGATCACCAGCCCCGAGCTAAGAGCCGCAGGGCCCCCCTGAGGGCGGCCCCCCGGTGGAACCAGGTCCCCACTGCTCAACACAAGAGAGTCCACCCTAAGGCCCGGACAGCGTGAGGAAGTCTAACATTGGAACAAACTAACCTTATTGCTTGGTGAGGTGCAAAGATCAAGGTCGCAAGTAATTAGAGTGCGATGAGCTAGGGACGATCCTCCATGCGCCTACGAACAGATGAAGGCACAGCTCCCAGGTCGCGGTCCGAGATGTCGTCCAGGCCTCTCTGTGATGAGTTGGAGGTTGATCTGCGTCGTCGATGTCTGCTGCGGTGCGAGCGTGGGGTTAGTTCTTGTGGGACCTGTATCCACGGCTCAGGCCTCATGAGTGTGCTATACCACTCAGGGACGGCTACTCTCGGTAAACCCAAGCTGTCACAGAATGTCGGTAAGTCGGCTGGAGTGCGTAGTGAGGTGGAGCGATTACCAACAGTCGCTACCAGGCAGAAGGGGAATTTCTAGCGATAAATGATGCGTCTTTCCCTCAGAACATTCAAGAGGGGGCGGAGTTCCCTTCTATGTTGCAGGGTGATGGCAGACATGTCTTGGAAAATCTGTATCTGCGCGCTCTCATGTTGTAGCGGACCCTGATTCCGAGCCTGGCGCAAAATATCCTCCTTCTGGCTGAAACTGACCAAACAGCATACCACATCTCTTGGAGGGTCTGTGTCACGACCTTTAGGTCTGAGAGCTCTGTGGCACCTTTCCATTTCTATGGGGGCATCAGGGGGCCTACCCAGAAGTGTATTGCAAATAGCCCACACAGTTTGCTGTAATTAGGGGTTCTCCACTGACTCTGGGATGCCTCTGAGCCTTAAATTATGCCTTCTCCCCCTATTGTCTAAGTCCTCGATGTGTCTGTGCATATCCAGCATGATATGCTCCTGTGCACTGGCTACGTGCTATACCTGCTGTATAGCTGCTCCATGGGTCATGGCTGCCGTCTCCACGTGCTCCAGCCTGGTCGCCACTGCTCTGATCTCCGTTTTCAGGTCCGAAATCACCGCGGACAGGGTGGATTTGATGTTCATGGCCACTGACTGTAAATCTGCCAGGCAGAGGAGCGGCGAATGCTGCGCGCCATGCGCCGGGGATCCGGCGTGTCCCGGAGGGTCAGGCGCCACAGCCTGTGCGGAAGCCTCCGTCTACTGGGACCTGAAAAGTTCGGGTATGGTCCGGCTCAGCTGTGTGCTCTGCTCTAGCTGCGAGCGGGGAACATGGGCGCTTCTCCCCGCCATCCCTCGGTATCAGTTCGGGCACTATCGCTGATTATAAGCTCGTGCTGTAGCCCTGGTCGACGGAGCTCCGTTCTTAAGCGGCCATCACGGTCCCCAGAAGGTTAGTGCAGCACTGGATGAAAGATGCAAGGGTCTGTCAGGAGTCCAGAAACTTGTACACACAAACTAATTACAAGCAAACAGATCACAGATGAGGATGGTTACCTTTAATAGCCATTCAAACCCCTTTGTGTCAACTTGTGTGCATTTTATCAGGCCAATATCATCAGGGTATGTAAACTTTTGATCAGGATCATTTGGGTAGTTTCTGTTGTGATTATGATTTAAAGCGGGAGTTCCGTTGTTTTTTTTTTTAAAGCCAGCAGCTACAAATACTGCAGCTGCTGACTTTTAAAATAAGGACACTTACCCGCCCAGCACGCCCACGATGACGGCACCCGAAGCTGATCTCTCGATCGTCTCTCGGGTGCTGCCGCCGCCATCTTGGCTATGGGAATCAGGAAGTGGAGCCTTGTGGCTTCATTTCCCTGGTTCCCTACTGCGCATGCGCGAGTCGCGCTGCGCAATAAGGATGGTCCCCGCTGTCTCTGGGATCCGTGTGTTTCCCAGCAGACAGCGGGGGACCTGCGGAAAGGGGCCTAGATTCTGCGGAAAGGGGCCTAGATTCTGCGGATATCTATGTACTGTACAGGTACCTGCACCCCCCTCCCCCCTGAAAGGTGCCAATTGTGGTTCCAATGAGCGGAAGCTCCACTTTAGGGTGGAGCTCCGCTTGAAAAATAGTAACCATAGTTAACTGATAATAAATGGCTTCAGCCAAACACTAACCACGAGTGAAAGAAATGTTTTTGTGTTATTATTCATATTCTCTGAAAAATGACCAAGAAATCATAAATTCTGCCAGGGTATGTAAACTTAACTTTAATGTATTAAAGCAGTTCTTCATTATCATAAAATTAAAAATTAAATGAAAAAAATTTGCTGTTGGAAATAAAATAAAAAAGTTTAACAACGATGTATTGGTCTTAACCCTGCAGCTCAGTTCGCAGTGAAAAATGATTTAGAGAGTCACATTTTTTTACTATGTGCCTTTATAGCCTTAAATTGTTTTGTGCAAATGAAAAATGATGTAAATATTTCTATGGAGTTTTCACACTCGTTAGCCCTTTTTTGACCTGAACACTAATCTAGAATGCTTTCCAGGTGGAAATATTATAGTGTAAATGTTTTCCTAAGGGTATTGCTAAGTTATTACTTTTGTCAGTTCTCTTGTCAGTGTTTTTTCTTTGGGGGGGGGGGGGGGGGGCATTATACTCGGGGACTCTGGGCATGTAAGAAAGTGACAGCAAAAATTGTTGAAACAATGTAAAAATAACCTATTATGTTTTTATTGGAAGCAGCAGCAATAGTGTCAAATAAGCAGGCTCAATGATGTTTAGTAGGGATGAAGAGGGAGAAAATATTTTTTGAGTGACACCCTAAAAACAGACACTTTTATATGCTGTATGTTGACATGAGAAATCCACCTGCCTTCTGAATGTAGATTTTTACCAATGAATACTTAAAGAGTATCTCCCCTTCCTTGGGAAAAACTAGCAAATAAAAGAAAATACTACAACTTTAAAAATTTCCTTTATTTTTTTTAATGTGCAGTAATTGAAGTAATTCATTGTAAAATTCAAGGCAATATAGCAACCTGGAGCCTTTTTGTATGCAGCTGATGTACAGCACAGCCCAAGAAATGTAATTTTTTGCTTGTGTAATTGGCATACTGATTTTCCCAGAAGTCTGTGCTAAGATACAATTCAGATTTTAGGCATCCTCTGCAACAAAAATGTCAGTTTTGGTAAGATACTCCCGAAGTGTTAATCACTTCTAAAAGGATGCAGCCACTGCAAATGCATCAGCTGACAGATCCCATTAAAATTCACTCTGCACATTGACATAAC
Source organism: Lithobates pipiens (assembly GCF_037356315.1). Lineage (NCBI taxonomy): Eukaryota > Metazoa > Chordata > Amphibia > Anura > Ranidae > Lithobates > Lithobates pipiens. The sequence goes on from NW_027507903.1 coordinate 237,245,248, forward strand.
TAAACAAACAAATGTTTCTTCTTTTCTTGCATTAGACACTGTATTGCCAAAAGTTTAGGGATGACTGCCTTTACATGCACATGAACTTTAATGGCGTCCAAGTCTTAGTCTTTAGGGTTCAGTATTGAGTTGGCTCACCCTTTGCAGCTATAACAGCTTCAACTCTTATGGAAAGGCTGTCCACACCAGGTTTAGGAGTGTGTATATGGAAATGTTAGACCATTCTTCCAGAAGTGCCTTTGTGAGGTCAGGCACTGATGTTGGAACGAGAAGGCCTGGCTCGCAGTCTCTGCTCTAATCCATCCCTAAGGTGTTTGATTAAATTGAAGTCATGCCAGTCAAGTTCCTCCACCCCAAACTTGCTCACCCACGTCTTTATGGACCTTGCTTTGTGCACTAGTCCAAATAATTTGGTGGAAGGGGGATTATAAAATGGGGTTGTTTTTTAGGGGTTGGACTTGGCCCTTTAGTTCCAGTGAAGGCAACTCTTAAGGCATCAGCATATCCAGACATTTTGGACAATCATACTTCCAACTTTGTGGGAACAGTTTGGGGATGACCCCTTCCTGTTCCAAAATTACTGTGCACCAGTACTATAAGCAAGGTCCATAAAGACATGGATTAGTGAGTTTGAGGTGGAGGCACTTGACTGGCCTGCACAGAGTCCTGACCTCAACCTGATAGAACACATTTGGGATGAATTAGAGAGGAGACTGTGAAGCAGGCCTTCTTGTCCAACATCAGTGCCTGACCTCACAAATGTGCTTCTGGAAGAATGATCAAAAATTCTCATAGACACGCTCCTAAACCTTGTGTGCAGCCTTCCCAGAAGAGCTGAATCTGTTATAGCTGCAAAGGGTGGGCCAACTCATAATTGACCCCTACGGACTAAGACTGGGATGCCATTAAAGTTAATGTGCATTTAAAGGCAGGTGTCCTAATACTTTTGGTAATATATTGTATCACTATGAGCCTTTTTATGCAAGAGCTGCAAAATATAGAGATGTCACCTCAGTGCTTCTGACCTGTTGCCTATGTGATTAAAGTTTTTTTGACTACCTTGATTATTTTAAGGGATCCATGGCATCAGGTAAGGAGACACCCAATTGGGCATGTGGTTGACTCTCTTTGGTGGCACTCCATGGTTGAAGATTTCTGATACTGTAAAAGATTTATGTTTACTTGTGGCACATGAACTGTGATGGTGTTTTTTCTGGACTATTACAATCTAATTGAATGATCTAACCTTACTGAATGATATATGGGACTGTTCACACATTTTTTTACTTACACCCTAGTTGGATGCTGTATGGGATTGTTTTCACATTTTAATTTTTTTCTGCACATAATTTATGACGATTGTGTAAATGTATTGTTTATATACACATTTGAGTCCACATTTGATCATTTTATATTAAGAAACATTTCACTGTTAGTGGGTATACATTTATTAATATTAGTCTAGTGATTGCACTGTGGAGTGATAGCTGCTGTTTCAGTTTTTATTATATATTTTTGTATGGTAGTGTATTTTTTATAAATAATAGCATGGGATTTTTGTACCAAATTTTTCAGGGTACAAGAAATAAAATTATTCCTGACAGTCTTGTGTCTCCTAATTATTGTAAATCAAACCCAGCTGTAGTATTACATATTTTATTTCCACTTTATAGTTCTCTACCACTGTATGTTATGATTTTTTAAAGATTTTCACATGAAAATTTCTTAAAATTAGTTTTTCTCTTTGTGAATGCAAATTTATGTTATATTGATATTTTTTTCCTGCACTTACATCATATATTGGCATATATCACTTTAGTTTGATTCGTGAACTTTATTGCATTATTGCACATATGAAATTGTTCCATTTCATAGTTATTCTTTGACATTTGTTATTCTATATAGTAACATTAATTTGCAATCTGCACATAGTAGAGTTGAAGCTTTCCTATTGTTTTGCACATTATTTGCAGCACCAGAGATCTAGGTGCAGTACCCAGTAGGTTGTTGGAAAAAGATTTGATATAATAATAATATGATATATGATATATTATTTACTTACCCATTTGGGAACTTTTTTCTTTAGTATGGAGACAAATGATGTGTGTCTGCTGTCATTGAATTCATTTTCCACTGTTGCAGTTTGATTTAAGGTAGCACCTTATTTTTATTGAGTGTATTTTTACTGAAGTCGGATTGAAGGTAGCACCACTTTTATCTCTATATATATGTTTATTACTTGTGGGGACACCTTATATTGTTGGCAGCTTCCTTGTTTCCCTATTATATGACACCACTATTGGTTAGCGCACAAATAATCTGACATTTGAGATATACAATTCAGTCACTACAGTTGAGCTTTTAGTATTTAGGGTAGATGTGTTGAATAGGCAAATGTGGAACCTATGTTTAAGAATTTGCTTATGAATCTCACAAATGTGCAAATTAAGCTCTAATGGTTTAGAAATAGAATATGCTAATAGATACTTTACGGTTTGATCAAAAATTCATATTCATAATGGTCTCAAATTCGGGTGTATCCCAAGATTCAGCTTTAGAGCTATTAATTAATTTACAAATGATATAACATTCAGAATTAAAACAAATAAAAATTCATGTTTTTCCATTCTCATACAGTTATTGATGAGAATGATAGATATTAAAAACATGTTTTATTCTTGTGAAAATCTGCATGAACATTTTCCAAATCTATAAAGACAAATGTAATATATGTTACGATTGCCTAATGTCCTATATTTTGCAATTCTGTAAAGATCAGACAGATCAATCTGGAAATTTTCAGTAGAATCCAAAGTTAATTGAGCTATTCTTCTGATTTCATTATCCTTAAAGTGGTTGTAAACCCTTACAAACCACTTTGACCTATAGGTAAGCCTAGATTAAGGCTTACCTGTAGGTCCAAGAAATATCTCTTTAACCTACATGGTTAAGGAGATATTTTTCAAAAATAGTAAAGAGAAAGTATCTGGGTGAGCATAGAGTCCTCCAGACTTATAACAGTCATTCCAAAGGAGGGGAAGGACCCTAACTTATGTGCTAGATTTAGGCTCATTTGTTATGTAATGTGGACCTGAAAATATTTTCCAAGATTTCATCATCCTACCTTAACTGGTCAAAAGCCTTGAACCCAATGCTATTATCCATGAATGCTGACAAGGCCTTTGACAGAGTAGGCTGGAATTTCATGGCAGAGGTCTTTTCAGAATTTGTAATGTTCTCAGTTGTGGTTGCCTGCCTCTACTAACGGTAAGTTTTGTGTTTAATCAGAAAGTTATCAATGTGGGTATTTTGGGGCATAATTAAAATAATCTCCTAAAACTCTGCTTGGTTTTCAAGTGGATCTTCCCAATTCTGGAAACACATGAATGGTAGTCCCATTTAAATCAAATGTACCTTTCTGGCAGGCAAATCTTAAGATGGTGACTTTGACAGTGTCAAAAAATCTATCCAGAAGAGTACATCTCCGGGATAATCCACGATAGGAGAACAGGGACCAGTCACATGGTGTACACTGTCTAACAGTGGTAGCCTGGACACATGGATTCCAATTGGGCTTTTTTTTAACCACATGATTAGAGTTTGAGGGTCTAATTGGCTTCAAAAAAGGGTGAGCTTCGCTATTGTCTTCCTCAGTCTCCTCCTGGCCTATCAGGAACATTCACATGGGTGCTGCTAGTTTGCTACCCCCCTCAAAAAATAATATTGAGCACCAGCCGTCACTGCTGTCTAGTTCAATGGGGCTTGACAGTGACTTGTCAGAAAGAAAGTTCAATATGACTGTAGTCGTAGCCTCCAAGACCTCAGAAGTAGATTCCACAGTGGATTGCCTGGTGTCTATTATACTTCATATCTAACCTCAATGATCAAATGAACACCAGAGCATCAAATTACGTTGCTCTTGTCCTGAATTTATATTTGTATATGTATTCAGTGTCTAGGATTTTGTATAAAATGATTCAAATATTGCAACTAAAGAGAGTTTTCTTGTCTATCTATGCCCAGCTCTTCATGCCAATGACCAACTCTGGCTAGCACAAATCTCATGTGCCTTCTTTACATTTTTTACGTTATCTTGTTCTTTTGCCTAATACCTAGTACACACTATCAGTTTATTTATTTTTTTGTTCAATGCAATGGGCTGAGCAAAAAAAAGAGGAGCTCGGAAGGAGCTCACTGTACTAACAAGTTGATGTTAGTACAGCAATCTTCCCGTTGAGCTATTGTGTTCTGACAGGGGAAATACCCCCCACCAGAACACACCAGACAATGCTCATAGCCATTGGCTGCCAGTGATGATGAGATGCCGATCAGATGCTGGTTTTCCAGCATGACCGTCTGGCTGGCTTCTGTCAGATGGCCTGGTGTACACACAGGCTGAATGTTGGACATTTCTGTTGTACCAGCTGATACCAGTTGATATTCGGGCCATATATAGAAAGCTTTAGTGAAAAAGGCAGCTCTAAACAGTAGGTGCATTCACACCTACTAATCCACCCTATGCTGATTACATGCAAGAACCCCAGTGGGCATTTCTGAAGAATAGCTGCAAGCTAATAAAGCAATGAGGAGCTGCCAGCTCCCACAGCTAATCGCAGTCACCCATATGTAATTGCTTTTGCAGCGATCACATGAGAGTGATCGGCCCTGGATGCAGGCAAGCAGTGATGCGGGCAAGATGTGATGCTGCTCCCACCTTTTTTACACCAACTAACTAAACATTAAATGAAAATTTAAATCAGTAATTTATAATAAAATAAACAAAGTGTCCTGCAGTTTACAAATATACATTCAAAAGTATAGAAAAATCACAATTAATACATTTGTGTACCACATGACAATGACATATGGATTGCAAAAAATCATGATATGTGATTTATAACTAAAAATCCAAATATAATACTAAATAAAAAATCTAATAAAAGTGTGTTTTCAAATTATTTCTTAATTGTGCATTGATTCATCTTGTGATATACATACTTCTTAATACATTCCACTATTTTTATTTCAGTGTCTCTACAGTTCCCCCAATTTGTGAAGTTACCCCAGCCACCTCTCATACCATGTGCTTGCATGTATTCAGACATGGACCTGTGCAAACATCAGGTCTAAATGCACTTTCTCTTTAAGGGACACAATCCTAGCTCTCATGAGTGATGGTGCAATAAGCAACAATCCATATAGATCAACCAATTTGCTTACAACCACTGTATTATAATAGTGGTGTTTATGTCCCTTTAAAAACATTGGATGTCTCTCTTCTTCCCTCTGCAAATAAACTAACATGGAAAAAGAACCCCTCATAGTGTAGTATAGCCAAAGAAATATATTTAAATAAATAGATTGCACTTACAGTATGTAACAGTTAAAAGTGCCCTTTACAGTTTTATCAGATTTTATAGCACATACTAATTTGTTAAATAAAGATCTGAAGAAAAAAGATTATGAGACTAAAACCAGGTGGGGTAAAAAATATCAATCCAATACAGAGAATTACAAAAGTAAAAAATTATTTAAACAGTAATCTAAAATACAAGAGACAGATCCTTCATCAGTAAATACATGTGAAAGAGGTACAGAAACATATATCAGAAGAGAAGACAATAAAAGAAATGCTCATTGATCATGGATGGAAATACAAACATGGACAAAATGAAGGAGGACGGAACAGGAATGAAAGAAGAGAAACAATTAGAAAATCCAGGGGAAATGAAAGTCATAGAAACAACAATTGGTGTCCGAGAAGACTGAACCCAAGGAGCCAACAGAGTAATAAAAAACCCTGCTGGGAAATGAGGAATAGACCCCAAAAAAAGGAAGATACCGTGAATATAACAGCATAATCCCTATGTATAACTGTTATAAACCATTGAAATATGAGTATAATGAGGAGAGAACACCAAAGCATTTTTTAAGAAGAAGGAACCAATATCCATCTTCAACAAGGTACTGAAGAGAAGAAGGAATGAGAAGAAGCACTGCAAGAGGAGAGAGTGCAGAGAAGGCACAAAAAAGCAAAAATAAAATTATAATAAATAATAAAAGAGATTGGTAGAGAAGGCACTAATAATCTTATTACTTGCACCACCAAGTGCGTTGTGTACTTGCTTAGATGTCCATGTGGTTTGGAGTATGTGGGACGCACAGTACGCATGCTACATGTGCGCCTGGGGGAACATATCACTAACATTTGTAAAGGATTTGACAAACATAACGTTAGTAAACATTACGATCTAAAACATAATCGTGACCCAAGAGGTACCACCTTTCTGGCTTTAGAAAAATATACCCCTCACTGGCGCGGCAGTAATGCCAAGCGCACTATTTCCAGGGCAGAAACAAACTGGATCCATAAATTAGGGACACATATTCCTGGGGGACTTAACATCGAATGGGACATCAACTGTTTTATCAATAACGGTTGATTCAACATTCCCTTCTTCCCCTTTTACTGTACTGATTTTGTATTTAGTTTGGGTTTTTATACACTGTGATGATTAATTTTACTATCATTATTTGTATTTCTGTAGCAATTTTTGCTAGTTAGTTTATACAATTTTTTATGTAATCTATATATATTTTATGAGAATAGAATGAATGTAATGTTCCTTCTAAACCCGCTATATATGTCTCATCCATGAAATTTTTGTGACTGGACTATGGGTAATGGTGGGTAGCTAATGGTGTATAGGCCCCCACCATAATATTACGGTCATTTTTCTTCCTTTGGATGGTAACCTACACGTATGTATTATATATATATATGTTTTTTTGAACCAAGCCACCCATTTTTGGGACATACATGCGGTTAGACAGCCATCATCAATGCATGTGGCCATTTGTCAAATAAAGGGGGGATTTATCATAGGATTTAATGTTTGTATTTTTCATTGGTTATTTTTCATTAGTTATTTTTACATTTGAGTTCCACCATTATGTTATGATGGAACTCCAATTTTATTTTAACAAACTGGTCGTTGACCGTCTTTGTCCTTCTTCATCCTTTCTATTATGTGGTAATCAATCCGAAGGGACTGGTCATTTGTGGGTTAAACCGATTATGTACGGACGTTTTGGTCTGCACCTATGGCAGGGCTCCCTACCTCACCCATAGGCTATTTAAATGTTTAGCACGAGGGTGTGGGCGTACCCCTGATGACGTCAATTTGTGACGAAACGATCGTCGGGTAGATACGTCTACATCTCGTGCTATTTTTATCTGCTTGATTTTATATTTTTGCTAGCATTTTTCTTCGTTCAATTTTATGCGACTCGATCGAGTCATTTGTAGCTTTCAACGTCTATCTGGTTGAAAAATAAAGTTCACGTGTTTTAGACTTTATCACACGATTGGGCGTTTTTTTCCTTTTTCATCCATTTGGTGACACGCCAACTTGAAATTTTCGAACTGACCGGAACGGACGACGTTCAAGGAACATCCGAAGGTGTGGGTCAGTTTTCACCTTCCTCCCCCCAAAGGTGATTCGAATCATCCATTTATACGAGGAGTGTCGGAGGAACGATCTTGTCCGATCCTAATCGTTTGGGAGTTCGTATCTGCGCACACTAATGGTTGCTCTGGTAAGCCTTTACTACTTACTTAAATTATACAGCGAAAGAATTTACGTGGTCAAGCACCTACACCAGTGATACCTGGGACCAACTTTAAAGTTTTATTCACTTACGTTTCACTTAATGAACTTTTATCTTCACATATATGGGGCCTTGTAAATCACTTCACTCATCCAAGGCATGGGACTTGTTTTGATTTGTTTTTCAATCTTGTTGTTTATTTTTTTCACTTAATTATAAGTTTGTGCTTCATAGCAATAAGCTGTAGTTTAAACAACTATTTGCCTTTTTTAAAAGAAATTTTTGATCTTTTTGGTTTAATAACCAATTTTAATTTATTGCTTCTTTGTTTATTGCACAATATGCACATTTATATTTTTTACTATTGATGTTTTACTTTTTGGAAACATTATCTTTGAAGTTTTTTCCTGATCTATTGCTTCACTGTATTCAGTCACGTGTTATATCTATACACATTAAGCGCTGCACTGTTTTTCACAATAATCTTAGTGGAACACAACTAACACAGGAGGAGCTTGGAGTGCTAGATAAGGGGTTCACATTTGCACACAAAAATAATATAGATATATTTTTAACGTATATAGGATTACAAAAATATTTAAGAAAATTAAATATCAAGAAATAACTAAACGACAAGAAATAACTAAATGACAAGAAAGAATTGTAACTACAAACAATAATGGTATTGATAGTAAATCTTGTACCTTAAGAAACAAATAGGTCAATTAAAAAAATGGTGGCAGATGACCTAGAAGAATATAAAATCAGAACAGTAAATTATCTCATAGATAATAGAGAAGGAATCAAAATATTGGAAGAAAGAAGAGATATAGTTATAAAAAAAAAAACATATAATAAAGAAATGCAAAGATTACTCAGTGACACTAATATATATCAAAATTTACAGCACAATCCTACAATTAAATATAAAAAAGAACTTGAGACATTGATAAAAAAAGGGGGCAAAGACATTTGAATGTGAAAGAGGAGAAATATTTATTACCATCTACGCATAGAATACCCATAGAAAATTATCTATAGTGTACCTAAGATACACATGGATGAGAAAAATCCACTTGGGAGACACATTATACATGGGAATAAATCTGTGGGGGCTCAGGTCTGGCCATTATTTGGTTTGTTTCTTAAACTCCTTTTTATATAACAGTAGCTTACCCTAAGGATACAAAACACTTGATGCAACTCTCAGACATCTGCCTTATCCTGGCAACAGTAGATGTTGGATCTCTCTACATAATTATAGACCACGAAGAAGTGAGGAAGGCAACAAAATGGGCTTTGAAAAAATATAATGGGATCTAAAAAGAGGCCAGAAGGAAATTATTTATTGGAATGTTTGGAATATTCTTTGAAGCACATTTATTTTTGGTAAAAGCGCATTTTTTATGAACAGAATACTGGGATAGCCATGAGTGCAACATTTTCACCCAGTGTGGCTAACGTCTTCATGGCCAGATGGGGGAAAGATAAGGTTTATTGTAATAAACTTAAAATGTTGAAACTCTATAAAAGATTAAAGAAGCTGTAAACATCTTTTAGTTTTATCTATAGGTAAGCCTATAATAAGGCTTACCTATAGGTAGTGTAAATATCTCCTAAAGGTGCACAGTTTAGGAGATATTTACTGTACTTGCAGCCAGTGAAATCACTGGTGCATGCACTCTGAAGGAATGGCCGCCTGTTTATTAAAATAAAGAGATTGCACTTACAGTATATAACAGATAAAATTGCATGTAACCTGGGGACATCAGGGCTGTGGCTCTCATGTCACTCCAGCATTGGCAAACACATCACCTGACTCCGCCCAACGTGATTTGTCATGATACCACATGCCTTCCTCAGGGGATCAAGTCCGGGTGCTCTCTGCTATGTATTTATGTTATGGGTAGGATCAACAGAAACTTTACATCACTTCATGTCAATACTGGGCGACAACAACTACAATCTGAAGTTTACTATGGAGTGTAGTAAGAGCAGCATCACATTCCTGGATGTTACCCTTAGTCTTCACTCGAGTGGTACCACCAATACTTCCCTATACTGGAAACCTACAACGGGGAATACAATTTTGCACACTGTGAGTACACACCCGCACTCGTTGGTGCAAAGTATTACATTCAGTCAGTACCTGCAGCTGAGGAGGAACCTGAGTGAAGAATCTTTTAAATATGAGGCTGATCTCCTCTACAATAGATTATTAGTTAGGGGTTACAGTAAAACCTGCCTCAAAAAAGCTTTTAAAAAAACCCAAGGTAAATCCAGGGATGCACTGCGGTTCTCCAGACCTAAGCCAAAAAGTGCAGACACAGTGAGATTCATAACCACCTTTTCGGATCTGCACAGATACATTCGCCAAATTATGCAGAAACATTGGCACTTACTTTTAGGGGATTCCACACTTTGTAAATATCTTGGTGATTGTCCTGAGATCACATTTAAACATGCGGGGTTAATTAGGGAACATTTGGTGCAGAGACAGTATACTAGATCTTCCAATAAACAGCAGGATAGACCTGCTATTTTTCAATGCGGATCATGCGATTATTGTCACTTGCATATGGAGGGTCCTTCAGTCACACTCCCTAATGGGCTAGTCCATAGGATTCGCCATCACATTTCATGTCAAACTAAGAGAATAATCTACATAATCCTTTGCCAATGTGGAGCTTTTTACATTGGCACAACGATCAGTCCATTCTGGAAAAGAATGAAAGACCATATGCACTATGCCACATGTGGCATTCTGAATACCGCTATAGGCCACCATGCATGTGACCTTCAAACACAGGTATGATCCCTATGTGTTCATGTTTGCTGCCCTCGACAGGATATATGAAGATCCACGAGGGGGCATTTTTGACCAAAGAGTTCTACATAGAGAAACTACAATGGGTATATGACTTACATGCTACGTCATGTCCAGGGTTAAATGACGTTTTGAGCATTAGACCATTTTTATAGTTGTAAATAAGTGTGGTACCATGCCTGTGTTTGTGTCTTTTTGGGTCTGTCCCTTGATCAGTATCATTACTTTATATAAATAATCAGAAATATCCGCGCTTAGGAGAGTGAACTGCAGCCTCCCTATAGAACCCCACCAAAGTGAAGCTAGAAGTATAATACGTAAACAAAGGGATAATGGTGCTGTTCCCAAAAATAATAATACGTGCACCGTGTGCAAACAAAAAATTGTATCCTGCCCACACCTCTAAATAAAGTTGTGTGCAAAAATATCTCTATAAATAAAGTTCTAGTGCATAGTAATAATGAAAAATTATCAAAAAAATAAAAAGTGTAAAAGGCAAATCAAGTGCAAAAAAATTTTGAAAAAAACACTGTACCAGTAATGTACAAATGACAATAAATATAAAAATATAATAAATTAATACTCTATAAATTAATACGTGTATATCTTCCTAAAGTGCAAAAAATATAATTCATAAAGTTTAGATAAAGTGCATAGAAAATACTGTAAACTTCTATGCATAAATATAACTATAATGTGCAAAAAATAATGAATAAAAATATGAATAAAAACTGTTCTAAAATTAATAAAGTTTCCAAAAAATGTGAATCTCCAGATAGTGATAAAAAAGAAAAAATATAAGAACATAAAAATAAAAATGCGCCATAGACATCGGTGGCTGTCTTCAGGTAAATATCTCCTAAACCATATAGGTTTAGGAGATATTTCTTGGACCTTCAGGTAAGCCTTAATCTAGGCTTACCTGTAGGTCAAAGTGGTTTGTAAGGGTTTACAACCACTTTAAACCACAGTCCACAGGTGAAAAAAATGTGCAAAAACAGCAGGTAAAAAAAAGGTGACATTTCAGTGCTCCCCTCCTTCTTCGACTCCCCCCTCTTGCATATGCACTCACCAAAGCGCCTCACCCAAGATGGGGTAACAGGCATTTACAATCCTTATTCCATAGCTGGTATCCCCTTGATCAGAATATCTATGGCGTCAGGTGTTTATAAGACCTTCGATGGTTATTTCTCTCCACAAAAAAGTGTCAGTAGCAAGTCTCATAGTGTGAATCCATAAAAAAACGTATTTTTATTAAAAAGCACAAATAATGTATAAATTGCACAAATGGGACCATAAGTCCTGAGCCGAATACAAAAAACTGCTCGATCGACACAAAAAATAGTTGGCGTGGCGTGCGTTCCACGGCTAGGTTCATCACAACCAGAAGCTCAAAACTGCCGGAAGTGACTTGTCGTGATCGGGGGTTTTTTTCTGCATTTTTTTGCACTTGATGTGCCTTTTACACTTTTAAATTTTTTTGATAATATTTCATTATTACTATGCACTAGCACTTTATTTATAGAGATATTTTTGCACATACCTTTATTTAGAGATGTGGGAAGGATACAATTTTTTGTTTGCACACGGTTCACGTATTATTATTTTTGGGAACAGCGCCATTATCCCTTTGTTTACGTATTATATCATTACTATATACAATGTTTAAATCTGCTAATATATATCCAATATAGAAACTGTTGATATGTGGGTAGATATATATATTGTGGACGATAAATATAGGCATATATACCAAATAATGTAAACTATTGATTGAATAAAGTATTCTTCTTTAAGCCGCTTGTGATATCCTGTTGACATGTGTTTGATACTTAACTGCCTGAACCCACTTACATGGGGTGGCATTTTGTTGTTTGTTTATGGGGTATTAGACTTTTTTGCCTGGACCAGTATGTGGAACATGCCTGCATTTTCTTATGTTTTTGGTCTGCTATGCATTTGTTGGCCATGAATGTTTGCTTCCCAGGTTAAAGCCTTGTTGCTGTTTTCCGTGTATGGGGCGTTGCATGCCTGGGTTGTGCCTCTCCCTTGGGCATGTTCTGGTTCGTGAATCCCCTCCCCCTCCTCTGTTCTCTAATGATATGTTATGACAGGGTGAATTAGAGCATGTGTGCCCCTCCCCCTGGTCGGCTATGCTTCCTCTACTATCAAGCTGTGCTGTGAAAAGGCGAATTAACACATCAGTGTTGAGAATACACTGAAGTTAGGTTAGGGACGTGTCGATCGTGGAGCGATCATGTGACGTCATTCAGTGGTGATGCAGAAAGTCGTCTAATCAGCTCCATGTGTGGCTACAGCTGTTATCAGGCACAAGGAGTTATAAATAGTCCCCTCTGCTATGCTGCATTGTGGTAGATGCTTGTCCTGGGGGCATACCAAACTACATATCATCCATGGTAAGTGTGTGACATCTATGTAAAATGTGAGAAGTGTTATACTTTTGGCTAAACAGCCTGTATAACATTACCCTTATGTTTGCCTACCTCTCTTCTTTTCTAGGCTGCCTTAATAGGCCTTTGGACTTTGTGCAGCCCTGTTCATTTCTGCTATTTGCAGGGGAGGCTATTATTCATGTTAAGAAGGACATACTTTTGGGGAATATATATATATATATATATATCACTGGTACTGTGGATAAAATACAGTTTTTTAAGGCTATGTTCATACGACCCCCCCCCCCCCCCCCCCATTGACCTTCTTTTCACTGTTTATCATCTGTGAATGACATTTTACAATAAATTCTGCATTGAGTGACATTTTTTGAGTTAGTAAGTACAACTATATATATATATATATATATATATATATATATATATATATATATATATATAATTTGTTTCTATTAAGGATGAGCCGAACACCCCCGGTTCGGTTCGCACCAGAACTTTCGAACGGACCGAAAATTTGTACGAACTTTAGAACCCCATTGAAGTCTATGGGACGCGACCGTTCGAAATAAAAAGTGCTAATTGTAATGACTAATATGCAAGATATTGTCCTAAAAAGGGTTTGGGGACCTAGCTCCTGCCCCAGGGGACATGGATTAATGCCAACATTTTTTTTAAAAACGGATGTTTTTTCTGGAGCACTGATATTAATGATGATGAAAGTGAAAAAAAGTGAAATATTACTTTAAATATCGTGCCTGGGGGGTGTCTATAGTATGCCTGTGAAGTGGCACATGTTTCCCGTGTTTAGAACAGTCCCTGCACAAAATGACATTTAACAAAAAAAAAGTCATTTAAAACTGCTTGCGGTTTTAATGTAATGTCTAGTTCCAGCAATACGGATGAAAATCATTGAGAAAAAAAATGGCATGGGTAGCCCCCCTGCCCATTACCAGCCCCTTTGGGTCTTGTACAGATATTAAGGGGAACCCTGTACCCAAATAAAAAATGGAAAGGAGTGGGGCCCCAAGGCCCTATATACTCACAACAGCAGTATACAGGCGGTGCAAACAAGACAGGGACTGTGTAGGTTTGTTGTGTTAAGGAAAATCTGTTTGTAATTTTGAACTGGTCCATTTTTAAAGTGTAGCTCCAGTCAAAAAATCTATTTTTAAGCTTTTTGGAAAACATAGGGAAGAGTTATCTGTATAATTTTTTGAGCCGTCCGTTTTTTTTCTCGTTCATTTATTTGTTTTAAAAATAATAAATAACAATAAATACAGAATATTTGACAAAACAAAAATATTAAAATATTACATTAAAGTATAGATGTTATATAAAAAAAAAAAATAAATACATAAATAAATATGCAAATAAATAAAAATAAACACACTAAAACAAGAGAGAGATGCTCCATCATTTACAACCTATGGAGATGTATGCAAATTATAACTACAGTTATCTAAGTAAAAAGGAATAAAATTCCAAGGAGGAATAATAAACACTCCAAAAAAAAGGTGTGGTTATTATATAAGCTAGAGAAGACTATAGTATAAAGTTGTTTATATCTGAAATGTCAGGAGCTCAATAAACTAGAAAAGACAGAAATATATCAATTTTACATATTTGAGCAAAACAAAATCCTGACCTTAGATATACTTCTATATAGATAACAAATACTGTAGTATAATTAAAGGTTTTTTGAAGAAGTATGGAAGAGAAAATGGTAAAAGGAAATGAGGACAGAAAGGAGGGGGAGAGATAATTATTTAACTCCAGGGGTAAATTATAGTTTATATAGCTAAATATCATACCAGAAAGAGAAAGAGAGAGAGAGAGAGAGAGAGAGAAAAAAAATAAAAGAAAAATATACAAATTACCATGATAAGAGTATTCGATTATCAAAATTATCTGACATATAGTATCTAATCCATGGTCTCCATATGCTATTGAATTTTGACAGACGATTCTTATCTAAAGCGTCCATTTTGGCATGTATGAAAGATTGGTTCATTCTAGTTTTGGTTTCTGAAATATTCCCAACAGATGTTTTCCATGCATTGGCTACTGTCTGTTTTGTGGCTATCAGAAACGTGAGGAATAGTTTGAATTGGTTCTGTGTGAGAGAATCCGGTTTTAGATTAAGGAGAGCTAGCATTTGGTCTGGTGAAATAGAACAATCTAATAGTTTTGAGATAATCAGAAAGACTTTTTCACAAAATGAGTACACAATAGGACAATGCCACCAGATGTGCATATAAGATGTCTCAATTGCCAAAATGTTTGTGGAAGAAGATTTAGTATTAGACCAGATATGAGACCGAGTTTTTGGATCAATCGTGCACTCAAGATCTTTTTCCCAAGTGGATGTATATGTAGGTACTATTGTGTTAGATTTAGTAATCAATTGAGTGTAATTTGTAGAGATACAACCCTTAGCGTGAGGTTCTTTGAGGCAAATTCTTTCAAATTGGGAAATAGATTGTAGATTTTCACTAGAATTAAGGAAAGGAGTATAAAAGTTTTTTATTTGTAGGTATCTGAATAGTTCAGATTGGGGTAACCCCGAAGTCTCACATAGTTCTGCGAAAGGTCGTATCGAGGACAATGATGTCATATCATATAGGCAAGTAATGCCAGCCTTAAACCAGGCTTTAAAAGTTTTAGGATATTTCCAGGCTGGGTAGAAGGATGTATTTTTATGGAAGGAAAGGAAGTTTAATCTCTATCCCACAATGATAGGGAATGCCTAGTGATTGGATTTTTTAAAAGTCTTGCGAACTGCAGGTTGTAACCATAGTAAATTATTGACAATAAAAGGGTCGCAGTCAATAGCCTCAATGGATACCCATATAGGGATCGAGTGATATTTTGTTAATTGAGCCAACTGAGCTGCTTTATAGTATAATGTAAAATCTGGGAATCCCAGACCACCCATACATTTAGGGAGAACTAAGGTATTCTTATGTAGTCAGGGTTTTATTTTACCCCACGTGAATTGTATCGCCTTTTGCTGAATCAATCTGAGAAAATAAGCAGGAATATGAATAGGAAGCGTTCTAAATAAATATAAGAATTTGGGAAGTATGGTCATTTTTATAATGTTAATTTTTCCAAACCACGAGATCGGTAGGGAGGACCAGTTTGATAATAGACTGGTGATGTGTTTCAGTAAAGTTGGATAATTTGCTGCAAATAAATCGGAAGGATTAGGAGTGAGAAGTTCACTCCCAGCCATCCACATGCCCAGCGGTTGAATGCTAGCTTGGCTAAATTGCTAGCACTTCAACTGCTGCCTTTTCAGTTGGTAGACTCAGCCCCCTTCCGTGAGTTTGTACAATGTGCGGTTCCTCAGTGGCAGGTCCCCAAACGCCACTTTTTCTCATGGAAGGCAATGTCCTTGCCTCGCTGGACAGGGCGGTCAGTGGTAAGGTGCATATTACCGCTGACTCATGGTCCAGCAGGCATGGACAGGGACGTTACCTGTCTTTCACGGCCCATTGGGTCACTCTTCTGGCAGCTGGGAAGGATGCAGGACAAGGTGCAGTAGTGTTGGAGGTTGTTCCGCCACCATGCCTCCAAAATGCTACTACTGGTTGTGACACACCTCTCTCCTCCACCCCCTCCTCTTCTTCTTCCTCCATGGCCTCTTCCAGTGCTCTGTCCTCAGAACCAGTGGTGCTCCGTAGGCATTCCAGGGGCTACGCAAGTACACAGGCAAAACAATGACATGCCGTGCTTGCGCTGGTTTGTTTGGGGGACAGGAGCCACACTGGGGCAGATATTTTGTTAGCTCTGCAGGGGCAGGCCGAGGAGGTGGTTGACACCACGCCAGCTTAAGCCAGAAATGGTGGTTTGCGACAATGGCACCAACCTCCTCTCCGCCCTCCGACAGGGACATCTGACCCATGTGCCCTGTGTGGCTCACGTCCTTAAACTGGTGGTGCAGCGGTTCTTGGGCAAGTACCCGGGCTTACAGGATGTCCTGAAGCAGGCTAGGAAAGTCTGTGTGCATTTCCGCCGATCATTTAATGCCTCTGCTCGGCTGGCTGAGCTCCAAAGGAGTTTAACCTGCCCAAGTGCCGCTTTATATGTGACATGCCCACCAGGTGGAACTCAACGTTGGCCATGCTGCAGAGAGCCATCAATGAGTACTTGTGCGACTACGGCACCAGTACAGGGTCAGGGGAGCTCGGATTTTTTCTCACCACGCCAGTGGGGCATGATCAGGGATGCATGCACTGACAATTTTTGATGCAATGCTTTGCAGCAGGGCTCCATCCTGCACCACAACTAGAGTATATGGGAGAGGTTGCAGTGTCGTGGCACCAGCACCAGTGCCTAAGGCCCAATTTTTCAGCCCCTGTTTAACAGGGGCATTTAATTACAATTTTTTATGCAATGCTTTGCAGCAGGGCTCATTCCTGCACCACAACTAGAGTATATGGGAGAGGTTGCAGTGTCGTGGCACCAGCACCAGTGCCAGCAGCCCAATTTTTCTGCCCCTGTTTAACAGGGGCATTTAATTACAATTTTTGATGCAATGCTTTGCAGCAGGGCTCATTCCTGCACAACAACTAGAGTATATGGGAGAGGTTGCAGTGTCATGGCACCAGCACCAGTGCCTAAGGCTCAATTTTTCAGCCCCTGTTTAACAGGGGCATGTAATTACAATTCTTGATATAATATTTCACAGCAGGGCCTGTTCCTGTGCCCACTCAGAGTAACTGTGAGGACTTATAATGTTGTGGCACCAGCACCACAACCACCAAAGGTCAATTTTTCTACCACTGTTCAACAATGGCATGTAATTACAATTCTTGATATAATCGTTCACAGCAGGGCGCTCCAGCGCCCACCAAGAGTCACTTTGAGGGCTTAAAATGTTGTGGCAACACCAACACCTTGTTCCACCATTTCTGCAGAGCATATAGGGCAGGCCCCTACTTTCAAACATCCAACTTACAAACGTCTCCTACTTGCAAACGGAAGGAGACAAGAGGAAGTGAGATGAAAAAAGACGGACGGCAAAACAAATTGTACAGGGGTGATAACCCTTCCCTATGTTTTCCAAAAAGCTTAAAAATAGATTTTTTGACTGGAGCTACACTTTAAAAATGTACCAGTTCAAAATTACACACAGATTCTACTTAACACAACAAATCTATATAGGGCTTGGGGGCTCCACGTCTTTCCTTTTTTTAATATGGGTACGGGGTTCCCCTTAATATCCGTACAAGACCCAAAGGGGCTGGTAATGGGCGGGGGGGGCTACCCATGCCATTTTTCTCAATGATTTTCATCCATATTGCCGGAACCAGATATTACATTAAAAACGCAAGCAGTTTGAAATGACTTTTTTTCCGTTAAATGTCATTTTGTGCAGGGACTGTTTTAAACACGGGAAACACATGGCACTTCACAGGCATACTATAGACACCCCCCAGGCACGATATTTAAAGGAATATTTCACTTTTTTTCACTTTAATCGTCATTAAAATCAGTGCTCCCGCCAAAACGGCCCTTTTTAAAAACATTTTAGGCATTAAGCCATGTCCCCTGGGGCAGGAGCCAGGTCCCCAAACCCTTTTTAGGACAGTATCTTGCATATTAGCCATTAAAATTAGCACTTTTTATTTCGAACGTTCGAGTCCCATAGAATTCAATGGGGTTCTAAAGTTCGTACGAATTTTCAGTCCGTTCGAAAGTTCTGGTGCGAACTGAACCGGGGGGTGTTCGGCTCATCCCTACTTTCCACATAAACTAGAGTCATTATTCTTAAAAGCCCAAAACTTCCTCCCTGAGGGTGATTCCAGTAATCACTATATTTACGTCCACATCACACCTACCCTCCAAGGTGGGGGTAGGGGGACCAACCAAAGGGCCCAAAGAGGTGACAGTATTAGGGAGCCCACCCACAGCAGCAAGAATGCCTACTGTTAGGAGAGCAAATGACAAAAGAGAAGCGGAAATAATAGAAGTTCTTTTGAACAAGATCAAAAGAAACGCACAATAGACACAGATTCAGACTTCATGCAACAGGGAGATTCATACGAAAGCATCCCCACCCCATCCCGGGCGGGTGTGAACTCTCAAGTTACTCTGGGAGAATCCGATTCTTCTTTGTCTGATGCAACTTATGTAACTAATCGTCCATCACATACCTCTGCACACTCATTGTCACAAAATACATTAAACTTTACCCGGGGAGTGCACTCCCCACAAAACATCTAACTAGGGTGAGGGATGGAACCTCATGTGATCCGCTTAAAACACAACCCTTAAATGTCATTAATTTATCATCGACAACAATTTCATCTGCAGAAACTCACCTTCTGTCTAGTGGCTTGAGTTTCTGTCCTGAACAGAATTTCAATACCTTTGAATTGGTCACGGACTTGCATCTTTTTGCGAGAAAACTACTTTTAAAATGTCAATATGCACCATTACCTAAAGACATTGACACTACGGATTGGTCAAAATATTCCATGCGGGAGTTTAAAGCCTTAAGAGATCTAACATTGCTTTATAATGAAAATAACACGGAAGAGCTCATTGACCAATTCGATTTGGAAACCTTGCTCACTGAAGCAGGGAAACCTTGCTCTGACCTAATATCAACGTTTAAAAAAACATCCATGAAATTTCCACCCTCACATTCAAATGCAAGTGTGGCTACTTTTATAAGAAGGATATAGCCAAAATATCACATAGACATCGTAATTTGCCTATTAATGAAAGTCGGCCCTAACAACCTTACATCTAGAGATTCACTCATAATTAAACCCTCAGACAAAGGGGAAAATGTTGTCCTAATGGACAACAAGGGATATAAAGCAATGTGTTGAAAAATCCTCGACAATAAGGATTGGTACAAAGTTATACATATAAGACGCATTGAGAAATCCAATGTTGCCTTTTATGGCCTCATTGAGAGGGCCTACAAAGAAGGCACCATAAACAAAAATCTTTAGGAATACATAAAGACCAAGCATCCAAGAATGCCTACGTTTTATAGTATTCCAAAAATTCACAAAGATCCCCTACATCCTACTGGACGATCCATCGTATCCGGTAATGGAGGAATCTCTGGGAATCTAAGCAGAGTTATCGACGCACATTTGCAACCTTTTGTATCTGCATTACCTTAATTTACTAAGGACACAATACATTTTTTACAAACAATTCAGGCACTAAAACTACCTGAAAAAATATTTCTGGTCACGATTGACATGGAATCTTTATATTGCTCAATTCCACACAGCAAGGGTCTCCTCTCCATCCTGAGTGTTCTATTTCAAAGTCCACGCTATGACGGGGCTTTGAATAGATTCCTTCTGAATGGATTGGATTACATCTTGAACAACAACTACTTTTTATTTGATGGCTCCCACTACCTCCAGGTGCAAGGCGTAGCGATGGGGACATGTTGTGCCCCATCCTACCCCAATTTGTACCTGGGGAGAGGTCCCTTTCCAGCGACGAGGATCTTGTTGGGTACCTGGGTATAACATTGATATAGCATGATGCTAAATATTTGTCATCTTGATATACCTGCAGAAATGTGAAAATAAGAAACCCCCCATGAATAAGGCCATAAATCTATCCAAGGCTGAAATGCATTGGGGTATTAAGTATACCAGATGGTCATAAGAATCATTAATTATGGATATTTACTTGAACGTTGTCTTATCCTTTCAAAATGAATGTATGAATCACATTTGTACCCTTATTTTAGTAGGACTTTCTGTCTGTTGTACACCAGAGCTCATATTTTAAATTCTTGTGCGTACTGTTACATTGTATGATCAGTGTTTTGACTAATAAAACCAATCAATTTTTAAGAATCATTTGCATCCTCATTGCTGCTAAAAAACCCATGGGGAATCTGTAAATTTTTCATAGCACATTGGAAATATAACCCCGGACAAGGCTCATAAGTTTCAAAAGGAGCCCTCACAATTCTGCTGGTGTGGGTTTAGAGAACTAGGAACTATGTCTCACATTTGATGGACCTACCCCAAAATTAAATCATATTGGAGGTAAGACAGACTATAAAAAATATAACCAAGGTGGAAATTTCTGAGGACCCGTGGGAGTGTTTGTTTCACCTGTTGAAAATTCCATCTAGCCAATATGTGAGAACTCTGGTCCCCCCACTGTTAATGTGATCTCCACTTTGTCAGCCAGCACAGGCTACAGGGAAAGCTTGAATGCCTGATTGGTGTCCTCACCCATAGGCTTACTATGGACCATACATTTGTTCCCATACATTAGTTTCCTCCCCTCTGCTAAAGCCACTGCTACTGTGTTTTCCCCGAAAATAAGACCAGGTCTTATATTAATTTCTGCTACAAAAAACACATTAAGGCTTATTTTTGGGGGATGTCTTATCTATGTCCCCTGTCTGCTCTCCCTCTCTCCCCCTGTCAGCTCAGGAGTAATCACTATGACATCTTTAATCCCAAAAATATGTAATTTGTTATGTCCAGTGAGTCTCCCTCAAAAATACCTTATTTACAGCGCCGTTGGTTGCTAACATGATCCACTGAAGCTCTTCTTCCCCTCTATGAGCACTGCTGAGGGAAGGGCCGAGATGCCTGCTGATGTCAGCCCCACTCCAAGCACTGCCAAGGGAGGGGCCACTGACATCAGCTGGAAGGAGAAGAGAAGAGGGTCACAGGAGTGCCCAGTGGCTCTGTAATTAAGGTATTTTCTTCAAAAAAGTTACAAAAGGAGACACAGTGGACATTATATAACATTTATACTAAACAGATTATATATTTTTACATGGACTTTACTAGGGCTAATTTTCCAGGTAGGGCTTATGGGGTAATACGGTAGCTTACAGAGGGCAGACAATAATGTGACCAGACCCAAGCAGCTTGAAAATAAGTAAGTACAGTATATGCATCTTTCTTCCACAGAAGAAGTGCATTAACAGGATTAGTTAGATAATTTTCAGAATTCCACTTCAGGCCGGGTTCACACTGCTGCGGGGGGAGATCCGGATGTGATTCGCACCGCACTGCAGTGCAAATCACATCCGATCTCCGTAGCAATGCGAGTTCAGCCATACAGATAGTATGGCTGAATTCGCATCGCTCCCGCAGCAAACTCGCACGGGACCCTTTTTTTGGTCCGCAACAGAATCGGATCGCATGGGTGTTCACACCATGCGATCCGATTCCTGTGCGAGTCTGCAGATCGCACTGAGATATGCGGACGGATCTGGGGGTGTCATTAACAATTCATTGACACACCCAGCCGTTCGCATAGGGCAGTGTGAACTGCCGGCGGGAGTCATGCGATGCGGGAAAACGCCACGGATTCGCGGCGTTCCTGCATCGCTGTGGTATGAACCCAGCCTTAAGCTAGTGCTGTTACTGTGCTGGCATGTCGACTCTTTACTGTACAAGCCTGCCCTGTAGGCAGAGGGCTATTAAAATTTGCATTACTGTAGACACACCTTGAAAATCCATCACCTGGGCTTTTGCTTGCTGTAGGTGTTTTTAGAAGCCAATGATGACATCACAGAGCAGATACTCTGTAAATTAATCATTTGTGCTGTGTAGCCATTGCAGGAAGACAGGGAGCATTGGAGCTATATTTGCTTTGTGCTTTGCTTTGTGCTTGGAGATCAGCTGTAAGGCTTGCAACTCAAAAACTCAAAGTGAATCAGAAAGGCGCGTCAGATCTTAAACCTGGAAGATCAGTTTGGTTATCTCTATTTGCTGCCTATTGACAGTGTGCTATCCAAAAGCTTTAACTCCTAGTCACCACCACAACATACATGCTGTCTTTGATGTCACTTGTAATCAAGTTACTAGTTCCAAGTAACCTGCTCATGTGCAAACTAACAGCTGTATATGCTTTTTGTAGCTCTTTTTTTTATTTATTTTAGGTACAGTATCATTTGCAGTACATATAGTAGTAAAATATGGTGGTACATACAGATATTTTTGAATGTTTACAAGGTGTATACTAACCAATAATCTATTTTTGTATCAGTAGTAAACATTGTATAAAATAAAGTTTTATATAGAAAAAAAAACATCTGTCCTTCATTACGATATGAAGGACAGATGCAAGGGAGAATCGGGGAGAAAGGTTCCCAATCTCTCTCATCATGTGTGTGTGTTGACCTCCTGCCAATAGTGATGACAGGTTCTAGTATCTTTAAAAAGGCATCATGAGTTTCTGTGGGGGCACATTTTTTTCATAGTTGTCTAGATGATTAGTTGGCTCTGCTGTGAGGTATTCCATGCTTCAGACATCATGAATGTTGTTTACATGGCCGATCCTAGGCAGGTGCTCGGGGTGCAGTGCACCCGGGCACCAGAGAGGTGGGGGCGCTGGAGCACCAGAGTGCTCCCTTCCCTCCTTCTCCTCCTCTTGTTCATTTCCAGAGGTGTCTCTCTCCACCAGTCACTGCCGCTGCATTTCCTGCTCAAGCCCCTCCCCCCCCTCTTCCTGTCAGAGAAGGAGAGCAGCCGGAGATGAAAGCGGCTGGTCTCTGTGTGGAGAGAGACCAGCCGCACAGTGATGTCGCTGAAGGTGGGGGTGGTCCGTGCCTGACATGCTCTCCTCCTCCTCTCTGTGTCTTTCACTCCTGCCTGCTGTGAACTGAAGGGGGAGTCTGACCTGGGGGTCTTTACTAATGTAGGGGGGTATGTCCTGGGGGTCTGTACTAATGGTGGGTGGTCTGTCCTGGGGGATCTGTACTAATGGAGGGGGGTCTGTCCTGGGGGGTCTGTACTAATGGAGGGGGATCTGTCCTGGGGGTCAATATTAATGGAGGAGGGTCAGTCCTGGGGGGTCTGTACTAATGGAGGGGGGCCTGTCCTGGGGGGTTTGTACTAATGGAGGGGGATCTGTCCTGGGGGTCAATATTAATGGAGGAGGGTCAGTCCTGGGGGGTCTGTACTAATGGAGGGGGCCTGTCCTGGGGGTTCTGTACTAATGGAGGGGGGTCTGTACTAATGGGGGGTCTGTACTAATGGAGGGTGGTCTGTCCCGGGGGTCTGTACTAATGGAGGGGGTCTGTCCTGGGTGTCTGTACTAATGGAGGGGATCTGTCCTGGGGGTCAATATTAATGGAGGAGGGTCAGTCCTGGGGGGTCTGTACTAATGGAGGGGGGCCTGTCCTGGGGGGTCTGTACTAATGGAGGGGGGTCTGTACTAATGGGGGGTCTGTACTAATGGAGGATGGTCTGTCCTGGGGGTCTGTACTAATGGAGGGGGTCTGTCCTGGGTGTCTGTACTAATGGAGGGGGATCTGTCCTGGGGGTCAATATTAATGGAGGGGGTCTGTCCTGGGTGTCTGTACTAATGGAGGGGGATCTGTCCTGGGGGTCAATATTAATGGAGGAGGGTCAGTCCTGGGGGGTCTGTACTAATGGAGGGGGGCCTGTCCTGGGGGTTCTGTACTAATGGAGGGGGGTCTGTACTAATGGGGGGGTCTGTACTAATGGAGGGGGGTCTGTCCTGGGGGATCTGTACTAATGGAGGGGGGTCTGTCCTGGGGGTCAATATTAATGGAGGAGGGTCAGTCCTGGGGGGTCTGTACTAATGGAGGGGGGCCTGTCCTGGGGGTTCTGTACTAATGGAGGGGGGTCTGTACTAATGGGGGGTTTGTACTAATGGAGGGTGGTCTGTCCTGGGGGATCTGTACTAATGGAGGGGGGTCTGTCCTGGGGGGTCTGTACTAATGGAGGGGGATCTGTCCTGGGGGTCAATATTAATGGAGGAGGGTCAGTCCTGGGGAGTCTGTACTAATGGAGGGGGGCCTGTCCTGGGGGTTCTGTACTAATGGAGGGGGGTCTGTACTAATGGGGGGTCTGTACTAATGGAGGGTGGTCTGTCCTGGGGGTCTGTACTAATGGAGGGGGTCTGTCCTGGGTGTCTGTACTAATGGAAGGGGGTCTGTCCTGGGGGTCTGTACTAATAAAGGGGGGTTTGTTCTGGTGGGGTCTTTACTAATGTCCTGTCCTGGGGGTCTGTACTAATGGAGGGGGGTCTGTCCTGGGGGGGTCTGTACTAATGGAGGGGGGTCTGCCCTGGGGGTCTGTACTAATAAAGGTTTTTTTTTTTCTGGTGGGGTATGTACTAATGGAAGGGGGTCTGTCCTGGGGGTCTGTACTAATGGAGGGGGGTCTGTACTAATGGGGGGGTCTGTCCTGGGTCTGGACTAATGGAGGGGTGTCTGAACTAATGGAGGGAGTCTGAACTAATGGAGGGGGGTCTGTACAAAAGGAGGGGGGTCTGTCCTTGGGGGTCTGTACTAATGGAGGGGGGCTGTACTAATGGAGGGGTCTGTACTAATGGAGGGGGTCTGTTCTGGAGGGTCTGCACTAATGGAGGGAGGTCTGTACTAATGGAGGGGGGTCTGTCCTGGGGGTCTGTACTAATGGAGGGGGGGTCTGTCCTAGGGGTCTGAACTAATGGAGGGGGGTCTGTACTAATGGAGGGGGGTCTGTCCTGAGGGGTCTGTACTAATGGAGGGGGTCTGTCCTGGCGGGTCTGTACAAATGGAGGGGGGGTCTGTCCTGGGGGCTTGTACTAATGGAGAAGGGGGGCTGTCCTGGGGTCTGTACTAATGGAGGAGGGTTTGTACTAATGGAGGGGGGTCTGTCCTAATGGAGGGGGTCTGTACTAATAGGGGGGTCTATACTAATGGGGGGTCTGTACTAATGGAGGGGGTTTGTCCTGGGGGTCTGTACTAATGGAGGGGGTCTGTCCTAATGGAGAGGGGTCTGTCCTAATGGAGGGCGGGCTGTACTAACATCCTGTACTATGTCTGCAGTCTCTGACCATCTCCTGTACTATGTCTTCTGTCTCTGACCATCTCCTGTAGTATATCTGCAGTCTCTGGCTGTCTCCTGTAGTATGTTTGCAGCCTCTGACTGTCTCCTGTAGTATGTCTGCAGTCTCTAACAATCTCCTGTACTATGATAGCAGTCTCTGACCATCTCTTGTATTATGTCTGCAGTCTCTGACCATCTCCTGTACTATGATTGCAGTCTCTGACCATCTCTTGTATTATGTCTGCAGTCTCTAACCATCTCTTGTATTATGTCTGCAGTCTCTGGCTGTCTCCTGTAGTATGTCTGCAGCCTCTGACTGTCTCCTGTAGTATGTCTGCAGTCTCTGACTGTCTCCTGTAGTATGTCTGCAGTCTCTAACAATCTCCTGTACTATTATGGCAGTCTCTGACCATCTCTTGTATCATGTCTGCAGTCTCTGACCATCTCTTGTATTATGTCTGCAGTCTCTGACCATCTCCTGTATTATGTCTGCTGTCTCTGACCATCTCCTGTACTATGATTGCAGTCTCTGACCATCTTCTGTAGTATGTCTGCAGTCTCTGATCATCTCCTGTACTATGTCTGCAGTCTCTGATCATCTCCTGTACTATGTCTGCAGTCTCTGATCATCTCCTGTACTATGTCTGCAGTCTCTGATCATCTCCTGTACTATGTCTGTAGTCTCTGACCATCTCCTGTACTATGTCTGCAGTCTCTGACCATCTCTTGAATCATGTGTGCATACTCTAACCATCTTCTGTACTGTGTCTGGGGAATCTTTCTAACAGACTCTCTAACAGAAGCCCTCTCTGTGTGCATTAGAGAGACTCCCCTCCGGGTCTCATTAGTGTACGCTCTTCCTGTATTTTCTTTATTGTTAAAAGATCATGGGAGGATCCCAGGGTAACGAAGACTTCTTAGGGGAACATCTCTGTGTTTGAGTTATTGCCATAGAAACATTTGTAAAGGGGAGGAGTTGGTAAGATGACCACACCCATGTGGGGGCGCCAGAAATATTTCTGCCCCCAGGCATCTGTGACCCTAGGATCAGCCCTGGTTGTTTATGTAAGTCTGATTGGGATGGCATTGTTGATTGTCTTCATTTCAATGCTATGAGGCATCTTGCAGCAGTGTGGATATGATTTGTTAATTTAGTAGAGCATTTAGAGCAGGTACAGTCAAGCCTAGGAATGAGTAAACTGGTTCAAACGGTATGGATTAACCAAGTAATCTGCCAAATAGAGACTTTACTTTCTGCCAGAAAGAGTGCATTTTGAGGCATTCCTAGAAAATATTATCTAGGATGTCTGTATGGATTGAGCAACTCCAACAAATAGAAGGGCTTGCCAGATTAATCTTATGGTAAAACTTGTGAGGTACCAGTGCTAAGGGATTTTATATTGGTTCTCTTTATACATATGGAAGTGTTACTGGCATTACTTCAAATGTCCTCCTCATTTTCATTTCATCATGACTTAGGGAGCATTTTAATTAAAGCGGATATTTGTGTTTATGGAATGGGTTGGCAAAGAGTCTTTTTTTTTTGCGAAGAAAAAAAAATCCACATAAAATGAAACTTCCCTTGTAAAATTAACAATCTATTATTAAATCAATTCCTATGTCTATAGATGTCAGATATTAAGTGTTTGTAGAAGGGATCTCCTAAGCATATTCCTTCTAAAGAAGTCACCCTAGAGAAGTTCTATTTTTTTTTTAAATGTAGTGGGGATTGAACTTAACTTGAAGATAGCTGAAATGGGATGAGAACCTGTCAGGATACTCTTCTGTTGTCACAGATAGAGTTCAGCAGAGGCCTTTGTAAGACTTTGAGATCTATCAGTGAAATCAAAATTGGTAGAGTTTCATAGCGATGTACTAAATTTGAAAGTTGGGTAATTTTAATGGAGGTTATTATACCTACCAATAAGAGCTTAATAGGATTTCATTTTTTCAGGTAGTTTCTTAGTTCTTAGACTAATGGTGTGTAATTAACTGTTCAGAAACGTGGGCATGAAGAAGATTCCAAAATACTTAAGTTTGTCCACTTTCCAATAATAAATTGAGGAAGTTTGCAGGATGGAGAGTGTTTCATTGGGTATATTCACCAGAAAAGCCTCTGTTTTGGTCAAATTTTCTTTATAACCTGATAAATTAGAGAATAACACAAGCTCACGGTATGGATTAAGAAGAGATAGTAAAGGTTTTTTTCAGGGTGCCTGTAATGTTTATGGACTATCATATGCAGTTAGTGAAAGGTTCAATGCAAATATTAAGAAGGAGTAGGGATATGGCGCATCCTTGCCTAATTGTCAGAAGTCAGAAACTGGGGTAACCAAATATATGTAGCTACACAAAGAAACTGGGACCAGACCATATGTATATATCTTTAACCGCTTCAATACTGGGCACTTTTACCCCCTTCCTGCCCAGACCAATTTTCAGCATTCAGTGCTGTCACATTTTGAATGACAATTGTGTGGTCATGAAACGCTGTACCCAAACAACATTTTCATCATTTTTTTTAACAAAGAGAGCTTTCTTTTGGTGGTATTTAATCACAGCTGTTTTTTTTTTTTTGCTACAAAAAAGACTGAATTTTATTTTATTTTTTAACGTTTTTCTTAGTTTCTGTCATAAAGTTTTGTAAATAATTCTATACCGGGTCCTCCCGATCCCTCCTTACTTCCACCGTCTTGTACAAAGTAAGGCAAAGTTCTCATGCGGTGGTACCTGGTCCCAACCAGGATAGCTAAGTTTGTCCCAGGCTACCATGCGACTTGTTTCAGGGGCTGTGCGGAAGCGGGCACCCACACCCATATTTGGTGGACGTGCCCAATAGCCCATTGCTTCTGGGCAACAGTGTTTCAGATGGCTTCAACATTGCTGCGGAACACCTTGAAACCTGATCCTTCTCTAGCATTGCTCAACCTAGCACCCCAAAACTGCACCCATACTCAGCTGTGCCTCTTCCTCCAACTTACTACGACGGCTAAGCAAACAATAGCGAGAGCCTGGAAGACACCGACACTCCCCATAACCGAAGTTATGAATAGGGTTACCCAAGCCATGATACATAGCAAAATTGAAGCAACAATTCTAGACCGCCTACCTCGATATAATAAGATATGGCAGCCGTGGGTTAGGCATTTCTAACCCCCCAACCTAGACCTCAGTCTTTTGGAGCCTTGAGCGCACCCCCTCTAACAGACCCTCCTTGGAGCATGCAGTCCTGGGCCCGTGCGAGCCTGCAGACCTTCCTTCCTCCCCACACTTTATTCTCTTCTATACACCCCTCCTCTCTCCTCTCAACCCCTAGTCTTTCCCCTCTCTCTCCTCTACCTTTTTACATTCAAAACTACTACTTACGCAGTGCCTGTACTTCCATGTTGGCCTGAGTCCTCAATCTTGAGAGTAACATAGTTAGCTAGCCCCGGGGATCCCGGAGCCCCTGACCCCTATCACGTAAGCTATAATGTACTCTCATTCAAGTTCAGATTCTCTCGGAAATAGTCTAGTCCTTAGGACTAGACCTTGGTATTTAAGGGTGATACCCTACTATTGTTATTTTTATGTTAATACTACAAAAGCTTTGTTTACCACATTGGTACAATGTACTGTGTACTTATTCTATTAAATAATAATAGAAACCTTTGAAAAGAAAAAAGTTTTGTAAGTAAGTAATTTTTCTCCTTCACTGATGTGCACTGATAGGCTACACTGATGGGCACTGATGAGGCGGCACTGGCACTGATGAGTATAGTGACATCAGCACTGAAGGGCACTGATGAGGTGGAACTGATGAGAAGGAACTAATATGCATTGATAGGTGGCACTGATGGGCACTAATAGGCAGCATTTAGGAGCAATGATAGGTGGCATGGATAGGTGGCACTGATGGGCACTGAAATGGCAGCAATGACTGGCATCATTGATTGACACAGGTTTACATTACTGATGGGCACAAATTGGCATCACTGATGGGCACAGATTGGAATCACTGATGGGTACTATTGGAGCTGCACTGAT
This sequence comes from Lithobates pipiens, assembly GCF_037356315.1. Lineage (NCBI taxonomy): Eukaryota > Metazoa > Chordata > Amphibia > Anura > Ranidae > Lithobates > Lithobates pipiens. The sequence goes on from NW_027507903.1 coordinate 237,274,926, forward strand.
AATCAGGGCACTGCTTTAAGCATTGTGACAAAAATGTAACAAAAAGTGAAAAAAAGTAAATACTCCAAGAAAATGGCTCCCAGTTCCCAGGTGTAGCTGATCTGATTGTTAGTGGGCATCAATGTTATGTCAGGAGACAGCAGCTGAGGTGATCAGATATATGTAGCTAAACAAAGAAATTGGGACCAGATATATGTATATATGCTTAACCATTAGACAACTGGCCGCCATCGTTATGCCGCGGCAGGTTGGCTCTCCTGGGCAAATCGCCGTAGGTATACGCTGGGCAATTTAAGACCACTAGGGGCGCGTGCATGATGATGGAGCCGATGTGCCTGCCTGGCGGCCGCGATGTTCATCTGGCACCCACGATCACTCTTGAGAAACACAGAACGGTGGTCTGTCAGTGTAAACAGTCAGTAGCAACTTTACCTTGATAAAATAGAGGGTTGGGAGGTTTAATAGGCGAAAATATGCATGCATGTCACACATGTGGGGTTGTGGAACTCTGGTTTGGCCACATATTGAGTATGCCATCCAGCTCAGGTCACCAATCCTCAGGAAGGATGTGCTTTAATTAAAGCGAGAGTCCAGAGAATGAAAACACAGTTAATAATGTTGCTGGAGGACCTCAGTTATGAGCAAAGACTACAAACATTCAACTTATTCTCTCTAGAGAAGGAGAAGAGATGCTTTAGAGAGGATGTGACCTAAGGTCTCTAAAGAAGCCATGCAGCCACACAATGAAGCTGGATAAGAAGCTGTATAATCTTAAACTGTGTAAGGTTTTTTTTTTTTACTGTTAGAGCAGTAAGGATCTGGAACTCTCTTCCATAGTTGGCGTTGTCAGGAGGGAGTGTAGATGAATTTAAAAAAAAAGCCTTTCAGATGCGGTTCTTAGCAAACACAATGTACAGGGATATGAATAAGGGTAGTGACTTAAATACACACATGTACGCACACAAACACACACTCAGGCTGGACTGGATGGACTGCTGTCCTTATTCAACCTCACCAACTACTGCATGTAACTATGTAGCATTTTGTTTACTTTTCAACCTCCATATCCATTTCTGGCTAGCACAATACATCATTTTTGCAGTGTTCCAGAATATATATTTAATGTAATACTAAAGAGGAGTTCTGCTGTTTTTTTTTCTTTTAGAGTCAGCAGCTACAAATACCGCAGCTGCTGACTTTTAAAATAAGGACACTTACCTGTCCAGGGCACCCGCAAAGTCGGCACCCGAAGCCGATCTTTCACTCGGCTCTTGGGTGCTGCCACGCCATCTTTGGTAAGGGAGTGAGGTTCCCTACTGCGCATGCTCAACTTGCGCTGCGTGATCCCACTGATCCCTGCTGTCTTCTGGAACCTGTGTGTCTCCCAGAAGACAGCGGGGGGGGGGGGGACAGAGAAGGCCCCGGAAGTGGCATAGCTACCCACAGGTGGCTTGGGTATCTATGTCCGGAAGTATCTGCTCCCCCCCCCAAAAAAGGTGCCAAATGTGACACTGGAGGTGAGGAGGAATCCGAAAAGCAGAAGTTCCATTTTTGGGTGCAGCTCCGCTTTAATAAAAACAATTTAACTTTTTTCACAAAACTAGTTTAGGGTTTACCAGATTCATTTATTAGAGCCAGAATTTAAAATGGTGGACATATGGCAATTATTGACTGTGCTGGTAAATTGAAAAATCATTATAACCCTAGGTTATAAGTATCAAAGTGCAAACAACTGAAATATAATCAGCCATACCAAACAACTGATATTCAACTTTCAAACATCTGATTAAAATAAGATGCTATGTTTATCTTTTTGACTGGATTCTGGGTAGGGATACATTGGATGCCTTCAGCTGCCATTTTGCTCTACTGGGCTTCTAATATGTCTCAGTGCTTTTACAGAGGAATGGGCTCCCTCCAGGAATGGGCTCCCTCCTATACTCCAACTTGGGGACTTTCAATTATTAGGCCGCGTACACACGCGCGGACTGTTCGCCCAACTTTGTCCGTCCAACAGTTTCGGCAAACAGTCCGCTCAAACTTAGCATGGACGGACATGGCCACACACGACGGACGAACAGTTTGCTGAAACCGTGCGCGATGACGTGAACGGCACGTACGACGGGACGAAAAATACGACGTCCTATACACTGCATTATAGCTTTCGGCGTGAAAATCCTTTCTGAGCATGCGCGCAACTTTGTTTGACGAACAAGCCTACACACGAGCGGACTGTTCGCTGAAACAAGGTTTCAGCGGACAGTTTTACGGAATTTCCGAAAAACCTTGTCCGTCCAACTGTCCGCTGAAAGCCCACACACGAGCGGACTGTCCGCCCAAACACTGTTCAGCGGACAAAGTTGGGCGAACAGTCCGCGCGTGTGTACGCGGCCTCAGAGTTAGAACCTTACTTTACAGAGAAGCCTTGGCAAAACGTCCACATAAATGTGCAAATGTGTGCAAGTATAACCTCTGTTTTAAACCTAAAATGTTAGACAGTAGCATTTTGTGTGGTTTTTTTTTGGCAAACTAGCTGGTAAGTGTGCTGGGAAATCTTTTGTTAGTGTTCAGTTAGTTTGCACAATTGTTTTAATATATGGACTATTGTTAATAAGGTTGGAAGTAGAACCATGTTTTCTGTCAATTCTGCATTAGACATACAGTGCCTTTGCGAAAGTATTCGGCCCCTTTGAACTTTTCAACCTTTTGCCACATTTCAGGCTTCAAACATAAAGATATCAAATTTTAATTTTTTGTGAAGAATCACCAACAAGTGGGACACAATTGTGAAGTGGAACGAAATCTAGTGGATTTTTGAAACTTTTTTAACTAATAAAAAAAATGAAAAGTGGGGCGTGCAAAATTATTCGCCCCCCTTGCGTTAATACTTTGTAGAGCCACCTTTTGCTATGATTACAGCTGCAAGTCGCTTGGGGTATGTCTCTATCAGTTTTGCACATCGAGAGACTGAAATTCTTGCCCATTCTTCCTTGCAAAACAGCTCGAGCTCAGTGAGGTTGGATGGAGAGCGTTTGTGAACAGCAGTTTTCAGCTCTTTCCACAGATTCTCGATTGGATTCAGGTCTGGACTTTGACTTGGCCATTCTAACACCTGGATACGTTTATTTGTGAACCATTCCTTTGTAGATTTTGCTGTATGTTTGGGATCATTGTCTTGTTGGAAGATAAATCTCCGTCCCAGTTTCAGGTCTTTTGCAGACTCCAACAGGTTTTCATCCAGAATGGTCCTGTATTTGGCTGCATCTTCCCCTCAATTTTAACCATCTTCCCTGTCCCTGCTGAAAAAAAGCAGGCCCAAACCATGATGCTGCCACCACCATGTTTGACAGTGGGGATGGTGTGTTGAGGGTGATGAGCTGTGTTGCTTTTACGCCAAACATATCGTTTTGCATTGTGGGCAAAAAGTTTGATTTTGGTTTCATCTGACCAGAGCACCTTCTTCCACATGTTTGGTTTGTCTCCCAGGTGGCTTGTGGCAAACTTTAGACTTTTTATGGATATCTTTGAGAAATGGCTTTCTTCTTGCCACTCTTCCATAAAGGCCAGATTTGTGCAGTGTACGACTGATTGTTGTCCTATGGACAGACTCTCCCATCTCAGCTGTAGTTCTCTGCAGTTCATCCAGAGTGATCATGGGCCTCTTGGCTGCATCTCTGATCAGTCTTCTCCTTGTCTGAGCTGAAAGTTTAGAGGGACGGCCAGGTCTTGGTAGATTTGCAGTGGTCTGATACTCCTTCCATTTCAAAATGATTGCTTGCATAGTGCTCCTTGGGATGTTTAAAGCTTGGGAAATCTTTTTGTATCCAAATTCGGCTTTAAACTTCTCCACAACAGTATTATGGACCTGCCTGGTGTGTTCCTTGGTCTTCATGATGCTCTCTGCGCTTTCAACAGAACCCTGAGACTATCACAGAGCAGGTGCATTTATACAGAGACTTGATTACACACAGGTGGATTCTATTTATCACCATCAGTCATTTAGGACAACATTGGATCATTCAGAGATCCTCGCTGAACTTCTGGAGTGAGTTTGCTGCACTGAAAGTAAAGGGGCCGAATCATTTTGCACGCACCACTTTTCAGTTTTTTATTTGCTAAAAAAGTTCAAAATATCCAATAGATTTCGTTCCACTTCACAATTGTGTCCCACTTGTTGGTGATTCTTCACAAAAAAATAAAAATGTTATATCTTTATGTTTGAAGCCTGAAATGTGGCAAAAGGTTGAAAAGTTCAAGGGGGCTGAATACTTTCGCAAGGCACTGTAATATACACTTTGTTCTTTGGGGGAAGTAATTAATTAACAAGTTGAAATCTTCTTCCAAGCTCAGTTTTTATGATAAGAAATCTGAAGCAGTTCAGTTATATACTTTCAAAATGTCAGCTGTTATACTTTTTCACATTTATCTATACTATTTTTTTGCCATGGTTATTATTTATCAAGAGGTAGCATGGAAATTTTTACTGAAAGTGATTACATATTTTAGGATGCAGAATAATAAAAAATGCATTGCAAAATGTGTTTTTCCTTTCCGTTTCTTAATGTTCTGGTGAAACATCAGTTCATCGCATGTGCTGTTGCTTGTTTTGGGAATAAACCTTTTAAAAGTTGTTCCACTAAAACGACAAGAGATAAAAATATTTGCAATCTGTTCATTTCATTAATTTGATGCGCTGTGATGTGAATGGCCACAATGTCAGAAATAATTAGACCAAAGGGTGGTATGTCTGCCAAGAGAAAAGTTGCATCTGTTCCAATTTATCAAGTCACTGTTACTTCATTACTAAATACTTAACTCTGTTAGCAGATTTGTTAAGACTATTAGTGAAAAAGAAATTGATAATGATAACACAGTGTTAGGTGAACTAAGCCTTTTACTGCACTTCTGTTCAATTAATGAGCACAGTCAGAAAGAGAGATGTGGTTACAATCTGCTTTAGATGTTATATTTTAGCCTATTACAATGACATTCAAAGTAAGCATTTTTTTCTTGTGATAGCTACAATTCATTTGTAATTATTTAGTTATGAATCATTACTTTATTGTTTTCTTCTTTAATGTCTGTAATGCATCAATAGTCAGAAGATATGGTGATTGATAGGGAACTGGGATTTAACTGTAACTCAGCAATTATCATACTCATCTGGCCTTTGTTGTACTGTTCCCTGGTGTACCTAGATATGTTCATTTATCTGCATGTCGATTACAGAGTCTGTGTGATACTGATCTTTGTTTCACAGTCCTCTGACTAGGAGAACATTTGCTTGCCTGTGGCTGACAGAACACATTTTTGCCTACCTAATTTAACACTGAGCAATTTCCTTTTAGAGGCCAGCAGTTGTCTGACTGTTTGCTTGGCCTTGTAATCTTCATGTTCCTAATTTTAAAATTTGCACTAAATAAAGTAATATATGTTCCCAGACTGTATCTAAATTATAAACAAATATACGTAAAAGCTTTAGAAATGCTTCACTGAAAGGTTAATAACACAGCTGAAATATTACTAATGCTTGAGTGCTCAGGTGCTCCAAATACTCATATGACATATTTGTTAGCCTAAATTTACCATCTAAAATATATAATGCAACCAACTTTAATTATTTTAGAATATTTGAAGACGGTTTTCAAATTTTATTTCATTTAACTTTATTTTCAATTTAAATTTATTAGCCAGTAGCGGTGTCTTCCAATAGTAATTATAAAGCAAACATTGTAAAGCCTTAATTCCATCCCAAGTTGCGGTAATTTTAATGGGACAAACAGGATGAACAGATGCCTTACTGAAAACAATAGACAGTGAGACATCTGTCCCTTCTCAGACACGAAAGCAAAACAATCCTAGGACCTGTCACATTCTTTACTTTAACAAAGTCAGCAGGTATTAGTAAGTATTACACAATACCTTTTTTCCATAGAAGATGCAATGATTAGTGTATGCTTACACAAAGATTTGAAAAAACTATGTGTGAAATAACAAGTAGCTCTGAATGAAGAGCTTCTTATCACTCACACCCATGGAAGTCCTATCGGCCTGAACACTGCCCACTTGTTTCTAAAGATGCTTGAACAGCTACAGTGGGGAAAATAATAATTTGATTCCATGCAGATTTTGTAAGTTAGCCCACTTACCAGCGATGTATTTAGATTGTGTGCTGCCGTAGGCCTGACTAAACTCGTGCAACCTCTAATTTAAATATGATCCACCCCTTCCTGTTTAAGACTCACCCTGTCATTTGTAAACCCCACCTCTTCCTCTTTAGGCTCCATCTTTTCCTCTTAGATTGAATGCAGGTTACTGGTGCTCCAAAGCAGATTGCATGCAGCAAACAGTATCTGTGTCAGAAAGATCCTGCCAGTGAAAGACAGTCTGGGCCTTCCACCATGCGTTTGCGGTGTGCACGAGTGTGCGAGTGTGCACGCGCGTGTGCCTGTTGGCACCAGATGGGCTATTTAATTCTGTCTGTCACATTGAGATCTTGCTGTTTGATCTACAGCGTGCGAGTATCCTGACCCCGAGAACCTGTCTCCTGTGATCTCTTACCTGGCTTGTCTACCTACCATCCTTGCTATCAGCCTGCACCTGATCTCGGCCTGCCTGACTATTCTTCTGCTTGACCCTCTGGTACCTCTGCTGTCTGCCTGATTACCGAACCAGCTTGTCCGACTATCCTCCTGCTTGTTCCTTTGGTACCTCCGCTGACCGTCTGATCGGCCTGTCTGACTACCCTGCTCTCAGCATCCTGGTTCCTGGTGCCTGTCTGCTGTCCAGCTTCCAGTTGTTGGTCCAGCTCCTGCCTGCAGTCCAGCTTCAGCCTGAGTTCCTGCTCCAGAGTCTTGGTTCCTGCTGCCAACCTGCTGCTCTGTTCCAGCCTGCACCCGCCTGCTGATCCAGCTCCTTCTGGGTCCTAGCCTGTCTCCTGATCCTGTTGGAGGTTCCGCTACACAGTGCTTCCTGGGTTCCAGATCCATCCGCTGCTGTTGATCCTGCCAGGCACTCATGCCACTGCTGAATCGTGTGCTTCCTGTATACTCTACCAGGGCCCTTGAGTCGGAGCCGCAAGAGAGGTCTCTTCCTGCAGGTCGGGCTCTTCCACTAGGTACATGACAATCTGGCTCCTACAGAACAAACTTCTCCTGGACTAGACCTCTCTGTAGAATCACCTAGCCCTACAGAGGTGCAGAAGAGTTGGAGCTTTAATGACCGTACATTGTTTTGGGCTTCTTTAAACATGTAGTAAACTCTGTACTACCACTTATATCTAAAGGTTAGTCTAGAACAAGGCTTACATGTAGGTACTGTGAATATCTCCTAAACTTGCACAGTTCAGGAGATATTCAGAGTGCATGCAGCAGATGACATAATCGAATCACACCAAACAGTTGTCTTAGGAAGTGGGGCAAAAGTATAACTATGGCCTTGTGAGTAGGCAAACACAAAGCTTCTCTGTGACTTTCACTACTGTAATGCAAGCCTGGGCATTGCCATGTCACCAGCAACACTGGGGCACCAACATGTCACTAGCAACACTTGGGCATTGCCATGTCACCAGCAACACTTGGGCACCAACACATCGCCAGCAACACTTGGGCACACCATGCTCCCAGCAACACCCGAGCACAAGCATGCTGCCAGAAACACCCGGGCACCAACATGCTGCCAGCAACACACTGCTACCACCATGATGCCAGCAGCACCCAGACACCAGCATGCTGCCAGCAACACACGTGCACCACTATGCTGCCAGCAACACCCGGGCATCACCATGCTGTCAACAACACCCGGGCACCAGCATGCTGCCAGCAACAGCCAGGAACCAGCATGCTGCCACCACCAAGCTGCCAGTAGCACCCGAGCACTGGTATGCTGCCAGCAACACCCAGGCACCAGGATGCTGCCAGCAACACCCGGGCACCACTATGCTTCTGGAAACCCCCGGGTACCACTATGCAGCTAGCAACATCCAGGTTTCACCATGCTGCCACCACCATGCTGCCAGCAACACCCGGGCACCAGCACGCTGCCAGCAACACCTGAGTACCAGTATCTCACCTGGTAAACCCAGATACATCTATTTATTATTAATCAATGGTAGCCTGCATGTAACAGGATACAGAGCAAGCTGTCCATTCCTGTCACCTCTGTGCTGTGCAGTCTTATAAGCCTCACCTGGTGCCATCTGTGTTCTTACTGACAGTTCTCTGCCTGACCATTCCTCTTAGCATCTTCCTCTCCTCCAGTAGATCTCCCCCAGCCCCTGCACAGACAGACAGAAACTCCGCCTCCCGCCACCCGCTGACTCATACAGCGCATCCAGCATCCTCATCTACGTGGAGTTCGCGCTCATGCAGACCCCCTCCTCCATCCCTGCCAGTGACATTCTGCTGCCTTTGGATTGCTGCAGGAGTCAGGACCCGGCCCATTTACAGAGCTACACCTTCTGCCTGCCCGATGAAGCTTGCGCTGCACTGATCTGAAGTTTGGCAGCACAGCGGGGGGGGGGGGACCTTTTTAGTGCAGGGAAGATCCCCCCCCCCAAAAAAAGTGCCACCCTAGGCCTGGGCATGGTTGGCCTATGCCATAATACAGCACTGCCACATACAAAGAAATGAAGGGTCTATATTTTTTTTATCATAGGTGTATTTTAACACAAGCTCCCACACACCTGAGCAGAATGTTCGGCGCCTGGGTTCTGAATAAGCTCCTTTTAAGTTTAAGTTCATGTTATTTTACTTTTTTTTACCTGTTACCTTTTCAGAAACTGTACTTGTTACTACGCTTGGGACTCCTTTTTTATGAACCTCCAGATACGCAAGTGACTCAAGATGCCTCCTAGACCAGCGATGGCGAACCTTGGCACCCCAGATGTTTTGGAACTACGTTTCCCATGATGCTCATGCACTCTGCAGTGTACTTGAGCATCATGGGAAATGTAGTTCCAAAACATCTGGGGTGCCAAGGTTAGCCATCACTATCCTAGACCATCAATACCTTGGAACAACAGGCACTCATCTTCCACCGGTCAACTGCTAATGGGCCCAAATGTAAGTACACTCAACACTTGACACCCAGCATACCACCCAACAAGTGCCATGCCGATTAAAATACTCTCAATACATGCACATGGGCTAAAACACCCAAACAAAATCAATCCCTCTGGAGAGAAGTTGGTTCTTCCCACTGTGACATATTATGCGTCCAGGAGACACATTTTCATCACAAGGCTCTGCCTAAATGCACTCATAAATCCTTCCAGCATTACTTCCAACATGACAGCAAAAAAGAAGAGGGGTAATTATTGCAATCAAGGACTCAGTCTCCTTCCACCTACTTTCAGAAACGTAAGACAAATTGGGTATCTTATCATAGTTTGTGACATCCACACTGTCCGCTACACTTTAGTTAAAGTTTATGTCCCCAACAAACATCAGATTCAATTTCTCAATGGGCTATTGAAAAAAGTGAAGTGGATACAGCAAGGATCCCTCCTTATATTGTGTGGGGACTTTATTATTGTACCAGACCCACAAATGGACTCCACCACAGCGCCCTCTAAAAGGACACCATCTTTGACATCCTTTCTGCCATCACACCACCTATACGACTCCTGGCATTGTACGCACACTAGCGAAAGGGATTATTCATTCTACTCTCATAGTCACTGTATGTATATGAGGATTGATATGTTTTTAATGGGCAAGTGGTTGCTACAGAAGGTGAATCAAACCAAAAGTAACAATATAACATCGTCGGACCATGCTTCCATCCTTCTCACACTAAGGGATTTGTATCCCGATTACTTTCAGATCAATTCCTCCTCCACTGACAGTGCATTTGTACTATGGAATGCCCACTAGGTGTACATCAGGTATATTTATCCAACTAGGTGCTTGTATCAAAAAGCAGCAGCAACTCACTACCTTACTCTCAGAGATTGACACCCTAGAAGCTCATAATAAAAATAACCCTACCCCTTCCACCAACGCAAAACTTATCACTTTGAGAAATGACCTTAGTCTAGCTTTACTTTAAACCTTTGAACAAAAGGAAAAAAGGATGAAAATGTCCTTCTATCCTACAAGCAACAAAGCAGGGAAATCACTAGCTCACAAATTGCAAGGACAACGCTTTAAGACTAAAATAGCCCATCTTATTCACCCTAAAACTAAACAAAAGGTGTTTGACCCCCAAAACATCGCAGATGCCTTTAGCGACTATTATGGCTCTCTTTATAATTTAAACCAAGACAACCTAATTGTGCAACCCTCTCAAACAGACATAGAAAACAGATATCAAACTACCCAAAATTTCCCCTTCACAAACCCAAGAGTTAAACTCCCTGTTCTCCCTGACCGAATTGTTAAAGATTATAAACAAACTCCAGAGCAATAAATCCCCAGGACTGGATGGACTTACAGGGGAATATTACAAGAACTTTAAAACAACCTTAGGGCCACACCTCCTCATCTGCCTCTGCTTCCTTTCCACCCGAGATGTTGGAAGCGCTAATAGTAATGTTGCCAAAACCAGGATATACCCCACAACTATAGGCCTGTATCCTTACTGAATAATGACCTAAAGATTTATGCCAAAATTATAGCATTAAGATTAGTTGACATTTTGCTTACCCTAATTAACCCAGATAAATCAGGATTTACAAAGGGCAGGCAAACGTCCGATGCCACCAGATGTCTAATAAATATAATCCACCTTGCTAAAAAAGAGCAGATGCTTTCTCTGCTTCTAGCTTTGGATGTAGGGAAGGCGCTTGACAGAGTACATTGGCTGTACCTGACTCACACTTTGGAGAAATTCAGATTTATGCCATGTACACACGACTGGACTTTCCGGCAGACTAGGTCGGATAATCTGATCGTGTGTGGGTTAATCCAATCATTTTCTGTTTAAAAAATCCAAAGGACCTAGAAATAGAACATGTTTCAAATTCGTCCGACGGACTCATTTCTTATCGGGAAAACCGTTCGTCTGTATGCTGATCTGACAGACCAAATACGACGTAAGGGAAGCTATTGGCTGCTGAACTTCCTCTTTTAGTCTCGTCTTACATCATCACATTCAAAATGAACGGACTGGAACGTTTGGAAAGTCTGTCGGAACTCCACCGAAAGTCCGTCGGGAAGACCGTCGGACCTAGTCTACCAGAAAGTCCGGTTGTGTGTACATGGCATTACAGGCCACTTGCTTTCTGCAATTCTTGCCCTATACACTTCCCCATCTGCTCGAGTATATATGTCGGATATGCTGTCCAAACCTTTTAGAGATTACAAACGACACCCGACTCCCTTATTTTTAATCTTAGAATGGAAGCATTAGCCACCAGCATTAGACAAAAACTTGAAATACAGGACTTTGTGATCAATAACAGTAAACAAGTCATAAGCCTTTTCGCCGACGATGTGATTTTAATGCTTACAAATCTGGTGTCTTCCCTGGACCACGTATCTCATCTACTTCAGGAATATGGTTTGGTATCGTACTATAAAGTGAATGACACCAAGGGGGTTATTTCTGAAAGGCAACCACTTTGCACTGCAAGTGCACTAAAAGTGCACTTGGAAGTGCAGTCGATCTAAATCTAAGGGGTAGATCTGAAATGAGTGGAAGCTCTTCTGCTTTTATCCTCCAATCATGCGCAAGCTAAAATGCTGTTTTTTATTTTACTTGCATGTTCCCCTCGGATCTACAGTGACTTTACTTCCAAGTGCACGTTAAGGTGCAAAGTGGATTTTCCTTTAGTAAATAACCCCCCAAATCTTATATCTTAGATCTTGGTGTATCCCCACAAGAAAAACGGTACCTGCAAATCAGATTCCCTTATGTATGGAATGACTATGAAATAAATTACCCAGGGACAAGTCTCACTTCCCAACCTGAACAGCTATTCAAAGCTAACTACCTCCCGTTTGAATCAAATTTAAAAGAAGGAATTCAAAACTTAAGCAAACATGTGTCATCATGGTCAGGAGGGCTGGCAGCCTTCAAAATGTAACTTTTACCCCAACTACTGTACATATACCGAACAGTTCCTATACCTAACCCCCGAAAAAATGTTCATGTCTTTCAAACTATACTATCTAGATTTTTAAGAGACGGTAAAAATGCTAGAAGTGCTTTCTCCAAGCTTAGCAGGGCAAAAAGAGCAGGAGGAGTAGGCTTACCAATCCTCACTGACTACCACATGGCTACAATACTAGCACAGATCAGAGGTTGGTTCCCTAACCAATCCACACCACTATGGGGGTTCATTGAACAAGTTCAAATACCAGGAGGCAGCTTGCATGATTACATCCTGGCTTACCCTTATCTTACATCCAAACCCGTAGATTTCCCTCTCCCAGTCTTAGCAACTTTGAATTCTCAGAAAACTGTGGTGTCGTACAAATCTCTATTAACCCCAATTATCCCCCTTGCGATACCCACAGCCACAATAGCATTGATAATCCCTGAATTGAACTTGAGCAGGTGGGAAACTCAGGGAATAAAATGGGTTTCAGACCTATATGCAGGCACAGTTAAGAAGTAATTCGCAACTTTACAACTAGAATACAGTCTACCGGTAGGGATGGCCGAACAGTTCGCCCGGCGGTCGTTTCGCTGCGAAATTCGGCTGTTCGCCGTCCGCCCGATCGGCGGACTATTGCCGCCGTTCGCTCGGCGGACTTCCGTGTTTACTGTGTAAAAGAACTTTGACCTATGATGACACATCCATCATGGGGTACAGGACAGCCAATTGAGACATTACAGCACATGGACACTTGGACATTCCCCCTAACTTATAAATAGACCCGATCCGGTGGCCATTTTACATTCTTTCGTATGTCACTATAGGGAGAGGTTGCTGTGTGAAGCAGGGAGAGACTGCAGTGACCCAAATCGCTAGCTATTTGGTCCACAAAAGTTATTTTCAGGACTGGTAGAGGTGTTAGGTGTAGTTCAGGATATAGGTTTGAGGCACTGCTGTGCTACTGATTTTTGCAGCAGCCTGTCTTTTGTCAGTGTAGAGAGAGGGACAGGACGCTGTGTGCTGCAGGGACAGTCAGTTTAATCATTAGCTGTTACTATTAGGTCCACAAAGGTTCTTTTCAGGACTGGTATGGTAATAGGCTTGTACACGTATAATATTCTTTCTTCCAAATATAGAAAGAATATTATACTTGACTGCTGCCCTTCTGCTGCAGTAGTCCTTTATCAGTATAGGGACTGAGGTACAGTCTGCTAATCAGTCACAACCTACTTGTTCCACAAAGGTCCTTATAAGGACTGGTAAGGTCTAGGGTACTACATTACATAGGGTTGAGTGAGGTACAGTCTGCTATTCCTTAAGGACTGGTATAGGTCCACAATACATAGGGTTGAAGTGCACTACTGCTGACTGCTGCCCTATACTGCAGCAGTCCTTTATCAGTATAGGGACTGAGGTACAGTCTGCTATTCCTTAAGGACTGGTATAGGTCCTGTATGAACTCTGCGGCAGAACAGGTTCTGGGAAGCTGTTTTTTTTTTCAACGCGCCAGTGGCTGCTCATGCGCGACGCATGCAGACTTCTGCGGCCATTTGAGGAGATCACCAAACTGGTCAGTCGCAGCCACGGCGCCATTAGTGACATGGTACCTTATGCCTTCTTTATGGAGCGTGCATTGCGTTGTGTCATTGATCAAGCTGTGGAGGAGCAGGAGCGGGAAGATGAGCAAGTCGCAATGCTGAATGAATTCCCAGGGGGGGGGGGGGCTACTCTATCTGAGACAAGTGAACAACAGGAGTCTGAAGAGGAGTCAGAGAAGGATGGTGCCGGGGCGGATGAGGAGGAGCAAGAAGAGCATGCTTTAAACCTTTCTGGGATCCCTGTTGTTGTGCGTGGATGGGGAGAGGAGAATGAAGAGGACGACATTAGCTTCCAGTTTAGTGCAAATGGGGGCCTTCATGCTCCAGTGTTTTAATAGGGACCCCCGTATAAAAAGCATAAGGGTCAAGGACCAGTACTGGGTGGCAACGTACTTAGACCCCCGGTACAAACACAAAATGGCGGAAATGTTACCGCCGTCACAGAGGGCTGGCAGAATGGAGCACTTCCAGGCCTTGCTTTGAGAAATGCTGCATTCTGCTTTTGCGTGCGCTGAAAGAGGAGCAATTCCCACTCCCAGAGAAGGAGTTGCGGGTACCAATCCAACAGCGCCTGCAAGAAGAGGCCGGTTTGAAGATGTGTTGGTGACTTCGGATATGAGGTCATTCTTTCAGCCGACCCATCGACAGGTGTCATCCGGATCCAGCATCAGGGAATGCCTAGACCGTCAGGTGTCCGACTACATCGGGTTAACGGCCGATGTGGACGCTCTGAGGAGTGATGAACCCCTGGACTACTGGGTGAGCAGGCTTGACCTCTGGCCAGAGCTTGCCCAATTTGCAATTGAACTGTTGGCTTGCCCCTCGTCCAGTGTCCTGTCAGAAAGGACGTTCAGCGCAGCAGGGGGGATCGTGACCGATAAGCGTACTGGCCTAGCTCACGACAGTGTTAACTACCTCACATTTCTAAAAATGAATGAGGCATGGATCTGAGAGGAATTCAACACATGTGACCAGTAGATCATGTATATGTCTATAAACTATTTTTTTAATCGAGCACACAGACCTTCTTTCTTCATTTGGCTCACTTCCTTGTCCAAAAAAAGCACACCGTACTATATGCCCCTACCCTCCTGTTTGAAGAGGTTGAGCGGTGTCATATTTCTACTGGGGCTGCTTATTATGAGGGGCTCCCACCATCCCTGTGCTGTGCTGACTTCCTCCTGGGGCTGTACCTCTGCTGTGCATATTATGAGGGGCTCCCACCATCCCTGTGCTATGCTCATTATGAGGGGCTCCCACCATCCCTGTGCTGTGCTGACTTCCCCCTGGGGCTGCTTATTATGAGGGGCTCCCACCATCCCTGTGCTATGCTGACTACCTCCTGGGGCTGCTTATTATGAGGGGCTCCCACCATCCCTGTGCTGTGCTGACTTCCTCCTGGGGCTGTACCTCTGCTGTGCATATTATGAGGGGCTCCCACCATCCCTGTGCTATGCTCATTATGAGGGGCTCCCACCATCCCTGTGCTATGCTGACTTCCTTCTGGGGCTGCTTACGGTGCAGGTGTCAGTGCTGTATATCACGGTGCTGGTGTCAGTGCTGTATATCACGGTGTTTGTGTGAGTGCTTTATGTCACGCTGCTGATGTCAGTGCTCTCTATCACGGTGCTGCTGTCAGTGCTGTATATCAAGGTGCTGGTGTCAGTGCTTTATGTCACGCTGCTGATGTCAGTGCTTTCTATCATGGTGCTGGTGTCAGATCACTCTATCACGGTGCAGGTGTCATTGCTGTATGTCACGCTGCTGATGTCAGTGCTCTCTATCACGGTGCTGCTGTCAGTGCTGTATATCACGGTGCTGGTGTTAGTGCTTTATGTCACGCTGCTGATGTCAGTGCTCTCTATCACGGTGCTGGTGTCAGATCACTCTATCACAGTGCAGGTGTCATTGCTGTATGTCACGCTGCTGATGTCAGTGCTCTCTATCACGGTGCTGCTGTCAGTGCTGTATATCACGGTGCTGGTGTTAGGGCTTTATGTCACTCTGCTGATGTCAGTGCTCTCTATCACGGTGCTGGTGTCAGATCACTCTATCACGGTGCAGGTGTCATTGCTGTATGTCACACTGCTGATGTCAGTGCTCTCTATCACGGTGCTGGTGTCAGATGACTCTATCACAGTGCAGGTGTCATTGCTGTATGTCATGCTGCTGGTGATCTGGTGGTCATCTCCTGCACCCTCTTCTTTGCCTACCCTGACCTTCCCTCTCCTCCATTGCCTTCATGCATTCCACAGTCCTGAATTGTCACAACAATTTCACATATAAAAAAATAATGCTTGTAGTTGTCGATCCCAGATTCACCTCATACATGTGTTATGCCATTGGCCATGTGGTGGGACTATGTTTGCACAGCTAGTAATTATTTTGTGGCTGCAAATTTGACCTGTAGGTTTGCAAAGTTCGCCTCCCATTGATGTCAATGGGGCCCGCCGCGAACGTTACGGTTCGCGAACTATCGGCTGCGTTCGCGGTCCGCGTTCGCGAAGCGTCCCGTCGGAAGTTCGTCCATCACTATCTACCGGCATATGGACAATTTAATTATGTTCGCGTAGCATCCTATCTAAAAAGCAATAATACCATCAAATATAGCTTATTCTTGCAAAAACACACATATCTTACTACTAGAAAAAGTCGCAGAGGTGGCATTTCCCTATTCTACAACTTGCTCAATGACAAATCTATTATTGTGAAAACAAACTCGATGCTTGCCTGGGAACAGGACTTTACTGCCTCCATCATGGAAGAACAATGGCACAAAGCTCTAATACATTCTCATCCAGCTACTAAATGCACCAATCTTTGAGAAATCTCCCACAAGGTCACGCAAAGATGGTACCTGACACCATATAGGATTGCCAAATTTGACCTCTCCACACCCTGTTTGTGTTGGAGGAATTGTACACAATCAGGCACCATCTTTCATATACTATGGACATGTGGGAGACTGGCTAAATTTTAGTCCAGGTTATTCACAATCCTTCATCAAGTTACAGGCCTACCTATACAATTTTCCCCTTCTCTAGCCCTTATAAATCTAGGCATTGAAGATATCCCACCACCTCATAGCAAATTCACCACCCACATATTCCTAGCGGCTAAATTAGTGATACTCAGACTATGGAGATCCCCAAACCCCCCAGAGGTAGCAGAGGCCATCCGCACACTATCAATCCAATACACCAATGAAAGTATATTAGCGGCAATAGAGGGAAAATACACAGATTTCCTCCCTTACTGGCAATCATGGGTAGAATGGTATAACGTCTACAAGGCACAAAAAGGCTAAAATAAACTTCATAAGCAACCAATCTGAGCTCATTAACAATTATCTTGATCATCTCCAGCGATATCATATAAATGTGCTCACCGAGGCCAAGATGCCGAGAGCAGTCGCTGTTGCAACTCGGCACAGACCACCCCTGAAGGTGGCACAGAGTGTGGTTGGCACCAAGAGGCACAAGCTACCAGTAGGACAAGCACTTGCTAGTAGATCAGCAGGTAGCTTGAGCAGAGCTGATAGGTGATGTCCCGTGGGAAGGTCCAGGAGCAATGGTAGTAAGTCCGTAAGGCAAAGGCAGAATCCAGGAGGCAGGCTGGGGGTCAAACACAGTCCAGATCAGAAGACAACAAGTACCAGGAACGCTGAGACAGAAGGGTAATCCAAAGACAAGCCAGGGGTCGATCACAGGAGATTGCAGGTAAGTCCAGATGCAGGCTGAGGGTCAAACACGTTCAGAAAGCGGGAGTCCAAGGTCAAGCCAGAGGTCAGGTCAGGAGAAGATCAGCGAGGTTGATGAGGCAATCCGTGTCACAACGGGTAATACAGATCACAAGAGCAGACGTGGGAATCTCAGGAAGCTGAAGACGAACCAGCAGTGTGTTTGAATGCCCTCACTTCCTTTTTTAGGTCAGCGAGGGGTCACACCCTGTGTGCGTGTGCTTGTACGCTTTAGCGCATTCCTATTGCGCACAACTGTGCACCAGAGCGCCTTACCCGCGCGCATGCGCATAGACACGCATCTTATGACAAGCAGTGTCTAGAGCAATTGTACCCTATTTAGGGTCCAAGTTCCTTCTTTTTTCTTTTATATTCTAAGGTTATTCCTTACATGTTTTATTTTGAGTTAAAGCTATGAGCTCTCGGTGAATGTTTACTAATATAATAAGAACATGTTGAACCTTATCTACAACAGGAGAAAATGAATGATTTTATATCTCATCTGCAATTATTATTATGTTAAAAGGGGCCTGTAGGTGCTGTCCCTCCATCAGAGCACAGTAAGTTCCCAATGGGATGCCTGGGGGAGTGAGACGGCATCTCTCACACTACAAATATCATCTATTATGTACACCAATGTTAACATAGATCTTAAAGCTTATTATCTTTGGTCATTGATGCCAACTTTTGTAACGTTTAGTAATATATGGTAAATATTATTCACCTTTTGTATATTGACAAAATTTAATAAAAATTATTGATTAATGACATTTGAGAATGAGGGTTACATTGTTGGCATTAACTACAGCAAATTCCATATAGCAACAAAACACATCATTGGTTCTATTGAGACCCTTGGAGGTTGATTTACTAAAACTGGAGAGTGCATGGTAGAAAATCAGCTTCTAACTTGTTCAATGAAGCTATGACAAAAAAAAATGGAAGCTGATTGGTATTGATGCAGAGCTGCACCAGATTCTGCACTCTCCAGTTTTAGTAAATCAACAACATAGTCTAACTTGATGTGAGTCAAACCAGTCTAGGATGTGAGCAAGATGAGAAGCTCTATAATTGTATTATAAATTAGGAAAGGATCTAATAATTAAATCTTCACTTCTTACCATTTCAAAGATACCTCAATAGCACTGTCTTCACCTTAGAAAAACGAATATAGAATGATAAAGTAGGATAAAGAATACAGACATTGAGGCAAAGCTAATTTAAAAAATACCCCTCCAAACCAAAAGTGTTGCAGTGAAAGCATTACACACTTGAGCAATACTCCCAGAATATCACAATATGGACACCTTAAAGCGGGAGTCCACCGGGACTCCGCGTTTTTTTTTTTTTTAAAGCCAGCAGCTACAAATACTGCAGCTGCTGACTTTTAAAATAGTGACACTTACCTGTCCAGCGCGCCCGCGATGTCGGCACCCGAAGCCGATCTCTAGATCGTCTCTCGGGTGCTGCCGCCGCCATCTTGGGTATGGGAATCAGGAAATGGAGCCTTTCAGCTTCATTTCCCGGTTCCCTACTGCGCATGCGCGAGTCACGCTGCGCAATAAGGACGGTCCGCGCTGCCTCTGGGATCTGTGTGTTTCCCAGCAGGCAGCGGGGCACTTGCGGAAAGGGGCAGGCACTTGCGGAAAGGGGCGTAATCTACGCCCCTTTCCGCAGAGAGCTATCCCGGAAGTGGGTGCAGATACCTGTACTGTACAGGTATCTGCACTCCCCTTCCCCCTGAAAGGTGCCAATTGTGGCGCCGGAGGGGGGGAGGGTTCCGATGAGTGGAAGGTCCACTTTAGGGTGGACCTCCACTTTAAGCCATATGCAGTGAGATATTCAAGGAAAATCATATACACAGAGTTGACACTTTTGTCTTAATCAAAAAATGTTTAAAACAAAAAAAAATAATATTCAGCATTAGATAAAAAGCTGTATTTTTATATGATTTTTTTTTGCTACAACTTGGTAAATAAGTACTTTTCAACTAAGCTACATGTGCTAAACATTTTAAGTAGATCATTATGATTTATTACAGTGTTAGCCATACATTGGATTGGTGGAAACAGGTTCATATGAATGTGTATAATTGGCCAAACCATAGTAATAAACGTGGGGACAATGTAGTCTTTTCCAAGAGCTAAGCAGAAGATGGGGTTATTGTCTAGCTCCCCAACAAACCCTGTGCGGGGACACGCTGTGTCATTGGGGGAGGACAACTTGCCCGACCTGAGATGTCTGAAGTTTTCTTGGGATGAACGAGTGTATAGAAATGTGTGCGGTAAAGTGTAGACAAACAAATGTCCAAGTATGGACTAAACATGTGTTAGAAACATTAGAATAGGCAGCATCAGTAAGTTAGGAGAAGGTCGTGCCCTTGGGGTGGAGCAGATCATTTAATCAGGCTAGGGATGAAATCCGAGAGACCCAGTAAAAAAAAGTGTATGCTACAAATGTTGACTGTGAAGAAACTGAATAATTAGTAAACATACACTTAAAGTTTAACAAAGCTCTAAGCCTGACCTGAAGAAAAGTATATCTTTAGAAAAGAGTAGCTGAATGTCAACTACCTACTGGGAAGGGGAGAAAGAGAATAGGGTAAAGAGGGGAGGAGGAAAAGATTGGTAGGGAGATAGGGTAGGGGAGAGTGGTGAGGGTGAGCCAGCTGGCCCTTTTCTAAAGGAAATCCTTTCTCATTCCTTTGGCCAACAATTATTCTCCATTTCTGGCTCTGTCTTTAGATATAATGATGGTAGTTAAAAATCTAATTATCAAAAGAATAGTTATGAAACTGACCACAATGTGAAAACTTGTATGTGATCATGTGACCAGTGGAGCCGTACCTATATTTGCACAGACAACGGAGAGCAGTACCCCAAAATCTAGGTTAAAATCTATCACTTAATAGCCTTTAACCCTGAGAGAGGCACTGAGGCACACAGTCCAGCCAATATACCCCTACAACATCCCAATAGCACTAAAATTTCAAAATATATATTGTGTATGGTAGCCAACTAATGTCTATCTAAATCTTGTTTTTCTTTTATCTTAATGTTTTGGACATCTTCACATTTGTATAAAGGATGTTAAATATTTCTTAATGTTTTGTCTTTATTTCCCTTAATTTACCAAAGGCAGTTTCATAAGACAGGAAACTACTTTTTGTATTGCCTGCTTTTATTCACTTTAAAGCCAATGTATATTAACATTCATTAGAATATCATCTATCAAAAAAATAAATTAAAGCAATTTATCTGCACTACACAGAATGTATGCTGTCAACATCTTTCCGATTAGGTTGATCTTTGACTGCTCGCAAATGCAACAAAATACAGTGCATCACTCTTCCAGTGAAGGTTGTGAGCTGTTAGTAAGATACTATAAAACAATTAAGGCAGAGAGTTTCAGAATAAACTAATCTATGCAAAATATTCTGCTGGATCAGTAGCTATCATGGAAAACAAGGGCCAATTTAAGAGATGCTGACAACATAACAGACATTTAATGAATAAATTAGTGCAATGCAAGTTTATAGAAAAAGGGTATTCTATTTTCAAGCTCGCATTCGTAATACCTCTATAGAGTCAGATCGTGTACACTAATGATATACACTATTGCACGTCATGGCATATTTCCAGAAACCATTTCCTTCAATGAGTATCAGCATGTCTGCACTTGAAATATTTAAGTTTGAAGAGGTCATTACTACTATGACAATATAAAATTAAAGTGTTAGCAATCCATAAGCACTGATGCTGTGTACTAAATCTTTTATACACTGACTTACACATTAGTCAGATAAGAGACATGGAAAGTTATCACCTATAACATTATAATTTTAGAGCAAACGAATAAGCTTCTACTATGATTTTTTCATAGAACAAAATGGGGGCCTTACACAAATGCATACATGCACGCACGCGCGCTTTTATAGAAATGTGTACACATTTGCCAACAATAGTATTGCATCAGTATTAAATAGACTTCAATGCAATGGCTACCCTATAAGTGATATAAGTAAAAATGAATATGTAAAGTATTCTATAAAGAGTAGTGCATTCTGAATTTGCAAAAGCAAACTTGCTACAGAGACATTTAGCTGCAGCATACCATACAAAGTGTCCACATAGTTGTTGTGATTGAGACACTAGGACCCTATTTATATTATGCATTTTCCATAAAGGAAAATATTTTTTATTATTCAGGTAAGAAGGCTCCAATGTGGTCTTAACAATTTATAAGTGATTTACTGTGTCCAGTCCAAATTCTGCAGACTTTATTCAAACATAACTTTCTAGCTTTAGTAAATAAACCCCATATTGTACTTAAAAGTGGGGTATGCCTGTATTTTTCATTTTAATATTGTTTATTTTGTATGATGTCTTTTTTGCAATGCATACATTTTCAGTAAATATAAAAAGTCACGTAGGACCTGGTTCAAGATCAGAGGCAAAACTGTACATGGTGAAGCTGACAAGCAAAATTACAAGGGATCTATTTACTAATGGTTTAGAGATTCCAAAACTGCATATACATTCATTTTATTTAAATGCTTTTCTGCCAGCTTTTATTAAATTGTAACCAAATGGTGCTGTTCTTCTTTTGCTGCTGGGCCCCATAGAATTGACATGCTCTGCTAAAGCCATTGGTGTATTTAGATTTTGTGCTGCTGGTAGACAGATGAGTGCCCATGTAGTATGGCAGCACATCCCTGAGCCAGGCATCCTACATTCTTCTCCTATGAGGGGACACATACCAGATAGGAACCCCCTGATATCCAGGTCAGCGGTTTCAACGTCAGATGAGGAGGACTGATGGAGGGGGTCCCAGCTAGGGATCTGTGAGGATCATCCACTGTGTACACAGTACAGCCCTCCCCTCCTCTTTCGTCCTTGGATCTCAGCATGACATTAAAGTGTAAGTTCACTGGATACCCTCCCCACTCTCCCGCCAGTCCCCTTGTTCCAGTGTCCTGTGATTCCCCCGCTGTCAGGATGCTGCTTCACAAGTTCAAGGATTTGAAAATGCTGCAGCATCACCTACATGTGTAACTCTTAGCAGAAGAGGCATTCTGATTGGTCAGCATTGTCACATGGACAGCCTTGATCAATCAGATTCCATCTAGCCCGTCCTGTCAGAATGTGGGCGGTCCCCTCAGCACTGGTGATGCACACCACAACCAGTGGTGAGGGCATGTGGCCTGGTTGGTGGGTGTCATCCCTCTGGTGGGTGTCACTCGGGTGTGGAGTGCACCCCCATAGCGACACCACTGCAGGCGGTAAATATTTTTGTGCAAGACCTGGGAGCAGGCTGTTTATTTTGTGTGGGGGGGGGCGGCTTTTTTCTGCCCCCCCCCCTGCAAAGTGCCGCCCTAGGCCTGGGCCTTGTCAGCCTGGGAAAAGATACAGCTTTGGCTACAGTTAAAGTTATACCTATGTCAGAAAGCTGCAATTTGATTTAACCACTTTATTAATAGGCCCTTTCACCCCATCCTGTCCAGGCCAATTTTCAGTTTCCAGTGCTGTCACACTTGGAATGATAATTGCGCATGCAACACTGTACCCATATGCAATTTGTATAATTTCTTTAAGACAGATAGTGCTTTCTTTTGGTAGTATTTATTAATCACTGTTTTAAAAAAAAAACAAATGAAACAATTTTTTTTAGGAAATAAGTAATTTTTCTTCTTCACTGAAGTGTGCTGATGAAGCTGCGCTGATGGGCATTGATAGGCTGCACTAACGGGCACTGATACACTGATAGGCTGCTCTAATGGGCATTGATGGGCTCTGATAGCCATTGATGAGACTGCACTGATGGGCACTAATGAGGCTGCACTGATGGACACTGATGAGGCAGCGCTGATGTGGTGACTCTGATGGGCACTGATAAGCCATACTGATGAACACTGATGAGGCTGCACTGATGATGTGGCACTGATGGGCCCTGATAGGTGACACTAATGGGCCCTGATAAGTTGCACTGATGGGCACTGACAGATGGCACTTAAGAACACTGATATGCAGCACTGATGGGCACTAATAAGCTGCACTGATAGGCACTGATTGCCACGTATAGGACTGCACTGATAATCAGGACACTGAGGACCAGTGCCCTGATTATCAGTGTAAACAGTTATCAGCACTTCTTTCCTCACACAGACACAACGCATGAGGAAAAGACGGCCTATAACCGTCAATTAAATTTACATGTGATCAGCTGTGATTGGACACAGATGATCACATGGTAAAGGGCCACTGTGATTGGTCCTTTACCCCAATCTGTGATTAGCTGTATTCGAAAGACACAACAGTCACAGAGCATGCCTGATGCATGCCACAGGGGGCATGCAGGGCACAGGGTTCTAGAAGGATGTCTGTGGACTTGAATAATTATAGTACCATGCTGTAGCCATCTTTTGGCTTAGCACAGTACTAAAGCGGTTAAAAAATAAAGAAACATTTTGGAATGAAAAGTTTCTTAAACTTACTCACAAGTTAGGCCTGTCTTACATCTTACAGCAAATGGGTCAAACTGAGTTTTAAAAAGAAAGGAGATATTAATGCTTATTACTTTCTGAGTATGGAGCTATTGATGAAAAGCTGGACTAGCATGTAAAATGCATAAGGGAGATTCCAAAAACTGTTTAATGCATTCAACAAATGTTAACAGCAGCATGCCCTGCATTTAAACCAGTGTAAATAAAGAACTTATAAAAACCTGGACCTTAGTTGCATACCTTTTAGCCACGTGGAGTTGTAATCCTTCTTTCTCTAAATAGCACCTTTTAAGTTCTTTTTATACCTCTTTCTCTGTACTTCTTTTCTTTCTTCTAAAATACAAACTATTATTCTTGGTAACTTTCATATACTTCTCAATGCTAAT
Organism: Lithobates pipiens; assembly: GCF_037356315.1. Taxonomy (NCBI): domain Eukaryota; kingdom Metazoa; phylum Chordata; class Amphibia; order Anura; family Ranidae; genus Lithobates; species Lithobates pipiens. The sequence continues at coordinate 237,299,194 of NW_027507903.1, forward strand.
TCCTCATCTGCTTCTCAATTTCTCAGCTTAAAGCAGAACTACACTGCATCTGAGCACCACAATGCAAAATGCTATTTTATTATTTTTTAATATTTAAAGCAAACTCACCCATCCATCCATGTCTCCATGCTTTACTTTACTGAAGAAGCTTTGAAAAGCACACCCAATTAGAGTTGGGCCGAACACTCCATGGCTCGGTTCGTGCTAGAATTCTCGAGCAAAAGTTCAGACCCGAACCGCAAACCCCATTAAAGTCTATGGCACCTGAACTTCAAAAATAAAAAGTGCCCATTTTGAAGACTTATATGCAAGTTATTGGTCATTAAAAGTGTATGAGGGCCCGGCTACTGCCCTGGGGGACATGTACCAAAAAAAGGCAGTGATTTTAATGTTGCTTAAAGTGAAACAATAAAAATGAAAAATTCCTTTAGATATAATGCATGGGTGGGCCCCAATAGCATGCCTTTAACCATTTGCCGACCGCACTATAGCCAAATGAGGGCTACAGCGCAGCCGGCTAGTTCTGGGAGGCTGCCATACGACGGCCTCCTGTGTTTGGGCTTTTCGCATGCCCGCTGGAGCGCGAATACAGAAGTGTCCATAATGGCTGGGACCAATGATGGAATGATCAGTTGTCTACAAACGGGATCATGCCTGCTTCAGCTTGCACTGCTGCAGTGTTTCTCTCTCCTCTCCCCACATGCTGTATCGGTGTGGGAAGAGGACAGAGAAACATTGCAGCAGTGTGAGCTGGCACGATCCTGAGTGCCAACAGTACTCATCAGTGTCACATCAGTGATTCTACAATGCCAACAGTGCTCATCAGTGCCACATCAATGCCCCTATAGTGTCAACTGTGCTCATCAGTGCCACAGCAAACTTTGTGTAAAAAAATGCATTTTATTTTCTTTGCACATTTTAGAAACACATGTGGAAAAAATTACATGTTCAAAAGACTCATAATGCCTCATTTGGGTGTTTGCTTTCCATTTTGTGGGCGTTTCCATTGTCCTGGTGCTAGAGGACCTTGCATGGTGCTCTCTGCATGTTGGGCCTCTCTATGTGGCTAGGCTTTGAACATTTTTTACACATGTGGTATCGACATACTCAGGAGTAGTAGCAGAATGTGTTCTGGGTTGTAGTTGCAAGTATGCATATGCCATGTGATAGAAATAGCCTGTTAATATGACAATTTAGTGAGCAAAAATCCTAATTTTGAAAGGAATTGTGGGAAAAATTACAACTTCAAAAACGTACCATGCCTCTTACTAAATACCTTGAAATGTCTACTTTCCAAAAGAGGGTTGTTTGGGGGGTATTTGTGCAGCCCTGGATTTTTAGGGTCTCAAGAAATGAGATAGGCCACCCGTATATCAGGTGTAATCAGGTAATGATCAATTTTCAATTATTGGCACTGTAGCTTGTAGACTCTATAACCTTCACAAAGACCAAATAATATACACTGATTTGGGTTCTTTTTACCAAATAAATGTAGCAGTATAAATCTTGGTTGACATTTATGAAGAAAACCTACTAATTTGCAAAATTTAATACCAGAAATAAAGAAAAATGTTTAGTATTTTTAATAGCGCAGAAAATAAAAAGCCCAGTGGTGATTAACCACTTAAGGACCAGGCCTCTTTTTCAGATTTGGTGTTTACACATTTAAAACCGTTTTTTTTGCTATAAAATGACTTAGAACCCCCAAACACTATATATTGTTTTTTTTCTAACACCCTAGAGAATAAAATGGTGGTCATTGCAATACTTTTTTTTTCACACCGTATTTGCGCAGCTCTCTTACAAGTGCACTAATTTTGGAAAAAAATCACTTTTTTGAATAAAATTGTTGGAATCGTGGAATGGCGTAAAACTTTTACCCTCAAAAATCTCCATAAGCGACATTTAAAAATATTCTACAGGTTGCATGTTTTGCGTTACAGAGGAGGTCTAGGGCTAAAATTATTGCTCTCTCTCTACTGATCGTGGCGATATCTCACATGTGTGGTTTGACTACTGTTTTCATATGTGGGCGCTACTCACGTATGCGTTCACTTCTGTGTGCGAGCTCGTTGGGACGGGGTGTTTTAAAAAATAAAATTTTATTTATTTTACTTGATTTTATTTATTTTTACACTTAAAAAAAATGGATCACTTTTTTTCCTATTACAAGGAATGTAAACATCCCTTGTAATAGAAAAAAGCATGACAGGTCCTCTTAAATATGAGATCTGGGGTCAAAAAGTCCTTAGATCTCATATTTGGACTTAAATGCAATAAAAAAAAATGTAATTTTAAAAAATGACATTGAAAAAAGTGTACCTTTAAGAGGTATGGGCGGAAGTGACATTTTGACATCGCTTCTGCCCTCCTATGGTATAGAGACGAATGGGGGACACCTTAGCCTCACTCTTCTCATACCCAGCAGTAGAAAGGAAACCGATCACCTCCGCCGATACTGACGGCTCCGATAAGCGACGGAGGGCGTGGGTGAGCGTCAGGAGGGAGGGTGGCACTTCTCCCGCCGCCGCTAACGGTGATCTTGTGGCGAATCCGCTGCGGAGACCACCGTTATCGCACACAGGACCGCCTCCTATAAAGAGGGATATCACGGTTGTGGCAGCAGCTGCTGCTGTTACCGAGATATCCCTCTTCAAAATACCAACATATATGTACATGAGGCAGCCCTTAAGTGGTTAAAAACTACCAAAAGAAGGATCTATTCATGTGAAAAAAGGAAAACAATTTAATTTGGGTACAATGTTGCATGACTAAATAATTGTCATTCAAAGTGTGAGAGGGCTGAAACTTGGCCTGGTTAAAGAGGGGGTATAAGTGCCCAGTGGGCAAGTGGTTAAAGTGGTGCATCTGTACCATGTGTAGAACCTGCTGCAGCAAAACTGACATTTATAAAGAAAAAAAAATAACATTTAAAGTGATTTTCCCTGCAAGCTTTCTTTATTATGTAAGAAACGGCTTGGGGAATCAGTCCCTATGATGTAGTCATAATTTAGCGCACTGGAAACAAGATTAGAGATTGTTGGGATAAATATTGGTGTCTCTTTGGTAGACTTTGGATGTAAATAACATATTTCTGCCCCATACTGAGCAAGACTTATGTGGAGAAGACAAATTATAGTACACTCAGGCCAAGATTAACACATTTGTTTTTTTATAGAAAAAGTGTGGTGTCTCTTTAGCAGACTTTGGAAAGACTTTGGAAAGAAGTAACAGGTGTGGAAAAAAACAATGTCCAAGCATATCCTCAAAAGAGAAGTTTCATAATAAATTTACAAAGCTAATTTTGAAATAGCTTTATTCTCTCACCTCGCCATCGCCTTCCTTCTTTTCTACTCCTCCTATATAGAATACGTTATTATACCGTATTGTGCTAATAATATAATTAAACACCAGTAAGAAAAATGAAAATGCAAAATGTTCTTTAGTTCTTTAACGGTATCCACAACATTTGCCACCTTGTAGTGTGTGATCTTTGAACTATCACCTCCACCATAAGCAGAGTGCTCCCTTACCAACTTGCACTGAACTCCTATAACAGAAAGTCAGTGACACTTGTGGCTTAATACCCAGCCAGGGCCTTTAACCATCCAGTGAACCTCTTTGGGTGCAAGAACCCACCCTCCAGCTGACGTTATCATAGGAGATCCCCAAAGTACAAAAGGGTTACCATAGTATAAAATCCCTAAAAGCTTTATTTAGAGCATATAAAATATTGCACTTACATCAAGAAGAATATAAGTTCACATTAGAAACAAACAAGCTGGCCAGTCAGACAACAGGAACCCATCCTTCCAGGATTTGAGAAGTGCAGTGACGTCAGCAGATCGCTCCATCCTACGTGTTTCGTTATAAGATGATGTCGTCATTGGGTGGCGTGTTTAGTCACCACATTAAATACATTACATGTCAATAACGCCTCAGTCCAAGCATCAGGCAGCCAACCCAACAAAAAAAACAATCTAAAATGTGTCTCCCACATAAACAATCAAACAGTAAGCTGCAGCCCCAAATACTGCAATGGAAAATAAATGAACTTAATAACCACTCCCTAGTAGCATCACAGGGGAAATTAAAAAATTAGCACCGTGATAATGTCCTCAAACTTTACAAAAATAGATTGCCTCATTTATGTATATAAATTAGAGCAACAGGAAGTGCCATATTTTCCCTTAATAGGGTTACAACTATAGATTCATCCAGGTCGACACCTCGTGGCCAAAAAATATTATAGCATCAAAAAAGGAAAACTAAAATAAACAACAGGCATTTGATGGCATCCTCAACTAGTTCTAATTAAACAAACATCAGGAAGTGTGATACTTCACATAGTAAAGTCACACCATTAAAAATCACCTAAAATGTGAAAAATCAGTATGGATGCCATACTACAGTATATTCTAAAACAAAATCTTTTTAAAACTAAGCTCATTATATCTCCCCACCATGCCCAACCCCCATTTTTTCCATGAATATCAATAGCACAACTATCATATCCTATCCTCAAATCAGGGTGCCAGGTGTAATCCTTGAACCTGATCTCTCCTTTCAACCTTGCATTCAATCACAGTCAAAATCTTGCCACCTTCACCTCTGTAATATTTCCAAAATATACCTCATCTAAACCAATGACACCACCAAGTTACTAATTCACTCTCTCGTTATCTCTTACCTCAACTCCTTCCTTGTTGGCTTGCCTTTACATATTCTATCCCCTCTACAGTCTATCATGAATTATTCTGCTAGGATCATCAACCCCACCAACCACACTTCATCTGCCACCACTCTCTGACAAATCTTCCCCTGGCTTCTTCACTCCCAACAATTAAAATTCAAAATTCTAAGAACTACATACTAAGCCATGTGCAAATTTGCCTCAAGCTACATCACCAACCATCACTCATAATATCATCCAAACTGTCCACTCCTCTCATTACCTCCTGCTTTCTTGCTCTCTCATCACCTCCTCCCATGCTCACGTCGAGGACTTCTCCAGAACCTTTCCCTTCATTTGAAACTCTACTTCAATCTGTAGATGATCCCTGAAAACTCATCTCTTTATAGGAGCCTATCCTGCCTATACATAGCAGCTAAGCTTTTACCTTCTCCACAACTTATGCCCACACAGTTATTACCTGTTATATCACTTGATCTTACCTGTTAGATTGTAAGCTCTCATGAGCAGGGCCCTCTACCGTCTTGTTTAGAATTGTACCTCTTCTGTCCTCCTTTTTTTTTTTTTTTTTTATTTCACAAAAATTTTATTAAAGAAATGCAGAGAATTACAGTCGACAATATATCGCATAGTAAAGGTAGCATAAAAAAACATTGTCACAGGTAGTTACAGAGATGTATAAACAGTAGCTTGAACTGTCAAGATATAAGTGACAATCGTCAGTAAACCATTAATTACTATTCTGTGATTAATTTAACAATATGGATAGGATAGAAATCTTAAACACATATAATGGTATATCTGGATCACTCGTATATATATAGAGAAAAAAAAGGGGGTGAGAGAGAGAGAGAAAGAGGAAAGGGAAAGAAAAAAAAAAAAAAAAGGGGGGGTAAGAAATTAGTTTAATATAGTTACAGAAGAAAGGAGTAGGCAAGGAGAGTTCCCAAGCAACGGGCCAGCGCTGTTGGGTCCTCGAGAAAGTAACCTATATGATGAGGGTTCAACAGCAGTCATTACTAAATGAAAGACTTATATTCTTGTGTATCTTTGAATGCAAGCCATTTCGACCAGGTTGAAGCAAAGTTTAACATTCTTTCTTGTGAAATACTTATAAGTTCCTCAATGTTTTCAATAAAATTAATCCTTCTGAACCATTCTTTTTTCGTAGGGAGTGAGGGTGACCTCCAATGGCAAGGGATACAATGTCTCGCTGCGTTTGTCATGATCATGGTTAGGGATTTCAAATATTTTTTTGGGGGGATTTTGTTGTGATGCAGTAGGAAGTGAGCAGGGTTGAGATCTAATGTTTCTGATGTTATTGATGAGATGGTTTCGTGCACCATTTTCCAGAAAGGCTGAATAAGTGGACATGACCACCAGATATGAAATAGCGAGCCCACCTCCCCACTGCACCTCCAACATTTGTTGGAAATCTGGGGATAGAATTTATGAAGTGTACTGGGTGTTCTATACCATCTTGTTAAAATCTTAAATCCACACTCCTGTGTGGCAACGTTTAGTGAACCTTTATGAGCGTAAGTGAAGATATTTTCCCATTCTTCATTGGAGAAGGAAAGATTGAGGTCATTTTCCCATGCTAGACAAGAAGGGTAGGAGAACTCTAAACCCTCTTTAAATAGTGAGTTGTAAAGACATGAGATAATATGTCTCTGTGGGGATGTGTCTGAACATAAGATCTCTAGGGTTGTGAGAGATTTAGATCTAAGGGCTGCCAGTGCTGCTTTGGAGATATAATGTCTAATTTGGAGATATGTCCAGGGGGATATCAGTCTAGGAACGCTGTCCTTATTGATTTCCTCGAGGGATAAAAATACCCCCTTGTGGATAAAGTGTTTAATTAGCACCGTATTGTGGGGCCAATTAGCCAGGAAAGAGTTTGAGGTGTTTCCTGGGGGGAAATCAGGGTTATTCCGAAGAGGCGTTAAGGGACTAATCCAAGGGGTGGGGTCTCCAATCTTGTAAGTGTCATGAAAGATTGCTATCGTGGGTCCAATAAGGGGGTGTGATTTAATTTCTTTTTGAAGGTATTTAGGGTCTATCCATGGTAAATGGGTGATTGAATATGGAAATTGGGCCTGTTCTAATGATACCCAATCTTTGACAGATTGATGTAAGTTCCAATCTACAATTCGCGTGAGTATAGTTGCTTGGTGGTATTTTTTTAGATCAGGAAGCGCAATTCCTCCTTTGTTTTTTGGGAGGATCAGTCTGGCATATTTGATCCTGGGAGGTTTACCCCTCCAAATAAAGGTGGAACAAGCTTTGCGGAAGGAGGCAAAGAAGGAGGACGGCAATCTAATGGGGATCGTTTGCATGGCATAAAGGAATCTGGGAAGAATGGTCATTTTTAATAGAGAGGCCCTCCCAAACCATGAGATGTTTAGAGAGTTCCAACGTTTAAGGTCTTCTTGTGAGTTCCTTAGTAGGGGTAGAAAATTAAGTTTGAATAAGTCTTTTAGGGAGGAGGGTATCTCTATTCCAAGATATGTAATTTGGTTGGGGGACCAGGTGAATGGGAAATTTTGTTTGCATAATTCTACATCTTTGAGAGGCAATGAAATATTTAGTGCTACCGATTTGGAGTGATTAATTTTTAAATTAGATAATAGTTGATATGTTTCAAGTTCTTTAACTAGATTGGGTATGGAGACCAAGGGTTGTGATAGAAAGAGTAACATATCGTCCGCAAAGGCGGCTACTTTGTAGGAGCGGTCTTTAATCTCGATGCCTTTAATATTTGGGTTGGATCTAATTTTGTTTAAGAGCGGCTCTAAGGTGAGGACAAAAAGCAACGGGGACAGGGGGCAACCTTGTCTCGTCCCATTTTTGAGGTTAAAGGCGTTCGACAGGTGGCCATTAGTGCGTAAGCGTGCAGTTGGATTAGAGTACAATGCAGCGATATATGCTCTCATCCGGGGCATTATGCCAATATTTTTAAGGACTGCATCAATAAAGTCCCAGGCCACTCTGTCGAACGCCTTTTCTGCATCAAGTGATAAAAAGAAGCCCTGTTTTTTTTTAGAAGTTAGCCAATTATGTATGTTCAAGGCCTTGATGGTATTGTCTCGGCCTTCTCTGCCGGGGATGAATCCCACCTGGTCAAGGGAAATTAAGGAGGTCAGTAGGGGTAGCAATCTATTGGCCAGAATTTTCGCGTATATTTTGATATCTACATTTATTAAGGAGATTGGGCGATAGTTTGTTACAAGTGATGGGTCTTTTCCTTCCTTGGGAATTACTGTTATATGCGCTTCCAAGAGCTGTTTGGGGGGATTTTTTTCTGAGTATAGTGATTGGAAGGTTTGCAAGAATTTGGGTTTGAGAATGTCGAAAAAAGTTTTGTAGTATTGTAATGGGAGACCGTCTGGACCGGGGGCTTTGCCTACTTTCATGTCTTTCAAGGCCTTATCGAATTCATCGCCATTAATGGGGGATTCGAGTTCCTGGGCAATGTTTCTTGCGATTTTGGGTGGACTATGTTCCTCCAGATAACTTTGAATCAATTTTGATCTGGCTTCCGCGTTAAGGGGGGATTTAGGATTGGGCGGGATATTATACAGAGTTTGGTAATATTGTTCAAATTGGGTGGCTATCTCCTCGTTCGAAGAGTACGACTTTCCTCGGTTGTCAGTTATGTGATGTATGGTGGATGAGGCTTTCTTACTCTGAACTGCTCTCGCAAGCATTTTCCCACTTTTATTACCTTGCTCGTAATACATTTTGTGTCGTAATATATATTGTCTTTTAGCCTTAAGATTCAATTCTTCCGTAAGAAGCTCTCTAGCTCTAGTCAACTCCTCGAAGGCGGAGACAGCCACGCTCGTTCAATCTGATTAATGTTCCTCCGAATGTTCATTTTTTGAAGGTTTTTTATGCTTTTCAAGTTTCAGGTTTTTCACTGTTAACAAAATTTCTGTCTTAGTTATCAATACTATTAACCAGGTGGATGTTGGTGATTGGTTAGCACCTGGAGTTACAGTCACTAATTCCTTATTGGTACTTAAGATGATCTGACGTGTGGAGAGTCCTTCCGGTCCACATTTTTATTGGATACGGAAAAACCAATACATATCTGTTTGCTAGAGATACAGCTACACCCTTTTATCTCAGTCCAGCTCATAATACTCTATAATGGGGGACAAAACTATAGGTCGCTCACCTCAGAGCTGATCCTACCGCGGCCTGGGGGGACTCTCGATACGTCACCTCTCTTCTCCATTTAAGATGTGAATGAATATTTCTGGAATGGTTCCTTACTGACCTAATATACCGCACAATTTGGTTAAATAATACTCCTAATTAGGATTACCCATCCATGGGTAAAAGGGTTACATCTATCAGCTCACTTGCTGTTAAAAACTTTCATAGTGGTTTCATGTCTCTAGATCAGAGGTCCGCACTGTATTAATTCCTTTCCAGTCTCTCTACAGGAGATCATTCTCTCCCACACCTCATTTCTATAGCGATAGCTCTAGCCGTCTATTCGCAAAAACTAAGATACAGTTACATCATCCCTTTCCCCATATCTCTACACCTTAACCCTGTCATCTATAAATTTATTATGCCATTAGGAACTCCCTGGGCGCCGGGCCCTCCCAACAGATAAGAAACTTATCACTTTGTGATATCATTTTTAATCACCAGACTGTACCTCATTTGGTCATAGAACCCACACAAGGAGTGGTTCCCTTCACCCCTCCTTGACCTTACCGGCATATATATATAGGTAGGCTTAGCAGGTCTAACCCTCCCTCCGGTTTGTACTCTCTGTACCTGTCATAGGTACTACACCTATCCTCTAACACCCCCCCCCCCTTTTCACCCCTCTTTAAACCCCCCCCCTTTTTTTTTTTTTTTTTTCAACATGCCTTCTCAAAGACCGCAAATTTCACCTCTTTCCCTTAAACTACTGTCCATTAATGCTAAAGGACTTAACACCGCACCTAAAAGAACCAAATTCCTATATGAATTTCATAAATACAAAGCCAACATAGTATGTATTCAAGAGACACACTTTAAATCCAATAATATACCTAAATTCTCAGATAGTCGATTTCCCACGTTTTTTCACTCCACCAACCCTGAGGGGAAGACAAAAGGAGTGTCTATCCTTATATCAAAACATACTCCTTTCCAGATAAAAGATACAATGATTGATCCTGAGGGAAGATTTATCTTTCTCAAAGGCGTAGTGTCATCTCATCCGATCACGATCGCCAATATCTACGCCCCTAACTCAAAACAGGTTACCTTCTTCCGCAAAATTAAGGATCTACTAACAAATTTTGCTTCAGGCATCCTAATACTTGGCGGAGACTTTAATGTCCCCCTCAACCCTTTGGCTGACACCTCAAATGGCTCCTCGAGTCTTCCTTTCAGGGCTTTAAAACAAATCAAACTTCAATTGCAATCACTAACACTACATGACACCTGGAGAACCCTCAATCCTCAAGCCAGAGACTATACCTATTTCTCAGCAATCCATCAAAAGTATTCGAGAATTGATTATTTCTATATTACACAAGCTGACCTCTCACTCATCACGAACACGACAATAGAGCCCATGATTCTATCGGATCATCACCCAATCTCACTATCCTTGACTTTCCCAGAAAAAAACTCTATAACTAAAACATGGAGACTAAACACCACCGTACTGAAGGACCCAATAGACATTGATCGCTTTCGAGATACACTTAGTGACTATTTTGCCCGTAATGACACTGCTGACACTACTAAGATCATCCAATGGGAAGCCCACAAAAGTGTCATTAGGGGTGAGTTCATAAAGAAATTGACCCAACTTAAAAAGGAAAAACAAAATAAAATCAAATCCTTAATAGATCGCATCCATGTGCTTGAATTACAACACAAGATGTCCTCCTTTATATTGTAAATCACTATACAAACTGTTGACACTATATAGTCCTGTATAATAATAATAATAATAATGTGCATGCCATTTAATTAAATTGTAGACATACAGTATGTCAGTATGTGTTAATAAACAAAAACATATTGAAAGTATATACATGTTTTAGAAAATAAACTGTTAAATACAGTATACTTAGCATTTGCTGATCATTTTTTATCTCTAAGGAAATCTGTTTAAGGTTTATGTCAGATGGTTTATGTATACTAACAATAATTGTTTTTGTTCAATACTTCAGCTCAAGTGTAACGTTAAGACTCTGCATTTATTGGGTTTTGTTTTCTCAACCTGAAATTTTAGGTTTTAAAATTTTTTAATCTTATAAGGCGGTTTATGAAGAACAGAAATGTCTTATTATATCAAACACATACTTTTGAAATTCATGAGCTAAACTAAGTCTAATGAAAAGAATTTTAAATATAGAATTTGCTTTAATGTGAAATAGGGCTCTTAATGTACACTATACAATGTAGTTGCAGCTTGAGCTATCATTAAAAAGCATTTTTGATTGCCTAATTAATTTACTCTTTTTGTAAGTCACTTTGACGTGTGACCACCAGACAACAATCATAAAGCAGGAATGGGGAAAAGTTGCTAAAACTTTTGCAGATAGAATCTGGAACAGCTGTGCATAGTAACCAATTACTGGTAGCTTCTAACCTCATTTAACTTTGAAAATAAAAGCTAGCTGGATGCTGATTGGTTAATAAAACAAAAGATAAGCTAATGCACACCAACATAATAACATCAGTGCATAAAGGGTTAATTACACAAATAAGGATGCTGAAATCATAGATTGGATTTCCTCAAGAAAGACCTAGGAACAATACTATATAACTAAATAACAGGTAGCATTCCAAGCAGCTATTGTTTTGATTAAATAGTCATACCAAGACATCATATTACATGTACAAGATATCCCCACAGATCCTCTATCTAGACAACGGTACTCTCTCAGCTAAATGCATCATATACATTTTCATAAAAACAGGGGGCAGATCAAGGCTAAATTTAAAACAATTAAAAAACATACAATAAACTCATACAAACACATACAATACTCCAGCTTCATAACTGTCATGGATCTGCCACCTAGGGGTTAAAATAGTGCAGACTAATTTCAGTGATTGGCAACAGGCTGCCTTATTTAAACACCTCAGCAGCACTGTGTCTTTGCTGTCTGATCTGCAGCTCATACCGGTTCCCGTGACTTCCTGTTCCTGTGATCTGATCTGTTTCCTGTGTTTGACCCGGCTTGTTTGACTACGATTGATCTCTGTTATCCTGACCCTGGCCTGCCTTGAAACCATGCTCAGCTCTACACTGCTTGGTATCCTGTTGCCGAACTTTGTCTGTATCCTGACCATTCTCTGCCTGTCATCTACTGTATATCTACATCTGATTATCTGTTACCAAACCTGGCTTGTCTGACTACATATTCAGTGTCTCGCCAGCTTACCTGCCTGCTTCCTGTTTCCTGCTGCACCAGCTGAACTGACAAGACCAAAGACGAATCAGGCACTCATACACTGCAATGCTCTTGTGGCCACACAGGTGGCCCTTGAGCCGGGGTTGTACGAGACAGCCTTCAGGCTCATCCGGCAGGTACGTAACAGTATCAAACAGCCATGTCTGAGCCTGCAAGTGGGAAGTCGGCCGTGGATGACATCTGTCAGCACCTTGCAGCCCTTACCCAAGCAGTCAAATCTCTATAGGAGGGTTATACGCAACTGTAACAATGTATACAGACTCTAGCTACACCAGGAAGCACTGCTGCGCCTTCTGCCTCAGGGACTGCCACTGCAGCAACCTCAGTGGTGATTTTGCCCCCTGAACCCAGAGTTCCAGCACCAGAGAGATTTTCAGGTGACCGGGGAAAATTTAGATTTTTCCGTAAATCATGTAAACTGTAATTCGCCTTGCAACCTCAAACTTTCTCCCTTAAAGCCACCAAAGTAGGATTCATCATATCACTACTTCAGGGTGAGCCCCAGTCCTAGGCTCATCAGATGTTGGAGAAGAACGATGTCTTGTTACAGTCCATGTCCGCCTTCTTCGGCGCGAAGGCAGAATTAAACAACGACCCGCAACGAACCACCACAGCAGAGGCTGCCTTCATGCACTCCAGCAAGGCCGCAGAATGGCTGAAGATTATGTTACAGACTTTAGATGCTGGAGTGTAGACACACAGTGGAATGACGCAGCCCTGAGACACCAGTTCCGCTTGGGGTTATCAGAAGGTCTAATTGGCACGTGTCGGAGTTCCGAATACCCTGGAGGCCCTTATCACACTGACCCTTCAAATTGACCATCGGCTCCGTGAGCGACGATCCGAAAGATCAGCCCAGCAGCCACGTCCAGTCTAAATGATGCCCCGAATCCCAGCTCCTACTCACTCCGCACCTGTTAGCTTCACTCCAGTTGAGCCAGCTCCTGTTACTATTGCCACTGAAGCACCAGAGACTATGCAACTTGGCCTAATATGCCCCTTTCTGTCTCCGGAGGAATGCCTGCAGGACGATAGAACAACCTCTGCATATACTGTGGGGAAGCGGGCCACAATTTATGTTCCTGTCCAACCAAGACACGTAAGTGGCAGATGTTTTCTTCAGTTAATAACTTTTCTTCATCTGCCAACGCCACCAACCTAACCCTTCCCATCTCTTTCCAGCTGCTAGAAGGGGAAGTGCCAGTTACCGCGATCATTGATTTGCCTGCAGTTGTTTCATAGACCTAACCTTTGCAACACAACAACGTATCCCCTTAAGACCTAAAGCACAAGGACTTTCTGTTTTTCTAGCTGACGGGTCATGTATCAAGTCCGGACCTGTCACCCAAGAGACATTTCCCTTACCCGTCTTGTTCTCCTCCCAACATAAGGAAATCCTAAGCCTCAATGTCATCTCTTCTCCACTATTCCCTGTTATTCTGGTCCTACCCTGGCTGCAGGCGCATAATCCACAAGTTGACTGGGCCACAGGGAGAATCGACTTCCACTTAGCCTATTGCCAGCTTCTTCTACAACACTACTTTGTGTGGACTCTGAGTCCGAGGTGCGGCAAGTCGTACCTGAACCATACCATGAGTTCCTGGATGTCTTTAGTAAGTGAGGGGCTGACATTCTTTCCCTGCATCGACCATACCACTGCCCAATTGAACTGCTTCCAGGGTCTGAAATCCCTTTCAGTAGAATCTTCCCCCTCGCTGAATGAGAACAGGAGGCACTAAAAGAGTATATCCAAGAACACTTGAAAAAGGGGTTCATTCGACCCTCTACCTCCCCAGAAGGAGCAGGAATATTTTTCATTGAGAACCACTCCCTACGACCTTGTGTGGACTATCGGGAGCTCAACAAAATTACAGTTAAAAACTGGTATCCTCTCCCACTATTACCCAAACTATTTCAGAGATTAAGGTCAACAACCATTTTCACCAAATTAGATCTATGGCGGGCCTACAATTTAGTCCGGATCCGTCAAGGGGATGAGTGTTAGACAGCTTTTTGCACCTGATTTGGCCACTATGAATACCTGGTGATGCCCTTTGGACTATGCAATGCCCTGGCTACCTTCCAACACTTTTCAATGACATATATATTTTTGATTGTTTACCTAGATGACATCTTGATTTTTTCCATTTCTCTAGACTCTCATCGAGATCATTTCAAAAGTATGCTGAGCCGGCTCCGCCAACACGGACTATATGCTAAAGGTGAAAAATGCGAGATTGAACGAAGCAGCATTCAATTCCTGGGACTGATAGTATTACCTGAAGGCATCAAGATGAACTGAAAATGAAAAAGTCTCTGCTATCTTTGGTCTGCACCTACCGACAAGAAGGGGGTGCAGCTCTTCATAGGATTTGCCAGCTTTTACAGGAGGTTCATTAGGGGCTTCTCCGCTATCATAACCCCTAACACACAGCTGACTAAACAGAACCTCAGCTTCCATTGGACACCCAAGGCACAAGCCGCATTTGATACCTTGAAGGGACTGTTTACTTCAGCACTTGTTCTTGGTCACCCAGACCCGCCTCTGCCATATACACTAGAAGTAGATGCATCTGAAGTCGCTATTGGAGCAGTCATCTCCCAACGCCAAGGCCTTAAGGATCTGATGCATCCAGTAGCCTTTTTCTCCCGCAGGCTGTCTCCAGCAGAGAGAAACTATGATGTTGGGGACCGAGAATTACTGGCCATGAAGGCGGCTTTAGAAGAGTGGAGGTACCTCCTGGAGGGAGCAGCGCATCTCATATTGATCTATACTGACCACAAAAATCTTGAGTACCTGAGGACTGCAAAAGGCCTAAAGCCACGTCAAGCACGTTAGGCCCTGTTCTTTTCCTGATTTGTGTTCCAAATTACCTATCGGCTGGGCTTGAAGAATGTCAAACCAGATGCACTGTCTCATATGTTTAAAGACCCCAAGGAACCACCAGTGGCAGATACCATCTTAACCGAAAAAAACTTCTTACATTTACAGGGCAACCTTCTCAACTGATTGAAGCAGACTTTGACAGATGTTCCTAGCCCTCCAGGGTCACGCTGACACTCCAGGAAGGATTGCTGTTTAACGGAAGCAAGGTATTTGGGCCGAATGTCTATGTATAACCATTTTGGATCGGTGTCATGATCATCCCCTACCAGGTCATTTCAGGGTGCATAAGACGCTTAATCTCCTGAAACACACATTCTGGTGGCCAGACCTGGTAGAAACCTGTAAGAGATACGTGAATTCCTGTGCAATATGCAACCGGAGCAAGGGTACAAATAACCGAGCCTGGGGTCTACTTCGGCCACTGCCTGTCCCTGACAGACCATGGAGAATGGTAGCCATGGATTTCATTGTGGAACTTCCCCCATCAGAAAGATGCACAGCCATCTTGGTGATAGTGCACCGATTGTCCAAAATGACCCATTTCTTGCCTCTGAAGAGTACTCCCTTGGCTAAGGAGATGGCTAAAGTGTTTATCAGAGAGATTGTTAGGCTTCACAGAGTCCCTATGAACATTATCTCTGATTGGAGGTTCAGTTCACTTCCCGATTCTGGAAAACTCTGTGTGAAGCCCTAAAATTGAAAGATCCTTGTCCTCTGCCTACCATGCCCAGACCAATGACAGACAGACAGACAGAGAGGACCAATCGGACGTTGGAGCAGTATATCCGATGCTTCACCACTTTTGTCCAGGATGACTGGGTATCACTGCTACCACTGGCGGAGTTCGCCTACAATAATGCCACTCACTCAGCCACAGGTCAGTCACCCTTCTTTGCAAATTATGGTTTTCACCCATCCTTCTTGCCTGACTTTATTCCAGAGACCACAGTTCCTGCTGTCCAAGACACATTGGATTTCCTCAACCGTAACAATAAGGTGCTTCAAGAAGTGGTTACTAAGGCACATGCAGCAAGCAAGATGGCTTTTGACAAGAAAAGAAGGGGTGAACTGATTCTCCACCCAGGAGACCAGGTATGGCTGTCTACTATAAAATCTCAGGTTGGCATGTCCCTCAAAGAAACTGGCACCTAAATTTGTGGGACCATTCCCAGTCAAGAAGAACTTAAAGCGGAGGTCCACCCTAAAGTGGACCTTCCGCTCATCGGAACCCTCCCCCCCTCCGGTGCCACAATCGGCACCTTTCAGGGGGGAGGGGGGTGCAGTTACCTGGATAATCCAGGTAACTGCACCCACTTCCGGGATAGCTCTCTGCGGAAAGGGGCGTAACGTACGCCCCTTTCCGCAAATGCCCGCCCCTTCCCGCAAGTGCCCCGCTGCCTGCTGGGAAACACACAGATCCCAGAACACAGATGGAAATTTGTAGGTTCTGTATATAATTGTATTCTATTTTATATGTATTGCACAATGCCCTCACTGTGCACACAGCACTAATAATGTTTTCAGTACATGTTTTGCATTCTTTCGA
This sequence comes from Lithobates pipiens, assembly GCF_037356315.1. Classification (NCBI taxonomy): domain Eukaryota; kingdom Metazoa; phylum Chordata; class Amphibia; order Anura; family Ranidae; genus Lithobates; species Lithobates pipiens. The sequence goes on from NW_027507903.1 coordinate 237,315,765, forward strand.
GTTCTGATTAGAATAAGCCTGCCTATGTAACGCCCCTTGTTACCATAAACGTTCAATTGTAATATTAATGTGATACCTACGTAATCATGTGTATAAAAGCCTTCAAATGCGTCATAATAAAGGAGAACGGTTATTTGAAAAGATGCTGAGCGTATCTTTTGTGTCTGTTCCCTACTGCAGTAGTTATTAATTTGGAACCACTAATCAATATGAGGATAGGAGTTGCCTATCATCAAAATATCCATTTCAGGTGGCGAGCCAGCCAGGAGGGGTTATCAGGTGACCCTGAGTATCCGAAACGAGGAGCTTGAGACGATCCGGGAATTTCTGATAATCAGCCGGCTGAGGTAAGCCTTTTGCTTACATTTGAGTTATCAGACTTCCTTGATCGGTAAGGCATTTTCGGGACAAAGGGTACCTATTTTACTCCCCTTAATCGAACTGTATTGATTAGTGGTTATATGTTATGTTGTCACTGTCTACTGTCCACTGTCCGAGTGTTATAGAGAAAGGGAAGAATAGTGCTGTTCACAGGTATAATGTAGTACATCTGCTAGTTAAAGTAGTTTAGAGGCAAGAGGGTATAGGCACACGTAGAGAAGACTGGCCAGTCATTATGGGCATTAAATTAAGTAAGGGAATGATGGGTAAGAGACCCTCAAAAATGCCCAGCGCAAGAGGAGCGCTATATATGAACCGAAGGTGCGGTTCCGCCTATACTGAGCCCCTAGATTAATGGTTAAAGTGGACAGGGATCCACAATGGGTAACTGGGTTACCAAAGTCCACAGGGACAAAGAATCATGCAGAGTATACAGCTAGAGAAACAGCTATTTATGTGAGCAGGATGGATCAAGAGTGACATTAACACGAGACAGAAAGGGACTTTTTGATGTAAAGTTGTGGGATGAATTTGGGGTCAGGCACTACAACTAGTAAAGTCAAGAAACAGTAATGAGAGTTAAAACAGAATGCTTTATATGTTGTCAGAGAGGGAAGATGGGATGAGCACTATGGCTGCCCGTCTGATCATAGAAGGTAGAGTAAGTGAAGTATGGTATTACAATACATTGGATGCAAAGGATATCAGAACAAAATAAAGAAAGCAGAAATGTAAGCAAGGAAGTATTAAAAAGCGTTAAAGGAAAGTGAGAGAATGATATGCATGTGTTGTGTGCAAATGGGAATAATGTAAGCAATTTTAGAGATATATTTGAGTATGTTTGTGAATGCTGGAACCTTTAGTTCGCTCGCTTGTGTCATGAACGCAGATGTGACCCCCTCCTTTGTGCTCTCCTGAAAGAATGTGGCTGACATGAGAGATTGGTGATAAGCTGGAGGACACCATGCCAATTTCAGTTTTTTAGACAAAACATTTATAACAAAATGTGCCGGGTTAACGAATCTAATGATAAACAATGTGATCACAATTATTTTTTAATCTGTTTTCCAAACATGGTAAAATCAAGGTTACATTTAACCATGTCTTACACTAATTGAATATCTTTTGATAGTGGAAACAGTGCATTAAAAAAAAAAAAGAGAGAGAGAAATTGAGTAAAATTAAGTAATATGTCCCCCTTTAAGGACATTTATCTGTGCATATATATTAGTGTGTGATATTGAAATTATCATATGAGTATTAATTTCTAATATGAGTTTAACAATTTTATTAATAAATATAGATATATTGAAACTGGTTTAGACAACCTTTGGTTGGAAATGAAATACAGGTTAATGGGAAAATTGGTAAAAATGGAATTAGTTTAGATTAAGATTAAGATTTTATATTTATTGAGTGGAAAGAAAAAAAAGATTAAGATGAGGTTGTTGATTTGAATACAGCTGCAATAATGTTTAACAAAGCCAAGATGAATGGGATACATAAGGACGTTTTTCTACAGAAATTAAATCTTAAAGTCTGATAATGACTTGATGTGCGGTCCATGATGTGAGAGTAATGATAACATGTAAATATAACAGACCCATCACATCAAGTCCACACACCCTGTTAGGATAGCTGCTGTCTGCAGCCAGTTGGTTTATAGTTTTTGATGGCCGAGTGCTTTCTGGTCCATCATACATATTGTTGGTCTTTTTGTTTTTATGTATTTTTATTTTTGAAATCCAAAGCAGAATGTGTGGATTGTGAAATGATGTGTCCCTTTTCCTTATAATGCAGTGGGTATAAGTAGAAGAATACTTAGGGTTTATGGACATCTCTGCATGACTGCAGGGTATTCTTATCATTTATTATAATATTGCCAGGAAAAAGTTGTCTTTTTGAAACATGAAACTGGAGTTCTTACACAAACAGCATGATAGAAAACAAGCCATTGTTATATTTATGCAAGCTGGACCCAGTAATGAAGGGTTCACTCCGATGTATCAGAGCTGTAGCTTTATGCAAAGTTGCTATTAGACAAAGTTACAGATATTATTTTGGTTGAATATTTAATTTTTAATAGTCCGATATTCTGTACAGCAAATATATATAGCTAACTAAGTGTTTGCCTAATGAAAGGTTCAAAATATGAATTTGTTTTGTGTGTTTATGTACAAATCCAACAATGAAAAATGTGTACATTTGAATCCAGCCACCTTATTGCCTCTATTGGAGGAGGTTGGAGACAAAGAAAAAACACATGTGTTCAATTGATGATGTGGGAATCAGCTGCTGTGAGCCCAGTGTAGGACACACTCCCTGAAGACCCGAGTATTTACTTTTTTGTAGTGTTATCCCTGGTTTTATACCGAGGATGAAGTTTATCACCCAGAAGGATTCCCTGTATTCAGAGTCCTGGGATTCTTTTCCCCCATCTCAAGAAGCAGAGCTCCATGTTTTAGAAAAGCCTGTGAGCTATAAAACGAGCATATATTTATATAGATAGTCAAGATATAGAGAGCTTTTGGTTCCATTTGAAGGGCCAGAAGTTTGTTTTTACTTCGGCAGGTAAACCAACCAAGCATGCCAAGTTAATTTAATCGGCTGTTTTCAGCCTTCCAGGTTCTTGCTGAGGTAGCCATACTAACAGTAAAACTCACATATGGAAGCAGACCAGGCGACTCTAAGGATGCTGCATTTACAGCCCCGGACACTTGCTGGGTCTGTGCAACTCACAGATTCCACCCTAGTTCTGGCCCAGTATAGCTGGGATTAATAATTCAACTTTAAGGACCCCAGAACGAGAAGCACAAGTGGTCCACAGAGGGCAACTTGTTACGAAACAGGACTTTGGAAAAGGTGATCATTTATGTTTGCCAGACACTCTTTTCCCTTCAGCTTGACACGTGGACCGTGTCATCAGTCACAAGCAGTTATGGCTGCCTTAGTAAATGAGTGTGGGATAGAGCCAGGGTTCTCCACAGTTGTTTTTATAACATACCACTTCTTGTTTTACCTGTTACCAAAGGTGTTACCAAAAGCTGAACATCCCTTCCAGAGATAACAAAAAGATATATCCAGATGCCCGAGTCAGGATCTTACGAGTATGTATTTTGTTTGTATGGACATGTTTTCTGGATGTCCAGTGGCAAATGCTACTGCAAAGGCCACAGTAAAAAAGTGTTATCAGAAGTAGTTTTAAGCACAGAGTGCAGAATCTACAGAGAGTAACAGAGGAAATCATTTTTATAGGAGAGTCCTTACTAGAAGTTTTGAGGTTTTATTTTTTACACCCCCTGCTGTCTACAATGTAGCGGACAAAGTAGAGTAAGAAACTAGAAAACTTTTGCCTGAATGTTTTATTATATTTTATCAAGCCCGTAAGGGGATGTTGGACTCTCTCCCTATGGGAATTGGTTTGGGAGTGTGTTACTCGCTTGCTTATATTTTGTCTCAGCAGCTAAAGTTCTCCATTCGGATCTCACAGAGAATGTTGCTGATCTTTTAAGGTTTTTGACAAACTCATTTATGTGTTTTCTCCCCAATTCCAGATCCTAAAAGTTTGGAAGGATCTAAAACTAAAGCCAGTTGACTTGTGGATTGTTAAGAGACATTTATATATAAGGAAATGTTTGGAGACTCAATACAGCGTCTATTTCATGTACAGTTTTGCAAAACTTGAAGGAAAAGTGACCTGGATCTACACCAGACACTGTAATATGACTAAATGAAAGAAATCTCTGTGTTTGATTTGTTTCCCTCTTGCGATAACAGTCTATGGTATTTTTTGATTCAATTACTTTAATTGTAAGGGATACATATATTTGAAAAGTAGTTTAGCCATGTTGAAGTCATATTTGTCTTTTGGACCTCTTCCATTTTATGTAGAATTGTCTGTGTTTACATGTGCTGATAAGTCAGCATACCAGCAATTAAGCTAGAAGGCCATTCTGGCCACAGGAGTGTACAGCCAGTACTCTGTAAATATGTCTTATCAATCATTTGTTTTTCACAGTGAAATGTCATTTTGTAATGAAAAAAGCTGCTCAGCTATTATTTTCTCCACAATGGAGTTTTTGCCTCTTTGGCCAGGATTACCTCCACCTAAGCGTGTGGAGGTTCCAGGTTAAAGGTGATAGCAGGTATGGTTAGTGATCAAAATATTGATCAAAAGAGAGGAGACTGTAATGGAAATTTGTAGGTTCTGTATATAATTGTATTCTATTTTATATGTATTGCACAATGCCCTCACTGTGCACACAGCACTAATAATGTTTTCAGTACATGTTTTGCATTCTTTCGAGTTCTGATTAGAATAAGCCTGCCTATGTAACGCCCCTTGTTACCATAAACGTTCAATTGTAATATTAATGTGATACCTACGTAATCATGTGTATAAAAGCCTTCAAATGCGTCATAATAAAGGAGAACGGTTATTTGGAAAGATGCTGAGCGTATCTTTTGTGTCTGTTCCCTACTGCAGTAGTTATTAATTTGGAACCACTAATCAATATGAGGATAGGAGTTGCCTATCATCAAAATATCCATTTCACAGAGGCAGCAGGGAGCGTCCTTATTGCGCAGCGCGATTCGCGCATGCGCAGTAGGGAACCGGGAAATGAAGCCAAAAGGCTCCATTTCCTGATTCCCATACCCAAGATGGCGGCGGCAGGACCCGACAGACGACCTAGAGATCGGCTTCGGGTGCCGACATCGCGGGCGCGCTGGACAGGTAAGTGTCACGATTTTAAAAGTCAGCAGCTGCAGTATTTGTAGCTGCTGGCTTTTAAAAAAAAAAAAAAAACGCGGAGTCCCGGTGGACTCCCGCTTTAATGAGGTTGCTTATGAATTATCTTTACCTGATTCACTTAAGATGCATCCTGTCTTCCATGTTTCTCTCTTGAAACCCGCAGTCCCTGACTCTTTTCCAGATAGAGCATGCAGGCCACCATAACCTGTGACCATCAATGGCGAAGAGGAGTATGAGGTAGAGGCCATCATAGATTGTAGGGAAAGAAGCAATCAGGTACAGCAACTAGTTAAGTGGAAAGGTTATGGCCCAGAGGATAACTCTTGGGAGGCTGAACAGGATGTGCACGTCAGAGACTTGGTTAATGCCTTTTTAGCAGTCATCCACAGAAGAGAGACCTGTTGGGCACCCGGAGGTTGCCCGTAAGAGGAGAGCAATGTCATGGATCTGCCACCTAGGAGTTAAAATAGTGCAGGCTAATATCAGTGATTGACAACAGGCTGCCTTATTTAAACACCTCTGCAGCACTGTGTCTTTGCTGTCTGATCTGCAGCTCATACCTGTTCCCGTGACTTCCTGTTCCTGTGATCCAACCTGTTTCCTGTGTTTGACCCGGCTTGTTTGACTACGATTGATCTCTGTTATCCTGCCCCTGGCCTGCCTTGTAACCATGCTCAGCTCTACATTGCTTGATATCCTGTTGCCGAACTTTGCCTGTATCCTGACCATTTTTTGCCTGTTGTCTACTATATATCTACATCTGATCATCTGTTACCAAACCCGGCTTGTCTGACTACGTATTCAGTGTCTCCCCAGCTTACCAGTCTGCTTCCTGTTTCCTGCTGCACCAGCTGAACTGACAAGATCAAAGATGAATCAGGCACCCATACACCGCCAGGCTTTTGCGGCCACTGTTGCAACACCGGTGGCCCTTGAGCCAGGGTTGTATGAGACAGCCTTCTAACTGCACATCAGGCTCATCCAGCAGGTACGTAACAATAACTCTGACCTGATTCGGCACAATTTGTCCTTGTTTTGGCCTCCCTGATGAGGTACTTTCTTGCAAGCGTTGCAAGCATGTCTCCAGTGGCAAACAATCCGACCACTCATTGCCTCCAGTGACACACAATTTGGCCACTCACATTTTCTTGTCTGTCATTTCTCCCTTAGGTCAGTCCTTTTCAGGTTTTTGCATGCTGCACTAGGTTGGATGTGCTTTCTACAAAAAAAAAAAGACAAAAAAATATATATGTATATACACAGCCTCCCTCTCCAGGTTCTTTGCCACAAGATCTCAGTAGCCATTTATACCACTCATTTGCCCGTTCACACTTACAACTCATGCAACTTCTTAGGTCACAAACGCTGACATGCTTCAGCATGCCTCTTTTCAGTGTCAGCTCATTTATTTACATTAGTCCGCATGGTCTTGGTTATTGCTATACATGTTCCACTTTTCTCCACTGCTTGTTTTCGCCTCCCTTTGGGGCTATTTTTTATGCAGTGGCACTCAACCCGGCCACTCACGTTTTCTTGTCTGTCTTTCTCCATAGGTCAGTGAGGTCAAGTTGTTCCATCCTGCACAAGGTTAGATGTTTTTATTGCAGGTATATGACATACATACACACATGCAGGACTTTGCATGCTTTTACCCTGGGGGGTTGTCATGTTTTAGGGGGAGGGGGCAGGCTTAGGGCTCTCCTTCACGCGGGGTTAAACCTGTACCTCTATGTTACCTTTTTCAGGTTCCCGGTCACCAGATTAGTCTTTACCACAACCAGGACCTCTATGCTATTAGGGCACGAGTCAGGTGCGTAGTACACGGAACACTCTCCCACATCAACCTGCAGCACCCTTTATTCATCGTCATACATCACATACACTAATTGGGCTGCCGGTCTGGTGCTTAGCTACTGTCACATTTTCTTTCTTACCTATTTCTGAAGAACGTTACCTTCAAACTAGGCAGACACAGTTGCTAAACAGTTGCTTGCTGACAGTGCAAGCGTCAGCAGACCATTCATATGTAACCTACTACAGAACGCAACATTCCTACTTAGGCCACAATCAGACTGCAGTTTCCCACCCCAGTTTGCCTTAGGGCTCTGGTTCACAGATCCATAAATGACACTGACCAGGCTCCTGAGCTATCAGTTATTGGCCAGTCACCTCCTGGCTAACCTCAGTTGCTCCGCACTCTGCACGTTTTTTTAATTTTCCACAATACGCCTGTCGTTCCTCCTTCTGTTATTCCTCCCCATTACTTCCTACTTATTCTTATGTACTCCGTCTCGCTTAAGTTGTTCTCATTTTCCAAAAACCCTTCTTAAACGTATTAAAGTGGTTCTGCACCTAAAAAAAATATTAAAAGCCAGCAGCTACTAATATTGCAGCTGCTGACTTTTAACCACTTGACCACTGGGCACTTAAACACCCTTAATAACCAGACCAATTTTCAGCTTTCGGTGCTCTCACATTTTGAATGACAATTACTCAGTCATGCAACACTGGACCTATATGAAATTTTTGTCCTTTTTTTCACACAAATGGAGCTTTCTTTTGGTGGTATTTAATCACCGCTGGGTTTTTTATTTTTTGTGCTATAAAAGAAAAAATACAGAAAATTCTGTAAAAAAATGAATTTTTCTTCATTTCTGTTATAAAATTTAGCAGATTAGTAATTTTTTCTTCATAAATTTTGGCCAAAATTTATACCACTACATATCTTTGGTAAAAATAAGTACAAATTGGTGGATATTATTTGGTCTTTGTGAAAGTTATAGAGTCCACAAGCTATGGTGCCAATATCTGAAAATTGATCACACCTGAAGTACTGACGGCCTATTTCAATTCTTGAGACCCTAACATGCCAGAAAAGTACAAATACCCCCCAAATTACCCCTTTTTGGAAAGAAGACATTCCAAGGTATTTAGTAAGAGGCATGATGAGTTTTTTGAAGTTGTAATTTTTTCCCACAATTCTTTGCAAAATCAAGATTTTTTTTACTTTTTTTTTTTTTTTTCACAAAATTGTCATATTATCAGTTTATTTCTCACACAGCATATGCATACCACAAATTACACCCCAAAACACATTCTGCTATTACTCCCGAGTACGGCGATACCACATGTGTGAGACTTTTACACAGTGCGGCCACATACAGAGGCCCAACATGCAGGGAGCGCCATCAGGCGTTCTGGAGCACCCAGGACAATTCTGACATTTCTCTCCTACATGTAAAAATCATCATTTATTTGCTAGAAAATTACATCGAATCCCAAAACATTATATATGTTTTTTTAGCAAACACCCTGGAGAATACAATGGTGGTCGTTGCAACTTTTTATCTCGCACGGTATTTGCGCAGCAATTTTTCGAATGCTTTTTTTTGGAAAAAAAACTGTTTTGTGCTTAAAAAAAAAAAACACAGTAAAGTTAGCCCAATTTTTGCATAATGTGAAAGATGAAGTTACTCCGAGTAAATCGATACCTAACATGTCACTCTTCAAAATTGCACAGGCTCGTGGAATGGCGCCAAACGTCGCTACTTAAAAATCCCCATAGGCGATGATTACATTTTTTTTTTACTGGTTATATGTTTTGAGTTACAGAGGAGGTCTAGGGCTAGAATTATTGCTCTCGCACCAACGTACGCAGCGATACCTCACATGTGTGGTTTGAACACCGTTTTCATATGTGGGCGGGACTTACGTATGCGTTCGCTTCTGCATGCGAGCACATGGGGACAGGGGCGCTTTAAAAAAAAAAAAAATAATTTATTGTTCATTTTACTTTATTTATTTTAGTTTGACATTTTTTTTCCCCAAAAATAAATTTTTTGATCACTTTTATTCCTATTACAAGGAATGTAAACATCCCTTGTAATAGGAATATGGCATGACAGGTCCTCTTTACAGTGAGATGTGGGGTCAATAAGACCCCACATCTCACCTCTAAGCTGGGAAGCCTGAAAAAAAAAAAAAAAAAAGATTCTGGATTTGATAGTATTGGCGAGTCGGTAGAAGCACCGGAGGGCGGCGGGAGGGGGGGGGGGGGGTGTCTATGGATGGGTATTGCAGGGTATCACCGACTATGGCTGGGTATATCAGAGTATGGCTGGGTATCTCAGAGTATGGCGTTGCAGAGCATTGCAGGATATTGGAGGGTGTTGCAGAGCATTGCAGAGTGTTGCACGGTATTGGCGGGTGTTGCAGAGCATTGCAGAGTGTTGCAGGGTATTGGCGGGTGTTGCAGAGCATTGCAGAGTGTTGCAGGGTATTGGTGGGTGTTGCAGAGCATTGCAGAGTGTTGCAGAGCATTGCAGAGTGTTGCAGGGCATTGGCGGGTGTTGCAGAGCGTTACAGAGCATTGCAGGATATTGGAGGGTGTTGCAGAGCATTGCAGAGTGTTGCACGGTATTGGCGGGTGTTGCAGAGCATTGCAGAGTGTTGCAGGGTATTGGTGGGTGTTGCAGAGCATTGCAGAGTGTTGCAGGGTATTGCAGAGTAATGGCAGGGTATTGCAGGGTATTGCAGAGTATTGCAGAGTAATGCAGACTATTGCAGAGTAATGCAGAGTAATGCAGGGTATTGCAGAGTAATGCAGAGTAATGCAGGGTATTGCAGAGTAATGCAGGGTATTGCAGAGTAATGCAGAGTAATGCAGGGTATTGCAGAGTATTGCAGGGTATTGCAGAGTAATGCAGAGTAATGCAAGGTATTGCAGAGTAATGCAGAGTAATGCAGAGTAATGCAAGGTATTGCAGAGTAATGCAGAGTAATGGCAGGGTATTGCAGAGTATTTGCAGGGAATTGAGGGGGTTAATTTCGGTGAGCAGCGATGTGGGCACTGCAGATGCAGCCCACATCGCTGCTGACACCGATCTCCTCCCCCTCCGCTGTTCCGATCGGTACAGAGAGGGGGAGGGAGGAACCGGCGTCATAACATGACGCCGGTTTGTTTACAAGTGATCACTCCGTCATTTGACGGAGCGATCACGTGGTAAACGGCCGCGACGGGGGCGCGCGAGAGCGGAATTCTGGGAGGACGTCATATGACGGCCTCCCACAGTTAAGAAACCGCCCTAAAGCCGTCATTTGGCTATAGGGCGGTTATTAAGTGGTTAATAAAATCACACTTACCTGTCCCAGGGTCCAGCGATGTCGGCGGCAGATGACGAGCGATAGCTCATCTCGCTGCTGCCCCCGCCGCCATCCTCTGTCAGGGAATCGGGAAGTGAAGCATCGTGGCTTCACTGCCCGATTCCCTACTGCGCATGCGCAAGTCGCACTGCGCGTCTCTTCTGGTCCCCCGCTGTGTCCTGGGAACTGTGTGTTTCCCAGAACACAACAGGGGGGGGTCTGCGGGGGTCTATGGCGGTCTGCCCGGAAGTGGGTGCAGATACCTGGATTATCCAGGTAACTGCACCCCCCTCCCCCCTGAAAGGTGCCGACTGTGGCACCGGAGGGGGGGAGAGATCAGATTAGCGGAACTTCCCCTTTAGGGTGAAGAACCGCTTTAAGAAATGTTTGAATTAGAATGTGCCTTCACAGGGTGACACTGTGGATGCACAAGGTAATAATGTGCCAACGTCCCGATATTGCATATGAAAAAAAGAAGGACTAATTAATTCGACTTTTCAAGTCATATATATAACTGGTCTAAAAATAGTTAAATTTATTAGTCAAATATATATAAAACATAATTGAATATAAAGAATCAATAAGATTGGTATTAATACACCCCTATATAAAGATTCTGACACCATAAAATAGTAATAACACAGTACAAAACCACATCCACAAACAGAGGCCAAAAATTTAGTTTTTGATGTGCGATCTCCAGATAGAAGTGTGGATATTGTGGGAAGATTGGTTCAGAGGTGTGAATCCGAGTGTAAATGATTGAATCATTAGCTCGACATGTTACGTGTCAGGAAAAGCTTCCTCAGGAGCATTTGACTCAAATACTTTTAAGTAGCAGGGATATATAATTCTATGTTACTGGTAAGCAATAACATACACTTTCATATATTCAGGGGTATAGACCGTTGCCAGACACAGACTCTTCGGGGGTAATCAAATATAGTGCTAATTAGCAGCATGTGTATACTAAAGCAGTCCGTTTATGTATCAGACATAGGACTGAAATTTCACAGAGGCTCACGTCTCCAAAAGTATTATAAATCCAAAGTGTGTGGCATCAGTATGGATCCCAGTGCATCACTCAGCACTGCTACTACCTTCTTAAACATACACCATTCCTCCTCTCCTCTTTTCTCATTTTAGCTGGAGTCTTGTCATGATCCAGCAGTGAGGACTTTGCCTCCGCCCCTCTGTCACCCACCACGGGTTCAGAGCCAGGTAGCACTCAGTCCATCAGGGGGTGGACTATACCCAAGCTCAGGGCAGAGCTGCAGCGTAGGGCCATTCCCTACCCATCTATGGCCAAGAAAGCCAAATTATTTTTGCTGCTGTTCTCAACACCCTCAGCAGCTGCACCCGGCACCCAGCAGGCATTCCTCCATCTCCTCAGCTCTCGCCCAGCCGCATACCATTATCAGCTCACTGACCGCAGCAGTCTCCAACATGCAGGCAAGAGTAGGAGCCCTAGAGGTGAGCCCAGCTGTGACCCCTAGACATGATTGCAGCGCCCGCCTTGGCACTACCACCCACAGGTACACTGGACACTAGTTACACTATTTTTCCTGTACACCTCCTCCCTACCAGCATCAAGAAGGACATCCTGGAGGGAAAAGATGTTAACCCGACCTCCCTGCTCGTCTCGGTTCATGATCTGGATGAGAATAAATCCTACACCTGGGGGAACATGTCCATGGTTCTGAAGGCCAAAGACCCCAGGCTCATTCGCTCACTGAGTTTGTGCTGGCCTTCAACATGTTTAGGGACCTGTTGTGCTTTGCCAAATCCGGCAGGAGGGAAGAGATGTATTTGTACCTCCATGCCATGGTTCACTTAGGGTACACATACGGAGGCTCCGCGTTTTACGACTACCACCACTTGTTCACATTCAGAGCTGCAGCCAAACCAGCACAAATTGGAGCATCCTGGACACCGAGTTGTTCTGCTGCCACTTTGTAGGTCTGCGTTCCCAGCTTTGCATTGTTTGCCAGTCCTCAACACACACACAGCAAACTGGTGCTCTAACACGGACACCAGATGTTCCTTGACCTTCCCCTCTACCTCTAGTGCTGCTTAAGGCAAGCCTACCCCTATGCAACATCCTCAGGTGGACAAGTTAGGACGGCCATCATGTTCTTCCTGTGCAGGCTGGTACAGATATGCCTTCACTAGAATTTCAATGTGCACTCTACTTATATACCTGGCAAGTGCAATCTCGTAGCACTGCCCCACCTCAATTTACCTTTGTATTTCTTACAGAGACCTGGAGCCGACCCAATCTCATTTCCTATCCCACCTTGGTCACAGCTATTGATGGGCTAAGAGACCACCTTTATGTCTACGGAAAATTCCTAGCCACATGCTCCAGGATGGGCACAGGTCACATCAAGCATGTCGTAGCCTTCGTGTCTTACTGCCACACTCATCTAAGCCTTTCCCAAAACAATGTAAGAATGTACCAGACTGGCATCCGGCATTTCCTCTCCCTACAAGCCGTTGGGAAACACTCATTGTTCGGACCCATGTGATCAAAGCTTTGCTGCATGGCATCCAGACACATCAGCCCATATCAAAGTCCACATTCTGGGACATGTCAGCCATCCTGTCATGGTCCTGTTTTGGGTTGCTGCCCAGCCTGGTCATCCAAGCAGCAATCTACCTGGCCTTCTATGGCTTCCTACGGCCTGGTGAGTTCACTTATAGTGGCCCTGGTTGGCAGGTGTTATGCAGGTGCCATCTTGCCAACCTTCAAGGCCATTTTGTCCTACATCTGGCAGTGTCCAAAACTCATCAGTCCAGCACCAGGGTCAACATCAAATTCTTCCAGACCCGCAATGGTGAATGGGTCTGGAAGAATGGTGTTCAGTAGTGGTTCTGGACCAGTTGTTATCACACATGCTGAGCCAGTCTAGCTCCAGCCCATTGTTGCCCTTTCCTTCCAGCCCACTAACAACTAGCCAGTTCATCAGACATGTTCGCATCCTTCCAGCTGATCTAGGCCTCAATCCTAACCAGTTTTCCGGGCACTCCTTCTGGATCAGATTGGGTGATCCAATAGGCGTCCAATAGGCATCAGAGTCAGCACTTGTTCATAATGTGGTATCGTGTGTCAGTAACTGTGCCCATGTGCAAAAGAATGTAGATGCACTTCCTGTGGCTTCAGTGTCCAAACTCCCCCCCCCCCCCCAGTTGTCCATTGCGAGCCAGGGGAGGTCGTACACATGTATGTCTGTGGGCCAAAAGGTGCCAGACTGATATTCAGTGTATCTGTTACTTAGCGGTCTCATTAGGTGACCCATCTTTGGTGCCTCCACTGCTCCCAACAGAAAGGGGATATGGCCGTGTCCTTAAAAAAAAAAAAAGGTCCTGTGCATCAACCGTAAACGATCACATGAGATAAAACAAACAGAACAAGAGAACAAACAAGAGGAAAGGACAGGTCAAGAATGAGACCTGAGGATACAAGAGAGTGAGGATGAAAAAAGGAGTAAAGAGACACAGAAAAAGAGAAGAGGCAAGAAGAAGATCTTCAGTGACGGTGCAATACCCACTTCCCTACACAGCACTGGGGGAAGTGGAGGTGGCAGGTACCAGGGATATGTATTTAATCCAGGTTTTCCAAATGGCATCATGTTTGCCAACTGTATCCAAAAGGATGCTAGTTGTCTTTTCCTGGATCATTATCCATGACATTTTTCTTTTAACCAAGGTGAGCGAGACTGAAGGCTGCTTCCAGGCTCTAGCAATGGGCAGTTTAGTACCAAGTAATTGCAATTTTTGTAATTCTTAGTGGGGCGAGATACCACCTCATTAGTACTTTCAGATTAGCCTCAATCAGTGTTATATTCAATAAGCTTTTGTAGACGGAGATTGATGATTTATGCCATTGCCCCAGACTCCAGCTCTGTCCCAGGTCTTTTTCCCATTTCCTCATGTAGAAAGTTTTGGAATCAGCCGAGACAAGTAATTGGTGTATCACCGTGCTCCATAGCCTGACCACACCACACTTCATAAGCCGTAACCGTCAGAGGGTTGGGCGTAGAGAACCCCAGGGAATGGACAAAGTGAGAGATCTGGGGGAGTCTGAACCTCTCCATGCTAGGCATTTCCAGCTTGCTAGAGCAATGAGCAAGTGTTAGAGGCCCTGTGGAGCTGACAAAGGGTCCAATTCTATCCAGTCACCATTGAAATGACTTAATGTCCATACCTGGGGGAAAGAGGGGGTTTTGGAAGATATGTGAAAGCGGGTGGCAATGTGATATCAAAAGTGGGTTTCCTTTGAGCGAGTCCCAAAGACTTAGGGAGTGGGACAACGTTGGGCTATTACGGCTGGTGTAGTTTTGGTAGGGCACCATAGGAGGAAATCCAGGGTGTATTTGGAAACTGCCTGCAGCTCCATATGTACCCAGTCTGGGTGTACTATTTTTTTTCTTTAATTTGTTTTTTATTGAAAGAAAAGTTTTCCATACAAGTAACAAAACATACAATGAGGTACAACAAGGATGCAAACAAGTAATTCCTACATATTAGTACTGCGTCAGGTTTACAATTGGAATTGTCAAGGAAAAAAAACACAGTAACATAGCTACTGGGTAAAAGATAAGAACATCAGAAGATGTGTGAGTGTACCTCAAAGGGAAGAGGGGGTAGAAGAAAGGGAAGGAAGAGAAGAAAAGTAAATGCTGAGAGAAGAGAAGATCATATAAGAGCTGTGAGCCCAATGTTATAGTACAGTTCAAACTTGGACATTGTTTCAGACATAGAAAAGTGTTCACATCAAATAACAGGTTAAAGCTCAGGGAAAAGAAAAGAACGTGACACTACCATGCACATTTCCGGGGACTACGGCTTAGTGTTGTTTGCCATCCAGGCCGTCCATAATTTCCAGTGATAATCACAGGTGCGAACATGGCCTTGCCTACATGCTAAAATAAGTTTGAATGTCGAGTTATATTGCACTATGTTAATCACCTCAAGTACACTTGACAGGTTTGTCTTCCATCTTCTAGTGATGAGCAATTTAGCTGCTAGGAGGATGTGGGTAACTATTCTGCGGCAAACAGGTGGAAACTGTTCCATGCCAATATTGAGAATGGCCAGGGCCGCCGTAGGAGGGATAAGGATACTAGTTATGTCTGAGATGACACGGAACAACTTGTTCCAAAAGCTCTTCAGGTGCTTACAAGTCCAGAAAATGTGCATGATCTGTCCTACTCCCCCACATTCCCTCCAGCACAGTGGGGACTGCGACGGGAGGAACTTAGACATTCTATATGGAGTAAGATACCACCTCAAAGTAATTTTGTGTGATAGTTCCCAATGATTAGCGCACTTAGAGGCCCGATACACAGATTTAAAGGCCGTAACCCATTGGGCATTAGTAAATGAGGATCCTAGCTCTGACTCCCATTTCATATGTGGTGCAGCTTTTTGGAAAGTAAGTTTATTTTGTAGGTTATAAAATAGTGGAGTTCCCTTGGTCCTGGGGTTTTCTATACTCATGAGATACTGCCAACATGGGGCATATACCAACAATTCTGGCGAGCTCAAAGAGGTCATGAAATGTAGAATGCGAATGTACGTTCCGTGTTAGGTAAGCCAAAGTCATCCTGAAGTGTTTCAAACGCTTCGGGGGGAACTGTCCTGGAGCAACTGCCTCAGGACTGATATCAATAGTGGGTTTCCTTTGAGCGAGTCCCAAAGACTTAGGGAGTGGCACAACGGCTGGTGTAGTTTTGGCAGGGCACCATAGGAGGAAATCCAGGGTGTATTTGGGAACTGCCTGCAGCTCCATATGTACCCAGTCAGGGTGTACTATTTTAGAGTAGATGACAGAAAGTTGACATTATTGAGCTGCGTGATGGTACCAGAGAAGGTTCGGTAGTCCAACCCCTCCCTAATGCCTGGTGCGATAGAGGGTCCCCTTAGCTACCTTGTGTCCTTTCGATCCCCAAATAAAATGGACTATCTTAGATTGGAATTTTCTAATCTGATCCCTAGGAATAGGGATGGGCAGTGACCACAGAGTACCTCTTTAATGCTTTCTGTTACAGTACCTTCTACTGTGTCTATTGCTAACCCCTCTAACGCTCTCTCTCTGATTTCCCTTAACCACTTCAGCCCTGGACCAATAAACAGCCTAAGGACCAGAGGTCTTTTTACAATTTCGCACTGTGCTGCTTTAACTGGTAATTGCGTGGTCATGCAATATTGCACCCAAACGGAATTTGCGTCCTTTTCTTCCCACAAATAGAGCTTTCTTTTGATGGTATTTGATTGCAATTTTTATTTTTTGCGATATAAATGGAAAAAGAGCGAAAATTTTGAAAAAAAAAGATATTTTCTTCTTTTTGTTAAAAGAAAAATCGAATAAACTAAATTTTAGTCATACATTGAGGGCAAAATGTATTCAGCCACATGTCTTTAGTAAAAAAAATGTCAATAAGTGTATATCTGTTGGTTTGCGCAAAAGTTATAGCGTCTACAAACTAGAGTACATTTTCTGGAATTTACACAGCTTTTAATTTATGACTGCCTATCTCATTTCTTGAGGTGCTAAAATGGCAGGGCAGTACAAACCCCCCCCCCCCCCAAATGACCCCATTTTGGAAAGTAGACACCCCAAGGAAATTGCTGATGGGTATGTTGAGCCCATTGAATATTTATTTTTTTTGTCCTAAGGGATTGAATAATGACAAAAAAAAATAAATTTTTTTTACAAAAAGTTGGCACTAAATGATATATTGCTCACACATGCCATAGTTATATGTGGAATTGCACCCCAAAATATATTCCGCTACTTTCGAAGGCCATAAAATGGCAAAATAGCAACAAAACCCCCCAAAATGACCCCATTTTGGAAAGTAGACACCCCAAGCTATTTACTGAGAGGCATGTTGAGTCCATGGAATATTTTATATTTTGCCACAAGTTGCGGGAATATTACAAACTTTTTTTTTTTTTTGCACAAAGTTGTCACTAAATGATATATTGCTCACACATGCTATGGGCATATGCGAAATTATACCCCAAAATACATTCTGCTGCTTCTCCTGAGTACAGGGATACGACATGTGTGGGACTTTTTGGGAGCCTAGCCGCGTACGGGACCCCAAAATCCAAGCACCACCTTCAAGATTTCTAAGGGCATACATTTTTTATTTTACTCCTCACTACCTATCACTACCTATCACAGTTTTGAAGGCCATAAAATGCCAAGATGGCACAAAACCCCCCCAAATGACCCCATTTTGGAAAGTAGACACCCCAAGCTATTTGCTGAGGGCCATGTTGAGACCATTGAATTTTTTTTTGTCCCAAAGGATTGAATAATGACAAAAAGAAAATTCTTTTTTTTTTTTTACAAAAAGTTGTCACTAAATTATATATTGCTCACACATGCCATGGTTATATGTGGAATTGCACCCCAAAATACATTTTGCTGCTTCTCCTGAGTACGGGGATACCACATGTGTGGGACTTTTTGGGAGCCTAGCTGCGTACGGGGCCCCGAAAACCAATCACCGCCTTCAGGATTTCTAAGGGTGAACATTTTTGATTTCACTCCTCGCTACCTATCACAGTTTCGAAAGGCCATAAAATGCCAAAATAGCACAAAACCCCCACAAATGACCCCATTTTGGAAAGTAGACACCCCAAGCTATTTACTGAGAGGCATGTTGAGTCCATGGAATATTTTATATTTTGCCACAAGTTGCAGAAATAGTACAAACTTTTTTTTTTTTTGCTCAAAGTTGTCACTAAATGATATATTACTCACACATGCTATAGGCATATGTGAAATTACACCCCAAAATACATTCTGCTGCTTCTCCTGAGTACAGGAATATCACATGTGTGGGACTTTTTGGGAGCCTAGCCGCGTACGGGACCCCGAAATCCAAGCACCGCCTTCAGGATTTCTAAGGGCATAAATTTTTTATTTTACTCCTCACTACCTATCACTACCTATCACAGTTTTGAAGGCCATAAAATGCCAAGATGGCACAAAACCCCCCCAAATGACCCCATTTTGGAAAGTAGACACCCCAAGCTATTTGCTGATGGCCATGTTGAGACCATTGAATATTTTTTTTTGTCCCAAGGGATTGAATAATGACAAAAAATTAAATTTTTTTTTTTTTTTTTACAAAAAGTTGTCACTAAATTATATATTGCTCACACATGCCATGGTTATATGTGGAATTGCACCCCCAAAATACATTTTGCTGCTTCTCCTGAGTACGGGGATACCACATGTGTGGGACTTTTTAGGAGCCTAGCTGCGTACGGGGCCCCCGAAAACCAATCACCACCTTTAGGATTTCTAAGGGTGAAAATTTTTGATTTCACTCCTCACTACCTATCACAGTTTCGAAGGCCATAAAATGCCAAAATAGCACAAAACCCCCCAAAATGACCCCATTTTGGAAAGTAGACACCCCAAGGTATTTGCTGATGGCCATGTTGAGACTATTGAATAATTTATATTTTGCCACAAGTTGCGGGAATAGTACAAACTTTTTTTTTTTGCTCAAAGTTGTCACTAAATGATATATTGCTCACACATGCTATGGGCATATGTGAAATTACACCCCAAAATACATTCTGCTGCTTCTCCTGAGTACAGGGATATCACATGTGTGGGACTTTTTGGGAGCCTAGCCGCGTACGGGACCCCGAAATCCAAGTACCGCCTTCAGGATTTCTAAGGGCATACATTTTTTATTTTACTCCTCACTACCTATCACTACCTATCACAGTTTTGAAGGCCATAAAATGCCAGGATGGCACAAAACCCCCCCAAATGACCCCATTTTGGAAAGTAGACACCCCAAGCTATTTGCTGATGGCCATGTTGAGACCATTGAATATTTTTTTTTGTCCCAAGGGATTGAATAATGACAAAAAATTAAATTTTTTTTTTTTTTTACAAAAAGTTGTCACTAAATTATATATTGCTCACACATGCCATGGTTATATGTGGAATTGCACCCCCAAAATACATTTTGCTGCTTCTCCTGAGTACGGGGATACCACATGTGTGGGACTTTCAGGGAGCCTAGCTGCGTACGGGGCCCCCGAAAACCAATCACCACCTTTAGGATTTCTAAGGGTGAAATTTTTTGATTTCACTCCTCACTACCTATCACAGTTTCGAAGGCCATAAAATGCCAAAATAGCACAAAACCCCCCAAAATGACCCCATTTTGGAAAGTAGACACCCCAAGGTATTTACTGAGAGGCATGTTGAGTCCATGGAATATTTTATATTTTGCCACAAGTTGCGGGAATAGTACAAACTTTTTTTTTTGCTCAAAGTTGTCACTAAATGATATATTGCTCACACATGCTATGGGCATATGTGAAATTACACCCCAAAATACATTTTGCTGCTTCTCCTGAGTACGGGGATACCACATGTGTGGGACTTTTTGGGAGCCTAGCTGCGTACGGGGCCCCCGAAATCCAATCACCACCTTCAGGATTTCTAAGGGTGAAAATTTTTGATTTCACTCCTCACTACCTATCACAGTTTCGAAGGCCATAAAATGCCAAAATAGCACAAAACCCCCCAAAATGAACCCATTTTGGAAAGTAGACACCCCAAGGTATTTACTGAGAGGCATGTTGAGTCCATGGAATATTTTATATTTTGCCACAAGTTGCGGGAATAGTACAAACGTTTTTTTTTGCTCAAAGTTGTCACTAAATGATATATTGCTCACACATGCTATGGGCATATGTGAAATTACATGCCAAAATGCATTCTGCTGCTTCTCCTAAGTACAGGGATACGACATGTGTGGGACTTTTTGGGAGCCTAGCCGCGTACGGGACCCAGAAATCCAAGCACCGCCTTCAGGATTTCTAAGGGCATTCATTTTTTATTTCACTCCTCACTACCTATCACAGTTTTGAAGGCCATAAAATGCCAAGATGGCACAAAACCCCCCAAAATGACCCCATTTTGGAAAGTAGACACCCATGCTATTTGCTGAGGGGCATGTTGAGACCATTGAATATTTTTTTTTTGGTTCCAAGGGATTGAATAATGACAAAAAATAAAAATATTTAATTTTTTTTACAAAAAGTTGTCACTAAATTATATATTGCTCACACATGCCATGGTTATATGTGGAATTGCACCCCAAAATACATTTTGCTGCTTCTCCTGAGTACAGGGATACCACATGTGTGGGACTTTCAGGGAGCCTAGCTGCGTACGGGGCCCCCGAAATCCAATCACCACCTTCAGGATTTCTAAGGGTGAAAATTTTTGATTTCACTCCTCACTACCTATCACAGTTTCGAAGGCCATAAAATGCCAAAATAGCACAAAACCCCCCAAAATGAACCCATTTTGGAAAGTAGACACCCCAAGGTATTTACTGAGAGGCATGTTGAGTCCATGGAATATTTTATATTTTGCCACAAGTTGCGGGAATAGTACAAACGTTTTTTTTTGCTCAAAGTTGTCACTAAATTATATATTGCTCACACATGCCATGGTTATATGTGGAATTGCACCCCAAAATACATTTTGCTGCTTCTCCTGAGTACAGGGATACCACATGTGTGGGAATTTCAGGGAGCCTAGCTGCGTACGGAGCCCCAAAAACCAATCGCCACCTTCTGGATTTCTAAGGGCGCAAATTTTTGATTTCACTCCTCACTACCTATTACAGTTTCGATGGCCATAAAATGCCAAAATAGCACAAACCCCCCCAAATTACCCCATTTTGGAAAGTAGACACCCCAAGCTATTTGCTGAGAGTCATGTTGTCTGAACGAAAAAAAAAGAGATTGATCGGTGGGTATGCCCACCATTAGAATACCTCCCTTCATCCACCCACTTCTAATGATGGACATACATGCACCATTTATATATGCCGAAGAATGGGGGCATCCTCCCGCAAAAAAGTTATGCCGCGTACACACGGTCAAACTTTTCCACGGGCAAGCATGCATTGGAATTTCGACCGTATGTACCCTTATGCCCCCATGCTTCGGCATATATGCTCTTTTTTTAACTGTGGTGGTGAAATCACCTCCTACAGCACTGGAGTCACGGCTTTATGTATCGTGGGAGCAAACGCTGTTGCTGTCAAGATAAATAAATCCGTGCTGCAGCTGAATGGCGTACCTGCTAAGCAAATTATGGTTAACGTTAAAACAAAGTAACATTACAGTATAACAGTAAAACCTTACCATACCATACCTGCAAAGCAAAAGCCAAAAAAAAACAGTAAAAAATAAAACATTTTTTAACACAACCTGTGCCTAAAATATATATATGCCAAAGCATGGGGGCATCCTCCCGCAAAAAAGTTATGCCGCGTACATACGTTCAAACTTTTCCACGGGCAAGCCCTCCGTCGGAATTTTGACCGTATGTACGCGGCATTAGGAGCAAAATTGCTCCTCCACCCCTTATGCCCCCATGCTTCGGCATATATGCTCTTTTTTAACTGTGGTGGTGAAATCACCTCCTACAGCACTGGAGTCACGGCTTTATGTATCGTGGGAGCAAACGCTGTTGCTGTCAAGATAAATAAATCCATGCTGCAGCTGAATGGCGTACCTGAAAACATGAAAAATGGTTAACAATAAAACACAGTAAACAGTAAAGTATAAAAAATTAGAGAGAAGAGAGAGAGAGAGAGAGAGAGAACAATAAAACGACAACTATTTTTGGTTTTTATATTTTATATTTTTTTTGTTTTTTTCATTTTACTTTTTTGTTATATACACTTTTTTTGAACTGTAAACTGTAACAACTGTAACATTTCGGGTCTCTCAAAATGCGATAGCATCTTGGGAGACTCTGTGTTAGTGTGCCTAGCCTGTGAAATGCTGTACCCTACGCTAATACTTGACTAGTGTGTTGTAGCGTTCAAAACACTCACCAAGGCAAAGACCAGGATTGCCAGGACAGCGTGGAAAATAACAACGGGTGTCACGCCTATATCCGCGATTGGTACAGACACGACATCTTTTTTGGGGGGCTCGTTGGGTAGGGGTATTCGGGATGGCATAAGAATAATGCCTCTCATGCAGCCGGCTTACTGCATTTGGTTGGGAATGGTGAGGTGCAGAACCATCTGGATACAGAAGCTCTGTGACAACCTCTCTTTGGAAGAAAAGAAAGGTTAAAGTCCCGCCTGAAGTTTTGTATAGCACAAAAGCATTCAGCAAAGCCAATTGAAATAAGTAAGCAGACACTTTTTTGTACCAGCGTCTGGCCTTACGGGAAACTAGATACGGCGGCAACAACTGGTCATTGAGGTCCACCCCTCCCATATTTTTGTTATATTCGTGGACACAGAGGGGTTGCTCCACAATACCAGTCGCCGTAGGAATTTGGACCGTCGTGTCTGCATGAAGGGAGGTAAGAACGAAAACATTCTTATTATCCCTCCACTTCATAGCGAGCAAATTATTACACCGATAGCAGGCTCTCTCCCCCAGCCTAAGACGGGAATCTACAAGCCGCTGGGGAAAGCCCCGGCGATTAGGTCGCCCGGTGCCACATGCTCCAATCTGATTATCAAACAAGTGACTAAACAGTGGCACGCTGGTGTAATAATTGTCCACGTACAAGTGGTACCCCTTTCCGAATAAGGGTGACACCAAGTTCCACACTATCTTGCCAGCGCTTCCTATGTAGTCAGGGCAGTTCTCCGGCTCTACGTAACTATCTTTACCCTCATAAACCATAAAGCTCCATGCATAGCCTGTGGCCCTGGCACAGCACTTATAGAGCTTGACCCCGTATCTGGTACGCTTGTTGGAAATGTACTGTTTGAATGACAAGCGACCAGTAAACTTAATCAGGGACTCATCAACGCAGACAACTTTTTGGGGAGTAAACAAGTTTGCAAAACGTTGGTTGAAGTGGTTTATGAGGGGCCGAATTTTGTAGAGCCAATCGTATTCAGGGTCTCCACGATGACGACAAAGTTCATTGTCACTGAAGTGCATGAACCGCAAGATCTGCTCGTATCGTTTCCTGGACATGGAGTTAGAGAACACGGGCATGTGGTCAGTCGGATGCGTGGACCAATAAGCCCGCAACGTCATGAATTTATGTGTGCCCATGTTGAGGGAAAGGCCCAGAAAGGTCTTAAATTCGGAAACCGTAACTGGTTTCCAATCTCTGGCAAGGGAAGGCAACTGGGGATTAGCGGCGATGTGTTGACCAGCATATAAATTGGTTTGGTCCACAATAGATCTATAGAGATCTTCCGTGAAATACAGAGAATAAAAATCAAGTGGCGTAAAATCGTCTGTATCCACCTGAATACCGGGTTGGGCAGTGAATGGGGGAAGTACTGGTGCTGCAGAAGTGGTGGGCACCCAATCAGGATTGGCGAATTCTGCAGGAAGGGCACTATGGGAACGACGGGCCTGTCTTCGTCTTCTTCTTGGTGGCAGCGGGACACTACTTGTGCTTGCCACCTCGCCAGCTTGAACTGCACTTATGGGACTCGCCATGTCACCATGTGATACTGCAGTGCTGGATGTACGTCCAGGGTGTACTAGGCCGCTGGTGCTTGCCAGTTCACCAAAAGGATGAGCGGCGCTAGTACTGGCTCTATACTCCATACGAGGGACTTGCGGTTCCTGCACCTCAACAACATCAGAAGATCGGGGTCGGGTATGCCTGGCGTTAGCAGGGACCTCATCTTCGTCGTCAGAGCTATCTGTCATGGAGGCGCTGTCCTCTACAGGTTCGTATTCTGAGCCTGAATCTGACAGATCAGTGTCTTCCTCTTCACTATCTGTCATGCTCAGAAACGTGTAGGCCTCTTCACTAGTGTACCTTCGCTTTGCCATTTTGGGCTCTAAATTTAGGGGTACACTAGTGAGACTCACAGGTAAAAAAGCCTGTCAGCGACTGTATCAAAACGCTACAAAAAAAACTGTTAGCGATCGCAGGTATCAAGCCTGACTCTGCGAACGCTGCAGTTATGTGTGTTGTGTTTTGTAAGTGACAGTGATCGATCGATACTGCACTTGGGTGGGCTGGGCTGGGCGGAGGGGCAAAACGCAGGTGCCTGGATTGATCCTGCTAACATTGCGTTTTTTTAGAACCCTAAATTGCTGGGCACGCTAGTATAGATCTGATCAGATCAGATATTGATCTGTTCGGATACTATACCACTAAGGGAGGTGTATGCTTTGCGCGTGGGTGTTAGCGGTACTGGCACTAACCTAGCATTGCCTGGGGCGACGCAGACCCTTTCTGACCCTAAAACCGAATTGATATCACCTGCCGGGTGATCAGGGGGTTAAACCTTTATTAGGTAATAAATGGCGTGTGCCCTGATGCTATAAAAAGCGAACTACCTAACCAGCGTCACCCGTAACACTTATACGGTGATCACTGGTGAAAGGGTTAACTAAGGGCAATCAGGGGGTTAAAACCTTTATTGGGTATTTATATGGAGGTACCTGACGCTATATAAAAACCTGACGGGGAACCTAAATAACTAAATAACTAACTGGCTAACCAGCCTCACCAGTGACACTTATACAGCGATCACTGGTGAAAGGGTTAACTCTAGGGGCAATTAAGGGGTTAAAACCTTTATTAGGTTATATATCGGGGTACCTAACGCTATAAAAACCTGGCGTTGAACCTAAAAAAAACTAGCTTCCTAGCGGGACCAGTGACACTAATGCTGCGATCAGAAAAACTATCGCTTAGTGACACTGGTAAAAGGGGGTGAAAGGGTTAACTGGGAGGGCAATCATGGGGTTAAACCTTTATTAGGGGGGGTAGGGGGCTACCCTGGAAGTAAAGGGGCCTAACACTAGCTGCCCTGACACTTTTTACAGTCACAACTGACACTAAATGCAGTGATCAGTAAATAAATGACCACTGCAATTAGTGACACTGTGACTGGGGGGGGGGGGGCGGGGGCCGATCGGGGGGGTGACTGGGGTGAAATGTGTGCCTATGTGTCAGTGGACTGTTGGTGCACTTACTTGGATGTCTTCACTCCGCGCTGTCCGGTCAAAAAGACCGACACGAGGAGTGTGACATCACTTCCTCCTTCCTGTGTTTACATTTACACAGGGGAGGAAGCTTCTCATTCGCCAGGAGCGATGGAGAGGGGATGGCCAGAAACCAGCGGCCATCCCCTCATCCCGGATCGCTCCTGAAGCGAACCGGACACCCGTATCCAGCGGGAGGGGGTCCGATCGGACCCCCCACCTGCTGGAAGCCAAGCATGTACATGTACGTGCTTGTGCCTGCCGGTGCCATTGTAATGACGTACATTGACAATACGGCGGTCCTTAAGTGGTTAAATAGAAAAAGAACTCTAAATGAACTGTGTTCTATTGATATCACTGATAATAATTTAATGGTCTGGTTGTTAAAAAGGTGGCACTAGTCACATTTTAGGACTGGGGCAGTATTTTAGATACCTAAAGGGGGAAGAATGCATAGAGGCTTGTGACTTCATGATTTTTTTTGGAATCCTGTCAGATAAAACTGGGAGAAGGCTTAACCACCTCAATACAGTGCAGTTACACCCCCTTCCTGACCAGACCAATTTTCAGCTTTCAGCGCTCTCACAGTTTGAATGACAATTACTCAGTCATGCAACACTGTACCCATATGAAACTTGCGTCCTTTTTTCCACACAAATAGAGCTTTCTTTTAGTGGTATTTAATCACTAGTGAGTTTTTTATTTTTTGTGCTATAAATAAAATAAAATGTAAATTTTGTGAAAAAAATGCCTTTTTCTTTGTTTTTGTCATAAATTTTTGCTAATTAGTAATTTTTCTTCATACATGTTGGCCAAAATACTGCTACATATCTTTGGTAAAAATAACCCCCATTAGTATATATTATTTGGGCTTTGTGAAAGTTATAGAGTCTACAAACTATGGTGCCAATCGCTGAAAATTGATCACATCTGATCAGGCCTTCAGTACATCAGGTGTACCTCATTTCTTGAAACACTAATAAGTCAGGAAAGTACAAAAACCCCCCAAATGACCCCTTTTTACAAAGTAGACATTCCAAGGTATTAAGTAAGTAGCATGATGAGTTTTTTTAAGTTGTAATTTTTTCCCACAATTCTTTGCAAAATGAAGATTTTTTTTTTTATTATTATTATTTTTTTACAAAATTGTCATATTATCAGGTTATTTCTCACACACAACATATGCATACAACAAATTACACCCCAAAATACATTCTGCTACTCTTCCCGAGTACGGCGATACCACATGTGTGAGACTTTTACACAGCCTGGCCACATACAGAGCACCAACATTGATGTAGTACCTTCAGACGTTCTACGAGCAAAAATGACGCATCTCATTTCTCAACCACCTATTACACTTTTGAAGGCCCTGGAGTACCAGGACACTGGAATTTCCCATAAATGACCCCATTTTGGAAAGCAAACACCCCAATGTATAATCTGTGAGGCATAATGAGTCTTTTGAATCGTTACTTTTTTTCCAGACGTTTTTGGAATATGTGGAAAAAAATTAAAACGCATTTTTTTTTTTACACAAAATTGTCAATTTATGAGATATTTCTAACACATAACATGTATATAGCAAAAATTACAACCCACAACACATTCTGCTACTCCTCCCGAGTATGGCGATACCACATGTGTAGGACTTTTACACAGCCTGGCCACATAGAGAGGCCGAACATAGAAGTAGTACGTTCAGGCGTTCTAGGAGCATAAATGACACATCTCATTTCATTCCTACCCATCACACTTTTGAAGGTCCTGGACCACCAGGACAGTGAAATTACCCACAAAATGACCCCATTTTGGAAAGCAAACATCCCAATGTATATTTTATGAGACATGGGCTGCAAATAGGTACTCTGGTACTCTGATGGGCTGGAGATAGGTACTCTGGTACTCTGATGGCCTGGTGACAGGTACTCGGGTACTCTGATGGCCTAGTGACAGGTACTCGGGTACTCTGATGGCCTGGTGACAGGGTACTCGTGTACTCTGATGGCCTGGTGACAGGTACTCGGGTACTCTGATGGCCTGGTGACAGGTACTCGGGTACTCTGATGGCCTGGTGACAGGTACTCGGGTACTCTGATGGCCTGGTGACAGGTACTCGGGGTACTCTGATGGCCTGGTGACAGGTACTCGGGGTACTCTGATGGCCTGCTGACAGGTACTCGGGGTACTCTGATGGCCTGGTGACAGGTACTCGGGGTACTCTGATGGCCTGGTGACAGGTACTCGGGGTACTCTGATGGCCTGGTGACAGGTACTCGGGGTACTCTGATGGCCTGGTGACAGGTACTCGGGGTACTCTGATGGCCTGGTGACAGGTACTCGGGGTACTCTGATGGCCTGGTGACAGGTACTCGGGGTACTCTGATGGCCTGGTGACAGGTACTCGGGTACTCTGATGGCCTGGTGACTGGTATTTGGGTACTCTGAAGGGCAGTGACAGGTACTCATATGGACTGTGACAGGTACTTGGGTACTGAGATGAACTGTGACAGGTACTCAGGGGAACTGTGACAGGTACTCGGGTGCTCAGATGAACTGTGACAGGTACTCGGGTACTCAGATGAACTGTGACAGGTACTCGGGTACTGAGATGAACTGTGACAGGTACTCGGGTACTCAGATGAACTGTGACAGGTACTCGGGTACTCTGATGTGCTGTGACAGGTACTCGGGTACTCTGATGGGCTGGGACAGGTACTCGGGTACTCTGATGGGCTGGGACAGGTACTCGGGTACTCTGATGGGCTGGGACAGGTACTCGGGTACTCTGATGGGCTGGGACAGGTACTCGGGTACTCTGATGGGCTGTGACAGGTACTCAAATACTCTGATGGACTGGGGTCTGTGACACACAAAGGGGTTAATTTACTAAAACTGGAAAGTGCATAATCTGGTACAATTCTGTACAGAAAACAATAAGTTTCCAGATTTTTTTTTTTTGTCAAAGCTTGACTGAACAAGCTGAAGTTAGAAGTTGATTGGCTACAATGCAAAGTTACTCCAGATTTTGCACTCTCCAGTTTTAGTAAATCAGCCTCATGGTATAAGTAATATTAGATATGAGTAGGAAGACCACTGACCAAAAGATAGTAAGTGATAAACAGTCCCACCATATGTGGACCAAGGATCCTATAGAACTGCAATGACCAGGTCTTTACTGTAGCCGATATAGTGCCCATGTATGACCTTTGTAACATAGGCTGAAGAACATTTGCTCCTAGGACTAATTGTAAATCAGATGCCAACGCTGCTTGTTCAATTTGAAGCCATGAGTATTTTGGAGAAGCACACTGCCACTGCTTGGATTGGGCTAATATAGTAGTTGTGTAATATTTAGTAATATCCAAAACACCCATCCCAGTAAATTTTGTTGAACGATAGAAGATAGAGCTATGCACTTGTGTTTTTAAATAAACACATATAAACAAGTTAATAACTTGCTTAAATTTGCATAGATGGGGGTGATAGAATAGGGAGTGGCAATGACTGAAACAAGCATAAAATATGCAGTAAGAGAAACATCTTAGTCAAGAAGATACAACCAGCCCATGAGGCATATGAAAATATAAGGCCTTAATGTGTATCGTGTAGTTTTTTTCAATAAGGTAGCATATATTAAAAGTATAATGCTACTGCTAGGCATGACTAGTTGAAAGCCTAAATATTGTACTTTTATATATAATATTATAAAAAGATGAGGGGCCCATGAGAAAGAAATTGTGTGGAGATTTAAAAAATATATCGGAATCTTGAAATGTCTCTGACCTGTTTTAAAAGATTCTGACAGGGCAGGTAAGAAGGGCGAGAGGTCAGTTAATGAGAG
This sequence comes from Lithobates pipiens, assembly GCF_037356315.1. Taxonomy (NCBI): domain Eukaryota; kingdom Metazoa; phylum Chordata; class Amphibia; order Anura; family Ranidae; genus Lithobates; species Lithobates pipiens. Next base: position 237,344,888 of record NW_027507903.1, read on the forward strand.
AAGCACATTGTCTGCATATAGACCAATCTTGTGTTGTACGTCCTCCAGCCATATACCAGAAATATGAGTATGGCAAAAGATGTGCTAACAGCTCCCGTATTAGGGAGAAAATGATTGGAGAGAGAGGTCAACCTTGACGAATACTGTCTGTATCTAGAAAAGTAGTGGAACACAGAGGTCCATGCTCTGGCACTGTGATGTGTGTTAGGGATGAGCTTCGTGTTCGAGTCGAACGCATGTTCGACTCGAACATCGGTCGTTCGTGCGTTCGCCGAATTCCGAACATTTGGGCCGTTCGCGGCAAAATTTGTGTGGCCCACAATGCACTGCGATGGCGCAATGCAATGCTGTCTCACGATTGGCCAAGCATGCACTGTGACCCCGCATGCTTGGCCAATCGCAGCGCCAGCAGCGAGGAGAGCCATGGTTGGCCACAGGCATCCTGCCTGTGGCCAATCATAGCTCAGGCTGTGTAGTGCACGCCCCACACTATATAAGGCCGCCATTAAGGCGGCCTCGTGCAGTGTGTTGGCATCTGAAGCAGTGGGTGTTCTGTGTACCTTCAACACAGTTACACACCAATCGTTTTTGGCTGATTTACTATCTTGCTCTTGTGTAGTGGTTACTGTCTGTGCCCTGACCGCAGTATACACCACTATATTCACCTCACCTATATAGCTAGTGATCTAGCTTTAATAATAGAGCTTGCAGTCAGTAGTGTTAGTGCGTGCTGTCTGCGTGCTCTGTACCCAGTACATACCACTATATACACCTACATAGCTGTTCTCTATTTGAGCCCGATTGTCATCTGCAGGAGATATTGGAAGTTGTGTGTGCTTCCAGCACAGCACAGTATACATCTGTATATACCCCTTTAACTCTGCTGTTTTCTGGTTATTGTCTGCGTGCCCTGACCGCAGTATACACTGTGATATTCACCTCACCTATATAGCTAGTGGTCCATCTTTAACAATAGAGCTTGCAGTCAGTAGTGTCACTCAGGAGATAGTGCGTGCTGTGTGCGTGCTCTGTACCCAGTACATACCGCTATAATCCACCTACATAGCTGTTCTCTATTTGGGCCCGATTGTCATCTGCAGGAGTTATTGGAAGTTGTGTGTGCTTCCGGCACAGCACAGTATACATCTGTATATACCCCTTTAACTCTGCTGTTCTATAAAAAAGGCATCTGCAGGAGTTAGTGGGTGTTGTGTGCCTCCAGCACAATATAAACTACCCAACTACTGTTTTACCCAACTCCCTTCAGGCCATTACCATGTCTGGAAGGCCAGCAAGGAGAGGCAGACAGGCGCGAGCCGATAAAAGAGGGCAAGCAGGCTCTGTGTCTAGAGACAACAGTGCTGGTCGTGGACGCGGTGCATTGTCATCAGCGCGTGGCCATGGGACATGCTTGTCCTTCTTTTCTGCAGCTGGACATGTTGAACCGCAACATGCCAACGACTTGGTAGAGTGGATGACCAAGCCCTCTTCATCCTCCTCATCCTCTCTCACCCAGTCTCAGGGTAGTAGAAAAGCAGCTGCCAACACATCGTCGTCCCTCCTCTCAATGTCATCATCAGTGACTCCTTCCCTAGACCCACCACGTCCTCCTGAGGAGTCTCCTGAACTCTTTGAGCACAGTGTTGGGTACATGCTCCAGGAGGATGCCCAGTGTTTGGTGGGCTCTGATGATGACACTCAGCTAGAGGAAGGCAGTAGTGTGAGCGCAGAGAGAGAGGATGCTCAAGAAGCACAGCAATCTGGCAGTCATGTTCCACAAGCTGCAGCATACTGCCAGGTTTGCTACAGCGATGAAGAGGGAGGGGATGATGAGGGCACTGACTCCACGTGGGTGCCTGGAAGGAGGGAGGAGGAGGAGGAGGAGGAGGAGGAGGCACATGTCCAACGAGGCAGGATGCCCTCCGGGGGCCAGCTTAGGGGCAGCACACGGACTGAATCACACCGCAGAGCTACGCCTGCGCAGAGCGCTTCCTCTGCGCGTTATTCTAAAAGTTCTTTGGTGTGGGCCTTTTTTGAGACGAGTGCATCAGATCGCACCACTGCTATTTGCAACATATGTCTCAAGCGTATCTCACGTGGCCAAAACATCAGCCGCTTGGGCACCACATGCTTGACCAGACATATGTTGACCTGCCATGCAGCTCGTTGGCAAGCATACCTCAAAGACCCACACCAAAGAACAAAGCGGACCTCTCCTTGCTCCTCATCAGCTGGCATCTCCAACCCCACTAGACCTTCAGTCCTCTCTGAAACCTGCTCTGAGAGGAATGAAGGTGTAGAATTAGGTGTGTCACAGCCAAGTGCTTCCGGGAACTCTGCTAGTGGTACATCCACGTCCGATTATAGCAGGCAAATGTCCCTGCCCCAGCTGCTGGACCGGCGGAAGAAATTTACTCCCAGCCATCCACATGCCCAGCGGTTGAATGCTAGCTTGGCTAAATTGCTAGCACTTCAACTGCTGCCTTTTCAGTTGGTAGACTCGGCCCCCTTCCGTGAGTTTGTACAATGTGCGGTTCCTCAGTGGCAGGTCCCCAAACGCCACTTTTTCTCACGGAAGGCGATTCCGGCTCTCTACCGGCATGTGGAAGGCAATGTCCTTGCCTCGCTGGACAGGGCGGTCAGCAGTAAGGTGCATATTACCGCTGACTCATGGTCCAGCAGGCATGGACAGGGACGTTACCTGTCTTTCACGGCCCATTGGGTCACTCTTCTGGCTGCTGGGAAGGATGCAGGACAAGGTGCAGTAGTGTTGGAGGTTGTTCCGCCACCACGCCTCCAAAATGCTACTATTGGTTGTGACACACCTCTCTCCTCCACCCCCTCCTCTTCTTCTTCCTCCATGGCCTCTTCCAGTGCTCTGTCCTCAGAACCAGCGGTGCTCCGTAGGCGTTTCAGGGGCTACGCAAGTACGCAGGCAAAATGATGCCATGCCGTGCTTGCGCTGGTTTGTTTGGGGGACAGGAGCCACACTGGGGCGGATGTTTTGTCAGCTCTGCAGGGGCAGGCCGAGAGGTGGTTGAAGCCACGCCAGCTTAAGCCAGGAATGGTGGTTTGCGACAATGGCACCAACCTCCTCTCCGCCCTCCGACAGGGACAACTGACCCATGTGCCCTGTGTAGCTCACGTCCTTAACCTGGTGGTGCAGCGGTTCTTGGGCAGGTACCCCGGCTTACAGGATGTCCTGAAACAGGCCAGGAGAGTCTGTGTGCATTTCCGCCGATCATTTAATGCCTGTGCTCGGCTGGCTGAGCTCCAAAAGGAGTTGAACCTGCCCAAGAACCGCCTTATATGTGACATGCCCACCAGATGGAACTCAACATTGGCCATGCTGCAGCGGCTGCACACGCAGCAGAGGGCCATCAATGAGTACCTGTGCGACTACGGCACCAGGACAGGGTCAGGGGAGCTTGGTTTTTTCTCACCACGCCAGTGGGGCATGATCAGGGATGCATGCACTGTCCTGTCACCGTTTGAGGAGGCCACAAGGATGGTGAGCAGTGACAGTGCATGCATCAGTGACACTGTACCTCTTGTCCACCTCTTGGAGCATACGCTGCGTGGAATAATGGACAGGGCACTTGAGGCAGAACAGAGGCAGGAAGAGGAGGACTTCCTTGCCTCTCAAGGCCCCCTTTATCCAGACAGTGTTCCTGCTGTGCCACCCATCACACAGGAAGAGGGTGAGGAGGAGGAAGAGGAGGAGGAGGATGATTGTGTCAGCATGAAGGTGGAGGCTGGCACTCAGCATCAGCAGCAGCAGCAGCAGTCTTATAGGGATGATTTACAGTCCCAAGAAACACGTGGACTTGTACGTGGCTGGGAGGAGGTAGCTGCGGATCATGTTGTCCTTAGTGACCCAGAGGACTCCGGACCGAATGCCTCAGCTAACCTACACTGCATGGCCTCCCTGATCCTGCAAAGCCTGTGGAAGGATCCTCGTATTCTTCGGATCAAGGAGAGGGACCATTACTGGCTGGCCACTCTCCTTGATCCACGGTACAAGGGTAAGGTTGCCGACCTTATCTTGCCATCGCAGAGGGAGCAGAGGATGAGACATCTCCGGGAGGCCTTGCAGAAAGCTCTGTGCAACGCGTTCCCAGAGACTGGGAGGTCACAAACTCCTGGTCCTGGACAACGTGTTGCTGAGGCATCAGTCAGAAGGAGCGGTGGAGAAGGTGGCCGTCTGACTGATGCTTTCAGACAATTTTTTAGTCCGCAGCCCCAAGGTATGATTGGTTCCAGCACCCATCGCCAGCGTCTAATTTACATGGTGCAGGAATACCTAGGGGCAAGGTCAGACTTGGACACCTTTCCCACTGAAAATCCTCTGGCTTACTGGGTCTTGAGGATGGATCACTGGCCAGAGCTTGCACAGTATGCAATTGAGCTACTGGCCTGTCCTGCATCCAGCGTTCTTTCGGAACGCACCTTCAGTGCTGCTGGTGGCTTCGTTACTGATCACAGGGTGCGCCTGTCCACCGAATCAGTTGATCGACTGACCTTCATCAAGATGAATCAGTCTTGGATCACCCACAGCTACCAAGCACCTGAAGCTGATGTAACCGAATAATTTTTTTTGAAATACCACATCCCTTCAAGACTGCCTATGCTGATGCTGAGTGACTGTCCTGTTATGTTGATTGTCTATCCTCTTCCTCCTCCGCTGATATGTTGGAAGAACATTTTTGGTTCTGGGTGATGCCAGCAGCCCAATTTTTCTGCCCCTGTTTAACAGGGGCGTTTAAGTACAATTTTTGATGCAATGCTTTGCAGCAGGGCTAATTCCTGCAATAAAACTAGAGTATATGGCAGAGGTTGCAGTGTGATGGCACCAGTGCCTAAGGCCCAATTTTTCTGCCCCTGTTTAACAGGGGCGTTTAAGTACAATTTTTGATGCAATGCTTTGCAGCAGGGCTAATTCCTGCAATAAAACTAGAGTATATGGCAGAGGTTGCAGTGTGATGGCACCAGTGCCTAAGGCCCAATTTTTCTGCCCCTGTTTAACAGGGGCGTTTAAGTACAATTTTTGATGCAATGCTTTGCAGCAGGGCTAATTCCTGCAATAAAACTAGAGTATATGGCAGAGGTTGCAGTGTGATGGCACCAGTGCCTAAGGCCCAATTTTTCTGCCCCTGTTTAACAGGGGCGTTTAAGTACAATTTTTGATGCAATGCTTTGCAGCAGGGCTAATTCCTGCAATAAAACTAGAGTATATGGCAGAGGTTGCAGTGTGATGGCACCAGTGCCTAAGGCCCAATTTTTCTGCCCCTGTTTAACAGGGGCGTTTAAGTACAATTTTTGATGCAATGCTTTGCAGCAGGGCTAATTCCTGCAATAAAACTAGAGTATATGGCAGAGGTTGCAGTGTGATGGCACCAGTGCCTAAGGCCCAATTTTTCTGCCCCTGTTTAACAGGGGCGTTTAAGTACAATTTTTGATGCAATGCTTTGCAGCAGGGCTAATTCTTGCAATAAAACTAGAGTATATGGCAGAGGTTGCAGTGTGATGGCACCAGTGCCTAAGGCCCAATTTTTCTGCCCCTGTTTAACAGGGGCGTTTAAGTACAATTTTTGATGCAATGCTTTGCAGCAGGGCTAATTCTTGCAATAAAACTAGAGTATATGGCAGAGGTTGCAGTGTGATGGCACCAGTGCCTAAGGCCCAATTTTTCTACCCCTGTTTAACAGGGGCGTTTAAGTACAATTTTTGATGCAATGCTTTGCAGCAGGGCTAATTCCTGCAATAAAACTAGAGTATATGGCAGAGGTTGCAGTGTGATGGCACCAGTGCCTAAGGCCCAATTTTTCTGCCCCTGTTTAACAGGGGCGTTTAAGTACAATTTTTGATGCAATGCTTTGCAGCAGGGCTAATTCCTGCAATAAAACTAGAGTATATGGCAGAGGTTGCAGTGTGATGGCACCAGTGCCTAAGGCCCAATTTTTCTGCCCCTGTTTAACAGGGACATGTAATTACAATTCTTGATATAATATTTCACAGGAGGGCCCCTTCCTGTGCCCACCCAGAGTAACGGTGAGGACTTATAGTGTTGTGGCACCAGCACCACAACCACCAAAGGTCAATTTTTCTACCACTGTTCAACAATGGCATGTAATTACAATTCTTGATATAATCGTTCACAGCAGGGCGCTCCAGCGCCCACCAAGAGTCACTTTGAGGGCTTACAATGTTGTGGCAAAACCAACACCTTGTTCCGCCATTTCTGCAGAGCATATAGGGCAGGCCCCTACTTTCAAACATCCAATTTACAAACATCTCCTACTTGCAAACGGAAGGAGACAACAGCAAGTGAGATGAAAAAAGATGGACGACAAAACAAATTATACAGGGGTGATAACCCTTCCCTATGTTTTCCAAAAAGCTTAAAAATATTTTTTTTGACTGGAGCTACACTTTAAAAATGTACCAGTTGAAAATTACAAACAGATTCAACTTAACACAACAAACCTACACAGTCCCTGTCTTGTTTGCACCACCTGTATACTGCTGTTCTGAGTATATAGGGCCTGGGGGCCACACACATTTCCTTTTTTTAATATGGGTACGGGGTTCCCCTTAATATGCGTACAAGACCCAAATAGGCTGGTAATGGGCAGGGAGGGCTACCCATGCCATTTTTCTGAATGATTTTCAACCATATTGCAGGAACCAGATATAACATTAAAACCGCAAGCAGTTTTAAATGGTGTTATTTCCGTTTAATGTCATTTTGTGCAGGGACTGTTCTAAACACGGGAAACACGTGGCACTTCACAGGCATACTACAGTGCGGAAATTGCCTCCCTTGCAGAAATAGCAAAAAGACGGAAAAAAAGAAAAACACTTTTAAATCCACCTCTAATGGAAAAGAATATAAAATCAAAGAATTGATCACTTGTAATAGCTCCCACGTCACTTAAGTCATTGAGTGTCCTTGCCACAAGCAATATGTGGGAAGGACCACCAGGGAGTTAAGAGTCAGGATAAGGGAACATATTGCAAATATCAAAAAAGGCTTCCAGAAACACAGTGTTTCCAAACACTTTAGGGATTTCCACAACCGGGACCCTGGACAAATGATTTTCTACGGAATAGACAAAATAAGAGGCCACTGGAGAGGGGAAGACAAAACGATCAAAATATCCAGGAATGAAACGAAATGGATTTTCAATTTAGACACCCTCCAGCCAAGGGGAATGAACATAGACTTAGACCTCAATTGCTTCTTAACTAACTTTTAATAGTTAACTGCTTGCCTCAGCATTGGATAATGCTGGTCGAATATTCCGTGGTCAAAGTCGAATGTTATCCATACAAACACATGATGTTGCAGGATTCCGACAAGACCTAGCCACATACATAAGTAGCCAACTTGCTCCAACACAAGACAATTCATGAGTTTCATGGCCTAAATCTTTGGGTTCGGGTCGAATGTTATTCATTCAAAATACATTAGATGTGTCGGAATTACAACAAGACTTGACTACCAGACACTTTAGGTATATGTACGGCCCTTTATACACTTTCTATTTACATTCAATTCTCTGTAGGTTAGAACATATTCTTTAATTTTAATTTTTATAGTACGATCAAACAATAAATAGTCTTACCCCCAATTGGGAAGTAATAATAATCTAAAGGTCCCCCTGTTGGAACCAAACATACAGTCACAAGCATCACAATCACCTATAGGACAATTCTAAACAGACCTTCCCTGTACCTCCACATGTACATAAATCTTTTTAAGAATTTTAATTTTTCCCGAAAAAAACTTTACTCTTGAAAAAACTTTCCTCTGGAATAATCTCCTCTTCTATATTCTTCTAATTCATATATTAGCATACATAAAAAAAAAAAAAAACCTTTTTTAAATAATGTCATATAATTTTTATGAATTTCATGCGTTTTTCTTCAGCATTAATGTGTACCCCCTTTTTTATGTATGTATGAATTTTTTTATATATGTATGAATTTTTTTATATATGTATGAATTTTTTTATATATGTGTATGAATTTTTATATATGTATGAATTTTTATATATGTATGAATTTTTTATATATGTATGAATTTTATATATGTGAATTTTATATATGTATTTTTATACATATATTTATTTATTGTATTTTATTGTCATTTTTATTCCATATCTTTTGTTTTCTCTTCTGTCCGATTTTACCTGGGAGTTACTTATTCAATATTCCCCAGACAGAAGTAATTATATATATTCCTCCCTGAATATAAATTTTCGGTTAAATGGGAAAAAGCTAAGGAATGTCATCTTAATTGGGTATGGTTTATGGGTAGGCTGCAGTGCTCCAAGGCTAATTCTATCTGTCTTCCCTAAGGGCGCTATAGGGGAAGTAACTGTGTTCATTCCTAGCAGAGTAAGGGCATCCCACACCCAAAATGGCGCTGTCAGTTCAGCGCAGGCGTAGTGGAGCACTGCACCCTATTTAAGTAGTAAGGTGCACCAACATGGCCGCTCCAGAGGACGTCGTAGTGACGAAACGCGTAGGGCGTGGCCACGTTGTGTGCACTCGTTTGAGACGAACGGCTGAGTTTTTCCATAGGCATATGCTTTTAATATTAAATGTGAGTAGTTTTTAATACCAATAAACGAACGATTTGGTTAAGAATGTATTACACTATGGATATGTCTTTCCTCATATATAATTAACGTTGGATACCATACGGACGGAATAACGAAGCTTCACCCAGTGCACCAGCAGCAACCAGAGAGCGACACAGTGGCTTACATTGTGAAGGTCCATCCAGCCCCACAGGGGCATTAACTCTGGTGAGAGCATTCACATACTATAGCACTGAGTGGCGCACCGGGGATGAAGTTCTCTAATTGAAAACCCGCACTATTTGCACGAGTGAATCAAATATTCCCTATTGACTTTATGCATCAATTACAACAATAATCTGAAGAGGCAGTATTATTAAGCCAAATATTAACTTTGGACTTACATTGGACATAGATGCGTCTTCATGCGATTATTGGTTGAAAATATTTCAGACCCCTGGTTGGTTTGATCCTTAGTTGTTGTTTTTTGCACATAGTTTGCGTCTTCATGCGATTTTTTGGTTGAATTATTTCTGTTGTTCTGATCCTTAGTTGCTTTTTTGCACATTTTTTGCACATGTTTGCACAGTCTGTTTTGAACTAGCACATTGTTGAATATTAACAATATTTCTACCATTTTGCATACCTAAATGAATGTTTACATGTTTTTAGTACCCACCCATAGTAGGTTGATACGTATAAGATAATTCAATACCTACTTTGGTTTTAATTATGATGGAACACAAATGTTGACTCCACATTGATCACACACAATTTTTTTAGGATAAAATTATTTTAGGAAATCTATGCACGTTACCACCAACAGTTTTTTCTTTCTATATAAAAAATAAACACCAGGTTTTGATGATAGGTTAACTCATCACATCACTGATAGGGTTTAGCGCCATAACCTTTTTATTTTATACTACAGACACCCCCCAGGCACCATATTTAAAGGAATATTTCATTTTTTTTTTTCACTTTAATCGTCATTAAAATCAGTGTTCCCGCCAAAACGGCCGCTTTTAAAACTTTTTATTGCATTGACCCATGTCCCCTGAGGCAGGAGTCAGGTCCCCAAACCCTTTTTAGGACAGTATCTTGCATATCAGCCGTTAAAATTAGCACTTTCCATTTCGAACGTTCGAGTCCCATAGACTTCAATGGGGTTCTAACGTTCGTTACGAACGCGGGGTCCGTTCGAAAGTTCTGGTGCGAACCGAACCGGGGGGTGTTCGGCTCATCCCTAATGTGTGTATAAGGCATGGATGCCATAATAAATACATTCTGTTAGGCCAAACTTAACAAGTACCACCTTAAAATAAACCCAATGATTCCTATCAAATGCCCTCTCTGTGTGCAAATAGAGAAGCAGGGAAGGTATTTGATGATGCTCCCTCCAAGAATATCGATACAGCTCCTCATAGCATCGGACGATTGCCGTCCAGCAACAAATCCCACTTGATCTGAGTGGATTAGTAAGGAAGTGTATTCAGCTAAATGATTGGCAATTTTTTTCTCAGAAAAAAACTTTATTCAATATTAGGTATAAACAATACAAATTCCAAGCATAAACACCAAGTACTTCACAGGTTGCAGTCACATAGGAGTTATAAAATAAATTTGCACGGTAATAAACATTTTCTAAGGCAGATAATACAGTAGTGCATAGTGGATTTGCCTTTAGTAAATAACACCCACAGTGATTTTTAAATTTCCCCAATCACGCCATTTTCATGATCCCACATATTTCTGCCATGGTGCTGAAATGAGCAATATTTTTGTCAGTAATGCACTACATACATTAACAACAAAAACAAGGCGTGTGTGTGTAGCAGACCCACAACATAATAAGATTATCTGAAGAAGAGACTGTCACCTCATCTCACACAGAAATTGGGTTTGCACTGTTGTAGAAAAAGACACAAAAAAACTACAAAAAAACCCAGGAGACACCTAAAAGAAAGCCAAGCAGTAAACGAAAACAAAGATTATTGGAGGTTGAAAGAGAAATGTATTAAAAAATACCTCTCAGACATTGTCTGGCATATCAATGGCCCCTCTACCCACAAAGTACTCCACATATCTTGTTCTGACCTTGCAGGCGCTTTGGGGGGGGGCAAGCCAGGATGGCCAGCTTCAAGGGCCATCAGGTTGGCATTTTCAGGCAAGTCTGTATCAGGCCCAACTGAGGCCACATATTTTGCTGAGTGTTTCTTCAAAAAATTGTGCAGAATGCAGCACAAAAGCACAATATGTTTGAGTTTATATTCCGCCATGTGGATTGGAGTCAAAAATTGGCGGAACTGACTGGCCATTATCCCGAAAGTGTTCTCCACTACTCTACTGGCACTAGGCAGCCAGAAATTAAAGATCCTCTGGTCCGGGGTGAGGGTCCTTATCGGGAATAGTCACATTGCACCTCAACATTGCAAGCAGATTATACACAAACATTTATGGCCAAGATCAGTATAACATTTTTGGAAATGAATATGTAAAGCCAAAAGTATATGGTCCCCTTATCAGATTCCTCACCCCCCCATCTGATGGCCCATTGCAAAAAATTAGGGGGGGGGGGGGTGTTTTGGACAGGTAACCCTCTCCACTTTATTGAGAGCTGAATGCATAAATAATGTGTGATACTTTGGCCAGCCCCTCCTTACTTATACTATTGGCAGCCCACTGGACAGGTAAGAAGTGTCATAATACAAAAAAAGGAACAAATGGAAGCACATTTTTACATTCTGCTATTACCTATCAAGATAATAATAGGAGAAAAAAAACTTTAAACAGTAGCATTTGAAAGTATTGAGGCTCTTGCACTACATGCTTTGGAGAATTCATCCATAAATCTGACCACAAAAGAGGTAGTTATAGTGTGTATTGGGTTTGGCAAAGTCAGCAATTAGAGGATTGCTATCAGCTGACCTAGCAGTTGGGGGAAGGGGGTTCCTAATGAGTTTGGACCACCAAAATAAATCCTATGGCACGCTGCATGAATTTAAGCACACACATAACATTTGTACACATTTTAGGGGGTGTTTAGGGGAAAGCAATACTATCGAACTGACAAAATACATTGCTAAGTGACTAGGCTATAGGTTTATGGGCCCAAAAGAGCATGCTGGGGAAGTTAGTGAAGGCAAATATGAATGAAGGACAAAAAAGGAACTTTAAAAGCTTCCAGCATGCATGAGGACAAAGGGGCACAGCATATCAATTACAGCATATTGCAATCATGGTAATTAGGAATGAGGAAAGAAATGCAATACATTAGCAAACATTAAATACATAGAATGTGATGTTAAAGGAGAAAACTTACCTTAATATAGTCCTTCTGCAGGACCTGTATGATGGCAGAACAGGTCTCTGGAATAATGATTCCCAGAGCCTGGGGGGAGATGCCTGTGGAGAACTTGAGGTCCTGAAGACTTCTCCCTGTTTAAAAGTACCGTAATGTGGCGATAAGCCTCTGCTCCGGAGTGATGGCTTGCCGAATGCAGGTATCCTGCCTGCTGAAATAAAGGGACAGCAAAGCCAGCAGGCGGTGAAGAACGGGGTCCGTCATCCGGAGATAACTCCTGAAATCATCAGGATTATTCTTCCGATCTCCTGAAGCAAAGGCATTTGCGAGAATTGGTTACACTGGAGCAACCAATTCTTGCTCCATGAACTCCTCCTTGCCCTGTTCATGGACTGGGCTTGTGTCAAAGCTAAAAGTCCAACACCAAGCCCCTGCACAGCACAAACTCTACGATGAGTATGTTCACGAAGCATGGCTTCAAAATGGTCGGCTGGTCAGAACGGACAACAGAAAGCACCGATAAACAGCAAGGCCTGAAAGAATGAACTGAAAACCAGAAACGAGCGGACAATAAGCACTGAATATCAAAGCGTACTATACCAAGATATAGTCCGCAATGACCAACAAATGCAAACTGACTACACGCACTGATAAGCAGATACGCACTGACAAGCATAAACTGAAGAGCAGTAACGATCTGAAGCACAAATCTGAAAAGCGCGAATCGTCTCTAACCAAACTTCTACTAACACGCGATAAACGCGAGATCAGCAGAAGGAGCTTAACTTTCCTTTTCTAGTCCCGTCGTACCCGGTTTACGTCACCGCGTTCTTGTCGACCGGAAATTCCAACAACTTTGTCCGACTGTGTGTATGCAACACCACTTCCGGACTAAATCTGTTGGAAATTATCCGACGAATTTGGTGATCAGACTGTCCGACCGCGTGTAGGGCTAAGGCTTGGGTTTAACTTTTTGCCCCACTCAGAAAATAGATCAATTTTAGACCATTAAGGATCTAAATTTGTTCGCCCGCAAGCTGACCTATAAGTACCTATTTGATCAGGAGAGAAAAAGAAAAGATAAGGATAAATAGCTCAGGGACCAATGGAAAACCTTCTCAGTGGGGGATTTATGAGCACTAAGAGATCTGACGGACCTCTTGGAAGAGAATGAAAGATTTGAGCAGCAATTACAGAATTTACAAGTTATGGACCAGGATGTTGTTCCCAATGTCCCTATTGATAATATTTCTCATATTGCTATGAAAAAGAAATCAGAAAATGTCCCCCATTCAAACTAATCCAAATATCTTGGCTTTTGTTACACAAGTCACAAAATAAACTGAAAAGTTACAAATATACCCTGACAATGTGGACAATTTGTTCCCTATTCAGAAACAGGCTTTACAGAAACTATGTGCACAAGAGGGAATTGTTATTAAACCCTCGGATAATGGGGTAAATATTGTCCTTATGGATAGGGTTCAATATGTAGCCATGTGTAATAGGATCTTGGATAATGAGGATTGGTAAAAAAAAATCTCTGAAGAACATGCTGGCAAATGTACTTCTTTTGGACTCTTTTCATCAAATATCACTAAAGATCTATCTGAGGTTCTCGTCAAACACCCTGTTATGCCCACTTTTTATTCTCTTCCTAAGATGCATAAAGATCTGGTGTGTCCTCCTGGAAGGCCAATTATATCTGGGAATGGTGCATATATTGAACGGGCTAGTCAATTAGTTGACCAATATCTCCACTCCCATGTTGTCTCACTTCCTTCCTATGTTCAGGAAACACCAGATCTTTTGCAACGTCTGGAGTATATGCAAGTACCCATGAATACTATTCTGGTAGATATTGATATTGAGGCTGTATAGCAGCATTCCACAATCCTCGGGTCTGTCTGTCATACAAGACTTTCTAAGTGAGAGGACTTAGGAATTTCTGTTTTAGAGCATATTTTGATAGACAATGTCTTTAATTCCCACTACCTCCAGGTGCAGGGGGTTGTGATGGGGACCTCTTGTGGCCCATCGTATGCTAACCTGTACCTGGGAGGGTGGGAATGTATGCTCTTCTCTGACGATAGGTATGGCAAGTATTGGGTTTTTATCATAATGTGGAATAGGTATATCGATGATGTCCTGATGCTTTGGACTGGTTCCAATATTGACCTTGTTGATTTCATGCATGATTTAGGCCAGAATGCATTTCATTTAAAATTTACTATGCATCAAAGTAAGAAATCCCTTCCCTTTCTGGATGTTACAGTAGAGTTTGAAGGAGATGGGAATATTAACACCACCCTGTACCGAAAGGAGACAGTGGGGAACACTCTCTTGCATGCTAGCAGTTTTCATCCTACTCCTCTCATCAACAGTATCCCTTATGAACAATATCCCAGGTTGTGCAGAATCTGCTTCAATGATATTCTATTTAAGCAGGAAGCAGATGCACTATGGATGAGATTGTCCGTTAGGGGATACTCAAAGGCAGCGCTTAAAAAAGCTTATAAAAGAGCATTCAGGGCAGACTATGTAAGAGACCTCAATAAAAGGAGGAGGATACCACTAGGGTTATTATCACTTATAAATGTCAATACTCATGTGTAAAAGGAAACACTCAATAAACATTGGTATGTTCTCACTAATGAGCCTATCCTTTGCAAATATACAGGTGTTAAACCTACAGTACCTGACCGCGATATTGTGTGTAACTGCGGCTCGGCATCGGCGATATTGACCCTCAGTGACCCCCGTCGCAAGAGCCAGCGCCGAGCTCTGTTGCTCCTCCTGCTCGCTGCCCCAATACATTCCTATGGATACGCTGCATCTCGTGGGGACAGCAAGCACAGCCTCACAGCGCCGATTTACAGTGTGATACGATCATGCTGGAAACACAATCTCGTGGTGAGGTACTGTAATATCACTTTTAACAGGGCAAGATCACTCAGGGACAGATTGACACAGATTAATTTTTTAATGCAGCTAGGAACCTGGCAATGTGGTTCATGCACTTTTTGCCCATGGGTATACAAAAACCATGCAATTTATCTGCTAAATGGCAGGCTACATTTTACTGTACAGCATGTCAACTGCCAGGCGGAGGGCGTGGTGTACATTATGTTTTGTGAATGCGGTAGTTTCTGCGTGGGCAAAACTAAACAGGCTTTTTGGCGTCTAATTAAATATCATATATATTATATTAACAGTAATCAACTGCTAACACCTATAGGACCTCATGTAAATCAGATGCATGCTGGTGACAACGGCGTAGTTAAATTTACAGCATTAGAACACTTTCCAATGAACTCTCGAAGTGGTGACCATGATAAAAAGATCATACATTGGGAAATGAGATGGATCCACACCCTAGCTGCTACTACTGCCCATGGCCTTAATGGCACTATAAGCTATAAACCATTTTTGTAAAAATGGTTATATCTTTAGTTATATATTTATCTTCTTTGAAATAGACTATACTGGTTATATGCGCGGATGCCTAGGAGGACGGTAATGCCGACTTAGAGCTCCGCTCCTGTCACAAATGCGCCGGAGGACTACAGGTCACAGAAGTCCCTAATTCTACACAAAACAAGAGAAAAACCTAATACTAAGACTCAGCCACATATAAGTATGGTTTTAAAGGGTACAAAAGCTAAATTTAAAAGCGGAATAAGCAAAGAGAAATTACCTCAGCCATCTTCCAAGATGGCGGCAGCAGTCTCCTCACAGCCTCATTCTTCACAGCAGGCTAAACCTCCTAAATCCAATATAAACACCACAGAAAATACTGAGGACTCTGACTCTGATTGTGGTGCTTCGGTATTAGAATCAGAGTTTCAATCTGTCATATTTAAAAAATGTGAGCATATTTTACAGAAGACTTTGAAACAGACATCAGACCATATTACTGACAAACTGACAAGAGAAATTAGAGAGCTGGGTCTGAGAGCAGCTGAATTAGAGATACGAGTAGATGATATTGAAAGTCAAACTCAGCACTACATTTCTGAATTTAATAGTCTCAAAGAAGATAATGTCATATTTCAGTCACGTTTAGAGGACCAGGAGAATAGGGACAGAAGGGCCTTGAGGATCAGGGGAATTCCAGAGACTGTCATGGATGTGAATGCCACTATGATTGCTTTATTTCAGGAATTGCACCCTAGTATCCCTGTGGAGAGATTAGAAATGGACAGAGTGCATAGAGCGTTAGCGCCACGTAAACCTAACGGCCCTCCCAGGGACATAATTGCCAAGCTGCACTATTTTCGTACAAAAGAACAATTGTTGGCAGAAGCGAGAGAAAAGGGTTCCCTAATGTTCCAAGGACAAGTATACCAACTCTTCTCAGATTTATCTCCTATTACAGTGGCTAAAAGGGGAGCTATATTGCCCCAGACCCAGTTATTGCACTTTTAAATCTCAAACCAGATTCACTCACATGGACACAATTCAAACTACTTGTTTATATTAATACGGCAGCTAAACAAACCATAGCTAAGGCATGGAAAGCAAAAATTGAATTGTGGTGGAAGCCAAACACAGACTGAACAAAGCTCTCATTTTCGATAAAATGACAGCTATTGAAAACAATAATATTAGAAAAATTTCACATGATTTGGCAAACATGGGTTAAACATTTCCTTCTGATTTTGACCAGTCACTGCTGTTCCCACAATAAAATCCTTGTGTATCGCTGTTGTGCTATTGATTCATGTCATGTACCAGGTCCCTACCTCAAGAGTTTTCATCTCATCCCTTTTCTTCTCTCTTTTCCTCCTTTTCTATCCCTCTTCTTCTTTTTTTTGTATTTATGTTTTTCTTTCAAAAGTTGGTTTATTTCTCATCAACATAGAGAATCGATCTCTCTTTTAGAGGATCTATTCTTCAAAACGTTCTTTAAATACTGGTTGTGCTGAGCTAAGGTTAACCAGGAAAAGAGTTTTACTTTTTAATTATACCTGCCCCCACCTGTTCACAGCTTGAACCCATTTGGGGTGGACAGGTGGTCTGGAGGCGTATTTCATTAATTCTCTTATATAGTTCGTTCCTAATTTAGTTCAGTACTTATAATATTATAGTATACAATCTCTGTGTTACTTATACTTTCACTTAACATACCTAATCTATGTGATCAATACCTGATTATAACTATATTGTTCATTTACGATACTCATGATATGATGCTCGTTATGATCTGTAAACTTCCCTTTTTTTTTCTTGAAATTCAATAAAAAGATTTAACAAGAAATAGACTATACGGCCTGTATTGCTGTACAAAGTAGTATGCTCTAAAACTGTTCTGCTTTGTGAGCAATGGTAATTCCTTGATTCAGCCATGATGGTTAAGTTGTGTTTTTTTTTCTTTGTCTTTGTCCTTGTTTTTCTTTTTCTTTTTTCTTTTCTTTTATTATTTTTTATTTATTATTTTGTGACCATGTCTAAGTTGGTATTAGACATGTGCAGAGTAAAATATTTCGTTTCGGAATTTCGTTTTTGTCCGAAAAATTAATTAATTTAGTTACTCCCGAAATTCGTTTTTATTTATTTAGTTTTTCGTTCAAAAATTGCATTAGTCCAAAAATCCACATGAATTACGGTCGAATCTGTCTTTGAAGGCTTATGGTGTCTGTCGAATGTATAAAGAAGATTCGACGGAGCTAGTATATAGCATACTTCGTGTGAACTTTAGAACCCTATTAAAATCTATGGGACTCCAACGTTCAAAATCTAAAGTGCTAATTTTAAAGGCTAATATGCAAGTTACTGTCCTAAAAAGTGTTTGGGGACCCGGGTCCTGCCCCAGGGGACATGTATGAATGCAAAAAAAAGTTTTAAAAATTGCAGTTTTTTCGGGAGCAGTGATTTTAATAATGATTAAAGTGAAACAATAAAAGTGTATTATTCCTTTAAATTTCATAGGGGGGGGTGGGGGTGTCTATAGTATGCCTGTGAAGGGGCGCATGTTTCTGGTGCTTAGAACTGTCCCTGCACAAAGTGTCATTTATGCAGGAAAAAAAGTCACTCGCAGCTATTATGAATTGTCGGCTCCGTAATACAGAGAACACTCATTGAAAGTCATTGATAAAATAAATAAATAACTAAATTTAAAAAAAAGCGTGGGGGTCCCCCAAATTCAATTACCAGGCCCTTCAGGTCTGGTATGGATATTAAGGGGAACCCTGCGTAAAATTTTTTAAAAAATTGGACGTGGGGGTCCCCCTAAAAATCCATATCAGACCCTTTATCCGAGCATGCAACCTGGCAGGCTGCAGGAAAAGAGGGGGGGACGAGAGAGCGGCCCCCTCCCTCCTGAACCGTACCAGGCCACATGCCCTCAACATTGGGAGGATGCTTTGGGGGTCTGTGACCCCTCAAAGCACCTTGTCCCCATGTTGATGCGGAGAAGGGCCTCATCCCCACAACCCTGGCCGGTGGTTGTGGGGGTCTGCAGGCGGGGGGCATATCAGAATCTGGAAGCCCCCTTTAACAAGGGGACCCCCAGATCCTGGCCTCCTGTATGAAATGGTAAGGGGGTACAAAAGTACCCCTACCATTTCACAAAGAAAGTGTAAAAAATAGTTAAATAAGACAAACACACTTTTGAAAAATCTCTTTATTAAAAATAACACTCTTGCTATCCAGCGACGGACGATCATCTCTCCGGGGTCCAGCGATGGCTGATCTGAATCAGTGCAGCGAATCCATCCATCTTCTGTCTCCACAGAGGAGACACTGCGGGGATTCCGGCGGCCTGATGTTTGTTATTTGCGGAGGGCGGGGCCACCCGTCACCTGACCCCGCCCCCCTCTGACGCAAGGGGAAACCCGGGCTTCCCCGTGACGTATGGGTGACCCCGCCCCCCTCTGATGTAACGGAAACCTGCCTGTGTTACATTAGAGGGGTGCGGGGTCACCCATACGTCACGGGGTGACGGGTGGCCCCACCCTCCGCATATAACAAACGTCAGGCCGCCGGAATCCCCGCAGTGTCTCCTCTGTGGAGACATAAGATGGATGGATTCGCTGCGCTGATTCAGATCAGCCATTGCCGCTGGACCCCGGAGAGATGATCGTCCATCGCTGGATAGCAATCCATTATTTAACTATTTTTTACACTTTCTTTGTGAAATGGTAGGGGTACTTTTGTACCCCATTTCAAACAGGGAGAGCGGGATCTGGGGATCCCCTTGTTAAAGGGGGCTTCCAGATTCTGATAAGCCCCCCGTCCGCAGACCCCCACAACCACTGGCCAGGGTTTTGGGGATGAGGCCCTTCTCCACACCAACATGGGGACAAGGTGCTTTGAGGGGTCACAGATCCCCAAAGCATCCTCCCAATGTTGAGGGCATGTGGCCTGGTATGGTTCAGGAGGGAGGGGCCTCTTTTCCTGCAGCCTGGCAGGCTGCGTGCTCGGATAAAGGGTCTGGTATGGATATTTAGGGGGAACCTCACGTCAAATTAAAAAAAAATGTTTTTTTTTTTTCAAAATAGTTTTTATTGAGTTTAGCGAACATACAACAATGTAAATACGCAGTAGGTACAAACGGTACTACAGGAACAGTAGTTATGATAGGTACAAAAGGTACAATATAATGTTCATTTTAGTACATAACAGTCTATAATATCAGCTTATAAACAGCAATGATGGAAGGGCAAGAGATATAGGGGGGAGGGGAGTGGGAGGGGGGAGAGGAGAGGGAGCTTAAGGAAAGGAAGGGGGAAGAGAAGAGGAGGGGGGATAGGAGGGGAAGAAGCAAAAGAGGACGGAGAGTCATGGGGTTGTCTAGATTCAAAGAGTTAATCAAACATTGTGGTATTGGTCATACCATACCGACCAGGGATGCCAGAGAGTTTTAATGCGGTGATGGTTGTGTTTCCCTCTAGAGAGAACAATTTCATATGTATAGTGCGTTTGGACTACCATGATAATTTCATCCAGTGATGGGGCTGCAGTTGTCTTCCATTTTCTTGCTATTAAGAGTTTTGTGGCTAAGAGAATGTGTGTGGTGATTAAACGTAGGTCTGATGGAATGTCGTTAATGTTAATATTGAGGATTGCCAGAGAAGGAGTTAGTGGAATGTGTAGGCGCAGAACTTCATGTAGTAGTGTTTCTACTTTGGACCAGACTAGTTTTATACGCGGGCATGACCAGAAAATATGTTGGAGTGTCCCAGGCAAGTTACATTCTCTCCAGCAAGTATGCGGTGTTTGTTTGTTAAATTTGGCCATTCTATATGGTGTCAAGTACTATCTCATTGTAATTTTTTGGGCGAGCTCCCAAAGTGCGGAGCAAGCAGTGTATGTGTAAGTGGACTTAATTGCTTGTTGCCACTGACAATCTGAGAATTGTGTTTCAAGGTCTGCCTCCCAGTCTGTAAGGGGTTTGGACATGTGTTTTCCCTGCAAGGTGGAGTATACTATTGAGATCCCCTTAGAGATATGATCGTTAAGAAAGAGGAACTTCCAAATGTTTAGTGGTAGAGATCTTTCTAAAGAAGGGTGAGCAGCGAGGCAATGTCTTATCCTGTAGTATGTTAGATAGTCCGTCATATGGGTGGCCGACTGTTGTTGCTTGAGTGTATGCGAATTGGATTTAATTAGAGAGCGAAGTTCCGATGTGTAAGTTGCCATGGCCGATATCCAGACAGGAATGTGGAGGTCGGGAGTAAGTAGTTGTAGTGTTTCAAGGGGGATTGGAATGAGTCGTAGGGGAAGATTTGTCCAGTTAGTGTAGTGTAGTGTTCTCCAAGTTTTGACTGTGGCTTGTATGGTAGGTGAGTATAGAGATAATTGTGGAGTCTTAGTGGAGGTGCTAAACAGCCAGGTGGATAGATTAGTACCAGGTGTCATTGTGTTCTCTATAGCTCCCCACAGGGTGTTGGTGTGTGTGTTAAACCATTCTTTCGTTTGGGATATGATGGTAGCAATATAGTAATCCTTAATATCTATGTGTCCCATGCCACCTACTGATCTGTGTTTGATGAGCTTTGTGTGATTGCATCGTGGTTTCTTGCCTTGCCAGAGGAAGCGTGTTAATGCAGATTGTAGTGAATTAAGATAAGTAAGCGGTACTGGTATAGGCAGTGTACGAAAGACATATAACAGTTTAGGTAACGCCATCATCTTGAAAGCAGCTAGACGACCTGCCCAAGAAAATTCATGTTTTGATATCTTTTCCATGTCTTGAAGTAGCGTTTGTTTGATGTCAGGATAGTTACGGGAAAAGAGTAATTTCGTAAATCTAGTAATATGTATACCCAGATAGGGTAAACCAGTGTCAGTCCAAGAGTAAGGGAACAAATTTCTAAGAAGGTTACCAGTGGTCGCATCCAAACCCATGTCTAGAATAACAGATTTATGTTCATTCACTTTATAATATGATAAATCACTAAATCTTTTCAATAATGATTGTACCGAAGCCAGGGAAGAAAGGGGGTCTGTGATCATCAATATGACGTCATCAGCAAATAAATTAATTTTGTGTTCTATTTGGCCAATGGTGAATCCTTTTATGTTGCAATGTGTTCTAATGTGTTCGGCCAGGGGTTCCATTATTAAGTTAAAAACTAGTGGCGATAAGGGGCACCCCTGGCGTGTGCCATTAGTGATCTGAAAGGGTCTAGATAACATTTCAGAGGTATATACTTGGGCAGAAGGTGACGAGTATAGAGCTAAAATTGCAGAGAGTATCGTATCTTGGAATCCAAACTTAAGTAGGGTTGCTTTCATATATTCCCAATGTACTCTATCGAACGCCTTCTCTGCGTCTAAAGACAGAAGCAGAGAAGGCGTTCTAGTGAGCTCAGCATGGTGTACCACATTAATTATTCTACGGGTAGCATCAAAGGCTTGTCTCCCCTTAGTAAATCCGGATTGGTCTCTATGTATTAAATGGGGCATTAAGTCTATCAGTCTGTTTGCTATAAGTTTGGCGTAGATCTTGGTGTCTACATTTAGAAGAGAGATTGGCCTAAAATTCTGTGGATGTGACGGGTCCTTCCCTGGCTTCGGCAATGTAATAATTAGAGCAGATAGCATTTCTGGAGGTAGAGAGGAGGAGGAGGCAGCGTCGTTGCATACTCTGGAAAAGTAGGGACTGAGGAGCGAGCTAAATTTTTTATAGTATTCACCAGTGAGACCATCTGGGCCTGGAGATTTGTTGGATGGCAGGGCAGAAATGGTGTTAATAATTTCCTGTGGTGTGAATGGAGCATTCAGTGACTGAAGTTGATCACTTGAGAGTCTGGGAAGTTTTATTTCTTGGAGAAAGGAGTCTATGTCCTGAGGAGAGGGTTGTGTGGTATTGGGGTCTGATTTTAAATTATAGAGGGATTCATAGTAGTGGCTGAATGCGTCTGCGATAGCAGAGGGATCTATTACTTTTTTGTTCGTGGTGGGGTGAAATAGAAAAGGAATTTTAGTCTTGGAGTAATGACCTTTAATTCTGGTAGCCATGGCTCGACCAGCTTTGTTACTAGTAGAATAATGTACAGCTCTAAAGTAAGTATGTGCTTTTTGGTAATTGTCAAGTAGGTGAGCTCGTAATTCTTGTCTAAGATGATCTAGTTTAAGTTTAGTGGAGGGGTTAGGATTGGATTGATTTTGGTTTTCCAGGGTTTTGATGTCTGAAGTAAGCGTGTCTAAGCGCTGTGATCTCCTCCTCCTCTCTTTGGCTCCCAATTGTATAAGTACTCCTCTTATGTACGCTTTATGAGCGTTCCAAAGTGTGAAATTATCATTAACAGATTCTTCATTGAGGGAGAAGTACTCCTCCAGTGCTTGTTTGAGGTGGTCTGAATATTGTGGGGAGTTAAGAAGTGAGGCATTAGCTCTCCAGATCCGAGTTTTGGATGTGGTCGGAGAGTCCCCCACAGTTATCATAACCGGTGCATGGTCGGACCATGTAATGGTAGAAATCTCTGAAGCAGATATACGGGGTAAAGTCCATTTGTCCACCAAAAAGTAGTCTATGCGTGTGTAAGAATTATGGCGTGGAGAAAAGTAGGAATAGTCTCTTTCCGTAGTGTGATGACATCTCCAAACGTCATAGAGATCATTATTCCTTATGAAGGGTCCCATTTGGGAGGCAGGTCTAGTAGTGTGAGAGGAGGTATCGATGGTGATGTCCGGGACTATGTTGAAGTCCCCACAAATTATGAGTTGGCCACGTTTAAAATTATTTATTTTCTTCAGAAGCTTGGAGAGAAAGTTAATTTGCTTTTTGTTGGGAGCATATAGAGCCAAAATAGTATATCTGAAGTTGTTTAAAGAGCAATATATTGCAAGATATCTGCCATTGGGGTCAACTAGGCCATCGTGTAGTGAAAAGGAGAGTGTATTTTTAATTGCTATTAGAACTCCGTTTCTTTTTTCAGGCCCCGAGGCTCGAAAAATATTGGGGAAGTGTCTAATGGTACATGGGGGTTCTGCATTGATTTTAAAGTGTGTCTCTTGAACGCAGAGGACATCACAGTGAGAAGATATTGCAGTTTTCCACAGAGACGACCTCTTGGCTGGGTGATTAAGACCCTTAACATTGAGAGATAAGAATTTAGGCATTCTGTGCAATGGTGAAGGAGGGTCGTGAGAGGTGTAGTAGTACTCACAGTTGACGGCTTATCAGGTATTGTCGGTGTAGAAGTTGCGAAGACGGTGGATCCACTAGTCGGTTGATGGAGCAGGTGCGGAAGTCAGTAGAGGTCTGAGGGTTGTGCTCTCCAAGGAAAGAACGGGTGGGGGAAAAAGCGGACAGTTAATATACACAAGCTGAAACAACAATAAAAGGGAGATAAAAACAATGGAAGGGAGGTGCGATGGTGAGGGGAAGAAAGGTAGCGCTCGGTAGTAAGGTGGTAGGACTACCTAGCAATCTGTGGGGGTAGTGTTCGTGAACAATCTGCAACGAGCAGGCACTGGAACGGAGGTTACAGTGGATTTCTGAACAGTGATACCACTAATCTCATGTGCATTGGCTGGAGTGGATCCTAGGATCAGAAGAGCCATGGAGTTGGGTTGCAGTATGTTGCTGCTGTATTGGCATTATTGGTTCAGGGACAATGCCCCATTCACGGAGAAGCTGTATATCTTCTTCAACTGTATGGCTGCTGTATTTCTTTCCATTTCTGTTGATCAGGAGTTTGGTGGGGTAACCCCATTGATATGGAATCTTGTGGTTATTTAGTGGCTTAGTAATGGTGTGTAGTTGACGCCGTTGCTGACGCGTGTACTGGGATATATCTGCAAAGAATTGCAGGTTTTGGTATGGTGGAGGAAGATGTTCCATTCTCCTGGTTTTGGCTAGAAGCATATCTTTGGTGTGGAAGAAATGTATTCTCATGAGGGTATCTCGTGGGACCTCCACAGATAAGTGATGTGGTTTCGGAAGTCGGTGAATACGATCGATGACCGTTTCAATTGGGGGTAGCTCAGGCAGAATTGAGGAAATCATTTTTCTAGCATAGGATTGTAGATCTGAGGGTAAGATTGTTTCGGGTATCCCCCTGATTTTTATATTGTTGCGCCTCGAGCGGTCTTCGAGGTCCGCCATTTTGGCGTGAACCCATTGTTGTTCTTCTCTGGTGTGGTCGTGAGCATCGACTAAATCATTAACTGTGACAGCCATTGTGCTCATCTGCTGTTCAAGAACATTTACTTTGCTGCTCACAGTGACCATTTCAGATTTGAATGCTGTGACTAGAGAGGTGATATCAGAATGTAAGGAGCTGTGTAGAGAGATCAGCATGTCTTTTAACATGGTGTCTATCACAGGCTGATTAGCAGTGGGGAAGGCCGCAATAGGGGAGGATGCTGGTGTCTGTGTGAGGAGACTGTCCAGAGTAGGCCTTACCTCCAGAGCTGGAGTAGTAGTAGTTTCTAGTCTCATTCGTGACTTAGCTGGGCTGTTGGATGCTGACTGGGGTCCCTGGGATGATGTGGAGTTCACATCTTCGTCTTGTGCCTGCGTGTTCAGGACGTCCGCATCAGGCAGATCAGTATAGGCCCGTTCGTTGTGCTGTGAGGTATCGCGGGCGCCATTTTGAGAGCTCCCGGAGGAGAAGAAATACGTCAATTTCTTCGGATGTCGGTACTCTTTTCGTTTCCGTGATGTTCCGTTCTGGTTCCCGAACGTGTGGGGATCCTGTTGGTTCATTTTTTAGCGGTCGGATTAGCAGTATACGGCCGTTATCATCCGTTCAGTGCAGGAGCTGAGGATTCAGGCTTCCATTCAGCTCGGCAGTTGGCCACGCCCCCCCAAATTTTTTAAAAAAAATTGACGCAGGGTTCCCCTTAATATCCATACCAGGCCTGAAGGGCCTGGTAATTGAATTTGGGGGACCCCCACCCTTTTTTATTTATTTATTTTTTATCAATGACTTTCAATGAGTGTTGTATTACTGAGCCGACAATTCATAATAGCTGCAAGTGATTTTAAAGGACTTTTTTTCCTGCATAAATGACACTTTGTGCAGGGCAGTTCTAAGCACCAGAAACATGTGCTCCTTCACAGGCATATTATAGACACCCCCCACCCCCCTACGAAATTTAAAGGAATATTACACTTTTATTGTTTCACTTTAATCATTATTAAAATCACTGCTCCCGAAAAAACGTCCGTTTTTAAAACTTTTTTTTGCATTGATACATGTCCCCTGGGGCAGGACCCGGGTCTCCAACACTTTTTAGGACAGTAACTTGCAGAATCTTTTCTCTCTGTCAAATCCTTTTTCTATGTTGAATATTTTCTCTATATAATCTTGGACTAATAGAGATAAGGTTAGGCACATTCGACCACAGGTTCTATAGACACAGATTGTTATTGTCAGAGTCACGTTGAATCTCCTATTCTATATCGAACTGTTGTAACAACGAAAACGAAAATAAAGCATTTATTTACGTCGGATCTTTCGTTTTTCGGATTCTGTGCTTTCGTTATCGTTTGTCAAAACGAAAATAGCTGAAATTCGGACGAAAATGCATTCGGACGAAAACGAATGCACATGTCTAGTTGGTATCTAGATCGCCTGGTTTGTTATTCAGTGGATTTAATATTTTATATCTTATCCTCTTTCAAGACTAAATCCGAAGATGTTTTCTTGTCTTCCTTGCTGTCATTCTGGGCTGAAGCTACACATGGCTATGTGTTGGCTGAAGACCTAAAACTACTTAATGGAGTGTACCTTCTTTGTCTTTGCTATATACTGAGATCTGACTGAGGTTCTATTTGTTATTTTTAATTTTTACTTTGGCTTTTTCTTGCCTTGTGTTGATTGGTAGGAGTAGTGTGTGGCGAGGGCGTTTGAAGATGGTGCTTCCCACTTTCACGTTAGCATATCTCCATGGCTACATGCATGCATCGTATAGACGCGGACATATGGCAGGGCATATCAGCAATGATCACGCAGTATGTCACCACGTCGCTTGCCGCGCTTGATCTGCCATTATTGGTCTGTACCCATTTTCCCACTTTTTAGGGGTGGAGTCTTTGCAGAGGAACCCCAACTCTGTTTGCCTTTCAGCCTTGGTGGATATAATCACTCAGGACACGGATGTGCTCATGTGACTATGGTCACGTGACGATGTGATGCGTCATGTGGTGAGGTTTTTTTGGTGCCAGTGATCACGCCACCACACCCTCTCTTTAACCTACCCAATTATAAGAGGAGATGCACAGGGGTTTGGATTATACACGGAGAGGAAAGCTGTACACACTGGAGCAGTGTCCAAGGGTAAGCTGAACTTTTGACAGTCTATTTAAAGAATTACACTGTGAAGCTTCTTTCTGACCAGATACTTATTCCACTAATATACTTTTTCCTTTTATAGGGGTATATATTTTTCCTCGTTTATGCAGCATTATCTGCTTGGGCCTCAATGATAGGACTCCCCATTTGGGATAGTGTGATACTTATACACTCAGGTGGGTCTCTATATCCCTCTTCTCTCTTTTTCTTTGTCTGAATTTAGGCCTTTATATATTTACAATGCAAAGTACTTAGTTGGTGTCTATATTCCTTCTCCAGATATGCCATTGGTCTGCATAACTGAGGGAACTTTGTATTCATCCATTTAGTATCTTGGAACTCTGACATAAGCCTACAGAGTATAGTATACTGCACAAGGTTGAGAATCCACAGTATAGTGTCTGATATAAATTGATGACGTAGATAAGGCAAAGTTGTTACCAGAACCTTAGATAAACAGCCTTAAAAGGCCAAAAGATATACTGTTTATACTTATATAATATTATGTGTTTGAAAAATTGTGCAAACTGTAAGCTGTTAAAAATTATGCCAGGGTCTTATCCTGTACTGGGAAAAAAAAACTTCAATAAAAACCAATGAATATAATATATTGGTACTGTGTCTCTGGGCCATACTATGTAATATTAGTACCATCCATAAATTCTGCTTTACTATGCATATCCTGTCTAAAAGGCTAATGCCTAATTGTAGATACGGTTTATACTTTCAGATACTTTGTTGGAAATGTTTATAGTGAGAACCTTTGACAACTTACCTCTGTTTGTGACCTACACTCTAATATTTATACATCTCTAATCTATATGACTGTTATACATCAGATGAGTGTTATTCCAGTACAGCCTGTTCTTTAAAGTGGATTCTATCTCCACGCATAAGATCTAAGTCTTTTGAGACAATGTTTATATGAATACCTACCTATCCTAATTGAACCTACAGGTGCACTTTATCCCATAGTGTTCTATAATGAATATTTTTTTGTTCCATTTAGTGGTATCTACTATAGACCACATGATATGTGTGTGCTTTGTTGCTGCATACATATACATGAAACTGTAAACTTCGTCTTTTTAGATATCTGTCTTGTTTTGTGAGGTGTCCCCATACCCTGAGCCACAGGTTTACCAGGCAAGCATATATGTTGTCATGTTTATGTTTGTATATTTTATGTCTATATGTACTATATGTACTTCTCCTGGATAAATGTTGCAATAACTACTGTTATTAACTATGTTGTAATAACATTTTTACTCTTTTATTGATTTTCCCCTGATTATGTGCCCACAAAGTCCACCAATTTTTTGAGTTTCTCAATCCTTACATATAGACTGTAGGTAATTTATTAGTAAGGAAAAGGTCAAGCCCTGGGTAAGTTTGTTAAGAGTTTAGAGTAAAATATGGAATCTTTCTCTGAGTCATGTAAACATCACCACACATCATAAATATCCTCAGTTAAGATTGTAATGATGTGGCCTTAGGACATGAAGGCCACATCATTACCTCTAAAAATTACACTAAACCTGCTGTGGGTAATTCCTACTTGCAGTTTGATAGTTGTCACTATCCGAAGTGGATTAGGAATATCCCCAAGGGACAATTTTGTCGTCTTTGACAAAATTGCACTAAGGACTCAGACAAATTTTGGGAGAAAAAAGACCCTGAACCCTTGGTGGATGAGGCTTTCAAACAATATCTTCAAGGAAAACCTGTTAAAACAAATCAGCCACCCCAAAATTTCTCAAGTAGATTTATAACCACTTTTCATAATAAACATAAAGGTATGGAACAAATATTACGTAAACTTTGGGGGATCTTACAACAAGATCCACACCTAAGATCAGTGCTTCCGACCGAGGTAATTATCGCAGGGCTCCTAGTCTCAAAAATAAGATTGCACCCAGCAAATTTAAGTTACTTAAAAATCCTCCAGTCGTCCCCACATTAATACCCTTAGTAGGTATGTATCAATGCCAGAAGGCACTATGCAAGACCTGTAAGTTTGTCCATCATGGACAAAAATAATTTTCAACTAAGGGCAAAACTTATATGTTAAAGGAATTCTTTAATTGTTCCTCCGACTTTGTGGTATATGGAATTAGTTGCCCATGTGGCCTAATCTATGTAGGGAGGACTATTAGAGCCCTTAGACAGCATTTCAGGGAACACAGGAGACTTATCAAGGGAGGTACTGACCCACATAGTGTCCCGAGACATTTTGCTCAGTTTCATCAGGGGTCTACTGTGGGTCTAAAAGTTTGGATCATAGAACAGATCCCTATCCACCTCTCCTCAGCAGAAAGATTCAAGAAGCTTTGCACTTGCGAAACTTTTTGGATTTACACTCTGGATGTCCTCTCACCAGGAGGCATCAATGAGTTTATTGAGATCGCTACTATCCTTTAGTATTACATCCTTGTGCATTTAGACTGTCTATCAGCCCTCTGTGTGGAGATTCACCTTTATTTTATTCTCTGGACATATTGAGATTATTATCTCTCTGTAGCGCTTATATCTTTAGCATCAAATCGAAACACAGGAGCTCTGAACATTAATATCGTTCCACAAAAAAAAAAAAAAAAAAAATTTAAAACGTTCTTTTCCTCTCTATTTAAAAAAAGAACGTTTTAGAAAAAAGATTTAAGATTGTGCCCGAATTAAAAATGAAAATAAATGAGTAAATAGAATCCAAAAATACATTAATGTGTGTATCTGTGCACGTGTACATGTATGCATAATTCTTTATTTATTAATCACATTTTTTTTTCATGTTGCATGTGCAACCACATGAATACATGTAAGTTGCATGTACAAGTAGACGTGTATAGGTAGATCGCATATTAAACAATTTTTATCTTTCATACGTTAGTCTAGGTCTAGTTTATTATCTTTATTATTAGTATGAATGATTATTTAGTATTTATATTTCATTTTTATTTCGTTTTATTTTTTTAATTTTAATTTTACTATTTAAGTTTATTTTTTATTTACATTTATTTTATTTGGTATTCATTATAGTTTTTTTGTTATTATAATATAATATTTGTCTTGAGTAGTGTTACATGAGTTTAGCACTGGTTGTTATAGCCAACAGAAAGCAATACCTTGATGTTTTTTTCTCTTGTATTTACTGCTTATGTGATCTGTGTCTATGAGGACTGTGCTGTGTGTCATCCTACAGTGCTGTTGCCAGATGGACAGATCGGTTTTATGGTTCGTTCTTATCCCCCCTGTCTTTAGTCTTGTTTTGTAAAATAATATTTTAAGTCACTCCCCTTTCCATCGCTACTTAACGCCACTATCAATATCCATCACTAGCTTTGAAGAAGGAGTTCGGTTGCCTCCCCATGGTGACCCGTACGCTCAGGAAGCGGGTCACTGAATAGAGACGCTTTCCCCCCGCGTCCCGCTCGCAGCAGCGCCTCAAGTCTCATTTTCATTTGACAACACTGCGTCCACCGTGGCCGGCACCCTCACATTAAATGGTGGATACATATGGAAAAGCGGCCAGGCAGACTGTGAATCGGCGGAGGCGATGACCGATCGAATTGTTTGAATGGATCTTAATGCTCTGAATTTTCATTGAAAATGTGAGTTTTTTACTTAAAAGTCCAAAAATAAAATTGTACTTTTAAAAAATCTGCACCCAGAGGCGCCCCTTTCTTTGTATCCGTATGCTGTCCTACGCGTTACATCATTGTCACGTGACTTCAACGGGGATGGGCCACGGACATAGGAAGTGTGTATAAATAGGCTAGACTAAACGATCGGACATATTTTTGTAGACCGCCGTTACGGAGTACAGAATGACCGTTCTAGCAAACGTAATCTGAGTACAGTAAGTTTGTGTAGTTTAATATAGCCATATATCAAACAAATTTAAAAAAGCCAATTATAAAAAAATTGAATTTTTTTTTAAATAAAATATAAACAAATATTCGTCACTAAGACCAGGGTAAAAACATATAGAACGCGGCCATTTACTTGTAGACGGACCGCAGCCATTTTGGTTCATCGGAGGTATCGTATCCTTATCCTAAAATAGTTTATACTCTCGTGCCCTATATCAACAATTTGTATAAACACAAGCGCTTGTAACTGCTCTGTATATATGTGGGTGCTTTGGACACCGAAGGATCACCAACACTTTGAATTATTTGTCACCTGGTTACTGTGATCACTGTCTGTTCTGCTGAAGCATTTTGTTTGCACATTGCACTTTGGACTGTGACTGATCTATGGTTCACCTTCGTGGGTTTACTTTTGTTGTCATCATTTTATTTTATTTCATTTAATAATTTTTCCTCACTATATGCTTCATCGATTTTTATACTTTTTATGAATTGGGATTAGTAGTTTATTGAATTATTATTTATCACATTCTCATGTGTTTATGCCAATATTAGTATATATAGGCTTTATTGATATACTATAGATTTATTGATTCACGTTCATTTACTGAATATTGATTTACACACTGGCAATTGCCATATTTATCTAATAGTTATGGTTACATATATTGTCACCGGGATAGAGACGCACAAAACACAGACAGTAAAAAGAGCTGGACAAAACAACAGGCTGTTTTTTTCACCTCCTTTCCGAAATGGAGCAGCCAGCAAGTGAAGGAAAGGTAACAATCTGCAATAGTAATAGGGGATAAAAATGGACCGGATAATGAACTGGTATGTGTATAAAAATGTACTGTGGGAACATTGTACTGTGAGAAATTTTGATCTGAGTATGATGCAGTAACCTAGTAACTGTTGTATTAGCATTACCTTGCTTCAGTGCTGGTCATATCGCTGAACTTTGAATCCTATTGTTGAGTATCACAATAATATAATATCATATCATATCCTTAGGAAGACTTAAAGCTCCAGGTTCCATCAGAAAAAAAATAAAAGTCAGTAGCTACAAATACTGTAGCTGCTGACTTTTAATATTAGGACACGTACCTGTCCACAAATCCATGTGTGTCTTTACTGGAACTTATTTTTCAATCGACTCTCAGGTGCTGCTGCCACCATCTCAGCTAAGGGAAAATGGCAGTGCAGCCATGTGGCTTCACAGCCAGTTCCCTACAGTTACTGTCTGTCTTAAGTGTTTTGTGTGTACAGCTCCTCATCCAACAGAAGCTGGTCTCATGACTGGCTTCTGTCAAACGCGCATGCTGGAAAACCAGCATCCAATCCCCATTCAATCAGCGCTTGTAGTCAATGGCTGTTAATGCTGACTTGTGTGTTCTGGTGGGGGGGCTGTCCTGCTGTCAGAGCACAATAGCACAGCAAGGGAGTTAGCTGTATTAACATTACATAGTCAGTACAACAACCTCCTCAGTTTTTTTTTTTTTTTTTATTCAGCCCACTAGGTGGAATGAAAAAAAATTCCTGTGTGTACCAATTTAAGGTCCTCAATCTCAGTATTGCTGTTTCTGCCCTACAGTTCTGAAACTCAAGTCAAGTGATATCAATTCATTATATTTTTTTGTTTTTTTTGTTTAGATTCCATGAACTGTTAACACACACTGGCATTAAACTCTTCTTTTGTAAAGATTATTCAAGCTAATTGTCTTAAGAAGTAGCTAGTGTAGCTATCATTTCTTAGAAAAAAAAAAAGAAAACACAATATATTAAAACATTTTCCTTCAACTAAATTCCCAGAATATTTGCTTTTCTGTTCACAATAGTTCACTTAAGTGTACTGAAAATGTCAACTCAAACAATAAAAAAAATAAACATTAAAAATGCATTTGAGTGTTTCATGTGAACAATGATTATACACATTTCATGCTGTTATTGAATATTGTTTCAGAAACTAGGGAATATAAACTACTGAAGGCATGAAACCCATTAAAAAGTAATTTGAAATGCACTTCCACTGAAAATAATTTTTTTATTTATTTTAAATGAAAATATTATGAGAATGTACAAAATCCCTGTATCTTCTACAAAATAAATACATTACTTACTTTGTTTCTACAAACAGGATATTTAGAAAAAGCACTCCATCAAGGCTAAGTGCTGAATTTGTATTCGATTTTTAAAATGAACGCAGGCAATGTATGCAGTATTTTGATTATAAGAATTTGTTAGAATCTCCTGTTTAGCTCATAAGCTTGAAGTTGATGTAGATATATCATTTTCAGCGTACTCTCAGACAATAAATTGCATAATTTAAAAATTTAGGCAGAATATGACCTGTAAGAAGTTTGAATCTTTTGAAAAGAAAAGAAGTAAGAAAGATCCGTGTGCTGCTTATGAAGTCTGTGGTTTACAGTTATTTACATTATAGCAGTGCATATTTTGACATCATGATCACATAAAGATACTGAGCCTACAAGAGAAAAATTGTCCATTCTGTGTCATCTATAACTGACAACAAAAAGCAAAAAGCAATCTGTAGACATTGTTAACTAGGTTATGTGTATATGTGAATACATTTCAATCACTATGAGAGTATTCAGATAAACACAATTAGATCTAAGAATTTTTGGACAAAAAATTGTAGGGTTAAATAATATTTACAAAAACAAACACCCCAAAAATATTTACAACATAATGTACAATATAAATAGAAGGGTTACATGATATTTACAGCTTACAGCTTACACACAAAACCATATTTATAAAACAATGTACAGTACAAGTATGGAGTTAAGCTGGCCGGAGATGGATACAAAATTGCCTGGTTCATCAGTGACCAGCCAAATTTCAATCCATCTATGTTGGTTTGCGCTATTGAGAAGTAGATTATTGTTAATGATCAACTTCTCTCAAACGGGAATGTTGGAAACATTTTATTCAGTCAGCACTTCAGCCAATTGGCTGTGGTGGTGATCAATGTATTCTGAATACAACAGCACAGCAGGGAGAATTGCGCTATCCACCTTGAAAGTGTGGATGGGGTCATCCATACACTTTTTTTTATTATCAGCCCGCTGGCTCACGAGTGTCACAGAGGTGATATTTATGCTCTTTTAGCACAGGTAATTGGAAAAAAAAAGGTGTAGTGATAAATTTGTACTATTATGTAAGTTTTTTGTATTTTCAGGCTGCATACTAGAATACCATGAGGTCTAAAATTTGAGTGGGAAGTATTCTGGTTGTGGCTAGAGTCAGTAGTCTTTTTTTGTCATGTCTATGGGACTAGATCTACCATGATCTTTATTATCTTTTGTGTCATTGTTTGTGTGGTAGATATTATGCATTATTATGTATTATCTAGTGTCTTAGTGTTGGTCCCTTTTGTACAGATTTTCGAGTAGGCTTTACTTTTGTTGACAGTGGTATTCAGCACTGCAATACTGCAGAGTTTTTTACTTGTTAATTTAAAGTTTTATATTTGTCGAATGTAGCACACAGTTTTGTGATAGCTGCAGTTTATTATGATTAGGCACCCTAGTGGCCTAAAACATGTCAATACGCTTTATTGAGATTTTCTATGATGTGATCTGACATTATGATGCTTTTAATAGTTGTTTTCTTTTTTCATATATAGTTTATTAGATTTTGACAAAGGGTATGTGTTACATACCTAGTAGGTGAGCCCAAATTGCATAGGATGGCCTCCCTTACGCCTCCGACTGGAGGCCCCTGATAGGATAGACAGGAAGCGCAGGAGTGAGGAGTGGTACGAGTGCCTGACAGGATCAACAGTAGAAGAACTAGCAGAGGTACAGGAGATACAGGTAGAAACTGGAACTGCAGGCTGGAACTGGACTCAGCGGACTGGGACCAGAACAACTGAAACAGCAGACAGGCACCGCAGGCTGGAACTGGATCAGCAGACCAGAACAGGAGCAGGCTGTCTCAGCAGACAGGAACAGCAGACTGAAACTGATGCAGGGTGGCTCAGCAGACAGGCGCAGCAGACTGGATGAGATTTGAGGAAGGTCAGGCAAGCCGGTTCGGTTATCAGGCGGGCAGCAGAGGGATCAGAGGAGTCAGCAGGAGAATTGTCAGACAGGCCGAGAGTCAGGTGCAGGCGGATAGCCGGAACAGTCTTCAGACAAGCTGGATAAACACAAGAACAGGTTTCAGATAATCAGGGAACACACAGAAAGCTGCAGAGCAAACAGCAACTTTTACCTGTCTTAGTCAGATCTACATAGCCCGCGGGGCGCCAATGAACATGCGCGTGTGCATGTACGCATGCGCATTGGCACCCACAATCGTGCAACAGCAGGTCTGGATTGACTGTTGCTGGCAGGATCTTCCTGACAGTAGGTTACAAAAATTGCTGTGAAAGAAGGTATACAATCTTAGTATTGATTGCTAGTACCCCTTACTGCAGAGAGAGGGTTTGTGAAAAAGTTTAGAAAAGAAGAGAGGGGGGCTAGAATAGAGAAGCAGAAGAAGGGATATGGTAATTTGTGGGATGTGTGGAGAGAGGGAGAGAGAGGAGATCGAAAAGGGACATCGGAAGACTCTCCCTTCTCGGTGACCTCAGCTCAAACCCTGAAAAGAGGAGCAGAAATAATAACAATAATAATGTACATGTAAACCTATTAGATGTACTGGCTCTAGCAAATCATAATCTTATGTGCAATGGGGGCATCCAAGCAGGATCAGGTAGAGATATCTCTGTGAGGTGGGTCTTAAGAGATGGATAGATTTGGTTAGTACTGTGGTGGTTCAGCGGTTGAAAAGAGTCCCTTACCGGTAAATGAGAATTGAGGTGAATTTAAGTAGGATTTTTATAAAGTTGTCAGACAGCGATCGATAAAGGATGCTCATTTTTTTTGAGTTTGGTATTGAGCCATTTTTTGTGGAGCATGGCATCCAATTTATTTTGATATAGCAGGGTTTTGAGAGCTTTTATCATTTAGGATATGGTCAGAGGGGTGGGAGAGATCCAGTGGTTGAAGATGTTCCTGTGGGCTATGAGTAGCATCAGTAGAGTCCATTGAAGTTTTTTTGGAGGTATTAACTTGGACGGAGCTGGTGATACTCTATTTGTTGGTGGGTACACGAACAGCAGAAGCATGGGGTTATTCTCTGGAGTGAAATTAGTCACTTTTTCGATGAGCTTAAGGATTGTGGACAGTAGGTATCGATCCATGGACAGAGTCAGAGGCGGTGGAGTAGAGATGGTTTGTGGAGTGAACACCATGGGCATGAGGTTCCTTAATAGTTTTAATAGATCATTTTAATTTATTTTTTTATATGTTATTGGTGTGCAGTCATCCCACTTTTTCTCTCTTCATACATCTAAAAGTAAAATGTTTTTAGAATGCATAGAAAAAAAAAACCTTCCCTCTCTCTATAACTTTATAGGGAGAGATTTCAGTGCAGCAAAGGCACAGTGCAATATCACTGGATTCATGGCAGGATTAATAGGTATTTTTTCACATTTTTAACAGATAAAACAAAACTTTCAATGGAATATTTACCAAATAAAAAGGAAACAAATAAGATAATTTCATTGATAGGGTTTACATACACTTGAACATTTCTTACATCTGTAGAAATCTCGGCAAATTCACACTGTTGTGTCTATTGCCTCCACAGAAGACCACTCTGTTCATACTATTGATTTTTACAATACTGTTATAATTCAAAGAACGGGCACAACATTTTCTAGATTTGTATGAACATGGAAATTGCTGCACCAACCTGTAGGTGTCATAATAGCAAACCTATGAGCTTGTTAACAGTTATTAACGTATTAACAGTAAGCAGTTTTGCACAAACAGGATTATAGCTTAGAAAAAATTAACATTTGCCTTACAAAATCCAAAAGTTGCATGCTTGTAAATTATCCTTACACATTTAAAACTAAATGTTTGCATAAGTTGACTTTTCTGAGCTCTGTAGGCCAATTATACATTGCTGTAGAACAAAATAACTGAGATTGAAATCCCAACATTCATCAGGTGCAAATTTCAGCAAGTTGCAGTAGTTAAAAACACATCATCAAGAAATTACATGTATAATAATGTCAAATAAATTATATTTTCCAGCTTCTGCATGTTACACAAATGTAGATACATTTTTCACTTGTCTAAAAATACACAATGTCAAAAAATCCACTGCATGACACCTACAGTTATTCCATAATGTTGCATGCGAATGTATCTTTGGTTAGATATGAATTTTAACATTATGAATATGACTTGAACTCACACCTAATAATCCTTAACATCTTTGCTCTGCTGCTGTAATGATTAAAAGCTTCCTTTCACAACTTTGAAATGAATGCGGTTTCACTGTGTGAGCAGGCAACTGTGTTAAAAATGACACCATAAAATATTCAAAGGGTAATGTCTACATTTTTTTCCATGCATGCATGACAGAGAAGATAAAAAGCAAAGTGTTACTTAGAGAGTTTCCCATAAATAAAGCTTTAATTATTTCAAAATATATTTAGAAGTGTGAAGATCTATGTCTTGGAGAAAGACAGCAGAAAGCAAAATGGAACGGGCTGGTAATGTATAGGCAATTACAGCATGCATGATGATGATGATTATGATTATGGACAAACATATAGACTAAATAATTTCTTATCTTAGGCCGCGTACACACGCGCGGACTGTTCGCCCAACCTTGTTCGGCAAACAGTTTGTCAAACAGTCCGCTCAAAATTTGCATGAGCGGACTTGCCCACACACGAGCGGACTGTTTGACGAACAAGGTTGGGCAAACAGTTCGCTCAACTTTTGAAATGAACGGACTCGCCCACGTAAGGAGGAGGCAAATCCGCCCACTTCGAGCGCGTGTACAGGTAGGCGGGGCCCGCGAAGGATACGTCGCGGGCTCCGCCGCCTGGAATGGGCTTAAAGGGGAACCCCAACGCCGAAAAAAATCGGCGTGGGGGTTCCCCCCAAGTCCACACCAGACCCTTGTCCGAGCACGCTACCCGGCCGGCCAGGAAAGGGGGGCGAGCGAGCGCGCCCCCCCTCCTGAGCCGTACCAGGCCGCGTGCCCTCAACATGGGGGGGTGCCTTGGGGAAGGGGGGGGGCCTCGCGGCCCCCCCACCCCAAAGCACCTTGTCCCCATGTTGATGAGGACAAGGGCCTCTTCCCGACAACCCTGGCCGTTGGTTGTCGGGGTCTGCGGGCGGGGGGCTTATCGGAATCCGGGAGCCCCCTTTAAGAAGGGGGCCCCCGGATACCGGCCCCCCACCCTATGTGAATGAGTATGGGGTACAATGTACCCCTACCCATTCACCTGTGAAATAAAGTACAAATAAAAACACAACACAGGGGAAAAAAATATTTTATTGCACAGCCGGGGGTCTTCCGTCTTCGGGGGTCTTCTCGCCGGACTCCTCCGCTATGTGTGTGTAGCTCTTTTGCTAGCGGAGGAGTCCGGCTTTCTTCCTCCCCGCCGCCGGCCTCTTCTCCCGACTTCGGGGGTCTTGTCCCCCTCTTCGGTTCTTCTGCCGGGCCACCGCGCCTGGTCCGGTGGCCCGGTCTTCTGTCGCCGTCTTCCGTTCTTCTGTCGCCGCCTTCGGTTCTTCTGCCGGGCCACCGCGCCTTCTTGTAGCTCTTTTACAGGCGGTGGCCCGGTCTTCTGTCGCCGTCGCCGCCTTCCGTTCGTGTTCTTCTTCTTCTTCTTCTTCTTCTTCTTCTTCTTCTTCTTCTTCCAGGAGATGTTGACACGTCGCTCCCTCCGGCCGGAATGCCAGAGCCGCCCTGCGTTGCCACTTATATAGTGACAATGGGGCGGGGTCACATGGTATATGTCACATGGGTTGGTCACATGGGTTGATGTCACATTGTGACATCAACCCATGTGACCAACCCATGTGACATATACCATGTGACCCCGCCCCATTGTCACTATATAAGTGGCAACGCAGGGCGGCTCTGGCATTCCGGCCGGAGGGAGCGACGTGTCAACATCTCCTGGAAGAAGAAGAAGAAGAAGAAGAAGAAGAAGAACACGAACGGAAGGCGGCGACGGCGACAGAAGACCGGGCCACCGCCTGTAAAAGAGCTACAAGAAGGCGCGGTGGCCCGGCAGAAGAACCGAAGGCGGCGACAGAAGAACGGAAGACGGCGACAGAAGACCGGGCCACCGGACCAGGCGAGGTGGCCCGGCAGAAGAACCGAAGAGGGGGACAAGACCCCCGAAGTCGGGAGAAGAGGCCGGCGGCGGGGAGGAAGAAAGCCGGACTCCTCCGCTAGCAAAAGAGCTACACACACATAGCGGAGGAGTCCGGCGAGAAGACCCCCGAAGACGGAAGACCCCCGGCTGTGCAATAAAATATTTTTTTCCCCTGTGTTGTGTTTTTATTTGTACTTTATTTCACAGGTGAATGGGTAGGGGTACATTGTACCCCATACTCATTCACATAGGGTGGGGGGCCGGTATCCGGGGGCCCCCTTCTTAAAGGGGGCTCCCGGATTCCGATAAGCCCCCCGCCCGCAGACCCCGACAACCAACGGCCAGGGTTGTCGGGAAGAGGCCCTTGTCCTCATCAACATGGGGACAAGGTGCTTTGGGGTGGGGGGGCCGCGAGGCCCCCCCCCTTCCCCAAGGCACCCCCCCATGTTGAGGGCACGCGGCCTGGTACGGCTCAGGAGGGGGGGCGCGCTCGCTCGCCCCCCTTTCCTGGCCGGCCGGGTAGCGTGCTCGGACAAGGGTCTGGTGTGGACTTGGGGGGAACCCCCACGCCGTTTTTTTTCGGCGTTGGGGTTCCCCTTTAAGCCCATTCCAGGCGGCGGAGCCCGCGACGTCTCCTTCGCGGGCCCCGCCTACCTGTACACGCGCTCGAAATGGGCGGACTTTCCGAGCGGGAACAGTCCGCTCATTTCGAAAGTACAGCGGACAGGCCCACACACGGGCGGACTGTTCGCTCAAACACAGTTTCAGCGGACAGTTTTTCGGAATTTCCGAAAGACTTTGTCCGTCCAACTGTCCGCTGAAACTGTCCGCTGAAAGCCCACACACGAGCGGACTGTCCGCCCAAACACTGTTCAGCGGACAAGGTTGGGCGAACAGTCCGCCCGTGTGTACGCGGCCTTAGAATTGAGTGTATGAGAATTTTTTTGACATGAAACAATTGCAATTAATGGAATTGTGCTTAAAGTAAAACTTGTCCCTAAATAACAAGGTCAACCTATTAGTGACAGCCATAGATGGTTTCTGCTGAACTGACTGAGATTTGAACTGTGTATGGACAGGCTGAATGTACCAAGTTGATTGATCGATGCCTGCCTAAGTGTGTCCCCTGGTGATTGTTTGAATGCTTAGTGGTGAAAGAAAAGATAACATACTCACCTTTCCCATGGTTTCTGCCTGTACCATCTAGGTGAGAGTAATGTCACCCTCCTTCTGCAGAGATTCTTGAAAACATTGAGTACATTTGGAGTAGTACCTGGAAACTTCACAGGATCTAGTAGACAGAATCATTTCACCTCCAATGGTACAGAATCCAGTAAAATTTTTGTTATGTAATTTTTTTCCCCTAAAAAGGTTTGTATTTTTTTTTTTTTTTGGCTAATGCAGCATTTCAGCAAGGGGGAGTGGAGAGGCATACTAAAAAAAAGTGATTTTTTTTTTTGAAGTTCTGGTTAGTGTGGAGAATATTAAATATTTCTGGCAGGTATTTATTTCTGTTTGTGACCCTCGTTTTTTTTTTTTTTTGTCCCTCTGGTGAGTTGACTAGAAAGGAGGGGGCAGTTGTCACTGCGACTGAATGACACAGGCAGAAGTTCTTCCCCACACTACATAAAATTGTGTTTGTTTATTGTTTGTTTCTCTGTTGGAGTGGTTTCCCATTATGTCTTGTCCTAAAAACAAATTGAAACCCAAAAAAGGTTGTAACCCTTTACTGATCTATCCAAAACTAAAAAGAAGGCTGATCTTGTGCTTTAACCACTTGCCGTCTGCCCTATAGAAAGTGGTTTTAAAATCCTGACTGGGCGTCATATGATGTCCTCAGGATTTTGAGCCGCTGCGCGCCCCCGGGGCTGCGCGCATCACGGCGGTCGTTGTTGTGGGGCGTCAGTCTGACACCCCGCAACTATGATCTCGGTAAAGAGTCTCCGATGGAGACTCTTTACCACATGATCAGCCGTGTCCAATCACAGCTGATCACAGTGTAAATAGGAAGAGCCGTTGATCGGCTTTTCCTCACTCGCGTCTGTCAGGCTGCTCCTCTGACAGGGGGGTCTGTGCTAATCGATTATCAGCACA
The DNA here is from genome assembly GCF_037356315.1 of Lithobates pipiens. Classification (NCBI taxonomy): domain Eukaryota; kingdom Metazoa; phylum Chordata; class Amphibia; order Anura; family Ranidae; genus Lithobates; species Lithobates pipiens. The sequence goes on from NW_027507903.1 coordinate 237,385,696, forward strand.
GCCCCCCCAAGGATGCCCACTCTGGACCACCAGGGACGCCACCAGACCACCAGGGATGCCCAGCACCAGGTATGCCACTCTAGACCACCAGGGATGCCAGTCAGTGCCCACAATGGTTGCCAATCAGTGCCCATAATGGATGCCAATCAGTGCCCACAATGGGCATCACTGATTGGCATGCATTATTTTTTGGCACTGATTGGCATCCATCAGTACAAAACATTACAATACAATGCCGCCTATCAGTTCCCATCCGTGCCACCTATCAGTGCCCATCCATGCCACCTATCAGTGCCCACCCATGCCCATCTGTGCCACCTATCCATGCCCATCTGTGCCGCCTATCCATGCCCATTCATGCCGCCTATCCATGCCAATCCATGCCAGATATCAGTGCCAATTTGTGCCACCTATCAGTGTCCATACGTGTTGCCCATCAGTGCCACCTATCAGTGCCCATCAGTGCCGCCTATCAGTGCCACATATCAGTGCCCCTCAATGCCACCTCATCAGTGCCACTTCATTGGTGCCACTTCATCATTGCCCATCAGTGCAGCCCCATCAGTGCCCATCAGAGAAGGAGAAAACGTACTTATTTACAAAGTTTTGAAACTGAAACAAAAAAACATTTTTTTTTTCAAAATTTTCAGTCTTCTTTTATTTGTTTAGCAAACAAATGTGTGTACCGTGTAGCACGACCGCGCAATTGTCATTCAAAGTGCGACAGCGCTGAAAGCTCAAAATTGGTCTGGGCAGGAAGGTGTTTAAGTGCCTGGTATTGAGGTGGTTAAATCCTCCCTTTTGTTAAAGTAGTTGTAAGCCCTCACATATACCCAGTAAAGTGAATAGCCTCAGATGATACAAAGATATTAAACAAATCCTCCTACATAGGTTTTTTTTTTTTTTTCCAAACCTTTATTGAAAATTGCAAGATAAATCCACAAAACCAGTTACAGAAGTAAAATTTACCAAATACAAGAACACTTAACTTGGTCACAAAGTATATATATGGGACAAAGTCCCTCATCTCAGTAATAATGATAACTTGTATCTTGACTTTGGGGCTTGAGGATCTAAAAACTGGGAATGAGAAAGAGAAAAACAGAAACACAGATAAAGTAGGTGGTCATGCTCTTTCAATCTCAGTCGGGTTAATAGAAGGGTTTATCATATCTTTTAACATATTTGGAGATGACAGTGACTGCGAGCTGGGGTATTTACTAGTGGATAATTTTAAGAGAGCAGATTTAGGCTAGCAACATTGTAGATTCCGGTGAGTTGCGGAAGTGATGCCAACATGCCCAGACTTTCCAATAGCTAAGAGGGGTGTCTCTTGCTTGATGTATGAGCTCTTCCATCTCGGCCACTTTGGAAATACGTTGGAACCAGTCAGCAATGGATGGGGGGGATTTAGATTTCCAAAGGACCGGAATGCACATTTTTGCAGCGGTAATGAGATGTTGGGCTAGGAATCTTCGATAGGTAGCTTTTGCAATAGGGGTATGATGGAGAAGCATTTGTGCAGGGGAAAATTCAATGGGGAGAGTAGTAATTTTGCGAGTAATTTGGTGTACCTCTACCCAAAATGGATGGATTCGGGGGCAAGACCACCAGATGTGTAAGAGGGTTCCTTCACCATCGAAGCACCTCCAGCACATAGAGGGTGTGTCGGGGTCGAATTTGTGTTGTTGTGAAGGGGTTTTATACCATTTTGTGGCGAGTTTGAAACCATTTTCTTGTACTGAAACGTTGACTGACCCCTTGTGTATATGAGAAAAAATGGTTTCCCGATCACCATCTGTTAGGGGCAAGGATAAGTCTGATTCCCAGCTACGAGAAGATTTATTAGATTTGGGAGTGGATTCCGAAAATAGGAGCAAGTATACTTTGGATATGAGGTGTCGTTGTGGGTCAGTCATGTCACAGAGAGTTGTAAAAGGAGTGAGCGATCTGGAGAAATCATGTTGCTGCTGATGATGTGTTAGAAAATGTCTTATTTGAAAATACACCCATTGCGCAATGGAGTATCTGGAGTCACGACTTGGGATTTCTGAAAGAGTTAGAAGGTGTCCATTGGCGAAGAAATGTCGGGAAAGTATGTCTGGGTAGGGCCATATAGTTTTAAGGAAAGTAGCGGATTGGCCAATTGGGAAGTCTGGATTATGTCTGATTGGGGTCAGGGGACTACGGTTTGAAGAAACATGATGTGTTTGGCAAGATGTGCAGAACACTTGTAGTGTGGTGGAAATTAGCGGATGTTGTCGGCATATCTGGGGGGTGTGATTAGGGTCCATCCAGGGCAAGTAACGTGTCGGGATCGTGGAAAGTGCATTTTCTAATTGTACCCATGCTTTCGTAGAAGCATGGACTTTCCAATCTACTATTCTGGACAGGTGGCAAACCCAATAGTATTTCTTAATATCTGGGAGTCCAATTCCTCCCTTCGTTTTAGGTAGATTTAGTCTATCGTAGCTAAGCCTAGGTTTTTTACCATTCCAAAGAAAATTTGTGCAGATGTTCTTATAGGAATTGAAAAATGCCACAGAGAGCTTTATGGGAATCGTTTGTAGTATGTAAAGAAGTCTGGGAAGTATGTTCATTTTGGCTATAGATGCCCTGCCGAACCACGAGAAAACCCCCGTGGACCAGGATTTAAGATCTTTTTGGATGTTCAGAAGAAGAGGAAGGTAATTGCAGGAATATAGGTCGTTAATATTAGAGGGTAGTTTTATGCCTAGGTAAGTGATTGCTGTATTGCTCCATTTAAAAGGGAAATTTGCTTGACACCGCTCTACTGTGTCTTTGCTTAATAAAATGTTTAGAGCTTCGGACTTATTAAAGTTGATTTGTAGATTAGAGATGTATTTAAATGTGTCCAGATCCTTGAGGAGGTTGGGTAGGGTAATGTGTGGTTCTGTAAGGAATAAGAGGATGTCATCTGCAAAAGCAGCTATTTTTTGAGTAGTGTTGGCCATCGGAACTCCCTTAATGTCCGGGTTTGCTTTGAGTCAATTGAGGAGGGGTTCTAGAGTGATGACAAATAACAGGGGGGGCAAAGGGCAGTCCTGGCGAGTCCCGTTGGATATGGAGAAGGCGTCCGACAGATGACCATTTACCCTAACCTGGGCTATTGGTGAGGTGTAGAGTGCCATGATGTAGGATACGAATCGTTCTGGTAGGCTTATTTGTTTGAGAGTTTCGTCTACATAGTCCCATGCCACTCAGTCGAATGCCTTCTCCGCATCCAACGAAAGAAGGAATCCTTGGAGTTTAGAGGATGACAACTATTTATGTATGTTTATAGCTTTGATTGTGTTGTCCCTTGCCTCTCTCCCAGGAACAAAGCCCACTTGGTCAAGTGAGATAAGACCTGGCAAGAGAGGCAAGAGGCGGTTAGCTAGAATCTTGGCATACATTTTTAGGTCAACATTTAATAATGATATGGGTCTATAGTTAGATACAAGGGATTCATCTTTATTTGGTTTGGGAATGACCGTGATGTGGGCTATTAATAAATCTCTAGGGGGAGGGTTGTCTGGTGTGACGGAGTTGAATGCCGCCAGAAAACGCGATTTCAAAATATCACTAAAAGATTTGTAATAGCTAGATGTTAGTCCGTCAGGGCCAGGGCTTTTCCCAGGTTTTAATTGTTTGAGGGCCGTGTCAAATTTGAATGGGGATATTGGGGCTTCAAGATCATAAGCGAGTTCTGGAGATATAGGGGATGGGCCATATTTTTGTAGGAAATCTCTGATAAGTTGTGTTCTGTGTGTGTTTTCTGCTACTTGGCGTGCATCTTGGAGATTGTAAAGACTCTTATAATAATGGACAAATTGTTCAGCAATCTGGTGATTGGACGAAAAAGTATTACCCAAATTATCTTTTATTATGTGTACAGATGCAGTGGCCTGCTGTTTGCGGAGTGCTCTAGCCAACAACCTGCCCGATTTGTTGCTAAATTCGTAAAAAGTCTTCCGTGAAAGGATATAATTCCTTTTAATTTGGGCATTTATGCAGCTTAAAGGGTCTTGTCTGGCCTGACTGAGTTCGTGGATGGAGTTCTTAACCTGTGACAGTTTATGAGCCTTTTCCAAAATTCTAATCTTGTTCGTGAGATGCAAGATTTGGGCGTTCCTATCTTTTCTCCTTCTAGCTGCAGCCGCTATCAGCTCTCCCCTAATAGTGCTCTTGTGCGCTTCCCACAAGACCATAGGGGATATCTCAGGGGATTCATTTTTCTTAAAGTATGAGATTAAGCGGTCTTTCGTTGCAGCGGCAATGGCAGGGTCTGTTAAAAGGGAGGGGTCGAGACGCCAAATCGGAGATTTGGGCTGATTTTCTCCTAGTTTCAAAGTAAAAGATATTGGGTGGTGATCTGATATATATTTAGGGTCAATGGTAGCATCAACAAGGCAAGGAAGATCTCTCTGTGACAAGAAGAGATAGTCTATTCTTGAGTGCCTGTCGTGTGGAAAGGAAAAAAACGTGTAGTCTCTTTCTCGAGGATTTAAGGTACGCCACGAGTCGTGTAGATTAAGTTCCTGTAGGCGTAATTTAATGGCACGTAAAGCTTTGTATGGCAGTGAGGATGAACCAGTAGAGGAGTCCTGGATCGGGTTTAGTGGGACATTGAAATATCCTCCTACAATAAGGATACCTTCCTGGAACTTGGATAGTTTGTTTAAGGTTGAGGAGAAGAAGGCAGCCTGTCCTGAGTTAGGGGCATATATATTGGCAAGCGTAATTCTTTTGCCCAGTATTGTGCTTTTGGTGAATATAAAACGTGCATCTGGGTCGCGGAGGGTATCTTCTACGAGAAAAGGGCATTGTTTCGCAATTAGGATGAATACTCCTTTCGATTTACTGGTCGGGTTAGTGGCGTACAACACAGTGGGAAACTTGTGAGACATTAATTTCGGAATTGAGTTAGATTTAAAGTGGGTTTCCTGCAGGAAGGCTATATTGGCTTTACTCTGTTGGAGGGAGAAGAATAATTGGGATCTTTTTTCCGGTTTATTTAGCCCATGAGTATTCAGGGAAATTATTTTTAGCAAATCTGGTGTCTGGGCCTTGTTGGCATGTGGCATTATAAGTGAGTTTGTTTGTTTTGGTTGGGATAGTGACGTTAGGTCTGTGTTGAGTATCTGCTGGGGAATGTCGGGCCAAAAGTGTGGGTTTGGCTTGAGAACAATGTAAGGCAATCCCTTAAAATGAAGGCAGACACTGATATAGGGTAAGTGAGAATGATGAGGTGACCGACTAGGTCTGTATACAACGTACGTGAAGTACGCAAGTTAAATTCTGGGGAATAGCAAGAACCAGCTCGCTATTCCAATATAAAAGTGAGGAGTTTTATACTCAACTTAAAACCAGAAAGAGTCAGTGGAGCGGAGCTATGATGTTGTTAATTTGGAAGTTGTTTGTGTCGCCCACTGTGTGGAGAGGTGGCTCAATTCGACTGGAGATGGGGTGGAAATATTCACTTCCCTGCCCACCAATGGGGAGAGATCGAGAACTGTCTGTGTTTACACTATGTCGGAGGCCTATTGAATGTAGTTTGTTCACCCCTGGGTTCCTTAATTGTTACAAAGAATGGGAGGGATTTGCATGTTTCAGTAGTGTGTAATATGGCTCAAGGATAAACTAAGCAATACAGGAATGGCAAAGCAAAATCTGGTTTGTGCTCTTGTACTACATCATGGAGTGGGTAATCGTGTGAGACAATGTAGGGAGGGTACATGGTACTGTACAAGCATGACTAGAGACCTCTACATGTGTACATCATAGCAATAACCACTGGTATAACTGTAAACCTTAAATAGAACTAACCATATAACAGCTCTAATATGTATTGTAGTCCACTTTATATGCAGAAGGTCTATCACAGAAGGAAAGTAGAATCAAAGAGCGTCACCTGGGTGATCCAGGTTAAGGGGGGTAAAGGTCACTTAAGGAGCTTATAAGGGCCTTAGGGTATTGACATGTCATATACTGCTTTTAAATTGTCTCGAATCATGAGAGTGCATACAATCTAGAGTTAAGGTTGTGCTAAATATGCAATATAACAGCTTTATATGTAGATGTTTTGGAGACGAGAGGAGTCATAACTAACAATGCTCAGGAAATAGAGACTGTAGGTATGGAGCAAAATGATAGCTTACCCACAGACCGTAATTGCTCTTATAAGTTAGTTACACCTGAGATCGACAGAAAGTATACAATGCTATGCGAGATAGTAGGTCTGAAGACTGGTCAGAAGGTATGCTCAGTGTATAGGCCCACTTTAGATGGATATTATGAAGCTACCTCCTCTCGTTTTCCGCCACATCTCAGTGATATAACCAGAAATGAAGTGCGTCAAGGTCCAAATATGACAGCTTAAGTTAGCTTCTAGAATTATAGGTAACAAAAAAAAAAAAAGGGGGGGAGGGGGAGAAGTATCTTCGTCGCTCCTTAATCAGTCATATATGAAGAGAAAGGCCCCGTTTATAGGATATTTTACAGAACTGGTAGGTGGGTTAGTAGACGGATCGTCTTGTGAGCGATCATTTGTCCCATTTATAACCACCTGGTACATAGTCATAGAGCCGCCGATTAGGAAAAAAGGAAGAAGATTGTAAAGGTTAGCGTTCGAGTTAAACTAGCCAGTTCAGTCTTAGATGAAGCAGCAAGCGGGAATGGAATAGGATAGTTCAAGCGTGAGAATGGTTGATATCCATGTTTAAGGTAGTGACCTATATCCCCCCATAAAAAGAACGTTCCGAATAGCCTGAATGCTCAATGAGGAATTGCGGGAAGGTGCAGATGTTGGGACATGTGAGGGACCGGAGATGCAGAGATCTCCGATTAACGGTCCCTTCGAGCTCTTCTCGAGTGCGGGGCTTTTGATGGGTTGTCTCCGGGGTGGTTGCCATACCTCGCATGGGGAAGTCTCGGTTCCGATGGATCACTGTTCCTGGAATTCCATCGATTCGGAAGATGGTTGGGAGACTCTGGTTGCAGGTGGGCGGAATTCTGCATACCAGTCCGGTGCTTCCGTGAGGAGGATGTGAAGTGTTTCACAAAAAGAGCGAATATCTTCCGGCACCCGTAACGTGGCTGTTCTCCCCCCTGATGTGGCTGAGAGAGCGAAGGGGAACCTCCAGTGGTATGGAATTCCCTTCGCTCACAGAGTTTCCAAGATGGGGCGGCGTTCCCGTCTCCTCTGAAGGGTGATGTTAGATAAGTCTTGGAAGATGGCAATTACCAAGCCTTTGTAGGTCAACGGGTTTGCAGCGGATCTGGCTCTGCGGAGGATATCTTCCTTCTGCCTGTAGTCAGTTAAACAACATATTATGTCTTGGGGAGGATCAGTGTCCTTGGTTCTGGGGCGTAAGGCCCGATGAATGCGGTCCATCCCGATAGGAGATTCTGGCGGCCGTTCTAAGATTTAGTTGAACAGACTTGTAACATCCATCAGGAGCTGCTCAGTTTCTATGGATTCCGGGAGACCACGGAGGCGAAGGTTATGCCCTCTACCCTGATTGTCGAGATCCTCCAAATGTCGGTTGAGTTCTCATAGCTGTAGTGTATGGGTGTCTATCAGCTGACAGGATTTCCTTATGATGGCTGAGTGAGTAGTTGTTGTTTTCTCCACATCCTGAACCCTTCCAGCTATAGCCTGTAGATCTATCCGTAGATCTTAAATGGCTGTTGTTAGGGCTGCTGTTAGTGTTTCTTTTATGTCCGCCGCTACGGATCGGAGATCCTGGAGACTGGGTTGCAGGTGAGGGGTGAGTAGTATGCCGTCTGTAGGCTGAGTCTGTGGAGAAGAAGCCGAGGCAGTGTTAGTTCTCAGTGACTGACCGCGTGATGCCGCCATATTGCTGTGCTGGGTGCGGAACATCTCTGGGATATTCTGAGAAATTCTGCCCGTTTCATCTCTCGGAGACCTCGATCTAGAGGCAGAGGAGCTGTGGGAGGATGTACCCATGTTTTTGGGGTGTTGTAAGGAGTATGCACCTCAATATGTAGTCTCTCTCTCTCCTCGACGGCGGGAGCTCTAGGATTAAGCTGCCATCTTCAGCCGAGGTCAGGCCACCCCCCCCCCCCTACATAGGTTTTACTTGTTTATCTGCAGTGCTCTCCTCTCTTTACCCCTTCAAAAGGGCAGGTTGTGCTAAAAATATTTCTCCACCTGTCAGGAGCACAGAGAAGGGGTCAGAAGGATTGCAGTTACAGATGGAACAAAGCACCAGAGAGAAAAAACACGGAGAGAGATAAGTAAACATTACAGATATATGTGCTTTGCTGAGATTCCGTGACTGAGGTTTACAACCACTTTAAGGTTATTTTTAACCCGTATAACTGGGGAAATAATTCCCCTTATTAACAACTACACCATGCTCAGTGTGACCAACTCTTTGTGTTTCTATATTTATTAAAGTCAGGACCCATGAACTAATGCCAATTAGCCAGTGTCAACCTCCTTTCCATACTTTCAGAGCCCCCTTGCATTAAAAGTATTACATATGAATTTAGATTTTTAATACGAACTGGTCTAGATGTTAGTTAGATCGATATTAATGTTGCCCAAAACCAAGTTACATGACAGGAAAGCTGGTTTTACAACATGGAAAGATTCTTCTGCAAGCAAGTTGTGTACAAGTCAATTGAAGTTAGGGACCCTAAATAATGAAAAGATTGACTCCCAAACAAATTAAAGTGATATTAAAGGCTTGGCTTAAATAAGAAAAAACTCGCCTGCTCTGTGCAGTTGTTTTGCTCCTCTTTTCCTCCTCTTCTCGGGTCCCCCTGCTGACACTCCTGGCCCCTCCCTCTTGCTGAGTTCCTCCAAAGCAAAGAGCTTGCTCTGGGTGCTCCCAAGCCACTTTTCTGTGTGTCCGTTCACACACGGAGCCGAGGCTCAGCCCCACCCCCTCTCTTTCCTCATTGGCTCATTGGCTGTAATTAATAGCAGAAGGAACCAATTAAGCCAATGGTGCCCTCTGCTGTCTCAGCCTATGAGGAGGGAGAATCCAGATCCAAGGGCCTCATGCACATTGCTAGATCATGATGGGGCTCAGGTAAGTATTAGGGGGGCTGCATCACACATACGTTTTTAATCTTAGTACAAAGAATGCATTAAGGTAAAAAAAAAAGCTGCTTTTAGAACCCCTTTAAACAATTTCTATGGTAAAACTGAGATTGTTGTTTTTTCTTGTTGCTCAAACAATGCAATCAGTGCTGCCTACCAGTGCCCATCAGTGCTGCCTACCAGTGCTCATCAGTGCCGCCTATCAGTTCTGCCTATCAGTGCCGCCCATCAGTGCCACCTATCAGTGTCCGTCAGTGCTGCCTATCAGTGCAGCCTCATCGGTGCCCACCAGTGCCTCCTCATCAGTGCCCATCAATGCATATTAGTGCCACCTCATCAGTAGACATGTGCATTTAGTTTCATTCTGAATCGAAATTTGGGACGAATTTTCATTATTCTGACATTTGGATGCATCCAAATTACCGAATTACAATGCTAACGAATTCAGGTCACAAAATGTCATTCTCTGCTGCAGAAAAGTGCTTGACATTTTGCGACCTGACTTTGGGGCACCGTAACTCGGGGTAGCTTAGAGATAGAAACCCCAAAGGAGATGTTGTAGTGCTAGATCTACTATGTTTGCGTACCAAATTTGGGGTTCCTAGCTATAAGTGGCCACAAGATACGTGGCCCCAAATTCGGGTCACAAAATGTCATTCTCTTCTGTAGAAAAGTACTTGACATATTGTCCATATCTCGGGGTCACTTGGTGCTAGGAATCAACTTGTGGCAGGTGACGTGGCAAGTGGACAATCCACAACTTGGTCATGTGGCACTCGTGGCTGGTCATGTGGCACTCGTGGCAGGTGGCAGGGCAAGTGGACAATACACAACTTGTGGCAGGTGACGTGGCAAGTGGACAATGACATACAGCATATATTGCCTTGCGATCGACATCCATGACTTCTTCAAACTGGCATTCTGACAACTTCATTGATGTGATAAATATAAATGAAATAAGATGTGTGTGTTTTTTTTTTGCACTGGTACACTGCAAGTATGAGAAGTTGATGTGACAGATGTATATAAGTAAGTAACTAACCATCTTCCAAAATTTCTAATTCCAATAGAAAAGATTAGAAAAAAATAAAATTTAATAGAATAAAATAGAAAGAATATACAACCATCTTCTGAAATTCAAATTTCAAATAGAATAAATTTGAATTTCTAATAGTATGAATTCAAATTTTTTAATTAATTAATTTTAAATTTGGATAGATTATAATAAAATAGAAAATAGACTAGAAAAATGATAGAACAGAGAAGAATAGAATATATTATATATATTCATTGTTTTTCTAGTCTATTCTTTTATATTCTATTAAAATCTTTTCTATTAAAATCAAAATCATTATATACTAAATTCGAATTTTCAGAAGATGGTGGTTTTATAATATATATATATTTCTTTCCGACATTCGAATTTCGTATAGAATGAATTTAAATTTGAATAGAAAAGATTAGAATGGAAATAGAGAATAGACTAGAAAAACAATAGACAACAGAATAGAATATAGACACTTTTCTGCAGCAGAGAATGACATTTTGCGACCTGAATTGGGGCCACATATCTCGGGGTCACTTATAGCTAGAAACACCAAATTTGGTATGCAAACACAATAGATCTAGCACTATAACATCTCCAAATTTGGGGTTTCTAGTACCAAGTGACCCCGAGATACTTGGCCCCAAATTCGGGTCACAAAATGTCAAGCACTTTACTGCAGCAGAGAATTACATTTTGCGACCCGACTTTGGGGCCACATATCTCGGGGTCACTTATAGCTAGAAACAACAAATTTGGTATGCAAACACAATAGAACTAGAACTAGAACATCTCCAAATTTGGGGTTTCTAGCACCAAGTGACCCCAAGATACATGGCCCTAAATTTGTGTCGCTAAATATTTTCGAATCTGGTTGAAATAGTTTCAAATGCGGTTGAAATAATTTCGAATCATGTTGAAATCATTTCGAATCCGGTGGAAATATTTTCAAATTTGGTTGAAATATTTTTGAATGCGACCGATTTTTCGAATTCGGTAGAAAACAAAACGAAATCCGAAAAAAGGAATTTAATGAATTAAACTAATATAACTAAACAAAATTAATTAATTAATGAATTAAAACAAAACTAAACTAAACAAATGTTTTCCTTTTGCACATGTCTCATCAGTACCCATCAGTGCAGCCTCATCAGCGCTCATCAGTGAAGGAGACGAATCTCCCGTTTACAAAATTTTATAAAGTTTTTGTTTTTTTGTTTAAAAATAGTTTTCATTCATCTGGCAAAAAATAAAAAACCCAATGGTGAATAAATACCACCAAAAGAAAGCTCTGTTTGTGTGAACAAAATTATCAACATTTTGTTTGGATACATGGTTGCATGACCACACAATTGTCAATCAAAGTGCGACAGCGCTGGAAGCTGAAAATTAGCCTGGTCAAGTAGTTAAAGGTCACAAATTAAAAAATCTCCAAACCCTCAGAGAAGGATAGTTATACGCCCTCTATATAAAATAACAGTTAACTCTTTATAGAATACAAATGAGTTTACACTAAAAAGATTAGATATTATTCTGATTTTCCCTGAAACATTTCTAGTCCCAGAGTGCCATCTCATAGCCAGGTCAGTTATGGCTTATATATGCAAAATTTTAATAAACTGAGCCACCAATTGGAAATAAAACTGCACCCTCTGGGCAGGATTCTGAGTTGTATTGTTCTCAAAAATAGCAAGCTAAGGTAGACTGGAATCACACCCATCACTCATACTTATCATCTACAGGAGAGGACATCATCTGATCCATCATCAGAAATCCCAGGACACACATATTTGATTTTAGCTAGACACCATTTTTGAAGACAGATTCCACATTAATATCAGTCCATCTCAACCCTTTGATCAGAAGCAGGGATGAGCTCGATGTTCGGGTTGAACATAAGTTCAACTTGAATACCGGGTGTTCGCTCATTCGCAGAACAGCGAACATTATGGGACATTGGTGGCAAGTTTGAGTGCAGCGAAACGCCCCATAATGCACTGTGAGATCGCAGTGCTTTGCTGTATGATGATTGGCCAAAGCATGCACATGACCTGCATGCTTTGACCAATTACAGCGTGCTCTGCTGAGAGAGCCACAATTGGCCTTTGCCCAATCATGGCTCAGTGGGACTAAGTCCACGGCCCACACTATATAAGGCTGCTAACAGTGCATAATGCATATTTATATATACTCTGCATCCAGTGCAGGGCTCGAGTCCTGCGGGAACGCATGGGAACGGCGTTCCCGTACTATTTCCATAACGGGAACGCCGTTCCCACTAGCCGCCTGTGGCTATACAGTGTGTAGTCCGCCGCCCAAGTGACTGGTTGCTAGGCTAGGGCCGCTCCGCGTCTAGCAACTGGTCACATGATGTCGGCCGTACACGTGGGCACGCACTGGCAGGAGTCAGTGGGCAGTGCGCATAAAGCCTCCAGTGCAGCCAGCGACAGACACACACCGCTTGGATCCGGACTGTTCCCTCCCTCCCCTCTACCCAGTGCCAGACAGTCCAGGCCTCCTGGGGCCACAGCGGCTGCACTGCTACCAGTTTACTTCTCTCCCGAGAAGGGAAGAGGATACCAGGTTAGTCACTAGTGTGTTATTAAGTTGCACTCTGCAATACCCTGCCAATACTCTGCAATACCCTGCCAATACTCTGCAATACCCCGCCAATACTCTGCATTACCCCGCCAATACTCTGCATTACCCAATACTCTGCAATACCCTGCCAATACTCTGCAATACCCTATCAATACTCTGCAATACCCTGCCAATACTCTGCAATACCCTGCCAATACTCTGCAATACCCCGCAAATACTCTGCATTACCCCGCCAATACTCTGCATTACCCAATACTCTGCAATACCCTGCCAATACTCTGCAATACCCTATCAATACTCTGCAATACCCTATCAATACTCTGCAATACCCTGCCAATACTCTGCAATACCCTGCCAATACTCTGCAATACCCCACCAATACTCTGCAATACATGCCCTGCCAATACTCTGCAATACCCTGACAATACTCTGCAATACTCCACCGCTACTCTGCAATACCCCACCAATACTCTGCAATACATACCCTGCCAATACTCTGCAATACTTACCCTGCCAATACTCTGCAATACCCTGCCAATACTCTGCAATACCCTGTTAATACTCTGCAAAACATACACTGGAAATACTCTGCAATACATACTCTGCAATACATACCCTGCCAATACTCTGCAATACCCTGCCAATACTCTGCAATACCCTGCAATACTCTGCAATACCCTGCCAATACTCTGCAATACCCTGCCAATACTCTGCAATACATACCCTGCCAATACTCTGCAATACCCTGCCAATACTCTGCAATACATACCCTGCCAATACTCTGCAATACCTTGCCAATACTCTGCAATACCCCGCCAATATTCTGCAATACCTTGCCAATACTCTGCATTACCCAATACTCTGCAATACCCTGCCAATACTCTGAAATACCCTGCCAATACTCTGCATTACCCAATATTCTGCAATACTGTGCCAATACTCTGCAATACCCTGCCAATACTCTGCAATACCCCACCAATACTCTGCAATACATACCCTGCCAATACTCTGCAATACCCTGCCAATACTCTGCAATACCCCGCCAATACTCTGCAACACCCCACCAATACACTGCAATACATACCCTGCCAATACTCTGCAATACATACCCTGCAAATACTCTGCAATACCCTGCCAATACTCTGCAATACCCCACGAATATTCTGCAATACATACCCTGCCAATACTCTGCAATACCCTGCCAATACTCTGCAATACATACCCTGCCAATACTCTGCAATACTTACCCTGCCAATTCTCTGCAATACATACCCTGCTGATACTTACTCTGCAATACTTACCCTGCCAATACTTACCCTGACAAGACTCTGCAATACTTACCCTGCAATACCCAGCAATGTCCTGCCAATAATCTGCAATACCCAGCAATAATCTGCCATACCCTGCCAATACTCTGCAATACCCTGCCAATACTTATCCTGCCAATATTCTGCAATACCCTGCCAATACATATTCTGCTAATACCCAGCCATACCCATCCATGCTCAGCCAAAATATTATTGGGGGAGCTGACGTGGATATTACAGTGGGGGAGATGTATATTGCAGTGGGGACTATATGGTGGTGACATTTTCACAGGTTTTTGCAAATTCAATTATTATTTGCTGATCCGAAAAATGATCCGATCCATGACTCTGATCCAAGGAATGATCCGATCCGTGAGTTTTTTGATCCGTTGCCGATAATCTTGCACGGCAAGGGCAACATTATTCCAGTTTGTGGGATATTTTCTAATTTTCTGTATTTGAATTTGGAACAGGGTGTATTTGTGTTAGAAATATCATCACCCATTGTGTTGATTATTCTGTTTGACAAGTTAACTTATTTTGTTTTTGTAACCTGGCACTTTACAATAAATGTTGTACTGTATTTTCTGTGAAATATATATGCATATGAGCGTACCTTTTTTTTTTTTTTTTGGTGAGGGAGTGGATCTTGGGTTGGAGTTTCCACACTTTTTTCCCCAGGACTTGACCCCTGATCCAGTGTAGCCTATATCTACAGTGCATTCTGTGGTGTACTTAAACAAAAAATACATCATGTCCGGAAGCCACCAAGGAGATGCACATGCTCACAGGTCATTAAAAGAGGACAAGAATCCCTCTTTTAGTTAGCTACAGTCAAAAGTGGTGGTCGTGGCCATGGTGCATCCTCTGCAGCTGGCTGTGGGGCACGCTTGTCCTTTTTTTCTACTGCTGGCCATGTTATTAAGCTACAACATGCAGAACAGTTGGTGGAGTGGATAACAAAGCCGCCCTCATGCTCCTCATCCTCTATCACCCACGCTCAGAGTAGTTTGCCTTCCAACGCAGCTGCCAAAGTGTCCTTTCTCTTATATTCACCAACCGACACAGCTCCTCTCTTAGCCATTGGGTTGTTATGCCCTATTACTAGGAGATACTAGGCATTAGTTGTAATACAACACTCAGAACTCTTAGTTCCACCCAGGAGGCAGTCCCTTGAACAACAACCCTCCAGCCTGCCATGCAGCCATCAGTTTTATTTTGCCTAGTGAAGGAAAAGGACCTAGGAACCCTGCGGGCCTATTGATCCATGCTTTTTTATGCAGAAGCGTTACTTTTGCAAAAGATGAATGATCCTGTGATCTACTATCAACAGCCGGCTGGGTGACAGGCTGGATACCCTTATCCTCGTCTCCCCAGTCCAGCCATCGAGTGTGTGCAGGCCGCAGCTACGTGCTCGGCAGGCCATGAAAAAACATCAGCTCCAGAGGTGGTCGGTGAGCTTTTATGATCCAGGGCATACATGTGACTGGACTACTGATGTCTGCATCACAGTATGCTGGACCAGCAGCCACCCTGTACTGATCAGTGAGTGGGTCTGTGATGGAATGTCTCCCAGCTTTTCAGAACTGGTAAGTACAGCTCTCCCTGCCTCGTGGGGCTGAACAGCTGGGTATTCCCTGGGAGGTCGATTCGGTGGTCCCTCACCTCCCTCTCTTCTCTCCCCTGTCCCTATCTTCCCTCCTCCCTCTCTGGGGGGATGCTGCATGTGGCTGCCGAGCATGTCACGGTACTACTTACAGCGAACCTACAGACGAGCAGGTGACACGGGATCCCCCAGGGCGTGGAATCTAAGAGCCAGCCGGTGTTCTGCCAGGGACCCTCTCACGAAGGTTTGGACTTAGCTGCGTGCTGACCTCAGGTCACGACCCCTGGGTTCACCCTGCTCGCTAGGGAAGTACCAGAAGACACTGTAGACAAGGATGGATGGATGAAGCAAGGAAAGCCAGATAGTGAGCCAAGGTCAGGGCGGGCTGCAGACAATGTAATCAGAACAAGCCGGGTCGGTACACAGAAGATCAGTTCACGAGAAGTCAGGTAAAACAGGTTCACAGGGGAGCTTCAGAAACAAACGTTGCTCAAGCAATGGTAGCTAGTTAGGAAGGGATTTAAATAGAGAAGCACATGAGGGGCTGGACAGGAAGTAGCAGGAAGGAAACATATATTAGGCAACAGGTGAAGGGCGTCGACACCCATAGCTGAGTGCACAGAGCTGAACACCTGACAGTGGACAACAGATGCCAGCCGACCCACTGCAGTAAAGGTGAGACACAGATCAGCTCCGCAGCTGATCTGTGACAGTGCCCCCCCTTATGAGGACTCCCTACACGTCTGGGGGCTGGCTTGGAGGGAAATTTCTGATGGAATCTGGTCACCAGACGTGGGGCAGAGACATCAGTGGCAGGGGCCCAAGACCTCTCCTCTGGACCATAGCCCTTCCAATCAATGAGATAGAATAACCTCCCCTGGGAGTACTTGGACTCCAATATTACTTTAATCTCATACTGCTCTGAGGTATCAGCCACAGGAGAGGGGTGAGAAGAAGAACGAGAGAAGCGATTGAGGACCAGTAGCCTGAGCAGGGAGACATGGAAGGTGTTGGGTATCCTGAGATGAGAGGGTAGACGGAGCTTGAAAGCCACTGGATTGATCTGGCGGAGAATAGGAAATGGACCAATGAAGCGAGGGGCAAATTACATTGAGGGTACCCGGAGTCGGATGTGCTTGGTAGAGAGCCAAACTCTATTGCCAGGCAGGAACTTAGGAGCCGGATGGTGATATGCCTGGAAGCAGCTAGATGAAGATTCCCAGAGACTTCTTTCCAGAATGAGTTGAAGGACCTTTGGGTCTCAGCTGCTGCTGGTACCACAGGAGAAATGGGAACAGGAAAGGGAACAGATGGATGCTGCCCATAAACTGTGAAGAAAGGAGATTTCCCAGAACTGACATTGGCGTGATGGTTTAAGGCAAACTCTGCCCAGCGCAAAAGGTCCACCCAGTCATCTTGGTGGGCTGAAATGAAGGCACAGAGAAAACGTTCTACATTTTGATTGACACGTTCCGTTTGCCCATTGGACTGGGGATGAAAGGCAGATGAAAAATCCAATTTAATCCCAAAGGAGCTGGCCAAGGCTCTCCAAAACCAGGCAGTAAATTTAACTCCTCTGTCAGAGACGATATGGGAAGGCATCCCATGAAGACGAAAGATCTCCTTAATGAAAGTTCCTTGACATCCTTACGAAGAGAGGGCCACCAATAATGCCGCTGAATAAGGTCACACGTACGAAGTATGCCAGGATGTCCAGAGAACTTGGAGTCATATGCCCAAGTAAGGAGTTGGGGATGAAGTGCAGGGGCTATAAAAGTTTTACCAGGAGGAGGCTGCGTAGACTGGAGCTGAGTGGTGGCTAGAATACGATGCGGAGGAATGATGGGACCAGGATCTAGTTGATTCTCAGAATCATTGACATCAAACGACCTGGACAAGGCATCGGCTTGAAGGTTCTTGGCACCTGGACAGAAAGTAATGTTAAAATTGAAGCGGGCGAAAAAGAGGGCCCAGCGAGCTTGACGTGGGTTCAAGTGTTTCGCGGATTGTAAATACTGCAGAATTTTATGATCAGTATAAATGGTAATACAATGAGGAGAACCCTCTAGAACATGGGTCTTCAAACTACGGCCCTCCAGTTGTTCAGGAACTACAATTCCCATCATGCTTAGTCATGTCTGTGAATGTCAGAGTTTTACAATGCCTCATGGGATGTGTAGTTTCGCAACAGCTGGAGGGCCGTAGTTTGAGGATCCCTGCTCTAGAAGATGTCACCATTCTTGAAGAGCTAGTTTAATGGCGAGTAGCTCACGGTCCCCAATGGTATAGTTTTTCTCAGCATCAGAAAACTTCTTGGAAAAGAATCCGCAAAGTTGAGACTTGCCCTGCTGGGCTTGGAGTAGGACGGCACCGACTCCTACAGAAGAGGCATCTACCTCCACAGAAAAGGGTTTAGTAATGTCCAGGCATAGAAGAATAGGGGCGGAGAGGAAGGCTGCCTTGAGTTTGCGGAAAGCTTCAATGGCTTCAGGCGACCAGAGCCGAGCATTTACACCTTTGCGGGGGAGCGATGTAATAGGAGCCACCAAGGTGGAGTAGTTATGAATGAATTGGCGGTAGTAATTGATGAAGCCCAAAAAGCGTTGGGTGGCTTAAAGGCCAGAGGGCTGAGGCCACTCGGAGATGGCCCGAAGTTTGTCTGGGTCCATGAAGGGACCCGGAGACGAGATTATATAGCCCAGAAATGGAACTTGTGTTTGTTCAAATAGACACTTCTCCAATTTTGCATATAGACAATTGTCCCCGTAGATGCTGTAGCACAGTTTTTACATGAAGACGATGGGTAGGTAAGTCTGGCGAGAAAATTAGAATATCATCCAGATATACAATAACACAGACATACAGAAGGTCGCGAAAGATCTCGTTAACAAAATTTTGGAAGACCGCTGGGGCATTGCATAAGCCAAAGGGCATCACAAGATACTCATAATGTCCATCCCTGGTGTTAAAGGCGGTCATCCATTCGTCTCCTTCCCGGATTCTTATTAAATTGTAAGCCCCTCTAAGATCCAATTTAGTAAAGATATGGGAACCTTGCAGTCTGTCAAAGAGTTTGGAAATTAAAGGAAGAGGGTATTGGTTCTTCGCGGTGATGGCGTTAAGACCCCTGTAGTCGATGCATGGACGGAGTGAACCATCTTTTTTCGCTACAAAGAAACACCCGGCTCCAGCAGGTGAGTTCGATTTCCTGATGAAACCCTTTTGCAGGTTTTCACGAATGTATTCAGACATGTCTTGTGTCTCGGGGATAGATAGAGGGTAGACTCCGCCACGGGGAGGAGAGGTCCCAGGTAAAAGCTCAATGGAGCAGTCAAAGTCTCTATGAGGAGGAAGGCGATCAGCGGTCTTTTTGCAGAAAACATCTTGGAAGGACTGATATTGGGCAGGCAACATGGGAGTTGTGGAGGTTTCAGCAAGACGAATGGAAGGAGGAGGTAGCACCTTGGAAATAAATTGTTGTTGGCATGGAGGACTCCAAGTCAATACTTGTCCAGAATTCCAGTCAAGATGTGGAGAGTGTTTCTGCAACCATGGAAGGCCCAGGATGATGGGACTGTAGGATTTAGGCAATATTAGGAAAGAAATCTCCTCACTATGCAAAGCCCCAATGCGTAACTCTATAGGAGAGGTTTTAAACCGGATTGGACTCATAGGTAAGAAGGAGCTGTCTACTGCGGTCACGGAGAGGGGTATAGCCAAGGCAACAAAGGCGATGCCCAACTCGGAAGCTAAAGATTGTTCAATGAAATTCCCGGCAGCACCAGAATCCACGTATGCAGAGAGTTGATAGGCATTCTGATCCCAGAGGATAGCCATGGGAAGGGTGAAACGAGGGAAGTGAGGAAAATTAGCAGATTGGTCTGCACTTGAGGCAGAACTGATGGTTTTCAGTCCCCATAAACCCAAGGAGTTGTATGCGGCTGGGAGGAGGTAGTTACGCATCATGTGATCTTTAGTGACCCAAAGGACTTAGAATCCAAAGCCTCTGCAAACTTACACTGTATGGCCTCCCTAATTCTGCAAAGCCTGCAAAAGGATCCTAGGATTTGTGGTATCAAGTAGAGGGATCATTACTAGCTGGCAACCCTTCTTAATCCACGTTACAAGGGTAAGTTAGCAGAACTCACCCTGCCTTCACATAGGGAGCAGAGGATGAAACATCTTCAGTAGGCATTGAAGAAAGGGTTGGGCAATGCATTTCCAGACTCTGGGAGGTTACAGATTCCTGGTGCTGGACAACGTGTTGCTGAGACTTCGTTCAGTCAGCGGAAGAGCGGTGGAGAAGGTGACCAGTTGACCGATGCATTTAAACAAATTTTCAGTGCCAGGGTCTGATCAGTTCAAGCAACCATCACTAACGTCTGCATTACATGGTGCAGGAATATCTAGGGGCAAGAGCAGACTTGAAGACCTTTCCAACAGAGCATCCACTGGGTTACTGGGTCTTGAGCAGGGATGAGCTTTCTGTTCGAGTCAAAGCATTAAGATTTTATGGGGTTTGGTTCATGACTCTTTGTAAAGTTCTCTCCAGGAAGACAATTGCTTGTAGAATTTAGCCAGGCAGCCATGTTTGTACACCATTATTTGTTGTAGAGTGTATGTTTCGGAAGTAAGATTAATTACTTCACCAATATTCAGGGCTATGTTAAATTTCCATTACCTCATAAGTATCAACCATGCAGCAAAGAGTGTGTGCATGACATATGTTTAAGGTTGGATGGGAATTTTTCTATTCCAATACTTCGAATTGCCAACTTGAAGTTGGGTCTGATTATGAACCCAGTCAGTTTTGTTATGAGTTCCAGTAGTTGCATAGGTTAGGGCAGAACCACAACATATGAGATTACCCATTAGGCCGTAACTACACCAGCATTGGTTAGATTGCTCAGCCATCAAGTATGGCATTTAGTACCATCTAAGGTGGAGTTTCTGTGCCATTTTTCAGTATGTTGCACATTTAGAAGAAGACAGGTTGTTTACTTTTGCCTTATGCCATTGGTGTTCTGCGATGGTAACATTAAGCTCCATTGCCCATTTGAGCAGGGGATTGGATAATTTAAAAGTGAGTTTGTCATGCATGCAGTTGTAGAAAAGTAAGATGCCCTTCCTTTTGTGGTTTGGGGATGTCCAGAAATGCCAGTCTTCCTGGGAAATCTTTATTTGCCGAAGCCAGGTTGGGTGGTAAAGTGGATTTTAGTTGGGCGTACATTAGGAATTACCCTTTTGGAAGGGTAAATCTGGAAGCTAATTCCTCATAGGAAATGAGTTTATCTTCCCTAAGAATAGTTGAAATATCCTTGATCCCTCTCGCATCCCATCTGGGAGTTGCTATACTGGGATTAATGAATCTGAGCATTCCCACGTTAATTGGGACCCTCGTCTGTTTGGCTGATTGGTTACCATATTTTATAAGTGTTTCCATGCTAGTATGGAGGCTGATAGTGTGGGGTGATCCATACCTTTGTTAATATTAAGGGATATGGCATTTGCTAGTAGAAGTGACTGTAGGTTGCCTAATGGTACAGCAGCTTGTTCTAAAGTACACCGTGGTTTGAGATATGGTTGTATAAACCAGAACTTGAGCTGGTCTAACAGTGTAGCCATGTAGTAATCATGTCGATTTGGTACTCCCATGCCACCTGCCCTTCTGTGTTTTTGTAAAGTATTGTGGTTGCATCTGGATTTACCTCTGTTCCAAAGAAATGTAGAGATTGTTTTCTGTATGTTTTTAAAGAAAGCGAGTGGATTTGGATTGTCCTAAAGATATATACAATCTTGGGGAGAATAGACATTTTAAAGGCTGCCAATCTTCCCGCCCAGAATAAGAGTTTACTCATTTTAGCAGTGGGCTGCATTACCAAAGCAAAAATGAGCAGAGACAGGGGGCAACCCTGTCTTGTGCCATTTGAGATTGTGAAGTTTTTTTAAAACAAACCTTCCAAATACATATATGCAGACGGAACCGTTTATAAGACAGTAATGGCTGAAAAGATATCACCCTGTATGCCAAACTTATCTAAAACACTGGATAGGTACCCCCAGTGAGCCCTATCGAAGGCCTTCTCAGTGTCCAACGTTAACAGCAGGGAAGGCATTTGAGTAGGGATGAGCTGAACACCCCCAGTTCGGTTCGCACCAGAACTTTCGAACGGACTGAAAAGTCATGCGAACTTTAGTACCCCATTGAAGTCTATGGGACTCGAACGGTCGAAATAAAAAAGGTGCTAATTTTAATGGCTAATATGCAAGATATTGTCCTAAAAAGGGTTTGGGGACCCAGCTCCTGCCCCAGGGGACATGGGTCAATGCCAATTTCTTTTTTTTAAACGGCCGTTTGTTTGGGAGCACTGACTTTAACCACCTTCAGACCGGACCATTTTGCTGGTAAATGACCAGAGGTCTTTTTACAATTTGGCACTGTGCTGCTTTAACTGGTAATTGCGCGGTCATGCAATGTTGTACCCAAACAAAATTTGCGTCCTTTTCTTCCCACAAATAGAGCTTTCTTTTGATGGTATTTGATTGCCTCTGCGATTTTTATTTTTTTGCGATATAAACGTAAAAAGACCGCAAATTTTGAAAGAAAAAGATATTTTCTACTTTTTGTTATTAGAAAAATCCAATAAACTCAATTTTAGTCATACATTTAGGCCAAAATGTATTCAGCCACATGTCTTTGGTAAAAAAAAAGTCAATAATTGTATATTTATTGGTTTGCGCAAAAGTTGTCACATCTACAAACTAAGGTACGTTTTCTGGAATTTACGCAGCTTTTAGTTTACGACTGCCTATCTCATTTCTTGAGGTGCTAAAATGGCAGGGCAGTACAAAACCCCTCCAAATGACCCCATTTTGGAAAGTAGACACCCTAAGGAAATTGATAAGTGGCATGTTGAGCCCATTGAATATTTTATTTTTTTGCCTCAAGCGATTAAAATTAATTTTTTTTTTTTTTACACAAAGTTGTCACTAAATGATATATTGCTCACACATGCTATGGGCATATGTGAAATGACACCCCAAAATAAATTCTGCTGCTTCTCCTGAGTACGGGGATACCACATATGTGGGACTTTTTGGGAGCCTAGCCGCGTACGGGGCCCCGAAAACCAAGCACCGCCTTCAGGCTTTCTAAGGGCGTAAATTTTTGATTTCACTTCTCACTACCTATTACAGTTTTGAAGGCCATAAAATGCCAAGATGGCACAAAACCCCCACAAATGACCCCATTTTAGAAAGTAGACACCCCAAGCTATTTGCTGAGAGGCATTTTGAGTCCATGGAATATTTTATATTTTGCCACAAGTTGCGGGAAAATTACAAACTTTAATTTTTTTTTTTTTTTTTTCACAAAGTTGTCACTAAATGATATATTGCTCACACATGCTATGGGCATATGTGAAATGACACCCCAAAATAAATTCTGCTGCTTCTCCTGAGTACGGGGATACCACATATGTGGGACTTTTTGGGAGCCTAGCCACGTACGGGGCCCCGAAAACCAAGAACCACCTTCAGGTTTTCTAAGGGCGTAAATATTTGACTTCACTCCTCACTACCTATTACAGTTTTGAAGGCCATAAAATGCCAAGATGGCACAAAACCCCCACAAATGACCCCATTTTAGAAAGTAGACACCCCAAGCTATTTGCTGAGAGGCATGTTGAGTCCATGGAGTATTTTATATTTTGCCACAAGTTGCGGGAAAATTACAAACTTTTTTTTTTTCACAAAGTTGTCACTAAATGATATATTGCTCACACATGCCATGGGCATATGTGAAATGACACCCCAAAATAAATTCTGCTGCTTCTCCTGAGTACGGGGATACCACATATGTGGGACTTTTTGGGAGCCTAGCCGCGTACGGGGCCCCGAAAACCAAGCACCGCCTTCAGGCTTTCTAAGGGCGTTACAGTTTTGAAGGCCATAAAATGCCAAGATGGCACAAACCCCCCCCAAATGACACCATTTTGGAAAGTAGACACCCCTAAATTTAGGGGTACACTAGTGAGACTAGGTAATAAATGGCGGGTGCCCTGAAACTATAAAAAAAATAACTAACCAACCAGCGTCACCTGTAACAGTTATATGGTGATCACTGGTGAAAGGGTTAACTAGGGGGCAATCAGGGGGCTTTATGCGGTAGTATATGGGGGTCCCTGGCGCTATAAAAAGCTGCGGCGAACCTAAATACCTACCTGCCTAACTAGCGTCACCTGTGACACTAATACAGTGATCAGAAAAACGATCGCTTATTAGGCTGGGTTCACACTGGAGCGATGTGGGAACGCCACGAATGCGCGGCGGGTTCCCGCATCACATGCCTCCCGACGGCAGTTCACACTGCCCTATGCGAACTGCTGGGAGTGTCAGTGAAATGTTAATGACACCCCCAGATCAGTTCGCATATCGCAGTGCGATCTGCAAACTCGGATCGCATGGTGTGAACACCCATGCGATCCGATTCTGCTGCGGACCAAAAAAAGGGTCCCGTGCGAGTTTGCAGGGGGCGGCGGGTGCGACACGAATTCAGCCATACTATATGTATGGCTGAACTCGAATCGCACAGAGATCGGATGTGATTTGCACTGCAGTGCGGTGCGAATCACATTCGTTCTCATAAACCGCTGCAATGTGAACCCAGCCTTAGTGACACTGGCGACGGGGGGTGATCACGGGGTTAAACCTTTATTGGGGGGGTTAGGGGGGTACCTTAGAACTAAAGGGGGCTAACCCTAACTGCCCTAACAGTTATTACAGTCACAAATGACACCCGCCGGGTGATCAGGGGGTTAAACCTTTATTAGGTAATAAATGGCGGATGCCCTGAAACTATAAAAAAATAACTAACCAACCAGCGTCACCTGTAACAGTTATATGGTGATCACTGGTGAAAGGGTTAACTAGGGGGAAATCAGGGGGCTTTATGCGGTAGTATATGGGGGTCCCTGGCGCTATAAAAAGCTGCGGCGAACCTAAATACCTACCTGCCTAACTAGCGTCACCTGTGACACTAATACAGCGATCAGAAAAATGATCGCTTATTAGGCTGGGTTCACACTGGAGCGATGCGGGAATGCCATGAATCCGCGGCGGGTTCCCGCATTGCATGCCTCCCGGCGGCAGTTCACACTGCCCTATGCGAACTGCTGGGAGTGTCAGTGAAATGTTAATGACACCCCCAGATCAGTTCGCATATCGCAGTGCGATCTGCAAACTCGGATCGCATGGTGTGAACACCCATGCGATCCGATTCTGCTGCGGGCCAAAAAAAGGGTCCCGTGCGAATTTGCGGCGGGTGCGGCGGGTGCGGCGGGTGCGACACGAATTCAGCCATACTATCTGTATGGCTGAACTCGAATCGCACAGAGATCGGATGTGATTTGCACTGCAGTGCGGTGCGAATCACATTCGTTCTCATAAACCGCTGCAATGTGAACCCAGCCTTAGTGACACTGGCGAGGGGGGGTGATCACGGAGTTAAACCTTTATTGGGGGGGTTAGGGGGGCACATTAGAACTAAAGGGGGCTAACCCTAACTGCCCTAACAGTTATTACAGTCACAAATGACACCAATGCAAAAAAAAAAAAAATGCAATTGGTGTCACTGTGACTGGGGGGGGCAGGGGTAATTGGGGGGTGATCGGGGGTAAAGGGGGGGGTGTGAGTGTGCCTGGCATGTTCTACTGTGTAGTGTAGTGCTTGTGCAACTCACCGATGCTCTCCCCTCGGTGCCGGAACGAAAAATACCGACACGGAGGAGAGAATACATCACTTCCTCTCCTGTGTTTACATTACAGGAGAGGAAGTGATGTCACGGGACATTTTCATTCGTCGGGAGCGATCACGAGGGGGTGGCCATGAATGAATGGCCGTCCCCTCGTCCGGGATCGCTCCCGAACGAATACCGACCGCCGCAGGCACCGGGCGGGGGCCCGATCGGGCCCCCGACCGGCGGGCAGGCAAGGACGTACATGTAAGCCCTTATGCCTGCCCATGCCATTCTGTCGACGTACATCGTCGTGCGGCGGTCGGCAAGTGGTTAATGACGATTAAAGTGAAAAAAAATGTAAAATATTCCTTTAAATATCGTGCCTGGGGGGTGTCTATAGTATGCCTGTGAAGTGTCACGTGTTTCCTGTGTTTAGAACAGTCCCTGCACAAAATGACATTTAATGGAAAAAAGTCATTTAAAACTGCTTGCAGTTTTAATGTAATATCTGGTTCCCGGCAATACGGATGAAAATCATTAAGAAAAATGGCATGGGTAGCCCCCCTGCCCATTACCAGCCCCATTTGGGTCTTGTACGGATATTAAGGGGAACCCCATACCCAAATTAAAAAAAGGAAAGGCATGGGGCCCCCAAGTCCTATATACTCAGAACAGCAGTATACAGGCGGTGCAAACAAGACAGGGGCTGTGTAGGTTTGTTGTGTTAAGTAGAATCTGTTTGTAATTTTGAACTGGTACATTTTTAAAGTGTAGCTCCAGTCAAAAAATCAATTTTTAAGCTTTTTGGAAAACATAGGAAAGGGTTATCACCCCTGTATAATTTTTTTTGCCGTCCATCTTTTTTCATCTCACTTTCTGTTGTCTCCTTCTGTTTGCAAGTAGGAGACGTTTGTAAGTTGGATGTTTGAAAGTAGGGGCCTGCCCTATATGCTCTGCAGAAATGGGGGCCTATGGTGTTGGTGTTGCCACAACACTGTAAACCCTCAAAGTGACTCTTGGTAGGCGCTGGAGCACCCTGCTGTGAATGATTATATCAAGAATTGTAATTACATGCCATTGTTGAACAGTGGTAGAAAAATTGGGCCTTTGGTGGTTGTGGTGGTGGTGCTGGTGCCACAACACTATAAGTCCTCACACTTACTCTCGGTGGGCCCAGGAACTGGCCCTGCTGTGAAATATTATATAAAGAATTGTAATTACATGCCCCTGTTAAACAGGGGCTGAAAAATTGGGCCTTAGGCACTGCTTGCTGGTGCCACGACACTGCAACCTCTCCCAGATACTCTAGTTGGAGTGCAGGAATGAGCCCTGCTGCAAAGCATTGCATCAAAAATTGTATTACATGCCCTGTTAAACAGGGGCTGAAAAATTGGGTCTTAGGCACTGGTGCTGGTGCCATGACACTGCAACCTCTCCCATATACTCTAGTTGGAGTGCAGGAATGAGCCCTGCTGCAAAGCATTGCATCAAAAATTGTATTACATGCCCCTGTTAAACAGGGGCTGAAAAAGTGGGCCTTAGGCATTGGTGCTGGTGCAACGGCACTGCAACCTCTCCCATATACTCTAGTTGGAGTGCAGGAATGAGCCCTGCTGCAGAGCATTGCATCCAAAATTGTAATTACATGCCCCTGTTAAACAGGGGCTGAAAAATTGGGCTGGTGGCGTCACCCAGAACAAAAAAATGTTCTTCCAAGCTATCAGCAGGATCATTAAGGAAGAAGAGGATAGTCAGTCAACATAACAGGACAGTCACTCAGCACCAGCATAGGCAGTCTTGAAGGGATGTGACATTTCAAAAACAATGATTCGGTTACATCAGCTTCAGGTGCTTGGTAGCTGGTGGTGATCCAAGACTGATTCATCTTTATGAAGGTCAGTCAATCAACCGAGTCGGTGGACAGGCACACCCTGTGATCGGTTACAAAGCCTCCAGCAGCAATGAAGGTTCGTTCCAAAAAGAAAACTCTGGATGCAGAACAGACCAGTAGCTGAATTTCATACTGTGCAAGCTCTGGCCAGTGATCCATCCTCAAGACCGAGTAAGCCAGAGAATTTTCCATGGGAAAGGTGTCCAAGTCTGACCTTGCCCCTAGGTATTCCTGCATGTAAATCAGACGCTGGCGATGGTTGCTGGAACTGATCATACCTTGGGGCTGCGGACTAAAAAATTGTCAGAACGCATCGGTCAGATGGCCACCTTCTCCACTGCTCCTTCTGTGACTGACCAAAGCCTCAGCAACACGTTGTCCAGGACCAGGAGTTTGTAACCTCCCAGTCTCTGGGAACGCATTGCACAGACCTTTCTGCAAGGCCTCCTGGAGATGTCTCATCCTCTGCTCCCTCTGTGACGGCAAGATAAGGTCCGCAACCTTACCATTGTACCATGGATCAAGGAGAGTGGCCAGCCAGTAATGGATCCTTCCGCAGGCTTTTCAGGATCAGGGAGGCCATGCAGCGTAGGTTAGCTGAGGCATTCAGTCCGGAAGTCCTCTGGGTCACTAAGGACAACATGATCCACAGCCACCTCCTCCCAGCCATGTACAATTCCACGTGTTTCTTGGGACTGTAAATCATCCCTAAAAGGCTGCTACTGCTGATGCTGAGTGTCAGGCGCCACCTCCATGCTGACACAAGCCTCCTCCTCCTCGTCCTCTTCCTGTGTGATGGGAGGGACAGCAGGAACACTGTCTGGATAAAGGGGGCCTTGAGAGGAAAGGAAGTCCTCCTCTTCCTGCCTCTGTTCTGCCCCAAGTGTCATGTCCATTATTCCACGCAGCATATGCTCCAATAGGTGGACAAGAGGTACAGTGTCACTGATGCATGGACTGTCACTGGTCACTAGGGATGAGCTTCGTGTTCGAGTCGAACGTACGTTCGACTCGAACATTGGCCGTTCGGCCGTTCGGCGAATTCCGAACGTTTTGGCCGTTCGCGTCAAAATTCGAGTGACGCGCGCGCGGACCACAATGCACTGCGTTGGCGCAGTGCATTGCTGCCCGATGATTGGCCAAGCATGCACTGTGACCCCGCATGCTTGGCCAATCGCAGCGCCGGCAGCGAGGAGAGCCATGATTGGCCACAGGCATCCTGCCTGTGGCCAATCATAGCTCAGGCTGTGTAGTGCACGCCCCACACTATATAAGGCCGCCTTTAAGGCGGCCTCCTGTAGTGTGTTACTTTGCATCTGAAGCAGTGGGTGTTCTGTGTACCTTCAACACAGTACACACCAATCGTTTTTGGCTGATTTCCTATCTTGCTGCTGTGTAGTGGTTGTTGTCTGTGCCCTGACTGCAGTATACACCACTATATTCACCTCACCTATATAGCTAGTGATCTAGCTTTAACCACTTAACAACTGCCCATTGCCGATTAACGGCTTCAGGGCGGTTGTTTAACTCAGAGAGGCCGTTAATTAACGGCCTCCCAGAATTCTGCTCTCGCGTGCCCCGAGGTGTGCGCACTCGAGAGCATCCGTGACCGCCGGGTCCATAGGACCCGGCGCATCACGGTAAACGGCCGCTCATAGCGGCCGTTTACCACGTGATTGCTCCGTCAAATGACGGAGTGATCACTTGGAAACAAACCGGCGTCATGTTATGACGCCTGTTCCTACCTCCCCTTTCTGTACCGATCGGTACAGCGGAGGGGAAAGAGATCGGTGTCAGCAGCGATGTGGGCTGCATCTGCAGTGCCCACGTCGCTGCTCACCGAATTTAACCCCTCAATTCCCTGCCAATACTCTGCAATACCAGTGCATACTCTGCAGTACCCCGCCATTACTCTGCAGTACCCCGCCGTTACTCTGCAGTGCAGTACCCCGCCATTACTCTGCAGTGCAGTACCCTGCCATTACTCTGCAGTGCAGTACCCTGCCATTACTCTGTAGTACCCCGCCATTACTCTGCAGTGCAGTACCCTGCCATTACTCTGTAGTACCCCGCCATTACTCTGCAGTGCAGTACCCCGCCATTACTCTGCAGTGCAGTACCCTGCCATTACTCTGCAGTGCAGTACCCCGCCATTACTCTGCAGTACCCCGCCATTACTCTGCAGTGCAGTACCCCGCCATTACTCTGCAGTGCAGTACCCCGCCATTACTCTGAAGTGCAGTACCCTGCCATTACTCTGAAGTGCAGTACCCTGCTATTACTGTGTAGTACCCCGCCAATACCCCGCCAATACTCTGTAATACCCTGCCATAAATTGCCATACCCAGCCATACTCAGAGATACCCAGCCATACTCGGTGATACCCTGAAATACCCAGCCATAGACGCCCCCCACCCCTCACCGCCCTCCGGTGCTTCTACCAACTCGCCAGTACGATCAAAGCCAGAATCTTTTTTTTATTTTTTATTTCAGGCTTCCCAGCCTAGAGGTGAGATGTGGGGTCATATTGACCCCCCAGATTTCACTGTAAAGAGGACCTGTCACCCCATATTCCTATTACAAGGGATGTTTACATTTCTTGTAATAGGAATAAAAGTGATCAAAAATATATTTTTGGGAAAAAAAATGTCAAACTAAAATAAATAAAGTAAAATGAACAATAAAAAAATAAAATAAAAATTAAAGCGCCCATGTCCCCATGTGCTCGCATGTGCCACACATGTGAGGTATCGCCGAGAATGTTAGAGCGAGAGCAATAATTCTAGTCCTAGACCTCCTCTGCAACTCAAAACATGTAACCAGTAAAAAAATATTTAAAGCGTCGCCTATGGGGATTTTTTAAGTAGCGACGTTTGGCGCCATTCCACGGGCATGTGCAATTTTGAAGAGTGACATGTTTGATATCTATTTACTCAGCATAACTTAATCTTTCACTTTATGCAAACATTGGGCTAACAAGTGGTTAATAATAGAGCTTGCAGTCAGTAGTGTTAGGAGTGCGTGCTGTCTGCGTGCTCTGTACCCAGTACATACCGCTATAATATAGGGCAGGCCCCTACTTTCAAACATCCAACTTACAAACATCTCCTACTTGCAAACGCAAGGAGACAGCAGCAAGTGAGATGAAAAAAGATGGACGACAAAACAAATTATACAGGGGTGATAACCCTTCCCTATGTTTTCCAAAAAGCTTAAAGATAGTTTTTTTGACTGGAGCTACACTTTAAAAATGTACCGGTTGAAAATGACAAACAGATTCAACTTAACACAACAAACCTACACAGTCCCTGTCTTGTTTGCACCGCCTGTATACTGCTGTTCTGAGTATATAGGGCCTGGGGGCCACACGCATTTCCTTTTTTTAATATGGGTACGGGGTTCCCCTTAATATGTGTACAAGACCCAAATAGGCTGGTAATGGGCAGGGAGGGCTACCCATGCCATGTTTCTCAATGATTTTCAACCATATTGCAGGAACCAGATATAACATTAAAACCGCAAGCAGTTTTAAATGGTGTTATTTCCGTTTAATGTCATTTTGTGCAGGGACTGTTCTAAACACGGGAAACACGTGGCACTTCACAGGCATACTACAGACACCCCCCAGGCACCATATTTAAAGGAATATTTCACTTTTTTTTTTTCACTTTAATCGTCATTAAAATCAGTGCTCCCGCCAAAACGGTAGTTTTTAAAACTTTTTTTTGCAGTGACCCATGTCCCCTGAGGCAGGAGGCAGGTCGCCAAACCCTTTTTAGGACACTATCTTGCATATTAGCCGTTAAAATGAGCACTTTCCAATTCGAACGTTCGAGTCCCATAGACTTCAATGGGGTTCTAACGTTCGTACCGAACGCGGGGGTCGTTCGCAAGTTCTGGTGCGAACCGAACCGGGGGGTGTTCGGCTCATCCCTACTGGTCACCATCCTTGTGGCCTCCTCAAATGCAAAGGCACACAACATCCACTGTAAATGCTGCAGATGCCTGCATTAGAGAACACCAGCAATAAAGGGTAGATACAGGTGTATACTGTGCTGGAGACACACAACACCCACTAACTCCTGCAGATGCCTGTATTAGAGAACACCAGCAATAAAGGGTAGATACAGGTGTATACTGTGCTGGAGGCACACAACACACACTAACTCCTGCAGATGCCTGTATTAGAGAACACCAGAAATAAAGAGTAGATACAGGTGTATACTGTGCTGGAAGCACACAACACCCACTTTAACTCCTGCAGGTCCCTGAGAAAAGAACACACTGTCCCTGCCTATCTTGCTCTTTCCCTGCACGCCGGAACACACTACACAAGGCCGCCGTACTGGCGGCCTTATATAGTGTGGGGCGTGTACTAAACCCCCTGAGCTATAATTGGCCACAGGCATACTGCCTGTGGCCAATTATGGCTCTCCTCCCCACCGGCACTGTGATTGGCCAAGCATGCAGGGTCACAGTGCATGCTTAGCCAATCATGAGCCAGCAATGCACTGTGATGGCGCAGTGCATTGTGGGCCATGAGCGCCAATGGCCCATAACGTTCAATATTCACCGAATGTGTGAACAGCCAGTGTTCGAGTCGAACATGCGTTCGACTCGAACACCAAGCTCATCCCTACTGCAGACATATCTGTCTGGATGTCACACCACTTCCTCAAACTCATACACATAATGTACATAATTATCCACCATGTATTTCTTTTCTTTTCCTTTCTTAGTCTTCTTCTTTTCCTTTTTTCCTTTTGTCTTATTTCCCCACTGCTTAACACTTGCTGCACACACCTCCATTTACCTATACACATTTCCATTCACTTACACATTTTTTTCATTTTTCTGTTTTTACAGAGGTCCCCTTAAGGGCCACCCCATTTAGCTCATACAAGCTTCACTTTCTACACCTTGACCCACTCGGGGCGCTGTTTGTGTTGGTTGCTGTCACCCGAATATGCTCCTTCTGCTCTGGGATGTGGCATCCTTAGCTGGCTTGACTCTCACGGCTGTTCCGCCATTGTGCAAATACATATGTAAGTTTGTGGGTCAAATGTACATATGTGGGGTCTTTCATATTCTACATTTGCCCACATTTTCTAGACTATTTAAAATATGGTTGTCTTCCCTATCTAGAGGTGACCACTACGGTTTTTGCTTCTGATGAGTGGCTATAAGGTCCCGAAACGCATAGCGCTTACAACCACCATTATGTGTACATAATTATCCACCATGTATGGACGATCCATCTTGATTTATTTTTTTCTCCTTTTCATTACCCCTTTTAAGTGACACTTCAATGTGTCACCAACTATATATCATAAAATGTGTTTCAGGTGCCAAGTTCTTCATGTATTTGCAAATGTTTTCCTTGTTGGAATGTATATCTCAATGAAATACAAAATATTAATATATAGCTACGTGTATAAATATGTAAATATATGACTATTTGAATTTATTAAAGCCTTCTTTTTTACTCAATCAATGTATCTGGTTCTGTGTGCCTCATGTAAAGTCTCACCCTTTGCTCTTCTTTTTCTAAATATTGAACTGAGATGGAGGAGGGGACTTGACCGATCCCTATTACCTCATTCAAAGTCCCAAATATTCTTGTTTCTTCTTTATATATATATATGTACATTTTTTACTATATCTTTTCATGTGACAACACTGCAGAAATTACACTTTTCTACAATGTAATGTAGTGAGTGTACAGCTTGTATAACAATGTACATTTGCTGTGCCCTCAAAATAACTCAACACACAGCCATTGATGTCTAAACTACTGGAAACAAAAGTGAGTACACCCCTAAGTGAAAATGTCCAAATTGGGCCTAATTAGCCATTTTCCATCCCCAGTGTCATGTGACTCGTTAGTGTTACAAGGTCTCAGGTGTGTTCAATTTGATGTTATCACTCTCACTCTCTCATACTAGTTACTGGAAGTTCAACATGGCCCCTCATGGCAAACAACTCCCTGAGGATATGGAAAAAAATATTTTTGCTCTACATAAAGATGGCCTAGGCTTTATGCCCTTGTACACACGGTTGGAGAATACGTCGGAATGTGTCCTATCGGACCGTGTCGTCGGATAATCCGACTGTGTGTGGTATGCATCGGACTGATTCCGTCTGAATATCCTTCGGACCCAATTTTCCAACATGTTGGAAATATTTTCCGACCAACTGGGCCGATCGGACATACTCCGATCATGTGTAGAGAATTTTGATTGGACCAAGTGCCACGCATGCTCAGATCAAATTCCTACATCAAAGCTATTGGCTACTAGCCTGAATGTAGTCCCATCGTAACGAAATTACGTCATCACGTTCTGAAAGATCGGATTTTTCGCCAACTTTGTCCAACCGTGTGTATGCAACAGTTTCGGACAAGATCCGACGGACAAAATCCGACGGGCAAAATCCGACGGATTTGGTTGTGGAAATCTCCCACCGTGTGTACAGGGGCTAAGAAGTTTGCCAAGACAGTGAAACTGAGCTGAAGCACACTGGCCAAGACCATACAGCGATTTAACAGGACAGGTTCCACTCAGAACAGGCCTCGTAATGATCAACCAAAGAAGTTGGGTGCACATGCTTAGCATCATATCCAGATGTTGTCTTTTGGAAATAGACATATGAGTGCTTACAGCATTGCTGCAGAGGTTGAAGGGGTGGAAAGTCAGCCTGTCAGTGCTCAGACCATACGCCTCACACTGCATCAAATTGGTCTGCATGGCTGTCATCCCAGAAGGAAACCACTTCTAAAGATGATGTTCAAGAAAGCCTGCAAACAGTTTGCTGAAGACAGGAACATGTCCTGTTTGATGAGACCAAGATAAACTTATTTGGTTAAGGTGGTGTCAAGCATATGTGGTGGCAACTAGGGATGAGCCAAACACCCCCCGGTTCGGTTCGCACCAGAACTTTCGAACGGACCCCAAATTCGTACGAACTTTAGAACCCCATTGAAGTCTATGGGACTTGAACGTTCGAAATTAAAAGTGCTAATTTTAACGGCTAATATGCAAGATACTGTCCTAAAAAGGGTTTGGGGACCTGGCTCCTGCCCCAGGGGAAATGGGTCAATGCCTAAAATGTTTTTAAAAATGGCCGTTTTGGCGAGAGCACTGATTTAACCACTTGCTTACTGGGCACTTAAACAGCCTTCTGCCCAGACCAATTTTCAGCTTTCGGTGCTCTCACACTTTGAATGACAATTACTCAGTCATGCAATACTGTACCCAAATGAATTTTTTGTCCTTTTTTTCCCACAAATAGAGCTTTCTTTTGGTGGTATTTGATCACCTCTGGGGTTTTTATTTTTTGCGCTATAAATGAAAAAAGACAGAAAATTTTGAAAAAAAACGCATATTTCTTTGTTTCTGTGACAGAATTATGCAAATTATTATTTTTTCTTCATAAATTTTGGCCACAATTTATACTGCTGCATATCTTTGGTAAAAATAACCCAAATTAGTGGATATTATTTGGTCTTTGTGAAAGTTAGAGAGTCTAAAAGCTGTGGTGCGAATCGCACAAAATTGATCACATCTGATGTACTGGTGGCCTATCTCGCTTCTTGTGACCCAAACAAGTCAGGAAAGTACAAATACCCCCCAAATGACCCCTTTTTGGAAATTAGACATTCCAAGGTATTTAGTAAGAGGCATGTTAATGTTGTGATATTTTTCCCACAATTCTTTGCAAAATTAAGATTTAAAATTTTTTTTTTTCTCCACAAAATAGTCATTGTAATAGGTTATTTCTCTCACATGGCATGTGTATACCACAAATGACACCCCCCAAAAAATTCTGCTACTCCTCCTGAGTATTACAATACCACATATGTGGGACTTTTTCACAGCCTGGCCACATAGAGAGGCCCAACATGCAGGTAGCGCCATCATGTGTTCTAGGAACATAAATTACACATCTAACTTGTTGACTATTTATTACACTTTTGAAGCACCAGGACAATGACACGTGACACTGATGACAGATGGCACTGATACGTGGCAATGATGACACTTATACGTGGCACTGATGACACGTGGCACTGATGACAGATGGCACTAATATGTGGCACTGATGACAGATGGCACTAATATGTGGCACTGATGACACGTGGCACTTATACGTGGCACTGAAGACACGTGGCACTAATACGTGGCACTGAAGACACGTGGCACTAATACGTGGCACTGATGACAGATGGCACTAATACGTGGCACTAATACGTGCCACCGATGACAGATGGCACTAATACATGGCACCGATGACGCGTGACACTGATGACAGATGGCACTGATAAGTGGCATTGATGACACGTGACACTGACAACAGATGGCACTTGACACTGACAGGTGGCACTGATGACAAATGGCACTAATACGTGGCACTGATGACAGATGGCACTATGTGGCACTGATGACACGTGACACTGATGACAGATGGCACTTATACGTGGCACTGATGACAGATGGCACTGGTGACAAATGGTACTGGGGGCAGGTGGCACTGGGGGCAGGTAGCACTGGGGGCAGGCAGCACTGGGGGCAGGCAGCACTGGGGTGGATGGTACTGGGGCAGATAGCACTGGGGTGGATGGCACTGGGGGCAGGTAGCACTGGGGTGGATGGCACTGGGGCGGATGGCACTGGGGCGGATGGCACTGGGGCAGGATGGCACTGGGGCAGGATGGCACTGCTGGGGGAGGATGGATGGCACTGCTGGGGGAGGATGGATGGCACTGCTGGGGGAGGATGGCACTTTATTTTTTACTTTTTTTTTTTTTTTATCTAGGCGAAGCAGAACGGCTGCCGCTGCAGCCGTTCATCTCTCCCCTCTCACACTCTGTGTGAGGAGGGAGAGCGGCGCTGAGAGATGATCTCATATGTTTACATATGAGATCACCTCCCATTGGACACGCCGATCACGCTGTAAACGGCCGCTGTGATTGGCCGTTTACAGCGATCTGTGTTTGACTGTCCCCGGGGGACACGGCGAACACAGAACTTCCGCGATGCGCGCCCGCGGCGGCGCGCATTGCGAAAGTAAACAATAGGACGTCCAGGGACGGCCTCCCGGATGAACGCGCCTGCTCTACAGCCGTCATTCGGCTATAGGGCGGGCGCGAGGTGGTTAATGATGATTAAAGTGAAAAAAAGTGAAATATTCCTTTAAATATCATGCTTGGGGGGTGTCTGTAGAATGCCTGTGAAGTGCCACGTGTTTCCCGTGTTTAGAACAGTCCCTGCACAAAATGACATTAAACGGAAATAACATCATTTAAAACTGCTTGCGGTTTTATTGTTATATCTGGTTCCTGCAATATGTTTGAAAATCATTGAGAAAAATGGCATGGGTAGCCCTCCCTGCCCATTACCAGCCCCTTTGGGTCTTGTACGCATATTAAGGGGAACCCCGTACCCATATTAAAAAAAGGAAATGCGTGTGGCCCCCAGACCCTATATACTCAGAACAGCAGTATACAGGCGGTGCAAACAAGACAGGGACTGTGTAGGTTTGTTGTGTTAAGTTGAATCTGTTTGTAATTTTAAACTGGTACATTTTTAAAGTGTAGCTCCAGTCAAAAAAACTATTTTTAAGCTTTTTGGAAAACATAGGGACGGGTTATCACCCCTGTATAATTTGTTTTGTCGTACATCTTTTTTCATCTCACTTGCTGTTGTCTCCTTCCGTTTGCAAGTAGGAGATGTTTGTAAGTTGGATGTTTGAATTTAGGGGCCTGCCCTATATGCTCTGCAGAAATGGCGGAACAAGGTGTTGGTTTTGCCACAACATTGTAAGCCCTCAAAGTGACTCTTGGTGGGCGCTGGAGCACCCTGCTGTGAACGATTATATCAAGAATTGTAATTACATGCCATTGTTGAACAGTGGTAGAAAAAATGACCTTTGGTGGTTGTGGTGCTGGTGCCACAACACTATAAGTCCTCACAGTTACTCTGGGTGGGCACAGGAACGGGCCCTCCTGTGAAATATTATATCAAGAATTGTAATTACATGTCCCTGTTAAACAGGGGCAGAAAAATTGGGCCTTAGGCACTGGTGCTGGTGCCACCACACTGCAACCTCTCCCATATACTCTAGTTTTATTGCAGGAATTAGCCCTGCTGCAAAGCATTGCATCAAAAATTGTAATTAAACGCCCCTGTTAAACAGGGGCAGAAAAATTGGGCTGATGGCATCACCCAGAACCAGAAATGTTCTTCCAACATATCAGCGGAGGAGGAAGAGGATAGACAATCAACATAACAGGACAGTCACTCAGCATCAGCATAGGCAGTCTTAAAGGGATGTGATATTTCAAAAAAAATTATTTGGTCACATCAGCTTCAGGTGCTTGGTAGCTGTGGGTGATCCAAGACTGATTCATCTTGATGAAGGTCAGTCGATTAACTGATTCGGTGGACAGGCGCACCCTGTGATCGGTAACAAAGCCACCAGCAGCACTGAAGGTGCGTTCCGAAAAAATGCTGGATGCAGGACAGGCCAGTAGCTCAATTGCATACTGTGCAAGCTCTGGCCAGTGATCCATCCTCAAGACCCAGTAAGCCAGAGGATTTTCGGTGGGAAAGGTGTCCAAGTCTGACCTTGCCCCTAGGTATTCCTGCACCATGTAAATCAGAGGCTGATGATGGTTGCTGGAACCGATCATACCTTGGGGCTGCGGACTAAAAAATTGACTGAAAGCATCAGTCAGACGGCCACCTTCTCCACCACTCCTTCTGACCGATGCCTCAGCAACACGTTGTCCAGGACCAGGAGTTTGTAACCTCCCAGTCTCTGGGAACGCGTTGCACAGACCTTTCTGCAAGGCCTCCCGGAGATGTCTCATCCTCTGCTCCCTCTGCGATGGCAAGATAAAGTCGGCAACCTTACCCTTGTACCGTGGATCAAGGAGAGTGGCCAGCCAGTAATGGTCCCTCTCCTTGATCCGAAGAATACGAGGATCCTTCCCCAGGCTTTGCAGGATCAGGGAGGCCATGCATAGCTGAGGCATTCGGTCCGGAGTTCTCTGGGTCACTAAGGACAACATGATCCGCAGCTACCTCCTCCCAGCCATGTACAAGTCCACGTGTTTCTTGGGACTGTAAATCATCCCTACAAGACTGCTGCTGCTGCTGATGCTGAGTGCCAGCCTCCACCTCCATGCTGACACAATCATCCTCCTCCTCCTCTTCCTCCTCCTCATCCTCTTCCTGTGTGATGGGTGGCACAGCAGGAACACTGTCTGGATAAAGGGGGCCTTGAGAGGCAAGGAAGTCCTCCTCTTCCTGCCTCTGTTCTGCCTAAAGTGCCCTATCCATTATTCCACGCAGCGTATGCTCCAAGAGGTGGACAAAAGGTACAGTGTCACTGATGCATGCACTGTCACTGCTCACCATCCTTGTGGCCTCCTCAAACGGTGACAGGACAGTGTATGCATCCCTGATCATGCCCCACTGGCGTGGTGAGAAAAAACCGAGCTCCCCTGACCCTGTCCTGATGCCGCAGTTGCACAGGTACTCATTGATGGCCCTCTGCTGCGTGTGCAGCCGCTGCAGCATGGCCAATGTTGAGTTCCACCTGGTGGGCATGTCACATATAAGGCGGTTCTTGGGCAGGTTCAACTCCTTTTGGAGCTCAGCCAGCCGAGCACAGGCATTAAATGATTGGCGGAAATGCACACAGACTTTCCTGGCCTGCTTCAGGACATCCTGTAGGCCGGGTACCTGCCCAAGAACCGCTGCACCACCAGGTTAAGAACGTGAGCTACACAGGGCACATGGGTCAGTTGTCCCTGTCAGAGGGCGGAGAGGAGGTTGGTGCCATTGTCGCAAAACCATTCCTGGCTTAAGCTGGCATGGCATCAACCACCTCTCGGCCTGCCCCTGCAGAGCTGACAAAACATCCGCCCCAGTGTGGCTCCTGTCCCCCAAACAAACCAGCGCAAGCACGGCATGGCATCGTTTTGCCTGCGTACTTGCGTAGCCCCTGGAACGCCTACGGAGCACCGCTGGTTCTGAGGACAGAGCACTGGAAGAGGCCATGGAGGAAGAAGAAGAGGAGGGGTGGAGGAGAGAGGTGTGTCACAACCAATAGTAGCATTTTGAAGGCGTGGTGGCGGAACAACCTCCAACAATACTGCACCTTGTCCTGCATCCTTCCCAGCTGCCAGAAGAGTGACCCAATGGGCCGTGAAAGACAGGTAACGTCCCTGTCCATGCCTGCTGGACCATGAGTCAGCAGTAATATGCACCTTACCGCTGACCGCCCTGTCCAGCGAGGCAAGGACATTGCCTTCCACATGCCGGTAGAGAGCCAGAATCGCCTTCCGTGAGAAAAAGTGGCGTTTGGGGACCTGCCACTGAGGAACCGCACATTGTACAAACTCACGGAAGGGGGCCGAGTCTACCAACTGAAAAGGCAGCAGTTGAAGTGCTAGCAATTTAGCCAAGCTAGCATTCAACCGCTGGGCATGTGGATGGCTGGGAGTGAACTTCTTTCGCTGGTCCAGCAGCTGGGGCAGGGACATTTGCCTGCTATAATCGGACGTGGGTGTACTGCTAGCAGAGAGCCCGGAAGCACTTGGCTGTGACACACCTAATTCTACACCTTCATTCCTCTCAGAGCAGGTTTCAGAGAGGACTGAAGGTCAAGTGGGGTTGGAGATGCCAGCTGATGAGGAGCAAGGAGAGGTCCGCTTTGTTCTTTGGTGTGGGTCTTTGAGGTACGCTTGCCAACGAGCTGCATGGCAGGTCAACATATGTCTGGTCAAGCATGTGGTGCCCAAGCGGCTGATGTTTTGGCCACGCGAGATATGCTTGAGACATATGTTGCAAATAGCAGCGGTGTGATCTGATGCACTCGTCTCAAAAAAGGCCCACACCAAAGAACTTTTAGAATAACGCGCAGAGGCAGTGCCCTGCACAGGCGGAGCTCTGCGGTGTGATTCAGTCGGTGTGCTGCCCCTAAGCTGGCCCCCGGAGGGCATCCTGCCTCATTGGACATGTGCCTCCTCCTCCTCCTCCTCCTCTCTCCTACCAGGCACCCACGTGGAGTCAGTGCCCTCATCATCCCCTCCCTCTTCATCGCTGTAGCAAACCTGGCAGTATGCTGCAGCTTGTGGAACATGACTGCCAGATTGCTGTCCTTCTTGAGCATCCCCTCTCTCTGCATTCACGCTACTGCCTTCCTCTAGCTGAGTGTCATCATCAGAGCCTACAAAACACTGGGCATCATCCTGGTGCATGTACCCAACACTGTGCTCAAAGATTTCAGGAGACTCCTCAGGAGGACGTGGTGGGTCTAGGGAAGGAGTCACTGATGATGACATTGAGACGAGGGAAGACGATGCGTTGGCAGCTGCTTTGCTCGTACCCTGAGACTGGGTGAGAGAGGATGAGGAGGATGAAGAGGGCTTGGTCATCCACTCTACCAAGTCGTTGGCATGTTGCGGCTCAACATGTCCAGCTGCCGAAAAGAAGGACAAGCGTGTCCCATGGCCACGTGCTGATGACAATGCACCGCGTCCACGACCAGCACTGTTGTCTCTAGACACAGAGCCTGCTTGCCCTCTTTTATCGGCTCGCGCCTGTCTGCCTCTCCTTGCTGGCCTTCCAGACATGGTAATGGCCTGAAGGGAGTTGGGTAAAACAGCAGTTGGGTAGTGTATATTGTGCTGGAGGCACACAACACCCACTAACTCCTGCAGATGCCTTTATTATAGAACACCAGCAATAAAGGGTAGATAAAGGGGTATACTGTACTGGAGGCACACAACACCCACTAAGCCCTGCAGATGGCTCTATTAGAGAACAGCAATAAAGGGTAGATACAGGTGTATATTGTGCTGGAGGCACACAACACCCACTAACTCCTGCAGATGCCTTTATTATAGAACACCAGAGATAAAGGGGTATACTGTACTGGAGGCACACAACACCCACTAAGCCCTGCAGATGGCTCTATTAGAGAATAGCAATAAAGGGTAGATACAGGTGTATATTGTGCTGGAGGCACACAACATCCACTAACTCCTGCAGATGCCTTTATTATAGAACACCAGAGATAAAGGGGTATACTGTACTGGAGGCACACAACACCCACTAAGCCCTGCAGATGGCTCTCATAGAGAACAGCAATAAAGGGTAGATACAGGTGTATGTTGTGCTGGAGGCACACAACACCCACTAACTCTTGCAGATGCCTTTATTATAGAACACCAGCAATAAAGGGTAAATACAGATGTATACTGTGCTGTGCTGGAGGCAAACACAACTTACAATAACTCCTGCAGATGGCAGATGGCTCAAATAGAGAAGAGCTATGTAGGTGGATATAGCGGTGTGTACTGGGTACAGAGCACGCAGACAGCACGCACAAGCTCCTAACACTGACTGCAAGCTCTATTATAAAAGATAGATATATCGCTAGCTATATAGGTGAGGTGAATATAGCGGTGTATACTGCGGTCAGGGCACGCAGACAACAACCACTACAGAAGAGCAAGATCGAAAAATCGGCCGATAACGATCCGTGTATACTGTGTTGAAGGTACACAGAACACCCGCTAACTGCTTCAGACGCCAACACACTACACAAGGCCACCGCGCTGGTGGCCTTATATAGTGTGGGGCATGTACTACACAGCCTGAGCTATGATTGGCCACAGGCATCCTGCCTGTGGCCAATCATGGCTCTCCTCGCTGCCGGCGCTGTGATTGGTCAAGCATGCGGGGTCACAGTGCATGCTTGGCCAATCATGAGCCAGCAATGCACTGCGCATTGTGGGCCGTGAGCGCCACATGAATTTGGAGCGAATGGACCAAAACGTTCGGACTTCGCCGAACGGGCGAACAGCCGATGTTCGAGTCGAGAAGCTCATCCCTCGTCCGGGATAATGGACTCCAATTTAGGGACTAGGGTCTAATAATTAGTAATAAAACAATACAACACATGAATTTGGCGCGAACGGCCCATAATGTTTGGAATTCGCCGAACGGGCGAACAGCCGATGTTCCAGTCAAACGTATGTTCAACTCAAACACGAAGCTCTAGTGGCAACCAGGAGAGGAGTACAAAGAAAAGTGTGTCTTGCCTACAGTCAAGCATGGTGGTGGAAGTGTAATGGTCTGGGGCTGCATGAGTGTTGCCAGCACTGGGGAGCTACAGTTCATTGAGAGAATCATGAATGCCAACATGTACTGTGACATACTGTCACGATCACTCGGGCGTTTCGGCCGTACACAGGAGACTTACCCGTAGAAACCTGTCGTGTAGAACCCGTAGTTTCCCCTTGACGCGCGCTAAAGCTAACGAACGCACTCGCGTCAACATGAACGAGCGCGCGCACGCACGTGGGTCACGAACGGGCGCACGTATACTCGCGGGGGCGCGCTGACCTGTCGTACGACCGTTTGGCGCCCTAAGGTCTTCTTAAGGCACTTGCTCCCTTCCATCTGTGCTGTCCAGTCTACAGCGTGTCCGTGACCTTGCTTCCTGTACCTGTACCTGTTACCTTGATTCCTGATACCCGGCTTGTTCTTTGACCCTGATCCGTTGCTGCCTGCCTATGACCTCTGCTTGTCTGACCACGTCTCTGCCTCATCCTCTTGTACCTTGCTGATCGATTCCTGCTAACCCGGCCTGCACCTGACCCTGCTGTTCCTGCTTACCTGTTGGGGTTCCTGTATTTCCTGACGTCCACCTGCCTGCCAGTCTCCTCACTTGTGCCTGCCTGCTACAGTCAAGTACCATCAGCTCTACCTACTCGC
This sequence comes from Lithobates pipiens, assembly GCF_037356315.1. Taxonomy (NCBI): domain Eukaryota; kingdom Metazoa; phylum Chordata; class Amphibia; order Anura; family Ranidae; genus Lithobates; species Lithobates pipiens. The sequence goes on from NW_027507903.1 coordinate 237,428,749, forward strand.
TGTTGGTGCCCAGCTGCTTATCCGGACCGGTCCATCTGCCAGGCACTTGTGCCCCCTGAACTTTTGAATACCTGTCTCCATCTCCAGGGGTTCATTAGCCAGGGGATACGAGGGGCCGCTTCCTGCATTCCAGGCTCAACTACTAGGTACGTGACAGTACTGGACAGCCATGTCTGAGCCTGCGCAGGGAGCCTCCCCCATGGACGAGCTCTGCCACCACCTGGCCGGCCTTACTCAGGCAGTTAAGAGTTTACAGGAAGGCTACGGTAGACTGGAGGAACAAGTCCAGGCGCTATCCGCTTCTGCACCAGTTGCTCCTGGGGCCCATGCTCCACCGTCAGTCGTGATGTTGCCACCCGAACCCAGGGTCCCAACTCCGGAACGATTCGCGGGAGACCGGAACAAGTTCAGGGCCTTCCGCAACTCCTGCGAACTCTATTTCGCCCTGCAACCTAGGACCTTCTCCCTTGAGGCGACGAAGGTGGGATTTGTCATCTCTCTGCTAACAGATGAACCCCAGGCCTGGGCACACCGTCTGTTGGAACGGAAGGACCCATCCTTAGACTCCATGAACACCTTCTTCCAGGCAATGTCCAGACTCTATGAGGACCCCCAACTCGCCGCAACCGCAGAAGCAGCCTTACATGCCCTGCAACAAGGTCGCAGGCCTGTGGAGGACTACGTCTCAGAGTTCCGACGATGGAGCGCAGACACAGACTGGAACAACGCGGCCCTGCGGTATCAGTTCCGCATGGGCCTCTCCGAGGCTCTGAAGGATGAGTTGGCACGTGTGGGTGTCCCTGAGACTCTGGAAGCCCTGATAGACACCTCTGTCCAAATTGACAGGCCTTTGAGGGAGCGCCGCCAAGAACGTTCTTCCACAACTACTCGCCCGATCTGGATGCTACCACGGGTGCCTAGTCACCCAACTCCTCCTGTTCCAGTCGCATCCACATTGGACAACCCAGAACCCATGCAGCTGGGGCTACTCCGCCCATCTCTGACTCCAGAAGAACGTCAACGTCGCCGGGTCAACAAGCTCTGTCTGTACTGCGGAGAACCAGGGCACTTTGTTCGCTCTTGCCCAGCTAAGATACGTAAGTGCCTCCTTGTTCCACCTGTTCCCTCACCTGTGTTGTCTGATAACATCTCTCATCTGGCTGTTCCTGTTCTTTTACAGCTTCCAGGAAGGACTGTCTCAACCCACGCAGTTATTGACTCCGGGGCATGCAGTGGCTTTGTAGACTCGTCCTTCGCCCGAAAAAACAGGATTCCCCTTAGACCGAGAGAGAAGGGGCTCTCGGTATACCTGGCTGACGGGTCTACCTTGGGATCAGGACCAGTGACCCAGGAGACTAGCCCCCTATCCGCTGTCATCGCTGGAACTCACCAAGAACTCCTTTGCCTAGACGTCATCCAGTCTCCTCTGTTCCCCATCATTCTAGGTATGCCTTGGTTGAAGGCACACAACCCACGCATTGATTGGGCCACTGGAATAATTGAATTCCCCTCGGACTACTGTCTCCAGCATTGCTGCCCGACTCCCAACGGGGACTCCTCGGCCCTTCTCTGTCTGGAATCGGATGATGAAACCCGACAAGCTGTATCTAAGGAATACCATGCTTTTCTGGATGTCTTCAGTAAGAAGGGGGCAGAGACTCTTCCTCCCCATAGGCCATATGATTGCCCTATAGAACTGCTCCCGGGGGCAGAAATCCCCTTCGGAAGAATCTTCCCCCTATCCGAGTCTGAACTGAGTACCCTGAAGTCCTACTTGGATGATAACCTTGAAAAAGGATTTATCCGACCCTCTACCTCCCCAGCCGGCGCTGGGATTTTCTTCGTGGAAAAGAAATACCACTCCCTGCGCCCATGTGTGGACTATCGGGCTCTAAACAAGATCACCATTAAAAATCGCTACCCTCTGCCGTTAGTACCTGAACTTTTCCAGAGACTGGGTTCCGCTAAGTTGTTCACAAAGCTGGATCTTCGGGGTGCCTACAACCTCGTCCGTATCAGAAAGGGTGATGAATGGAAAACAGCCTTCCGTACCCGCTTCGGGCACTACGAATACTTAGTGATGCCATTCGGGTTGTGTAATGCCCCAGCCACGTTTCAGCATTTTTTCAATGACATTTTTAGAGATTATCTTGATTTGTTTGTAATTATTTACCTGGATGACATCTTAATCTTTTCCTCCACTCTAGCCATCCACCGGGAACATGTTAAGAAGGTTCTGACCCGTCTCCGCCTTCACGGTTTGTACGCCAAGCCCGAAAAATGTGTTTTCGAAAAGGAGAGTATTCAGTTCCTCGGCCTGGTCATTTCGGTTAGAGGGGTAGAGATGGATCCCCAGAAGATCTCCGCAATCCAGGACTGGCCTGCCCCCTCCGATAGGAAGGGAGTTCAGCGATTTGTGGGTTTCGCTAACTTCTATCGTAAGTTCATAAAGGGATTCTCTTCTATTATCGCCCCCATTACCGGGCTGACCAAGAAGGGCCAAAGGTTCCGTTGGACCCCCGAAGCACAAGAGGCCTTCAAAACCCTGAAGGATTTGTTTGTCTCAGCCTCGGTCCTGAAGCACCCCGATCCCGCTCTACCGTATACCCTCGAAGTTGACGCTTCAGAAATAGCAGTCGGAGCTATACTTTCCCAGAGGCAGGGACCCAAGTCCTTACTCCATCCGGTTGCCTTCTTCTCTCGCAAATTATCAGAGGCTGAAAGAAATTATGACGTCGGTGATCGTGAGCTATTAGCAATTAAGTCTGCACTCAAGGAGTGGCGCTACCTGCTGGAGGGGGCTATCCATCCAATCCTGGTCTATACCGACCACAAAAACTTGGAATATTTAAAGACAGCTAAGAGATTGAAGCCTCGTCAGGCCAGGTGGGCACTCTTTTTCTCAAGATTTGTATTCCACATCACTTACCGTCCCGGATCCAAGAATACTAAGCCAGACGCTTTATCCCGCATGTTTAGTCAGCCGGAAAACTCGCCACCTACCGATACCATTCTTTCTGCTGGGAACTTTCTTCTACTCCAGGGAGATGTGGTGTCTCAGGTCAAGCGGGCCTCCAAAGGCGCTACACCTCCACCCGGTGCCCCGTTGTCCTCCAACGATGACCTTCTGTGGCATGGGAACAGGATCTTTGTCCCCCAGGCAGTTCGGACCCTGGTTCTGGCCTCCTGTCATGACCACCCTCTGGCTGGCCACGTTGGGGTATTCAAAACCCTGGATTTACTCAGGCGTACATTCTGGTGGCCACGGATGAAGGACGACTGCAAGAGGTATGTACAGGCCTGTGCCACCTGTATTCGGAGTAAGGGCGACAAGTCAAGAGCCTGGGGTCTACTAAGACCGCTACCTGTTCCTGATAGACCATGGAGGATGATCTCCATGGATTTTATCGTCGAACTCCCCCCTTCGGAGAACCATACAACGATCTTTGTCGTAGTCGACAGACTCACTAAGATGGCTCACTTCTTGCCCATGAAGGGCACTCCCTCAGCCGCAGAGACAGCTAACGCCTTTGTTAAAGAAATTGTGAGACTTCATGGCATTCCCGCCAACATCACATCTGATAGGGGGGTGCAGTTCACCTCAAGATTTTGGAGGGCGCTCTGTGGAACTCTGAAGATCGATCTTTGCATGTCCTCAGCCTACCACCCGCAGACCAACGGTCAGACCGAGAGGACGAATCAGACACTGGAACAGTACCTTCGCTGTTTTTCGTCCTTCTCTCAAGACGACTGGGTCTCTCTGCTACCGATGGCTGAGTTCGCTTACAATAACACAATCCACTCGGCCACCAAGCAGTCCCCTTTTTATGCGAACTTCGGGTTCCATCCGTTGTTTTTGTCTGGCAGTCTTCCCGAGTGTTCGGTACCAGCGGTTCAGAAGAGACTTAACTTCTTTGAAGAAAATAACAAGCTCTTACTGTAATATAAGAAATAATTACGATATTTCAAAGTCTTACGTATATGTTGAAATCAATCAATTCTTGTGCGACAAATTTCCTTAATTGGTTCTGAGTCAGCGTAATTCAAAAATGTGTATTTATTTGTACACATTTAAATACAAAAAGTATACTTACAAAAATAGTACAGTAATAATAATTAGTATCTTTCTTTCTTATTCAATATATCATTTGTATCTTTAAAATTGTCTTATGGTACAATTTAGTTTATGCCATGTGGCATTTAAAATGGCGGAATAACCCTTTGTATGCTGAATGCAGCTGAAATGTTTCTGAGGTCTTTCCTCTAGGCTGCTGCCTCTCCAAGAGAATGTCTCCTGAAACTTCCTACTATATTAACAGGCTCAAATCTCCCGCCCGAAAGATAACTCCTCCTTTCCAAAGGTGGGAGGGCTAAGAGTGGTTGTTATAACAGAGCTGACATGTGTTACCACTTAAAACGCAACTCCACAGTCTACCATGACCGGATGTAAGGGGGAAGGGACAATTTAAGTCTCTATGCAAACTTTCATTTACACTTTAGAAAAGCTTATATAAAATATACAATATTCCTCAAAATCCTGACAGGTTTTAAATATTTACTTCTTCAATTATCGCAAGTCATAACATAGAAATTATTGTCTCAAAGTTCTTTCACACAGTAGTATGGGAATATTATTATCCTGAATAAAGTATAATAAAGCCAATTAAAATTTAGATATTAAGAATATAACATTCCCCTCTGAAATATGAATACTAATCATATTTTTCAGATTAAAAATTCATCCATCATCATTCATGTCACATTCAAACAAACTTTGATTCAATAACTCCAAATGCTTTGTCCTGCACAATTGGATTCATACCTTCAAAACGCATTTTCCTCTTTAATTTACTTCGTAACAAATCATCTCCTTTCTTAATATCACTTCTAATTCGATTATATAATTTTTTCATTCTAAACATTAAACATAACTGGAATATAAGGAATAACATGATAATAATAAAAATAATTACAATAGGATGTGATAAAATATTTCCTGCTGCTGAAGTTATCGAAGTTTTTCCCCACATGGATACACTATTACTAAATCTTTTCCACCAATTACTTCCTGAAAATTCTGACCATTGATGTGATATTTCTTGCAAATTACCTTGTTCATGTTTAAACAATACTTCTGCATTCTGCAATTCCTTAGCCAAAGCTATTAATAAACCTTGATCCTTTTGAATTATATTTGCCCATTTTTCCCATGGAAATTCATCTATTTGAGAAATATTATACTGTGTAGGAAGAGCGCTAATATTTTTCATAAACATATTTGTTAAATTTGTTCTCAACCCATTAATACTTATTGCAACAATATCTCCTTCTATACAATACAACCCTTGATTTAGGTTTTCTGTATTTGTACAAGAAGAGAAAAAAGTTTTAACCCTTTCTGTATCTGACATAATTTGAAAACAAACCTTCTTTTTATCTACACGAGTAACTAATTCAGAATTAATTTTATTTTCAATTCTTGCTGAACATAATGTATGATTATGATAACAAGAATGAAATATGCTTTTATCTTGATTAGGTAAACATATAATTTTAGACTGGAATTGTAAACATGATGACACATCTAATTGTTCTAATTCAGAATTTTCATTGTTAAATACAAAATCTGTATACTGTAATTTATAGTATAATAATTGTGTATTACTGACAGGTAATCCCAAAACAGTGATAGGAACCAAAATTTGTTCTTTTCCGGCTATTGGAATCATAGAAGAACTATAACATATGTCCTGCTTGCATCCTATCCATTTATTTACCCATAAATCTGTATGATTTATCGCATATAAATATTCTTTGGGCAAATACTGTAAAATGCCAAGAGGAGTTATTCCACTCTGAAATGCTTGCGCAATTATTTTAAAGTTAATGGAATATTCCGTTTGAATCTCTAGACATGCTCTGGCTATATGAGAATGTTGTTCACTTCTCATCAAATCAAGAGTAATATTTTGAAGATGTAAAATAGATGGACCCATTATATTAGCAGTTTTAATTACCATATTTTCTAAAATCTGATTTAAATGTCTTTGTATTTTAATACCGTTACTTCCCACTAAACCAGCGGTTTCTAGATCAGACTTTAAAGTATTAATATCCATACTATTTGTTATACTCCCGATTGTGCCAATCCCTCCTAAAATACCTTCAACAATACCACGCTTATTTCTGTTATAATTTCTATTATTAATTCCAAACCATCTCTCAATACCCAATTCCATATTAACCAGATGTCCTTGACATTGTGGAAACCTTATAGAAATTTTCCATTCTGAAACATTAAAGTTCCACAAAACAATGACAAACTTTCCCTCTCTCAAAAGAGTTCTGGATTGGAAATGGTTAATCTGAAAAGGGCTTGCAGAGAAACTTTTCTTATTAACACATGGAGTTTTCCTTGGAGACATAACAATAACACTTGCCTTTGCACATTTCACCGGATAATTTTCTATTGATATGCAACATCCATATATGCCAGTATCATTCAAAGATACTCTCATTTGTTGATAAACAAATGTATCATTAATCCAATTCACACTACCAAAAATTCCTTTATGAATTATGACAGTTGAACTATAAAGAAAACTACCCAAAAACTCACCATTCCTTTTCCAAGTCAACAATGAATTTTGAGGTAAAGATATTTTTGTATCACATATCAAATGCAAATTATCTTTATCTTCCATAATTTTCAAAGATTGTGGGAAAATATTAATTTCTGGAACAATCTTATCAACTATAAAGATATCAATTTTGACCCTTATTTCAGTAAATTTTCTTATAACTTTAAAATCCCATGTTCTTACAACGTCTCCTTTTTCATCTCCAATGATGTCTAAATATTTTGGATTCAATATCTTTACAAAACTTTGAAAAAGATAATAAAATTGATCAAAGGAATAAAATATTTTCCCAGATCTTGTCATAATATTAGTAACATCTCCAGACCAAATTGTTGACTCATTACCCTTTAAAAATATAGACCAGAAACTCCTCAACAATATGTTACACTCAAAAGTTCCGGTTTTGTTATTTAGTCTATAAGATCCCTGCATTTTAACAAACTTAGTTTTGGATTCTATTTTAACTTTGATGTCAATATCATTTCTGTGAATGAAATACAATTGTAAACAACAACGATATCCATCACCAATACATAAAAATCCATACAAATCTTCTGCTGTATTAATATCAACATCTCTAAAATTATGATTTTTATCATATGCACTAATATCAATAACTCTATCATTTTTGTCCTTTGTAATGATATCAATGTTCTTATTTTTCAGTTCATCTGCATTAATATCAATGTCTACATCTCTCTTATTTCTGAATAACATATGATCTTTGTTGTGTAATTCTTCATTCCTGTTAATCTTTATATAACTTGAGCAGTTCTTGATATATCTTATCACAAATAAAATTGTCACTAGGGAAAAGATGCATCCTGTAGTGATGATACACTTTCTCTCTTTAAAACTTTTCATTTGTTGTGCTGACATCTTTTTTTCTTTTGGAATACGCACTTTCTTCAGATTCGATTCTTATTTTTAATTCCTGAAAAAATAAAGGCAGCATCATTATCTTGGAATATAAAATTTGTTATACCCACATTTTTCTTTCTACATACTTGTTTCACTGAACTGAGAAAGTGTTTGTACCCCTTGAACATCCCAAAATGTCCATGGACTTTCCCAACTACTTTTCCATGTTTCAACTCCTGAAACTCTGTGACGTGTCACCATCTCTGGGTGTGGCCTCACATGTAACAATTCTTTAATCATCTTTTATCTTTTCTTGTCTTAGACTTGTGTCAACAATATCTAATTTTATCTTAAATAAACCTTTCTGTTCCTGGTCTACTTAATAGACCGCTTATCTTATACAAAAGATAATTTTGGTTTAACAACAAAATAACAAAATGTTACAAAAAACAATATCAATTGTAAAATATCAAAAAATAGATTATTCTGAAGATTAAATCCGATATGTGCGTGGATTTAATAACAATCCTTCATGATATATATGTGTCTTGTGTGTGCTGGAGAAAAAATCTCCCTGGAATGTGTGCCCTCCAGTAATTGACTGTCTCCTCTCCTGTTACAAAATTCTACTCCTAAACACCAACTCCCACCTTTTTCCTTTTTAAGACTAGCTTAAAAGTTCCGCTGGGCTATATTGTTCCACAGAATGAGTATTTTCCCTCCCACCTTTCTAAAACAATGGGTGTCTCATTCTAAATTCCTAAGGGTTGCTATGAATAACCCTTTGTAAAAAAACCATTTTAAACATACACAAACCTTTTTACCTTATCAATATATATATATACAAATTATTTCTTATTCTCTTAATCAAGAAACATTGTAATATAAAAACTTATATTTTTAACTAACAAAGACACTTTTTATCATGAATTAACTTTCTTTTTCAAACTTAGAAATATGAGGAGAAACCATTTTGTATACCTTTTCTTCAACCAATTATGACTCCACGAGGCAATACAAAACGCCATTTTACTTTTTCTTTTAAACTCAAAAGGAGAATACTTTGTAGCATCAGAAATTGTGCTTCTTACATCCATTAAAAATAACTGGAACAACATCAACCCAAATATTTCCTTTGTCCAACAACCTTTATCAATCCTAGATTTAATTATCCGATACATCCTCACAATAATACCTACAAACTGCGAATGTTATCATACATGAAATCTCTATTCTATTCCCTGATATTACACATTCTCTGTCACTACTGAAGTTTGCTGATATGTCCCAAACTAGAAAAACATGATTATTCAACCTCTAAACAATAGTTAAAGCATCATCATTAGTGAATCCCACCTGTAGGTGCTGTGAACTATAAATACACAATAATCCTTTTTCGTCATGACACAAACTTATGGTCTAATGACCCAAATAATAACTTTGTGGCAACCTATGAAGAATAAAAAAGATTGTTATAACCTTTTTTTCCTCTGAAATTAAAGGAATATGTGTGTCCACTTTCTTCACAACCTTAATTGATACCATATCAGGTTGGACTACTAACTCTCCATGCAAAAGCTGCTTCCTTTGCCAATAAATCTGCTGTTCTATTACCTACAGATAACTCACTATCATCTTTTTTATGTGCTGGAATTTTTACAATAGCATATGCAAGAGGATTACTCTCTGCAAGGTCAAAAACTACTTCTAATGTCTCTTTCTGCACAAGAGTCTTATTGGATGAATCCACAAAACCTCTACATAGATAACGTACAACATATGAACTATCACTATAAATCACTAGTGAACCTTTCTTCTCTTCCTTGTCAATACTATCTCAATATCTTTAAACAAACCTGTATCCATTTTGGTCTGACTCCAAAGACTTTTATGTGCTCTAACTGATTGTTCCAATTCGAGATTGGTTCCTGTGTGTGGCCAATTAAAATCTGAAGACATGTCAGCGACTGCTGTACAAATCATTCCAACGTTACTGTACTTTGAGGAATCTATTAACATAGATTTGGGCCTAGATGAATATTTCCATATAGTAGAATTACTTAAATCAATAATCCAATCTAATTTACTAATCACATCCATGCCTAAAATATTATCTGTATTTTGGCAACACCATATGTCTATATTTGTTTTTAAAATTCCGGGAATTTCGAGAGTCACATCAGAAACTTTAACTGCAACTGTATTTTCTTTTCCATTAAAATCAATTAAATTACATTTTGGAGAATCAATATTCACAGATAATTTGTGTTTAGTTAAACTGAGTTCAGATCCTAAATCTATTAACCATTTAGTATTCTTACCATTTAATAAACCATGTAACCATGGCCTTCCACTTTCATCTATTAAAAGTGAAGTCACATATTTTAATGTTGGAGGTGACTCAGAACCTTTTTCCCTAAGTCCTGATGGTGATGGAAGTAATCCATCCCTCTCATGTTCATCATTGTTTGTCATATTGATTGAACTGTCATTAACAGTCAATGTACTGATCTGTTTGACTTCTGAGGCATAAGGCAAATCAATCAAACTATTGTTTAAAGAAGAAAGAATAAATTGCTCAGAAATATGTTCTGTATTTTCTACTTTCAAAGTTTTCCTGTGTACTATGTATGGGAATAACATTTCCTGTCTGCTCTGAAGCTTTAGCTCCGCCTATGGCATGTATCTCATCATCTCTGTCTCTCTGAGTACCATGCTGACTGAATACAACCCTTTCAATGTTCAGCTTGAACAAAACAAAAATAAAAACTTAATACTCATGACAATGACACATAGATAAAAATATTAAAATTATATCAAAGTCCTCAATAATATTCCAAACGTCAAAACCAAATCTTTTTAAACTCATATCAATCCTTATTCATAGCCATTAAACGTCAACCAGAAAATTCTTACCATATCTGCAGTTAATTTAAGGACTGCTGACTGTTTTCAGAGTGTTATATGCTACATAATTAAACCTTTCCTGTCTTAATGGACTATTTTCAGTTTGTAATCTTTGTCTTTGGGTCTTAGAAGAAAAATGAATTTGCTTATTATGACCTCTATACCTCAGATTACTGTGCCAACGTACAGAATAAACTTCTTGACGCCTGGGCAAAATTTTTGGATAATACAACCTCTTTTGTGTATTATTATTATTCAACTTTTTATAGACTTTCCTCTGAGCATATGGCGATGAAAATCTACATTTCTGCCTACTATCAGTATTATTTAAGTCAACTGACTTCCCACTCTCATTGTCTGAGGAAATATTAACATTTGACTCATTACAGGATATGACGTTGACGGCTGCCTTTGTCATATGTTCACCATCCTCCATCCTTGAGCACTGAGCATGTGCAGGACTCTCAGTTTGCAGTAATTGGGTTTTAAGCAAATTTAAAACATTTCCATGCACACAGCTTTCCAAAAAACCTATTTGATTTTCATTTTCTTTCAGAGATTGCAATAATGCATCAATTCTATGTTCCAATTCAATTTTTTCAGTCAATAATTGTTCAGTATATTTCTTCTCCTGCTCTGCTGCAATTTCTATTGTATTCTCTAGATTTTCAATATATGTACAAAAAGTCTCACAACTTGAACAACTAGATTCAAAAAGTACATTTTCAGTTACACTTTGACTTTGTTTTCCTGGCATATCAAACACCATATCATTATAACTTTTAACAAGTTTCATTACATTACGTACTTTTTTCTTTGTTTTAACTAATGAGAATCTATCCTTCTCAATGTCAGCATTTGCCTGAAAGCATTGATCATACATTCATTTCCATAAAACAGCATCAGAGACCTGTTTTGATAAACCTTTAAATTCTAATGTACTTTCATCAGCTAAAACAGCTACAAATTCCATATTACGTTTCTACTCACCAAATAAAAACTCGTCAGTTTTTTTCCGCTGGAAATTCTCCGGTCTTTCACAATCAATCGATCGATTTTTCCTTCTAGGTTCTTTTTCAATCTTTGCGAAGTTTAATCTCTGTTCATCAATTCTTTCCCCTCTGATCACAAGGATGGAAGTTGAAAAAAAAAAACTTCCGACTTATGATTAAACTGGCTGGAATTCGCCAATTGTAATATATATGAAATAATTACGATATTTCAAAGTCTTACGTATATGTTGAAATCAATCAATTCTTGTGCGACAAATTTCCTTAATTGGTTCTGAGTCAGCGTAATTCAAAAATGTGTATTTATTTGTACACATTTAAATACAAAAAGTATACTTACAAAAATAGTACAGTAATAATAATTAGTATCTTTCTTTCTTATTCAATATATCATTTGTATCTTTAAAATTGTCTTATGGTACAATTTAGTTTATGCCATGTGGCATTTAAAATGGCGGAATAACCCTTTGTATGCTGAATGCAGCTGAAATGTTTCTGAGGTCTTTCCTCTAGGCTGCTGCCTCTCCAAGAGAACGTCTCCTGAAACTTCCTACTATATTAACAGGCTCAAATCTCCCGCCCGAAAGATAACTCCTCCTTTCCAAAGGTGGGAGGGCTAAGAGTGGTTGTTATAACAGAGCTGACATGTGTTACCACTTAAAACGCAACTCCACAGTCTACCATGACCGGATGTAAGGGGGAAGGGACAATTTAAGTCTCTATGCAAACTTTCATTTACACTTTAGAAAAGCTTATATAAAATATACAATATTCCTCAAAATCCTGACAGGTTTTAAATATTTACTTCTTCAATTATCGCAAGTCATAACATAGAAATTATTGTCTCAAAGTTCTTTCACACAGTAGTATGGGAATATTATTATCCTGAATAAAGTATAATAAAGCCAATTAAAATTTAGATATTAAGAATATAACACTTACAAGAAACCCTGGCCAGGTCACAGGAGCATAACAAGGAAGTCTTCGACAGAAGGAGAAGAGGGGAGCTGGATCTTAAGGTTGGGGATCGGGTCTGGTTGTCCACCTTGAATCTTAGACTGTCCTGTCCCTCCAAGAAGTTGGGCCCGAAATTCGTGGGTCCCTTCCCGATCAAGAGGAAATTAAATGACGTGGCGTTTGAACTCAAACTTCCTGAATCTTTCCGAATTCATCCAGTGTTCCATGTATCGCTTCTCAAACCCGCAGTCGCGGACCCCTTCGCTGACCGGACCTCCAGTCCCCCGGAACCTGTGTTGGTCAATGGGGAGATTGAGTTTGAAATCGAGGCCATTCTGGACTGTAGGAAGAGAAAGAACCAGGTCCAATTCTTAGTCAAATGGAAGGGGTACGGACCCGAGGAGAACTCCTGGGAGCCAGAAGCTAACATTCATGCCAAGAGACTCATCCGTGCCTTCAAGAATTCCCACTCGAATAAGTTGGCTCAGTTGGGCATCCGGAGGCTGCCCCTTGGGGGGGGCAATGTCACGATCACTCGGGCGTTTCGGCCGTACACAGGAGACTTACCCGTAGAAACCTGTCGTGGAGAACCCGTCATTTCCCCTTGACGCGCGCTAAAGCTAACGAACGCACTCGCGTCAACATGAACGAGCGCGCGCACGCACGTGGGTCACGAACGGGCGCACGTCTACTCGCGGGGCGCACTGACCCGTCGTACGACCGTTTGGCGCCCTAAGGTCTTCTTAAGGCACTTGCTCCCTTCCATCCGTGCTGTCCAGTCTACAGCGTGTCCGTGACCTTGCTTCCTGTACCTGTTACCTTGATTCCTGATACCCGGCTTGTTCTTTGACCCTGATCCATTGCTGCCTGCCTACGACCTCTGCTTGTCTGACCACGTCTCTGCCTCATCCTCTTGTACCTTGCTGATCGATTCCTGCTGACCCGGCCTGCACCTGACCCTGCTGTTCCTGCTTACCTGTTGGGGTTCCTGTATTTCCTGACGTCCACCTGCCTGCCAGTCTCCTCACTTGTGCCTGCCTGCTACAGTCAAGTACCATCAGCTCTACCTACTCGCTGTCGGTGCCCAGCTGCTTATCCGGACCGGTCCATCTGCCAGGCACTTGTGCCCCCTGAACTTTTGAATACCTGTCTCCATCTCCAGGGGTTCATTAGCCAGGGGATACGAGGGGCCGCTCCCTGCATTCCAGGCTCAACTACTAGGTACGTGACACATACTCAAGCAGAGCATGATCCCCTCCCTTCGGAGATTGGGCCACAGGGCAGTATTCCAACATGATAACAACCATAAACACACCTCCAAGACGACCACTGCCTCGCTAAAGAAGCTTAGGGTAAAGGTGATGGACTGGCCAAGCATGTCTCCAGACCTAAACCCTATTGAGCATCTATTGGGCATCCTCAAATGGAAGGTGGAGAAGCTCAAGGTCTCTAACATCCATCAGCTCCATGATGTAGTCATGGAAGAGTGGAAGAGGACTCCAGTGGCAGCCTGTGAAGCTCTGGTGAACTCCATGCCCAAGAGGGTTAAGGCAGTGCTGGAAAATAATGTTGGCCACACAAAATATTGACACTGTGGGCCCAATTTGGACATTTTCACTTAGGGGTGTAATCTCTTTTGTTGCCAGTGGTTTAGACATTAATGTCTGTGTGTTGCGTTAGTTTGAGAGGACAGAAAATTTACACTGTTATACAAGCTGTACACTCACTACTTTACATTGTAGTAAAATGTAATTTTGTCAGTGTTGTCACATGAAAAAATATATTAAAATATTTTCAAAAATGTGAGGGGTGTACTCACTTTTGTGAGATACTGCATATATATTTACTGTATATGTACAGTACATATACATACTGTGGCAGAGCATTGTCCTGCCAAGGTTTAAAAAAAGATTTTGACCCAGAACTCTCAGCCAGGTGGGTTGAGGGGCTCCAGGGGTTTTGCTTAATGCAGAGCAAACTGGCTTTTCAGTTTCCTCATTGTTTTCTAAAGTCCGTTTTGGGACCTGGAGGCTAGAGATTTCAAAGTGATCCAGATGGAAGGTAATCTCCAATCCTGGGTCCATGTATTCAGAACAGCCAGCACCATAATTGGTCAGGTGTGTGCTGAGCTTTTAGTAATGACCTGATCATGGTTCTGAGCTCAACCCTGGCAGACAGTAGGTCTAGCCCAGGAGTTAGTAGAGCTCCACCTAGGAGAGAGGTAGGAGCCAGTGCAACAAAAAGCTGCTAGCTGTGTGCACTGAGTTGGTAAGCAACCAGTCTGTGGAAGACAGACCAAAGGTCTAAAGCGTAACACCAGAGCAGGAGTGCTGCATGTACAAGCCTGAAAGATGAGTGACCGTTTGTTTTGGGACAAAAGTAAAATGCTGAAAACCCCTGCGGGGAATCCTGTTATATTGTGTTAGCTGAACTTTCTTTTAATAAACATGGGAAAGAAAAGCACTTAAAAAGGAGAAATGTGAGTGACAGTGTTCTTAAAAGCTATACATTTAATGCTAGTTCTCACAATACATACATATATATATATATATATATATATATATATAAATAACATTTTAAATGTTATATATTTTGCAACTTTCAAAATGGTGTGGCTAGCAACAGCATCACAGAATGTGCTTTTCATATTACAATACAGACAATGTATGAAACAAGGTACTTCAATTTGCATAAAAAACACATTGGGAACTTTAGAATTTATAATTATGTGCATACTATTAAACAGATGGTTTATATCATTGCTCAGAAGTTTAAATGAATGCTACTATATTTTAATGGATTACTAACTTATATAGTAATCACATTGATAAATTTTTTTCAGTAGGTAGAAATATTTTCAGCTCTGCATTTACATACAGATTATTTTTCTGTCAGTTTCGAGTTGGTATAATTGCCTTTTGCAACAGTCTTATTATAAATATATAGAAAATGACATTTGTATCCATAAACAAAAAATTAAATTTTCTTATGTTTTCAGTGTTTGTATTTATTGTTACACATTTGAAAAGACTGTACCCATGATGTTCATAAGATTTGAAAATCTCTTGAAAAAAGACCGGGCAAATTAAATGCACTGAACAGCAGATGTTTCTTACAAAAGAACTGCAATAGTAGAAGTAAAGTAAAGACAATTTTAGTTTAAAAAGAAACCTGTACTGAGAGAAGTTTGACTCACAGAAGGTTCAGCATGAACATGTACTGTTCATTACATGAACATAGCACTGAACCTTTTTTAAGGGCTATGAGAGTAGAATCTTGTTTTTTTTTTACCTTTTTAAGGTTTTTAATGCAGCTTAAAGGACAACATTAAAAAGTTCAAGTTTCAGTAGGATATTTCCTTTAAGGGCCCATTCCCACTAGGAACTGCACTTGAATCATGCAGTAATGCTGTGCAGTTCTGTGCATTGCAATTTCATCCCTATTTTTGAATGTACTGAAATCATGCCACACCGCACCAAAAGTAGTGCATTTTTTAAATGCACTGCAACCGCATTGCATGGTACTTTTGTAGCATGTGATCTGGTGTGGGCCAGTGTGGGCAAACACACTGCAATTGAGACCAGTGTTTTGAGTGTCATTAACTTTGCACTTCATTTTGAATGTACCGAAATCATGCCACACCGCACCAAAAGTAGTGCATTTTTTAAATGCACTGCAACCGCATTGCATGGTACTTTTGTAGCATGTGATCTGGTGTGGGCCAGTGTGGGCAAACACACTGCAATTGAGACCAGTGCTTTGAGTGTCATTAACTTTGCACTGACTCCTGCAGCAGATAGCACTGGCAATGCAATTGGAATGCAGTGTGGGATGCCCCACTGGTAGGCGTTCTGCATTCTAGTGTGAACAGGCCCTAAAAGTGACATTTTGTGTTTACAAACATCAGCCAGAGTTCTGTCCTTTAGGAGCAATATTATTACCTTAGATAAATGACAGATACCTGTCTAGCTTCTGTTTAAAACCAGGGGAGCTCTTATTTAGTGGCAGTATCACTAACACTGCTAAATGATAGACCTCCACAAGCTAACAAGTATCCTAGGTAATATTGTGATAAAATGATAAAATGCCCATTTTCTATTCTATTCTTTTTATACTACAAAGTCTATATTTTTGCATATAAAGTGCTTTCTTATTTCTTGCTCAAAATGACCGTTAGAAGCACCCCTCCCATCGAGTGAAGAATGTGTAACTAAGATGGCTCCATCCAGGACTACACCCAAGATGATGACACCTAGATCCTGGAGGAAGTTCACCTTACATGGACATGACCAATCAGAAGCTACAAGTATCTAGATAACGCTATGCTATTGCAACAAATCAAATAAATGGTGTTGCGCTCCCTTAAACGAAATAATATTAATCCATGAAATGCTAACCAATAAAAACATAAATTATCTGTGCATAAATTCTGATTCCCCTGATAAATCATGATCAGTGATCAAAGTGACTAGTGCAACAAAGCATTCCAAACGAATATAATATATATATGTAAAGAAATAGAAACCACATATATAATATATTCTCTATATATATATATATATTCGATTTTATATATGTGGTTTCTATTTCTTTACATATATATATATATATATATATATATATATATATATATATATTCGTTTGGAATGCTTTGTTGCACTAGTCACTTTGATCACTGATCACGATTTATCACGGGAATCAGAATTTATGCACAGATAATTTATGTTTTTATTGGTTAGCATTTCATGGATTAATATTATTTAGTTTAAGGGAGCGCAACACCATTTATTTGATTTGTTGCTATATGTTTCAGTGGTAGGGCTTATACCTCTGTCGGTGTTTGGCTGCAACCCTAATTGAGGCTTAATAGATTTTTGATAGTGCAGGGATACTTTTGTCTATTACTAACGCTATGCTATTGATGTACTCCTTCACAGCACTAGTCGCTCACCTATAAAACCCCATGTATCCAGGAACAATAAAGGAAAAATCACGTATCTGAGCACAGTTTCAGTGTGGTTCTTCTTGTGCATGCACCAAATTACATAAGCCTAATTCGGACGGGACAGATACTCACCAGACGATTGGTCTGATCCATTACAATGTTATTTGGCAAATATGGTCATAACCATACTTAGTCAAAGATGTCATCCAGGATTCCCACTGACTTGTTTACATACAGAAGCATCTATCATTTGTAATGGGAGTAATGACTAGTTAAAGGGGTTGGAAACTTTTGCCAGTGACTGGCCCCCTAGCCCCCCATTTTACTTACCTGAGCCCCTTCATCCCCTCGCCGGAGACACTCTCTCCCTCTCTGCATGACTCTTGATTGGATAGATTTATAGAAGCTCAGCCATTGGCTGCTGTCAATCAAATCCATTTCTATGGATGCAAATGCTGGACTCGGGAGTGTGCCCACAATGTAACCCCCGTGTAAGAGCGCTTCTCCTAGGGGGTTATCTGATGCGAGGCGGAGCTGCAAGAGCCATCGTGGGATCCCAGAAGAGGATGATCAGTGCCACTCTGTGCAAAACGAGCTGCACAGTAGAGGTAAGTATGACATGTTTGTCATTTTTTTTTAAATACACGAAGACTTACAATCACTTTAACCACTTAACACTTTAACCACGGCCCATAGTCAAATGACGGCTACAGGGCGGTTGCTTAACTCTGAAAGGCCGTCATATGACGTCCTCCCAGAATTCCGCGCCTCTGTATGTGGCCACGCTGTGTAAAAGTATCACACATGTGGTATCGCCATACTCGGGAGTAATAGCAGAATGTGTTTTGAGGTGTAATTTGTGGTATGCATTTGCTGTGTGTGAGAAAAAAACTGATAATATGACAATTTTGTGAAGAAAAAAAAGGAAAAAAATCTTGATTTTGCAAAGAATTGTGGGAAAAAATTACAACTTCAAAAAACTCATCATGCCTCTTACTAAATACCTTGGAATGTCTTCTTTCCAAAAACTAGTCATTTGGGGGTATTTGTACTTTTATGGCATGTTAGGGTCTCAAGAAATGAGATAGGCCGTCAGTCCTTCAGGTGTGATCAATTTTCAGATATTGGCACCATCCACCAATTTGTACTTATTTTTACCAAAGATATGTAGTAGTATAAATTTTGGCCAAAATTTATGAAGAAAAATTACTAATCCGCTAAATTTTATAACAGAAACAAAGAAAAATGTATTTTTTTACAGAATTGTCTGTCTTTTTTCTTTTATAGCACAAAAAATAAAAAACCCAGCGGTGATTAAATACCACCAAAAGAAAGCTCTATTTGTGTGAAAAAAGGACAAAAATGTCATATGGGTACAGTGTTGCATGACTGAGTAATTGTCATTCAAAATGTGAGAGCACCGAAAGCTGAAAATTGGTCTGGTTATTAAGGATGTTTAAGTGCCCAGTGGTCAAGTGGTTAATAGCTTCATTCAGAGTGGAATGTCAAAGGGTCATTGTGATTGATGTGAATCTAAATCACCGAACAAGATGACTGACATTAGATCAAGAGACATCAATCGCTTTTTTTTTTTGCATGAGGACAAAGTTCTAAATATGGGTACTGTCCCTTTAAAAACATGATGGGGCGTCTCCATAAGAATTAGTTAAATACATTTTCCAGGCATGCAGTCTGGGTGGCCAACACAAGGGGGGGGGGGGGGGTTGGTCCCTATACCAAACCAATCCACGCCATATGCCCTTAATATTGGGAGCGAACATTGGGATGGAGGGGAGAAAAAGCCCCCCTGACAGTCACATTGACTCCATGTTGATGGGACAGGGGTCTCATCCCTACATACTGTCCTCCAAAAGGGACGTGACAGTCTGCAAGGAAATGAACTTATTATAATTTGGACCCCAATGGTCTCCAGATATTCCCTCCAGGTGATAAAGTCTATAGCACCTCTTGTTACTCATTTACAATTCATTTCCAGCCTGCTGGGCTGGATAAATGTCTGGCATTGATTTTGGAGGGGGCCCTAGTGCTGTTTATTGGAGTACAAGTTCCCTGAAAATCTAAAGCAGACCCACATCGAGGATAAGGATTTGGTATAGATATTATGGGGAATACCCCAGCTGCTTGGTTTGCAGACAGAGTGAAGCTGGCCAGGAAATGTGATTTAGGAGAAACTTTTATTTTCTAAATGTTACATTTGGTGTAGTAATCCTTTTAGTGTGGCATTTCATGTATAGGTTTAAGGCATCACCCAAACTTGTTATTTAACAACTTCCCACCCGGCCACTGCATATGTACGGCTGGGTGGGCGCTCTCTCCTTCTGAGTGGACGTTCAGGAACATCCCTCGGAAGGAGGGGGATTGCACGCGCGCGAGTCCACGCAGCAGCGTTACCCCAATGCGCTTGTTTCACCCTGACATGGCACATCTCAAATCGGCAGGAGTGCTCTGTGATTGGCCCTCCTGACACATTAGTTGTCGTGAGGAGAGGAGAGAGGATCGCTGCAACCGGCCGGTGATCAGCGTGTATGAGCTGTTTTTTTCACGCTTTTTACATACTGATCACCAGCATAGTAACACACAGTGTAAACACAATGTCCCAAAACACGTCCCCAAAATACATGTCCCCACATAGTAAAAACACCTGTCCCCCAAATATGTCCCAGTAAAATCACATGTCCCAATGATTATCTGCACACATATGTCCGTGATCACCTGTGCACATCTGTACATGATCATTTGTGTACATCTGTCCATGATCACATGAAACAATTATTATACACGTAACAGGATTTATTTTACCGAAGACATGTAGCAGAATACATTTTGGCTTACATTTATGACAAAATTAGATTTTATTGGATTTCTTTTAAAATAGAATAAAGAAAATATTGTTTTTTTTCCAAATTTCCACTCTTTTTCGCTTATATCGCAAAAGATAAAAAACAGGGGTGGGAATAAATACCACCAAAAAAAAGCTCTATTTGTGTGAACAAAATGATAAAAATGTAATTTGGGTACAGCGTAGCATGACCGTGCAATTGTCATTGAAAATGCGTGAGCGCTAAATTCTGAAAATTAGCCCGGTAAGTGCCCAGTATTGAAATGGTTAAAGAAGTTGTGTATTTTACGGTATGTTAAAGAAGAACTACAGTCTACTCACATAATTTGTAATAAAAACATCTCCCTCCAACCACTTAGCACATTTTTTCATATATACTGTGATTCTGTACTTGCCAAATATGCTGCAGAAATCTCCCTCCACTGAGTCTGGCTGCATCCATTTTAACTGTGCACAGCTGAAGATGCTGCCTGTTCACTTCCTGGATTAACACATACACACAGAGGCACATCTCCAGCTTTGCAGCCCTGCAGCTCTCATTGGCCCTTTTTATGACTAATCCCCTCTCCCTTCCTGATAAACTCTCATGAGAGTGAGAGAGCGAGCTGTGCATGATGTCATAAGCCTAGGCTAATTACCAGACAAGAAACAGGAAGTGGGTTGTATAAGGTAATTACTGGAAGAAAAAAAATTACTATCCAAAGTTAAAACAAGAAGATGTATTAGATGAAAAAAGATAAAACATTGACTGAAATTCCACTTTAAGTCCCATAAAAAGACCAGCTTCCCATTGAACAGTTTTTTTTCCCTTTTTTTTGCATTAGTACATGTTCCCCAAGGCAGTGCCCAGTTAATCATGCTTTTTTTTACAGCAGCTTGCAAATTTACCTTAAAGTGGTTGTAAGAGCACATTCTATGCATGAAGGTAAACCCCCCAATACTTACCTGATCCCCATCTTGATTCAGTGATGTACAGGAGAGCCTTGCCTCTCCGGGGATCATTGGAACATGGAAGTTCTTCTTGGATCGAAGCAGAGACTGCAGCGTGACTGTCAGCCTTACAAGCAGACATGCTAACACGCTGACATGCTGCGCTTCAACCCACAGCGGTGGACAAACTCATCTCTCTCCCACTACTACTGGCCACTAAATCTTCTTGAAAGGCATAGCTTATCGGTTTATTGGACTTTAGGAGTATGATGAGTTTGATGTGCAACCGTGCTGTAGCCATCATTCTGCTATAGTGAGGTCAGCAAGTGGCAATTAGACATCTGCAGCTTGTTTCGTTCCGAATTAAAATTCAGACAAATTTCCGTTATTTGGAAATTCAGATATATCCGAATTTCCAAATTCGAATTATAGTACTGAATGTAAATGAATCCAAAATAACAATAAAAACATTTGGACTAATTTCTAATTCAAATTGTTTTCAAATAGTTTTCGAAAACTTTTATAATTTAAATAGTTTTCAAATAAAAAAAAATAGAATAGAAAATAAAGGAATATAATAGATTTTTTATTGTATTCCTTTATTTTCTATTCTATTTTATTCTTTTTGGAATTTGGAAAACTATTTGAATTCAAAAACTATTCAAAATTGATTTGAAAACTTTTCAAATCAGTTAGAAAATTAATAAGCAAAATGAATTCAGAAAATTAATTAAACGAATTAAACAAATTTAACTAAACTAATTTATGTAAATAACAAATGAAAACGAAACAAAACATTTTTTTTTGTTGTGCACATGTCTAGTGGTAAATACTTAACCTAACCTGGAAAAATGTTTTCCTTGTGGGATTCTATGTGCAAATGTGGTCTTTTTTTAAAGACTGGGTCACTTAACCACTTTCCGACCAGCTCATGCCGATATACGTGCCCACGGCGATCATATCTGTTGCAGAACTGATCAGTCTTCAGATCCAGGCTCCAATGATTTCTGGCCTGGACCTGCTGATCGGTTCTGACCAATGAAATGCCTTCTCTGCCTGTGAGTTGTAAACACAGGCAGAGGAAATGTCACTTCTCCTTGTGGAATCCTTTTCAGTTCCAGAGAGAGGAGAGAGGACATCCAAACGTGAGTTGCACCAACACTACACTGACACAGTACACGTAGGCACACATTTCACCCCAGATCACCCCCCGATCGCTCCCTCCCAGTTAACCCCTTAACTCCCTGTCACTGTGTCACCAATTGCAGTTTTCTGATTTTTCACTGATCACTGCATTTGTGTCACTTGTGACACTAATCAGCATTAGGGCAGCTATTAGGAGGCCCAGGTAGCTTTATGGTTCCCCCCATTAACCCTCTTATAAAAGGTTAATCCCTTGATCACCAGTGTCACTAGTAGATCTATTTTCTGATCGCCTTATTAGTGTCCGGGGTAACAGTAGTTAGCCAGTTAGTTGGTTAGTTTCACCATCAGGTTTTTATAGTGTCAGGGTACACCTATATATTACCTAATAAAGGTTTTAACCCTCTGATTGCTCCCTGCCACCAATGATCACTGCATTAGTGTCACGGGTGCCACTGGTTAGTTAGTTTGTTTTTTATAGCGTCAGGGTACCCGCCATATATTACCCAATACATATGCAGGTTATTATGAGCACGCCAGCTCAATCGTTAGCAGCACATCCCAAAAATAGATAATAGAGAGGTATAAATATTGAGACTTTATAGATGCAAATAAATTTGAAAAAATATCAAATATAATGTATAAAATATTCCTTTATTTTAAACGACAGAATAAAATTTCATTCATCATTAGGAAAAATGAGAAAGAGGGAGATACAAATGATGGCTAGTACATTTAGTTTACAACTTTAACAACACAGCAATATATGATGGACTTACCAGCATGTTTCACCCATGTAGTGGACTTCCTCAGGGGATGCTGGTTGTTTAGGATGTATAATGCCTTCTATCAAAAAAACACAACAAATCAACATATTCAATTAAATGAAAAGAACATTCATATATGGACATTAACATCACTCTCATGCATCTCCCCTATCGGGGTATCACCGCTTACCTATATCTTCTAAAAACAGAGGGACCAAGCACTGCAGGGACACCTGCTGTATCAGAAAAACTATGCACCAAAAGTGACCATAGATGGCAGATAAAGACCAACTAAAAATAAAAATAATGACAGCAACAGGGATAACCCTTAATGTCAAAGGATGGGATGGAATATCAAAAAACAAATATCAAGGGGACAGTAAGCTAAAAATAAAATTAAAATATAAAATAGACTTAGGGCAGGTTTTGCAGCAAGGTAACACCAGGAGCTACACACCACCAAATGTTCTGACCACTTTGAAGTATCTGATAAACACAATTGGAACTACACTTATAACTTTTTTTTTAGACTTTACGTTTTTTATTGAGTATAATATAGAGTTACAGGTACAATTAACACAGTACGTCGAACAGCGACGTCAATACATAACATATACAACGGGTTCGTTGTTTAACACTGTTATACGTATACATCAGTAGGTAATGTAAGTCAAAAATGCATATAAGGAAATAAAAAGGAATAAAGGGAAAGAGAAAAGCAAGGTAAGTAGTATGACCCGAGAAAGCGTAACCAGAATTCCCACTAGTGTAGCACCCCGTAGGGGATCATTAGTGCCACACCAATGGGAGATTCCCCCTAGAGATCATTAGACTAAAGTGTCATTTCATTGGAGATATAGAAAAAAAAAGGGGGGGTAATCCAAGGAACAAGTAAAAGATAGTATCTAGTATTGCTCGGTCAAGAATTCAGGACTAGGTCAAAGAATTACCATCATGGAGTACTAGTCACAGCAGAGTTCCACTTTATCCAAGGTTGCCAATTAGCAGCGGTTTTAGAAGACCGACCACTGCCCATTGTCAACCCGGACTCGTAGTTGCAATGTAGAGTCACTATATCTGACACTTGCGCTAAAGTGAGAGGGGTGTCCAATCTCCAGTGTCTGGTGATATTAAGCCTGGCAGCAAGTAATATATGTGTGGCGACACATCTCATGTTGTGAGGAATTTGATCAATGGTCAAGTTGAGTATAGCCAATGCAGGGGTCTTGGGCACAGTGCAATTAGTAATTGAGGAAATGAGATTGAAAACATCCTCCCAATATTGTTTTAGATGAGGGCAAGCCCATAGGATGTGGATTACATTTCCGGATTCTGATTTGCACCGCCAACAGCTATTGGTGGAATGGGGATCGAAGGATGCTAATCTAGTTGGGGTAAGGTAATACCTTAATGAGATTTTTTGCATGAGTTCCCACAACGCTGCACACTTTGTATATTTGTAGGTAACATTAATTGCCAATTGCCACTGGTCGTCCGTATACGAGTGTGTTAAATCTGTCTCCCATTTATGATGGGGGGCCAATTTAAGGAAGGTGTGTTTGTGTTGTAGGAGATTGTAAAAGTGAGTTATGCCTTTAATATTTGAAGTCGTATTATTGAGAAACTTCCAAGTCTTAGGGGGAATTGTGTACAGCGGGGAAGGCGTATTAGATAAGCAGTGCCCGATGCGCATGTAAGTAAAGTATTCTGAGCTGGGGAGATTATATTCAGATTGTAGTTGGGAGAAGGGTTTGAGACGGTGATTTTGGTACAAGTGTTGGAGGGTATGAATACCTTTGACGGACCAGAGTGAAGTCGGTAAGTCAGGTGTTAAATGAGTAAGTGTTTCTAAAGGAATACTAAAGTTGGGGGAAGGAGTTTCAGGAAGTCCGTTGACAAGTCTACGCCATGCCAGGGCCGACGCTTTCATAGTCGGGGATAAGTAGGTCGGAATGTTAGTACCTAGAGGTATACTGAGCAGCCAGTATTTTAAATCTGTGTTAGTGATCGTTTCTCGTTCCATCTGGGCCCAAGGAGTGAGTGGTTGTGGGCAAAGCCAATGTGGAAGTTGGGCTAATATGGCTGCTGAGTGGTAGTCTTTAAAGTCTATGGAGCCTATTCCGCCCACTGTTTTGTGTTTGATGAGATATGAGTGAGCACACCGGGGTTTCTTCCCCTTCCAAAGATATTTATTGTATATTGTTTGTAATGAACGGAAGAATGTAGTAGGGAGAGGGATAGGAAGTGTGCGGAAGAAATAGAGGATTTGGGGGGAGGCAAATCATTTTGAAGGCGGCGAGTTTGCCAGTCCATGAAAGTTCATGTTTTGCGAGTTTCTGTGATGTTTGTTGTATATTGTGTAAGAGTGTAGGGAAATTGACCGAGTAAAGATGTTTTAGGGATCTTGGTAATTGGATGCCAAGATATGGTATGTGAGTAGATGCCCATTGAAATGGGTATTGTATTTGCAGGAGATATTTATATCAAGTATGAGGGATTTGGACTCATTTACTTTGTAAAGTGAGACCGAACTGAACCATTTAAGTAGTCTATGAACCTCAGCCAGGGAAGAGGTCGGGTTAGTAAGACTCAAGATGACATCATCTGCGAACAAGCAAATTTTATAGGAAACAGGGCCAATTGTTATACCAGTGATAGTAGAGAGAGACCTTATATGTTCAGCCAGGGGTTCCATAACTAAGTTGAAAATAAGGGGTGATAGGGGGCAACCCTGGCGGGTACCATTGGTGATGGAAAATGGGCGGGATAGCATTCCTTCCGTGAAGACTTGTGCTTCCGGAGTAGTATATAGTGCCATGATGGCATTTAATATAAGACCTGTAAAACCAAACTTTTTCAAGACTGAGGTGAGGTAGGGCCAGTGAACTCTATCGAACGCCTTCTCTGCATCCAAAGAGAGAAGCAGAGAAGGCGTTCCTGTTGATTGTGCTTGGTGGATTAAGTTGAGCATTCTTCTGGTGGCATCTGGGGCTTGCCTCCCTTTGGTGAAACCTGCCTGATCCTGGTGAATGAGGTGGGGCATGATGTTAATTAGTCTACGGGCAATAGTTTTGGCGTATATTTTCAGATCTTGATTTAATAGTGAAATTGGGCGGAAGTTTTGGGGGACATTCGGTTCCTTCCCTGGCTTAGGTATAGTTATCACAAATGCTTTTAAGTATTCTTTATTAAAATTAGAAGAGGAGGCAACGTTGTTAAAAAGTTCAGTCAAATGGGGGACTAGAAGTGGAGCAAATTGTTTAAAATATTCTCCAGTGAGTCCGTCTGGGCCTGGAGATTTGCCATTTCGCAGTGTTTTGATAGTTTCCAAAATTTCTTGTTTTGAGAACGGGGCATTGAGTTCGGTCAATTGGTCTGCAGTCAAAGTGGGGAGGTCTAGATTTTGAAGGAAATTGTCTATATTAGTTTGCGAAGGTTGTGGAATAGTAGGGTCTCGTGCAAGATTATACAGGTCACTATAATAGGAGCTAAAGGCGTCAGCAATGTCTTGGGGGTCGCTAAGGTTAATTTTGGAATGGGGGTGAATCAAATGGGTAATTTTGGTCTTAAGGCGCTGCCCTTTTATGCGTTGCGCTAGTTTTTTGCCTGCTTTATTGGAGGTTGAGTACGTCGTTGCTTTCACTTTCCTCAGGAGATGTTCATAAGAGTGGAGCAAAAAGATCCTGAGATCTTGACGGAGGGACAATAATTTGTCTGTCAATATGTGACTAGGGTCTGATTTATGTTTCAGTTCTAATGCAGAAATTTGGGCTGTTAATTCGTCAAAACGTTGCATCCTCTTTTTGTTGTGGAGGGAACCCAATTTTATGAGTACCCCTCTCACATATGCTTTATGGGCACTCCACACCACTCCTGGGTCAGACACAGTGCCCTTGTTGAGCTGGAAATAATCCGTAATATGGGTCGAGATTTCTGATGTGTATTGATCGTTTTGGAGGAGGTAGTTGTTAGCTCTCCATAGGTGAGCAGTGGGGGAGGAACGGAAAGTATCAATAGAAATAGAAATAGGGGCGTGGTCTGACCAAGTCGTGGTGTGGATTGCAGAATCTACAATTTTTTGCAAGGTCCACTTATCAGATAGGAATAGGTCTATTCTTGAGTAAGAACGATGTCTGGCGGAGAAAAAGGTAAAGTCTCGTTCAGAGCCATGGTGACAACGCCAGATGTCGTAAAGGTCATGGTTGGAAATGAAGTCTCTCAGAGGTGATCCGAGTCTTGTAGCAGTAGATGTGGAATCCATCAGTGGATCTGGAATCAAGTTGAAGTCACCGCACATTATGAATCGATGTTTTTGATCAGGTTTTGCGAGTCGGAGTACTTTGTGGAGGAAGCTCAATTGAAGGGTATTAGGGGCATAAACATTAAGGAGCATATAGGTTGTTCGGTTAATGTTACAGGTGAGGATGAGGTATCTGCCCTCTGGGTCTGATGTGGCATCTAAAAGTTGGAAGTCAACAGTGTGTTTGACAGCGATCATAACTCCTCTAGATTTGGTGGCATGAGTGGCATGGAAGACATGAGGAAACAAATGGTGTTTGCAGAGCGGGGTGTCCTCTGACAGTAGGTGTGTCTCTTGAACGCAGATGATGTCACTACGGAGGTCAGAGGCAGTTTTCCACAGTGAGTGGCGTTTGGCCGGATGGTTTAAGCCATTGGCATTCAGAGACACAATGTTGAGTGACATCCTGTGTTGGAGAAAGTGAGCAATCAGTGGAGTATTGTATTGGGATCACTCACGAATAGGGGAACTCAGTATTGAGCAAAAACTGTACGTAGCCAGGAACAAAAGTGTCTGTCAGAGGAGACGGGAGTTTAAGTGGTCTCTGAACTGTGGATAGAGCAATACTGTGCTGGTTAAATTAAAAATAAAGCAGAGAGAGAGACAGAAAGTGAAATTGGTTGGTACTAGTGTGTCCCAGTGAAACAAATCTGCCTCAGAACTCTAGGTTGCTCGGGGTAGGTAGCTTTGTATGTACTTGCGTTGGTATTAATAAGAAAAGAAAATTAAAATATGCAAAGAAAACTTGATGGAGGGGTGCAAAGAGCACTTATTAAAGCCTCCAAATAGGGGTTGAACAGTTCGGATATCCAGGAAACAAGAGTTGGGGTGTCGGTAAATCAAAGCTCCCGGGAGCTAATAAACCGTGAACCAGAACAGCATAAAGTGGCCGAGTAGTAGTAGGTGAGGCGGCATTAGGATTTGTTAAAGTCAAGGTTTCGACTGGACCCAGGTTGAGCTCTTTGATGGTCGGTCGAGATGGGGGGTTCGATCACAACACCCCAGGAGTGGAGGAGATGAAGGCCCTTGTCAAGTGTACCAATCACATGTGTGTGACCATTTTTGGCAATGAGGAGTGTGGCTGGATAGCGCCATTTGTAGGGGATTTTGTGGTTTTGCAGCGACTTGGTGATTGGATTAAGATGCCTTCTTATTTGTAAGGTATATTTGGAGAGATCCAGGAACAATTGGATTCCTGTATAAGGAGACGGTAAAGGAGATCTTTCTTTCATGCCCAGTAGTATTCTTTCTTTCACGTGGTAGAAATGGATCCGCATGAGCACATCTCTAGGTACCGAGGCCGCTAAGTGGGGCGGTTTGGCAATTCTATGAATGCGGTCAATGATCAAGTCGCGTGGGGATATATCTGGTATTAGAACTCGAATGAGCTCTTTGGCGTAGCGTGGTAGATCAGTAGGGGGGACATTTTCGGGGACCCCCCGCAGCTTAAGGTTGTTCCTGCGAGACCTGTCCTCGAGGTCAGCCAGTTTGGCTTTTATCCAGGATTGTTCTTCTTTTAGGTCTTCACAGGTGTCAATTATGTCATTGACTGTAGTGGAGCAGTCAGCCATTGCCGTTTCTGTTTTAGTCACTCTGTCAGATAAAGAGTTAAAATCATATGTGATTTTGGAGAACATTGAGGAGAGATCAGTCATTAAGGAAGACTGGAGGGATAGGAGCATCTCCTTTAAAGTTGTGTCTAGCACTGGCTGACCTGCTGTGGGAAAGGCAGCCATGGAGGATTGTAGGGCCTGTCCAGAAAACAGAGGAGTTGAAGCCTGGGACTCAATTTGGGGGTGGGAAGGCCACTGTGGTGGTGTGTCTAGCCGCACTTTGGCTTTGGCCGGACTATCCAGTAAAGAATCGAGCGTTTGGTCAAGAGGGGGTGAAGAAGGAGTACCTGTGTCCAGGGTATCCATCGCTGGATCGTTCCGAACATTGTATGCCTCGCTTCGTGGATTCCGGTCGGCGCCATTTTGACTAGGCGCGGAACGATCCGCCGGTTTGTATGCAAACTCAGTGAGTTTCTGAGGTTTGCGATCGGTGAGTCTCTTCCGAGATGAGCTCATCGTTTT
The DNA here is from genome assembly GCF_037356315.1 of Lithobates pipiens. Taxonomy (NCBI): domain Eukaryota; kingdom Metazoa; phylum Chordata; class Amphibia; order Anura; family Ranidae; genus Lithobates; species Lithobates pipiens. The sequence goes on from NW_027507903.1 coordinate 237,458,145, forward strand.
CTCCGGTCGTTACTGTGCGGAATACCCGCGGATGGTACGTCGATGTCGGCCTGAGTCGTGAGGTAAAAGCTCCCGGTTGACGAGCTGAGGAATCAGGCGTCCATCTTCCTTCCTGGCTAGCCACGCCCCACTACACTTATAACTTGATGTGCAATGTCAACAACATGAGATAAATTATCTTCACTGGTTTAGAAATAACAGTCACCATTAGGAAAGTCTCTAATAGAATATAAGCTGATAAACATTTACCTCTGTGACAGAAAACAACATGCATGCGTCCCTTGGTTCCAGCAGCGTCTTCATGCTGCTGAGAGCGGTTTTAAATACCATCCATCCGGTGCAGACACCGGATGCAGATGTGAAAACTGTGTTGCGCTGCGCATGTGCGACCCTCGCCATATCGACCCACTCATCCACCTCCACTGCGTCCTAAAACCCAGTCAGAAGGTTGGGGGTGGGTCTCCCTCTGGTGGTGGAGGGATGAAATCTCTCAAGGCCCAAGGATAGGAGAGACTTCAGACTTCGAGCGGTGCACAAAAAATCACAGTACAATGGGTGCCCGGCTTAAATTGCAAGGACACCCTGGGCATCCATACAGTCACCCAATGCGCCTGGGAAATCGGACAGGCAAAATAGTATCCCTATAAGCCAGCGTGATCAGAAGAATGGAACTAGGAGAGGTGACACAGGGAAGCGGTGCTTGGACATAGACGCAGCTGCATTCACAAAACATGATTTTAATGGTGATTTTTATTAAAGATAATTACAACCCAGACAATAATGAATCACGAAAAGAAAAATCTAAAATAACAAATAACATATTAAGCAAGACATAAATACATTTTAATAATAATTCATGTAGAGATGTAATAATTAATGATGCCACAATTCATCAAGTTATACAGAAAGCGATAACAGCTTAGGATTTAAAGCCGCTCTCAGCAGTAGGAAGATGCTGCTGGAACCAGGGGACGCATGCATGTTGTTTTCTGTCATAGAGGTAAATGTATTTATCAGCTCATATTCTATTAGAGACTTTTCCTAATGGCGACTGTTATTTCTAAACCAGTGAAGATAATTTATCTCATGTTGCTGACATTGCACAGCAAGTTATAAGTGTCGTTCCAATTGTGTTTATCAGATACTTCAAAGTGGTCAGAACATTTGGTGGTGTGTAGCTCCTGGTGTTACCTTGCTGCAAAATCTGCCTTTGTAAGTTGATTTTATTTTTAATTTTTATTTTTAGCTTACTGTTCCCTTGATATTTGTTTTTTCATATGCCATCCTATCCTTTGAGATTAAGGGTTATCCCTGTTTCTGTCATTATTTTTATCTTTATTTTTAGTTGGTCTTTATCTGCCATCTATGGTCACTTTTGGTGCATGGTTTTTCTGACACAGCAAAACATTCAGGTGTCCCTGCAGTGCTTGGTCCCTTTTTTTTTAGGAGATATAGGTAAGCAGTGATACCCTGATATGAATCCGTATCCGTATATGAATGTTCTTTTGATTTAATTTAATATGTTGATTTGCTGTGTTTTTTTGATAGAGGGCATTGTATGTCCTAAACAACCAGCATCCCCTGAGGAAGCCCGCTACATGGATGAAACATGTTGGGAAGGCCATCATATATTGCTGTGTTGTTAAAGTTGTAAACTAAATGTACTAGCCATCATGTGTATCTCCGTCTTTCTCATTCTTCCTATTGATGAATGAAATTTTATTTTGTCTTTTAAAATAAAGGAATATTTTATACATTATATTTAAAAAAAATTTCAAATGTATTTGCACCTATAAAGTCCCAATCTTTCTGCCTCTCTATTATCTATTTCTGGGATGTGGTGCTAACGATTGAGCTGATGTGCTCATGCTCATAATAATTTGCAGATTCTAATAGGTGTTTTACCACACCATTTTTATGATCATGCGCCTCCACATATGCATATATATATCAAATATATTTTACAATATTCTTTTTTTGAAGATTACATTATAAATTACGTATATATATATTATTTCTCTATCATATAGTGATAGGTAATACTATATGATTATCCATGTGAGAAATTGAATTAATTTGTGAACGTCTGATTAAAGTTGTTAGATTACTTTTTAGACAAAATTCTTCATAGGTTTAAAATAAGATTAACATTATGGCCAAATTTTGTGGGGAGGACTGGGAGGGTTTTATGATGAAGATACATCTTTCCCAGAGTTCAGTAGGAGCAAAGGAGGCTAATTTAGAAAAATCCTTTGTCAAGCTTCAGAGAGTAATAGAAAAGAAAGTCAGAATTTTCTGGCATAAAAAGTACTTTGAGGAAGATATAGGAAATCAGGTTTCTCCGTGGGGGTTAAGGATTCAAATTTTTCCTAATATTAAAAAAGTAGACACCTTAAAGAATCAATGGGAATCTAAATTGCAATCATGTTCTTTTGAATTAATGTCCCTATTGGGTGGGCAATATGAAACTGAACTCGAGGAACTAGATGAATTAATTAGCAAATGGTATGCTGAACATGTGTCCCTGGTCAGTTCGACCTCCTTTCCTGATAAGGAGCGAGAACTGAGGGAGCACATTGAACAGTATACCATTGAAATAATAATAATAAAGAAATTAAATTTCCACGTGACCAATCAGCTCACGATATGGGCTTTGCGTATAAGTGGAACCAGTCATCTCAGAACCAACAAAGACATTTTACTAAACCTAGCAACCAAATAATCATGCTACTCACATACCTGATGCTTGTTCTGTTTCTCCCTCTCTGTCCAGTCAGTCCACTTTATACCAAGATATTTCTAATGAAAGATCTTCAAAAAAGCATAAAGGAGATTCTAATATCTAATTTTCGTACAATTCTAAATCCACACCGACACCTGCACATGAATGCGATTCACCCGTGGTTCATCCAAAAAAATCACAGCACTACTCACCCTTCTTTAAGAAATTCATGCGGTATCAAAGGTTGTAAAACCAGTGGCACAACTGGTTCTTTATCTATTCCTATTTCCTCTTCTTCAACCTTAGCACCTATTGTAATGACCACTAAGGTAAGAGACTCTACTTCTTCTTCAAACACGAAAGTTGACCCCAAAGTGGCATCCATTTTTTTACCCCTAGGTACACCGGAACATTGAAATCCGGTAAATCCATACGTTTTTGTGATACTATTCCGGAGCAAGGTAAAGTTTACTATTTTGAATCTTGTTTGACGGCAGATGAATCTAAGGTCCTTCAATTGGGTCTTACTTTCTGTCCTGATGCCAATGTCGATCGATTTGATCTCAATAAAGATATTCATCTTTTTGCTCGATGTCTAATGTTCAAAACTATTTACCATAAACCTGCCCAAATTGCTCACCTCACTACTTCTACTGGTGAAAAGACCTTACAATCCGATAAATTCAGGCCATACAGGATCTCATGGAACTTTGGGAGGAAAGTGGCGACTCTGTGGATTTGCCATTTGGCCCCCCATTAGGGACCAAAGAGTCCACTCCAGGTAGATGCTTTCCTCCTCCACAGTTATTTAAACCCAGATATAGGAGTTTCCCCACTTTGGGAAACAACCCGTACATCTGGGCTTTGGTACAACAGATAACCAGGGAAGTGAAAGAGATGAAATGTCCGAGATTTTTCCCTGACAATCTATCTCCATAGTTAAGGAAAGCCTTGGCATCCTTGCAGAATAATAAAGAACTAATAACTAAATCATGGGATAAAGGTAGCAATTTGATAGTTATGGATCATAGAAACTATGAACAAATGTGTCTATGCATTCTTCAAAATCGTAAATGGTTATAGGCCCATTTCACAGACAGTCATTCGATCGTACTGCAAGGAATATAGAAACATTATTACCAAGGCACTATCTAGCAATCTAATTGACAAACAGACTTGTACCTTTCTTAATACTCAAGAACCTAAAGTTCCAATCTTTTACACTCTACCTAAGGTTCATAAATTGTTAACAAATCCCCCCAATCGACCCATCATCACAGGGTGTGGGTGTCTGACGGAAAATGCTAGTAGCCTAATAGACACCTATTTAGGCCCTCATGTTAAATCGTTATTCTCTTTTGTTCAAGATACGATTGATCTTATCAAATTGATCAAAAGAATTTCAGTTCCCAAAAATGCAAGGCTCGTCACTGTTGACATAGAACATCTATACAATACAATTCCAAGTGAATTGGGATTAAAGGTTGTAGCTGAACAACTACAGGAATATGGTCCTACTGCTGACCATTATAATGAGTTTATTCTGGACTTGCTAAAATTTATTTTGACAAGGAATGTGTTTATGTTCGGATCCTCCCACTACCTCCAGGTGCAGGGGGTTGTGATGGGGAATCGTTGTGCCCCATCGTATGCCAATCTATTCCTGAGGGGGTGGGAGAGGAACCTATTTGCAAGAGATGATATCAAGGAATATCTGGATCATGTAGTGACTTTCCATCGCTACATAAAGGATATATTATTGATATGGTCAGGTTCCCAGCAAGAACTGATGGAATGTATGATCATCATTAGTGATAACTCTTATAATTTGAAATGTACCACGTCTTGTGATCAAAAATCAGTCAATTTTCTTGATATTCAAATTTTTGTGGAACCTGATGGCTCCCTGGGTACTATTTTATTCAGGAAGCCATCAGCCAGCAATGTGGTTTTGCATGCATCTAGCTCTCATCCTAGGTCTTTAATCAATAGTATCCCCTATAGTCAATATCTAAGACTGCAACAAAATTGCAGTAGGGATATTGACTTTCAGAATGAAGCAAACCTTCTATATGGTCCTTTATGAGAGAGGGGTTACACCCACAGTATCCTTAAAAAAGCATTCAATAGAGCGAAGGCGCTTGTTAGAGACAACTTGATTCATAAGAAAAAAAACAAAGATACATCTCAGACCGTGAGAATAATTACATTTTATTTCAAGCAGCATAAACAAGTGAGACAGATTATTGAAAAATATTGGCCACTCCTTTTGGCAGATCCGATTACCAACAAATACATAGAAAAACAAACACAAATTATGTACAGACGAGCCAAGTCATTAAAAGATCGATTGACTCAGCATCATTATGATACTCCTTTACCTTTGAGCCAATCTCCGGTCACTTGTTCATGTAATACATGTAATAAGTGTCGTTTTATGCCTATTAAACAATGAATTCGTACTGCCAAATGGACAGGTCCATAGGATTAAACATAGAGTGACATGCCAAACTCCGGGCATTGTATATCTTATGCAATGCAGCTGTAAGTGCTTCTATATTGGGAAGACAAAAATTCACTTTCATAAGAAAATAAATGACCACATCTCTCTGATTAAGAAACGGTGAATGGAAACGCCAATTAGCCAACATGCTGGGCTATTCCATGGCTTTAGTCTTAATACCATTACATTTATGGCCCTTGGACACATCCCTCTTGATGTCAGAGGAGGTAGTATTGATCAAAAACTTCTACAATTAGAATCACGTTGGATTTACTTATTAAAAGCTACGGCCTATACGGGGTTAAATAAAATGCTGAGCTATAAACCTTTCCTATAATATCATCAGTTTTGGAACACTAGTAGCATTTGTTCCTTTCCAATCCTCTCCTTTTTCTTTCCTCCATTTTTCCATTTTCTCCCCTTTTCCCTCCTTTCCCTCTCCTTCTCTTTCTTTTTCTCTTCCCTGTTCTTTTTCTTTCCCTCCCTCCCCTTTTCATTCCCCTTCTCTCTTTTTTTCCCTCTTCCCCCCTTGCCCCCGTCCCTCCCTCCCCACAGTCCCTTACCTTCTTTTCTCTTTTCTTCCCCATCCTTCCCTTCTCCCTTTGCCTTCCCCTTTTTCTCCCTCACCTTCCTTACTACCCCTTCTTTTCCCATGCTATTTTCCCCTCATAAGTTTATTTTCCCTTTTTTTCCCCCCTTCTCTCCTTTTTTATGTTTTCTCTTCGCCATATGTCTTAGAATTTTAATAACTTATCCTAAGTGTCCTCCCTTCTTTTGGCATATAGTAATATATCAAACTTTATACTTATATGTTCAAATTATTAAATATAAAAAAAGATATAGGTAAGCGGTGATACCCTGATAGGGGAGATGCAGCTGCATGAGAGTGATTTTTAATGTTAATGTCCATATATGAATGTTCTTTTGATTTAATTTAATATGTTGATTTGCTGTCCTTTTTTGATAGAAGGCATTGTATGTAGTGATGGACGAACTTCCAACAGGACGTTTCGCAAACGCGGACCGCAAACATGGACCGTGAACGTGGCCGATAGTTCGCGAACCGTAACGTTTGCGGCGGGCCCCATTGACTTCAATGGGAGGCGAACTTTGCAAATCTACAGGTCAAATTTGCAGCCACAAAATAATTACTAGCTGTGCAAACATAGTCCCACCACATGGCCAATGACATAACACATGTATGAGGTGAATCTGGGATCGACAACTACAATCTTTTTTATATGTGAAATTGTTGTGACAATTCAGGACTGTGGAGCGCATGAAGGCAATGGAGGAGAGGGAAGGTCAGGGTAGGCAAAGAAGAGGGTGCAGGAGATGATCACCAGCAGCATGACATACAGCAATGACACCTGCACCTTGATAGAGTGATCTGACACCAGCACCGTGATAGAGAGCACTGACATCAGCAGCGTGACATACAGCAATAACACCTGCACCGTGATAGAGATCACTGACATCAGCAGCGTGACATAAAGCACTGACACCAGCACTATGATATACAGCACTGACACCAGCACCGTGATAGAGAGCACTGACATCAGCAGTGTGACATACAGCAATGACACCTGCACCGTGATAGAGTGATCTGAAACCAGCACCGTGATAGAGAGCACTGACATCAGCAGTGTGACATAAAGCACTGACACCAGCACAGTGATATACAGCACTGACACCAGCACCGTGATATACAGCACTGACATCAGCAGCATGACATACAGCAATGACACCTGCACCGTGATAGAGTGATCTGACGCCAGCACCATGATAGAGAGCACTGACATCAGCAGCGTGACATAAAGCACTGACACCAGCACCATGATATACAGCACTGACACCACCACCGTGATGGAGAGCACTGACATCAGCAGCGTGACATACAGCAATGACACCTGCACCGTGATAGAGTGATCTGACACCAGTACCGTGATGGAGAGCACTGACATGAGCAGCGTGATATACAGCAATGACACCTGCACCGTGATAGAGTGATCTGACACCAGAACCGTGATAGAGAGCATTGACATCAGCAGCGTGACATAAAGCACTGACACCAGCACCATGATATACAGCACTGACACCAGCACCGTGATAGAGAGCACTGACATAAGCAGCGTGACATAAAGCACTCACACCAGCACCGTGATATACAGCACTGACATCAGCAGCGTGACATACAGCAATGACACATGCACCGTGATAGAGTGATCTGAAACCAGCACCGTGATAGAGAGCACTGACATCAGCAGCGTGACATAAAGCACTGACACCAGCACCATGATATACAGCACTGACACCAGCACCGTGATGGAGAGCACTGACATCAGCAGCGTGACATACAGCAATGACACCTGCTCCGTGATAGAGTGATCTGACACCAGCACCATGATATACAGCACTGACACCAGCACCGTGATAGAGAGCACTGACATAAGCAGTGTGACATAAAGCACTCACACCAGCACTGTGATATACAGCACTGACATCAGCAGCGTGACATACAGCAATGACACATGCACCATGATAGAGTGATCTGAAACCAGCACCGTGATAGAGAGCACTGACATCAGCAGCGTGACATAAAGCACTGACACCAGCACCATGATATACAGCACTGACACCAGCACCGTGATGGAGAGCACTGACATCAGCAGCGTGACATACAGCAATGACACCTGCTCCGTGATAGAGTGATCTGACACCAGCACCGTGATAGAGAGCACTGACATCAGCAGCGTGACATACAGCAATGACACCTGCACCGTGATAGATTGATCTGACACCAGCACCATGATAGAGAGCACTGACATCAGCAGCGTAACATAAAGCACTGACACCAGCACCGTGATATACAGCACTGACACCAGCACCGTGATATACAGCACTGACATCAGCAGCGTGACATACAGCAATGACACCTGCACCGTGATAGAGTGATCTGAAACCAGCACCGTGATAGAGAGCACTGACATCAGCAGCGTGGCATAAAGCACTGACACCAGCACCATGATATGCAGCACTGACACCAGCACCGTGATGGAGAGCACTGACATGAGCAGCGTGATATACAGCAATGACACCAGCACCATGATATACAGCACTGACACCAGCACCGTGATAGAGAGCACTGACATCAGCAGCATGACATAAAGCACTCACACCAGCACCATGATATGCAGCCCCAGGAGGAAGTCAGCACAGCACAGGGATGGTGGGAGCCCCTCATATTAAGCAGCCGCAGGAGGATGTCAGCATAGCAAAGGGATGGTGGGAGTCCCTCATAATGAGCATAGCACAGGGATGGTGGGAGCCCCTCATAATATTCACAGCAGAGGTACACTCCCAGGAGGAAGTCAGCACAGGGATGGTGGGAGCCCCTCATAATAAGCAGCCCCAGGAGGATGTCAGCATAGCATAGGGATGGTGGGAGCCCCTCATAATAAGCAGCCCCACGAGGAAGTCAGCACAGCACAGGGATGGTGGGAGCCCCTCATAATGAGCATAGCACAGGGATGGTGGGAGACCCTCATAATATGCACAGCAGAGGTACAGCCCCAGGAGGAAGTCAGCACAGCACAGGGATGGTGGGAGCCCCTCATAATGAGCATAGCACAGGGATGGTGGGAGCCCCTCATAATATGCACAGCAGAGGTACAGCCCCAGGAGTAAGTCAGCACAGCTCAGGGATGGTGGGAGCCCCTCATAATGAGCATAGCACAGGGATGGTGGGAGCCCCTCATAATATGCACAGCAGAGGTACAGCCCCAGGAGGAAGTCAGCACAGCACAGGGATGGTGGAAGCCCCTCATAATGAGCATAGCACAGGGATGGTGGGAGCCCCTCATAATATGCACAGCAGAGGTACAGCCCCAGGAGTAAGTCAGCACAGCTCAGGGATGGTGGGAGCCCCTCATAATGAGCATAGCACAGGGATGGTGGGAGCCCCTCATAATATGCACAGCAGAGGTACAGCCCCAAGAGGAAGTCAGCACAGCAGAGGGATGGTGGGAGCCCCTCATAATAAGCAGCCCCAGTGGAAATATGACACCGCTCAACCTCTTCAAACAGGAGGGTACGGGCATATAGTACGGTGTGCTTTTTTTGGACAAGGAAGTGAGCCAAATGAAGAAAGAAGGTCTGTGTGCTCAAATAAAAAAATAGTTTATAGACATATACATGGTCTACTGGTCACATGTGTTGAATTCCTCCGAGATCCATGCCTCATTCATTTTTAGAAATGTGAGGTAGTTAACACTGTCGTGAGCTAGGCGAGTATGCTTATCGGTCACGATCCCCCCTGCTGCGCTGAACGTCCTTTCTGACAGGACACTGGACGAGGGGCAAGCCAACAGTTCGATTGCAAATTGGGCAAGCTCTGGCCAGAGGTCAAGCCTGCCCACCCAGTAGTCCAGGGGTTCATCACTCCTCAGAGCGTACACATCGGCCGTTAACACGATGTAGTCAGACACCTGACGGTCTAGGCGTTCCCTGATGCTGGATCCGGATGACACCTGTCGATGGGTCGGCTGAAAGAATGACCTCATATCAGAAGTCACCAACACATCTTCAAACCGGCCTCTTCTTGCAGGCGCTGTTGGATTGATACCCACAACTCCTTCTATGGGAGTGGGAATTGCTCCTCTGCCGGCACACGCAAAAGCAGAATGCAGCATTTCGTGAAGCAAATTCTGACAGCCCTCTGTGACGGCGGTAACATTTCCGCCATTTTGTGTTTATACCGGGGGTCTAAGTACGTTGCCACCCCGTACTGGTCCTTGGCCCTTATGCTTTTTATACGGGTATCCCTGTTAAAACACTGGAGCATGAAGGCCCCCATTTGCACTAAACTGGAAGCCGTGTGGTGGCCTGGCTCCTGCTCATCATCCAGGATAATGTCGTCCTCTTCATTCTCCTCTCCCCATCCACGCACAACAGGGATTCCAGAAAGGTTTAAAGCATGCTCTGCTTGCTCCTCCTCATCCGCCCTGACACCATCCTCCTCTGACTCCTCTTCAGACTCCTGTTGTTCACTTGTCTCAGATAGAGTAGCCCCCCTTGGGAATTCATCCAGCATTGCGACTTCCTCATCTTCCCGCTTCTGCTGCTCCACAGCTTGATCAATGACACGACGCAATGCACGCTCCATAAAGAAGGCATAAGGTACCATGTCACTGATGGTGCCATGGCTGCGACTGACCAATTTGGTGATCTACTCAAATGGCCGAAGAAGTCTGCATGCGTCGCGCATGAGCAGCCACTGGCGCGGTGAAAAAAAACCCAGCTCCCCAGAACTTGTTCTGCCGCAGAGTTCATACAGGTAGATGTTAACTGCACATTTTTGCTGGAGCAGCCTATCAAGCATATAGAAGGATGAGTTCCATCGCGTCGGGCAATCGCAAATAAGACGTCTGACCGGAAGATTGTGTCACCGCTGAATGTCAGCAAGGCGAGCCATGGCCATGTAAGGTCTTCTGAAATGGGCAGAGATTTTCCTTGCCTGCCGCAAGATGTCCTGGACCCCAGGGTATTTGACAACGAATCGCTGCACGACCAAGTTTAAGACGTGTGCCATTCATGGCACGTGCGTCATTTTGCCCTGTTTCAATGCGCTAAGCAGATTGGCACCTTTGTCACACACCACTTTACCAACTGTCAAATTGAGCGGTGTTAGCCACTGATCTGCCTGTGAACGCAAAGCTGAAAGGAGTGCCGGGCCAGTGTGGCTCTTGGCTTCCAGGCACAACAGACGCAGCACGGCATGGCAACGTCTCACCTGGCATGTCGAATAGGTTCTGGCGAGCTTGGGCGGCGCAGTGGAAGAGACGCTAGCAGCGGAAAAGGAGGAGTCAGCCGAGGAGGAGAGGGAGAAGGATGGAGTAGGAGGAGGAGGAGAAGAAGAGCCAGGCCTGCATGCAATCCGTGGCGGTAAAACCAAATCTACACGGGTGCCACGGGTTACATGCTTGACGGCCGTCAGAAGGTTCACCCAGTGGGCAGTAAAAGTGATATACCTTCCCTGCCCGTGTTTGCTAGACCACGTGTCTGTGGTCAGATGTATCTTGGCACCGACACTGTGTGGCAGAGATACAGTCACTTGCCGCTGAACATGGCCATATAGCTCTGGGATGCCCTTCTGTGAGAAATACTTCATTCCTGGGACCTTCCATTGTGGTGTTCCAATGGCCACAAATTTGCGAAAGGCCTCCGAGTCCACCAGATTATATGGCAGTAGTTGGCGGGCTATGAGTTCTGACAAGCCAGCCGTCAACCATTGGGCAAGAGGGTTATCCGGCGTCATCATTTTTTTACGCTCGAACATTAGGCCCACGGAAGCCTGCCTTTTTGCAGAAAAACGTGAGCTTGGCGTGATGGAAGGTGGAGTGGAGGACAATTGTGAGGAGAGAGGAGAAGGAGAAGTAGAGGACGAGGCTGGACGGTGAGAGCCTGGAGTGTGGCTTTGTTTGTTCCGTTGCTCCCACCGGGCTCGGTGATGGCTGCTCATGTGCCTTCTTAAGGTGGTCGTCCCTAGGTGAGTGTTGGGCTTACCGCGACTAATGCGTTGACTGCAAAGATTGCAGATGGCAACGCTATTGTCAGCAGCGGACACGTTAAAAAAAGCCCACACTGCGGAGCCATGTGCCGGTGTCCTGGGAGCGCCAGATGTGACCGTACATGGTCGATGATTCGCTCCTGATACATTTGTAGTCTGCTTTGTCCCTCCTGTGCAATGTAAGTTATTCCTACTTCTCCTCCCTATCTGCTGGTCCATATCTCCCTCTGATCCCCCCTCCTCTTCCTCTCTTGTGGGCACCCACGTGACATCACTAGACACGTCCTCATCAACGTCACCTTCCCCACCGCTATAAGTAGAGATCTTGGAGTAGGCAGCAACACCAGGGACCAACCTCCTCCTTGGGCTGATCTGGGTACTGTCGTCAGACTGCTGAGTGGCGGTTGTTGCTACCTCCTCTTGTTGCGCATCAGAAATGTTTTGATATGGATCGGAAAATAATTCCTGTGACTCAAGAGGAAGGTATGTGGTGGTGGTGGTGTTGTTGGTGGTAGTGTCTTTGGGGGGGCACATAGCAGAGAGTGAAGAAGAGGGTGCAGATCGAGAGGATGAGGAGGGTGCAGAAGAGTAAGGCTGAGTGAGCCACTCAACCAAGTCTGGTGCGTCCTTTAAATGAATTGAACGCACCTTCTGCAACTTCCCACTTTGGCTCAAGCCTGTTGCTCCTGCCCTACCCCTACCACCCCCACGGAAGGGCCTGCCTCTTCCTCTGCCTGTCATTTTTTAAATGACCCTGTGACAAAACTCTCAGTCCCTATACTGATAAAGGACTGCTGCAGTATAGGGCAGCAGTCAGCAGTAGTGCACCTCAACCCTATGTATTGTGGACCTATACCAGTCCTTAAGGAATAGCAGACTGTACCTCACTCAACCCTATGTACTGTAGTACCCTATACCTTACCAGTCCTTATAAGGACCTTTGTGGAACAAGTAGGTTGTGAATGATTAGCAGACTGTACCTCAGTCCCTATACTGATAAAGGTACTGCAGCAGAAGGGCAGCAGTCAGCAGTACTGCACCTCAACCCTATGTATTGTGGACCTATACCAGTCCTTACGGAATAGCAGACTGTACCTCACTCAACCCTATGTACTGTAGTACCCTATACCTTACCAGTCCTTATAAGGACCTTTGTGGAACAAGTAGGTTGTGAATGATTAGCAGACTGTACCTCAGTCCCTATACTGATAAAGCACTACTGCAGCAGAAGGGCAGCAGTCAGCAGTAGTGCACCTCAACCCTATGTATTGTGGACCTATACCAGTCCTTAAGGAATAGCAGACTGTACCTCACTCAACCCTATGTACTGTAGTACCCTATACCTTACGAGTCCTTATAAGGACCTTTGTGGAACAAGTAGGTTGTGAATGATTAGTAGACTGTACCTCAGTCCCTATACTGATAAAGGACTACTGCAGCAGAAGGGCAGCAGTCAGCAGTAGTGCACCTCAGCCCTATGTATTGTGGACCTATACCAGTCCTTAAGGAATAGCAGACTGTACCTCACCCAACCCTATGTACTGTAGTACCCTATACCTTACCAGTCCTTATAAGGACCTTTGTGGAACAAGTAGGTTGTGAATGATTAGCAGACTGTACCTCAGTCCCTATACTGATAAAGGACTACTGCAGCAGAAGGGCAGCAGTCAAGTATAATATTCTTTCTATATTTGGAAGAAAGAATATTATACGTGTACAAGCCTATTACCATACCAGTCCTGAAAAGAACCTTTGTGGACCTAATAGTAACAGCTACTGATTAAACTGACTGTCCCTCACTGCCTCACACACAGCTTCCTGCCTGTCCCTATTTAAACTGACAAAACAGAGGCTGCTGTAACAATAACTTGAATAGCACTTTTGTGGACCTAATAGTAACAGCTAATGATTAAACTGACTGTCCCTGCAGCACACAGCGTCCTTTTCCTATCTCTACACTGACAAAAGACAGGCTGCTGCAAAAATCAGTAGCACAGCAGTGCCTCAAACCTATATCCTGAACTACACCTAACACCTATACCAATCCTGAAAATAACTTTTGTGGACCAAATAGCTAGTGATTTGGGTCACTGCAGTCTCTCCCTGCTCCACACAGCAACCTCTCCCTATAGTGACAGAAGAAAGAATGTAAAATGGCCGCCGGATCGGGTCTATTTATAAGTTAGGGGGAAAGTCCAAGTGTCCATTTGCTGTAATGTTTCAATTGGCTGTCCTGTACCCCATGATGGATGTGTCATCATAGGTCAAAGTTCTTTTACACAGTAAACACTGAAGTCCGCCGGGCGAATGGTTGCAATAGTCCGCCGATCGGGCGGACGGCGAACAGCCGAAATTCACTGTGAAATGACCGCCGGGCGAACCGTTCGGCCATCCCTAATTGTATGTCCTAAACAACCAGCATCCCTTGAGGAAGCCCGCTACATGGGTGAAACATGTTGGGAAGTCCATCATATATTGCTGTGTTGTTAAAGTTGTAAACTAAATGTACTAGCCATCATTTATATCTCCCTCTTTCTTATTCTTCCTATTGATGAATGAAATTTGATTCTGCCGTTTAAAATAAAGGAATATTTTATACATTATATTTGATATTTTTTCAAATTTATTTGCACCTATAAAGTCTATAAAGTCCAATCTTTATGCCTCTCTATTACCCAATAAATGTTTAAAGCCCTGATCACCTGGCGGGTCACATCAGTTTTAGCGTCAGTTAGGGTCAGCATCAGTCCCATGCAGCATCAGATTAGTGCCACCATATGCCTCCCTTATTAGTATAGTGTCTGAACCGATCAATAGCTTTGATCTGATCAGATCTATACTAGCATCCCCAGTAGTTTAGGGTTTGTCAAACATGCAGCATTGGCGGGAGCAGCTCAGATACCTGCTAGCACCTGTGTTTAGCCCCTGTCCACCCAAGTGCAGTATCAATTGATCACTGTCACATGACTGCAGCATTGACAGAGTCAGGCCTGATCTCTGTGAACACTAACAGTTGCACTAGTAGAACCTATACATTTAGAGGCCAAAATGTCCAGACAGAGGTACATTAGTGAAGAGGCCTACACATTGCTGAGAATGACAGATGAGAGTGAAGGGGAAGCCACCTCCCTGGCAGCTTCAGGCTCAGTATATAAATTAGTAGACAGCAGCTGCACCCTGACAGATAGCTCTGATGATGGAGTAGTGGTCCCTGCCAAGGTCAGGTGTACTTGACCCCATTCTTCTGTTGTTGAGGTGTAAGACCCGCAGGGCTCCCATATGGAGCAGAGAGCCCATAATAGTGCCGTTCATCCTTCTGGTGAACTGGCAAGCACCATTGGCCTAGTACACCCTGGTCGTACATCCAGCACTGCAGTATCACATGGTGATGTGGCAAGTTCCATAAGTGCAATTCAAGCTGGTACAGTGGCTAGCACAAGTAATGTCCCACAGCCACCAAGAAGACAAAGACAGGCCCATCAAGCCCATCCTGCAGAATATGCCAACCCTGATTGGGAGTCAACCACTTCTGCAGCACCCGGTCTTCCCCCATTCACTGGCCAACCCGGAATTCAGGTGCAACCAGTTGATTTTTTTAAGGTCACTTTATTTTTTTCACTGTTTTTCACGGTAGATCTCTATAGATCTAATGTGGACCAAAGCAATTCATATGCTGGTCAATTCATTGCTGCTAATCCCCAGTTGACTTTTGCCAGAGATTGGAAACCTATAACGGTTTCTGAATGCAAGAGCTTTCTGGGCATATCCCTCTTCATGAGCATAACTAAAAAAAGTGAGTTGCGGTCATATTGGTCCACTGAACCAATTCACCATATGTATAAAAAAGAAAAACGGCGCTATTATCTTAAAAATTACCAAGCTGCAACTCCAAAATGTTATACAACACTAAACAAAATAAGGACCAAGAAGAGATGCGCAAAATGATTGACTTATGAGGTGATATTCCAAATAATCACTGCTAAAAACACCAGTGTATCGCAACAAGTGAGACAATGAAAAAAAGGGAAAAATTCACGACCCACCCAATGTGGATGCACTCAATGATATGTGCAAAAATATCTGAAAAGCCCCATGCACACTATCAGATTATCTGCTGAGTTTTTCCTTCAGATTTACCAAAACCATGTAGTAGAAGGGCCTGCCTGATTGCATACACATTGAAACTCCAAAGGTTTGTCCTCATATTATATGGTTTTGGTAAATCTGAAGGAAAAAGTCAGCAGATAATCTGATAGTGTGTATGGGGCTTAAAAAATAAATACCTGTGAAACAATATGAGGTATTAAAAAAATGAAATGACTAAATATAGTGGTGAATAAAAATCACAAAAATAATTCACACATATACTGGTATCTGCATAATCAAAGTGCAAATCTAAACATACATAAAACATTTAAGTGACTTGAGTCCAATATTAGTGATAATTACCCAAAGTGGGGTTAATAAACAAATGATTAAATTAAAAAAATGTATTAAAATAGAAAAGTCCATATAAGTTGATAGTGAATAGTGGTTTATCTAAAAGTGATGAAATTGAGAGCATCCCAAAGAAGTGTGACAAAAGTAAAAGTGCCTCCACCACAGAAATCACTGCCACTTACCAGATGGTAGTGGTCCCTTATTACAGCCCGGGATCTTTAAGGAATGCACTGGAGTGCAATGGACTCTTCAAACTCAACGGTGATGGTTCCCACAAAAATCTGTGATTTTTTTTCTTTTTTTTTTTTATTCTTTTTATTGATTTGCACATAACAAATAAAACAACTTACAGCCTATTGGGCATACCCAGGCTGATTATTACTACACTCCCTGAAGCAAACAGTCAGGGAACAAACAAACCCCCCCCCCTCCCCCCCAACATAAACAATCAAAAAATCCACTGTACCCTCTAGCACCACCGCTCATTACTCAGGACAGTTTGCAAACTCGTTCATGCTCTACTGCAGACTACCGAAAACCCCAGGATGAACTATGCAAGCGGCCCCCCCCACCTACCAGCCCCTCACCACCCCCCTAAGGGATGACCCAGGGCTACATGAATGCCAGTACCCTAGACACTTCCACTCACCCGCAATGGAACCCCGTCAGTCAGCATTCGAGTCAGCGTTAGTGTCGCACGACTCCGTCCAGATATCCCAAATTTTATGAAACTTGGCCCCGCAGCCGCGAGAAAGATAGGTGGCCTTACATAGCGGAAGAGCCGCGTTTACTAAATTCTTCCAGAAATTAACAGAGGGAGCTATCGGAGCCTTCCACTTAAGAACAATAGATTTACGAGCATAATATAGCAATAAGCCGAGGAGTGTGCGGAGCGCCCGGCGTGGAGCCAGCGATCCGACCAGCCCCAATAGGCATATCTCCACTGACAGCGGTACATTTACAGTGGTCACAGTCAGAATAAAATTAGTCACCTCCACCCAAAAACTAACTATCTGAGGACAGCTCCAGAACATGTGGATAAAATCCGCTGAGGGTGAGTTACATCTCCAACAGGAGGCAGGGACAGAAGGGTAAATCCTGTGAAGACGTTGTGGAGTGTAATATACCCTATGCACTATTTTAAATTGTACCAGTCTATCCCTGGCTGCCACTAATTGTAAGAATGGATATTCCCAGACATCTTCCCAGTCCTCAGTGTCCAATGAGGAAGAATCCACCTCCCACTTTGCCCTCAGAGCTTCCAGGCCCGTATGTACATTTGGGAGCAACACCTTATAGATAGCAGACAGAGGTTTAGACAGATCCCCGTCCCTGAGCAGAGTCTCTAGCTTCGAAGTATAGAACACCACTGGGGCAGTTCCAAACTGTGATCGAAAGGCATGGTTAAGTTGTAGAAATCGGAATAAATATGAGTTAGGCAAGGCATACTGTTGCTTCAGCCCATCAAAGGTCCGTATTGTACCCTCAACACAGAGATGCTCAATATACTTGATACCTCTGCTGGCCCATACACTAGGATCAGGAATTGAGCCAAATTCCGGAAGATTCGGGTTAAACCAAAGAGGACTATGTGGAGATATGTATCCCGAAGGTACGGGGCGCACCGAATTAGCCAGGTTCCATGCCCTAACAACCGCCCTCATTGCTACAGTAAGTGGGAAAGGGGCCCGAAGACCACGATACAGTAAGTTCTTTAGCGCCTCATACGACCCCAGCCACGCCGCCTCCAGAACCACCGCCGCGTTGGACTCGTCGGAGACCAGCCAGTTGTGAGTGATTTTTTTTCTTAACTTCATTTCATTCACGCCCGTTGTGTTTTTTTACCATTAACATAATTAGTAAGTAAGTATAAAAAATTACAGTCATATATTTTTCAGTAGGTATTGAGAAATGTATTATCTTTTATTAATAATATTATCATGCAGGATTTGTATAGCACCAACAGTTCCTGCAGTGCTTTACAAAATGAAGGCAGACAGCACATTTATAATATAATTCAATAGAGGAGGAATCAGATGGTCCTGTTCATTAGAGTTTAAAACCTAAAATATGCACAAAATGAATGTATGAATTAACAAATAATTTTGAGTGTGATGGACTTAATTTACTAACATGTTAGCAATAAAAATATATAATTTAACACTAGCAAAGAGACAGAAGTAGAATTAAAGAGCAAGAGTAAAATGTTCTCAGGAAAGCTTCCATTATATAACACATTTTGTTCTCCTATACTGTAAGCTTAATCTGAAAAATATGTGTAATTCATACAGTTTTAATAAAGCTGTCTGTACTTTAGTTTTGGGGTACTTAATCTACCATTTTAAATTATATACTTCACTCCTATGTGCTTTCCACCAGCTCAGAGGATGCATTTTTCTTGCAATATTTTAATCTCTGAGCCCGGGTCATGAGCCACACTGAACAGCAGGAGTTATCTTCTCATTTTCCAGCCAAGAATGTTATTTTAAACTAAATCATTCTTCATAGGTTTTTTTTTAAGCAGAAATGTCTGAAACATCAGAATCAATGGAAAACTTTGCAATTTAATGTACATATTAATATAATGTTTAAGCTGAATATATAGTCACTTTAAAGTTTTAGATATACCGTATATGTGAATGTGACCAGCTTAGATCAACCTTGTTGTGAAAATTACTATCTGACAAAACTTGCTAAAGAAAATTATAAATGCTCTTCTGCCATCCATGCCACTAAACACTGTTTTGTTAAGGAGAAAGGGCAACCTGTGGTCTGCTGGGAAGCTTACACTTCTGGAAGTGTCAGGCCGCGTACACACGGGCGGATTGTCTGGCCAACTAAGTCCGTCAGACAATCCGACAGACAGTCCGTCCTACTTTTGAATGAACGGACTTGACCACACACGATGAACAGACAGTCCGCTGAAAGCTTGCGCGATGACGTGTACAGCACGTACGACGGGACTAGAAATACGACGTCCAATACACTGCAATGCAACCTTCGGCCGTGTGAATCCTTTCTGAGCATGCGCCATACTTAGTCCGTCCAACTTGCCTACTCACGAGCGGACTGTCCGCTGAAACCAAGTTTGGACGGACTGTATTACGGAAATTCCGAAAGACTTAGTCCGCCAGACTGTCCGCTGAAAAAGTCCGCTGAAGCCCACACACGAGCGGATTGTCCGCTGAAACACGTTTCAGCGGACTTAGTTGGACGGACAGTCCTCTCGTGTGTACGCGGCCTCAGTCTTGTGTTTCCTGTAGTTTTTTTAGCCCCTCCTGCCAAATACCTCCTCACTACTCACCTCCTCACTGTCAGTGCTAGAGTAATACTAAGACAAAGATAAGAAACATTTCTGTTTCTCAGCAGACTTTAGGAGATGATATCTCACAAATGGAACAATTCAGTGATGTGGGTAGTGTGGAAGCTAGGTATTTACACTTTTCTTTTGTAGACAGAGTGTTTAGGTTCTACTTTTTTTTTATAAAGACAGGGTTGCTTTCATTAGCATATTGTCTTCATTTCAATATGCAGAGGATGTTAGCGTGTTGTATTTTAAAACATTGTTGCTAAGTTGTTATGCATGCACATAACAGCCATATGTGCTTATTGATTAAACAAACTGTGCTTTTCGATTAGTAGAGCAGGCGTTGACTGCATTTTACTGTTTTCTTCTTAATACAAATTTATGGGTACCCATGATATAGGCAGGCAGTCATCCAATGCCTCACCTGGCATAAACACAATTGTTTGGCTAAGCTGAATGTGCTGGTAATAACAATCCAGGCAGTTTCTGGTAACATTTATTTCAAGTGAAGAAAATATTCAATGAGACAGGCTTTCCTGACTGATAAATTTTGCCCGACCAGTAGCTATGAGATTATTGCCTGATAATGTTACGATTATAAAAATACAACTACTGCTCAAATCGCTACTAATAAAATAACTTTTTTGTGCATGTGTGTCTAAAAGTATGGTCATGGCCCAGTATTTCCAGTTATCTCATCATTTTTTTTCATATATTTTAATACATACAAGATTTATGTATATAGGGTATACTGACAATCAATTCTATTAATTGTTTTTATGTATGTTTATATGTAATTATGCATTTTATCTTCATACCCAAACAATAAAATTAGATAAAAACATTTTTTTAGACTCACTACTAGTGTGCCTTAAAGTCCATTTATTTAGTCTTTCATTTTGAAATAAATGTTGTTAATTAAGACCAACTAGTGCCTGTCTCTGTATGCTGTGTAGCGGAGTGCCTTATTTGGCATTGCTGTTCCCTCCCCACCTCACCTGTCACTGGTTGTTAAGGAAGCTGTCAGCTTCACAGCTGACAAACTCCAAACAATCAGTGAAGGTACAGTGGGTGGAGCCTAATGAAGAAGCTAAGACACCAGTTCCCCCTCAGGTCTGCTCTCAGGCAGTGTGTAAATGCTATAGTCAACAGTAGATTGTCAGATTCTCTATGACTTCAATGCTCCTGTTATATTAACACTCATGTTACTTCTAAACTTCTTACTCTAACCTCCTCATTTGACCTTAAGCAATGAATACATGCTTCTACTCTGAGGGCAACACCCTCAACCTTGTATTCTCCTACCTCTCCAACAATTCTTTTGTCTTTACCAATGTCTTCCACCACCCCTCCTTCCAACCACCTAAAAATTACCCATAGAAAACCTTTGTTACTTCAACTCTTCTATATTCTGGTACTGACCACCTCTGTGACAAAATCTCACCCCTGTCCTGCTCCAATCTAGTCACTCCTGTCAACAATAGATCCCTGTCCTCCTCAGTGGATGAGCTCACCCCTCTCTCTACACACAGAATTGGGCCCCGACCCCTACAACCCTGGCAAACAGATGACATCAGGAATCTCAAAAAACTTAGCCATGCTCTTGAGCCTCTGTGGCATAAGACAAAGTCTCACAAAGTCTTCAACCAATGCAAATCTGCCTCCAAAAATAAAATGTTTACCTCCAGACTGCCAAGCAGACCTATATTGACACTTTCATTAACCTCTTCTCATCCTGTCTCCATCAACTCTACCTTTAACGCTCTACTTCATCCTCCACTGCCTCCACCCACTAACTTACCTACTAGACATGTGCATTAGTTTTCGTCCGAATTTCAGGTATTTTCGTTATCGTTTTGACAAATGATAACGAAAGAGCAGAATCCAAAAAACTAAAGATTCAACATAAATAAATAAATTATTTTCGTTTTGACACAGTTCGATACAGATAGGAGATTCAAAAATAACAATCTGTGTCTATTGAACTTGTATCATAACAGTCCATTCATTTACACAGGGGCAACATGACTTGCAGCATGACTTTGGGAGGCAACTTGGACACAACTTGAGTGTGAATCACAGCGCGACTTTAATGTAAAAAAATAAAATGGCATGGGTTCCCCTTCAAGAGCATACCAGGTCCTTTGGGTCTGGTATTGATATTAAGGGAAACCCCGCGGGAAAAAAAATGGTGTGGGGTCCCCCTCAAAATCCATACCAGACACTTATCTGAGCACGCAACCTGGCAGGCCGCAGGAAAAGAGGGGGACGAGAGAGGCCCCCCTCCTTAACCCTACCAGGGCACATGCCCTCAACATTGGGAGGGTGCTTTGAGGTATCCCCCTCAAAGCACCTTGTCTCCATGTTGATGAGGACAAGGGCCTCATCCCCACAACCCTGGCCGGTGGTTGTGGGGGTCTGCGGGCGGGGGGCTTATCGGAATCTGGAAGCCCCCTTTAACAAGGGGACCCCCAGATCCCAGTCTCCCCCCTGTGTGAAATGTTAAGGTGGTACAAAAGTACCCCTACCATTTCACCAAAAAGTGACAAGTGACAAAAGTACCCCTACCAAACAAAGTGACAAATGACAGGAGACGATCTTTGACAATTCCTTTATTAAAGTCTTCTTTTATCTTCTTTCTTCTGGTCTTCTTCCTTCTCCCTTTCTTCATCCTTCGGGTTCTTCCTCCATCTTCTTCTTCCTCCGATTCTCTTCTTCTTCCGATCCGCTTCTTCTTGCTCTGTTGTTCTCGTCCGGCATCTTCCTCCACGGCGTCTCTTCTTGGTTCTCGGGCCGCTCCGCGCAATGAGAGGCTCCCTCTGTGTGACGCTTCTCTTCTTCTGACTCCGCCCCCCTCTGATGCACGGTTCCATGGCCTGGTACAGTTCAGGAGGAGGGGATGCTCTCTCGTCCCCCCTCTTTTCCTGCGGCCTGCCAGGTTTGCGTGCTCGGATAAAGGTCTGGTATGGATTTTGAGGGGAACCCCCACACCATTTTTTTGCTGCAGGGTTCCCCTTAAAATTCATGCCAGACCAGAAGGGCATTTTTTTTATACATTTTTTTTTCTTAATGCTAATGCTAATGCCCTGTGTGCAATGCAAATAGCCTTAAAAAAAACCATAGAAGACGTACAACATTAGAATCCTACTATAGCTTGTAGTCTAAATATTTGACCGGGAATGTATGATTGCAGCATCATCAGTGAGTTTCGCTGCTCCGTCGAATCTTCTTTAAACATTCGACAGACACCATAAGCCTTCAATGACAGATTCAACCATAATTCATTTGGATTTTAAGACAAATTTTTTAATGAAAAACTAAATAAATGTATTTTTCGGACGAAAACGAAATTCCGAAACAAAATATTTCAGTCTGTACATGTCTATCACTTACTACCCATGAGATTGCCAGTCACTTCCAAAATAATATTGATTCAATCTGTGATGAAATCTCCACTCTACAGATATCCTCCCACTTACCAAGTCCACAAATACAATCAATACTTCCCTTATTCAATTCTGCTACTATAGACAATGTTGCTAAAAGTATTTCTAATGCCGCGTATACACGTAGCAGACTATCCGGCGGACTTAGTCTGGCGGACTTTCCACCGGACTGTCTGCCGGACTTTCCAAACGAGCTACTTGCCCACACACGGCACTTTTTCAGCAGACTAATACGGCGTACTAGGTCCGCCGGACTATACGCCGTACTTTTGAAATGAACGGACTCGCCCACACACGTGGAGGAAAGTCCACTCATTTTGAGCGTGTCTCCAGGTAGCCGGGGCCAGCGAAGGAGGCGTCGCTGCCCCGTCACCTGGTATGACCTTAAAGGGGAACCCCTACGCTGAAAAATCGGCATGGGGTCCCTCCCCAGGTCCATATCAGACCTTTATCCAAGCACACTACCCGGCCAGCCAGGAAAGGTGGTGGGGACGAGCGAGCGCCCCCCCCCCCCCCGAGCCGTACCAGGCCGCATGCCCTCAACATGGGGGGTGCCTTGGGGAAAGGGGGCCGCACGGCCCCCCACCCCAAAGCACCTTGTCCCCATGTTGATGAGGACAAAGGCCTCTTCCTGACAACCCTGGCCGTTGGTTGTCGGGGTCTGCGGGCGGGGGGCTTATCGGAATCTGGGAGCCCCCTTTAATAAGGGGGCCCCGGATACCGGCCCCCCACCCTATGTGAATGAGTATGGGGTACAATGTACCCCTACCCATTCACCTGTGAAAAAAAAGTACAAAAAAAAAAACCACAGGGTTAAAATAGTTTATTGTACAGCTCCGGGGGTCTTCTCGCCGGACTCCTCCGCTATCTTTTACTAGCGGAGGAGCCCGACTTTCTTCCTCGCCACCGGCCTCTTCTTCCGACTTCGGGGGTCTTGTCCCCCTCTTCGGTTCTTCTGCTGGGCCACCGCACCTTCTTCTAGCTCTTTTACAGGCAGTGGCCCGGTATTCTGTCGCCGCCACCGCCACCGCTGCCGCCTTCCGTTCTTCTTCTTTCTCTTCTTCTCCTTCTTCTTCTGGAGATGTTGATTCGACGCTCTCTCCGGCCGCAATGCCAGGGACGCGCTGCACGGCGTCTTACAATGACGGGGACCGGGCGCGCAGTGACTTATATAGGGACATTACCGGATGATGTCCCCGCCTATTATGATGTCACAGTCCCAGCATCCTCTGGGACTGTGACACCATAATGGGCGGGGACATCATCCGGTGATGTCCCTATATAAGTCGCCACGCATCGCGTCGGAGCCATTGTGAGCGAAGCATGCGACGAGTCAACATCTGAAGAGAAGAACAGAAGGCCAGAAGGCGGCGGCGACAACAGCGGTGACAGAAGACCGGGCCACCGCCTGTAAAAGAGCTATGAGAAGGCGCGGTGGACCGGCAGAAGAACCGAAGAGGGGGACAAGACCCCAGAAGAGGGGGACAAGACCCCCAAAGTCGGAAGAAGGGCCGCGGCGAGGAAGAAAGTGGGGCTCCTCCGCTAGCAAAAGAGCTAGCAGAAGATAGCGGAGGAGTGCGGCGAGATGACCCCTGAAGACAGAAGACCCCTGGAGCTGTGCAATAAACTATTTTTACCCTGTGTTGTGTTTTTTTTTTACTTTTTTTCCACAGGTGAATGGGTAGGGGTACATTTTACCCCATACTCATTCACATAGGGTGGGGGGCCGGTATCCGGGCCCCCTTATTAAAGGGGGCTCCCGGATTCAGATAAGCCCCCTGCCCGCAGACCCCGACAACCAACGGCCAGGGTTGTCGGGAAGAGGCCCTTGTCCTCATCAACATGGGGACAAGGTGCTTTGGGGTGGGGGGGCCGCGCGGCCCCTTCCCCAAGGCACCCCCCATGTTGAGGTCACGCGGCCTGGTACGGCTCAGGAGGGGGGCGCTCGCTCGTCCCCCCCTTTTCTGGCCGGCCGGGTAGCGTGCTTCGACAAGGGTCTGATGTGGACCTATAAGTTCCCCTATAAGTCCATACCAGGTGGCGGGGCCAGCGACATCTCCTTCACGGGCCCCGCCTACCTGGAGACCTGCTCGAAATGAGCGGACTTTTCTCCGGGCGGGAAAAGTCTGTTCATTTCAAAAGTACGGCGGACTGGCATACGCACGGCCGGATTATCCGCCGAAATGCGAGTCCGGCGGGAAGATTGGAGTGCAAAACTACTTTCTAAGTCCGCCGTACTTCCGGGTCAAAAAAGTATGCCAGAGGCTACACACGGGGGGATTGTCCAGTGGACTTGAGTTTGCCCGGCCTTTTCCACCGGATTGTTTGATCGTGTGTACGCGGCATAATGCACACCTAAGGAGTGGTAAGCTGTAATATACATTGTATATTATTTTTATTCTTGGATTTAGATACATGTTAGTATCATGGATATGGATTGTATTTTTGATTTACTGAAAGTATGTGATTTTATCTTTGCATGCAATTATTCCAGAGCTAGATTTATAATAATTGCATATTTTGGGCTTGTCGTAGCAAAAGGGAACTTTGTTTGTTTGTCTTGATATGGTATTAGGCATGAAACTTCTTAAATTAAATTCCACAATATTTGTGGGGGGTCCAATTACATATTCAAAGGATGATTCATATAATTTATCACGATTTATATTTAGCTCACAATTAGCATTGATGAAAGGGTGCAGAATGATAAATGTGTAACTCCTAAAGGCATTCGTTTAGACTATATGCTATTCCTTTATAACATTGTACTGGTCTTTGTCATTGTATTGCAACTAAAATCAAGAAAAATGTGTATTTTCCATAATTCTTTATATAAAAAAAGCATTGCACAATAAATCAAAGCAATTGTATGCAGAAACTATGCAACAACAATAAATATATACAGTTTTTATTTTATTTCTGCCAGCGTGATTTGTCACATTGAAAAAGTCAGTAGCGTAACTAGAACCCTCAGGGCCCCGGTGCAAGAAACCATGGAGGCCCCCCTGACCCCCGGACAGGGCTCTTTTCTCCAAGCCCGATGGCGGAACACCAGGGCCCTGTCACAAGTGGGTGGCTGCCTATAAAGGAACCAATTTTTCCATTTCCCCCTGCTTCTCCTCCTCTCCCTCCCACAGGCATTCAGCGGCTGCAGGAGGAAAATGGAGAGTTCAGTTCCTCTATGCCAGAGTGTTTCTCAATATTTTTCCAGTCAGGGTACCCTTGACGTACACCCCTAGGTGAATGGGCCTGCACTGCAACCACCCTGAAACTGTGTGCATTGCATGCAGTTGCAGCATAGTGATGATGCATTTAAGGGGTTAAAATAGGTGGTCAGTAGGCAACATATTGCCTCTTTACTGGCTATCAAATGCCTCTGAAATGTGATCTGAGCATGGATCACTTTTCGGAGGAACAGCATTTTTTGCTGGTACTATGAACAAGCAAAGAATAAAATAAAAAATCTGTTCTGACTGTACACATATAGGGGGGTCAGGATTAAAAGCACATACAGTACATAAAATGTGCATACATACATGTAAATACACATATATATATTATATATATATATATATATATATATATATATATATATATATATATATATATATATATATATAAAATGAAAGTATGTAGGTGTAGAGTTGGTGTAAAAATGTGTTTGCTGCAGGCTTGCAATATCTATTTTCTGGGAATGTATATAATTAATATAATTAAATGCCAAAAATTGAGGCCTATGGCTTTAAGGTTAACAGATTGAGTGCCATGTTTTAGTTAGAAAAAAATATATATGTATTTCTTTTATCAAAATATCATAGAACTAAATTACCAAAAAGAGCAACCGGATCTAAAGCACTAGCCACATGGCAGGAAGGGATGAATCGGGAAAAAAAAAGGAGGGAGAAATAGAAAAAAGTAATAAAAAGAGTAAATAAAGAATCAATTAGAGACCAAGGTCTTAATGGGTGTAGAGATTGGACAAAAGTCGCCTCTCAAAAGGAGGACAAGTATCATCATACAGGCTAGAAATTGTGGAAAATAAAAAAAGAAGAAATAGATAAAAGATTGCTCGAATATATATATATATATATATATATATATATATATATATATATATATATATATACACACACACGCACACACACATATAAAAACACACACATATATATAAAAATGTCACATATGCACGCACATATAAACCAGTGTTGGCTGGTGCTCAAAATTTTTAGGGGTGCAAGCAAACTGAAAAATGAAGAAAAAAAAGAATCAATTACAGCCACTGTGCCCATCAATTGCAGCCACTGTGCCATCAAACACCACCACTGTCCCCATCAAATGCCATCACTGTGCCATAAAATGTCACCATTGTGCCCATCAAATGCTGCCGCTGTGCCATCAAACTCTGCAGCTGTGCCCATCAAATGCTGCCGCTGTGCCATCAAATGCCACCACTGTGCCCATCAAATGCTGCCACTGTGCCATGCCGCCAGTGTGCCCATGAAATGCTGCCAGTGTGCCATCAAATGCTGCCACTGTGAATCCCCCCCGCCTGCTCGCTGTCTGCCTGGCACTTACCCTGTCTCGGTGGGGCAGCGGGTGATGGCCACGAGCGGGGTCCTCCATGTGTCTCCTGCCATCCTCATCTCCCGTCTTCTCCTCCTGATAGGTATCCAATAGCCATGCCTATTGTTTCAGTCAATCAGGTGATGGGTAGCAGACCCACACATTTTATTGGTGGAGAGGCGGTTCAGTGTTAGGATAGTGAATATTAATTCACTTTTCTAACACACCTGGGTGGACTGTGATCAGGTGCTTCAAAAACACACCTCACCAATGTAATTCAAATGCCCGCCTCCCGAAAAGGGGCTGGACACCTAAATATGGGAGTGGCAGCTGTGTTCATGGATAGATTCATGCTATGCATGAATCTATCCATTGGTCATAGAGGGGGTGGCTGGAGAGAGGGGGAGGTGCCTGTGTGCCCTTATGGATGCCAGTAGATAGATAGCCTTATAAAAAAGGCAGACCTTTACCTTGGCTCTTCCTGCCGGGTACTGCACTGTATGGGAGAGAAAGAGCACAGCACTGTGCTTTCACTTTAGGTTAACTGCTTGCCGACCGCTGGCTGTCAATTGACAGCCAGGCGACCCATCCCTCTTTGCAGGAGGGTGTCATATGCCTTTTCAGCCCACCACAGGGTGCACGCGCCCACCATGTCACTGGGGACTTAATGGGCTTGCCCAGCGGCGGCGATGTCCGCCAGGCACCCGTGATTATGCGGTAACACAGCAGGACCGTGGATCTGTGTGTGTTAACACACAGATCCACAGTCCTATCGGAGGAGAGGAGACCAATGGTGTGTTCTCAGTACAGAGAAACACCGATCGGTCTCCTCCCCTTGTCAATCCCCTCCCCCTACAGTTAGAATCACTCCCAGGGAACATATTAACCCCTTGATCACCCCCTTCCTTAACAGTCACATTTATACAGTCATCAATGCATTTTAATTTCAATATTTTTTATTAGGTATTTCTGTAATATGTTTACATCGAACAGTAAGCATTAAGATAGATTGCAGTATACAATCGTAACTGGAACACAAGGTCATAGTGCATGTTACATCATACAGATAGCTCAAGAAACCAAGTGCTACTGGGCCTTTTTAACATGCTGTGACAGGGGGTGGAGGTGGCCCATTTGTCATTGTAAACCATTGCGGGGATTTTATTAGAGTCGCTCATTAGAACCAATGTTGTGCCTCAGAGTACCATTCTTCGTAACAAACAAACTATATTGTTAGAAATGTATGAAAATCAACATCTATCCCGTTGAACTATATACAAGACATGAAGAAATATCTAGCAGAAAATCCCTTGTAATAAGGTTATTTGTTTCTTATAAAGACCGGTACATCAATGCATTTTTATAGCACGGATCGCTGTATAAATGTGAATGGTCCCAAAAACTGTGTCAAAAGTGTCCAATATGTCCCCTGCAATATCACAGTCACGAGCAGATCACCACCATTACTAGTAAAAAAAAATTATAATAAAAATGCTATAAATCTATCCTCTAAATTGTAAGCGCTATAATTTTTGTGCAAGCCAATCAATATACGCTTATTTCAATTTTTTTAATCAAAAATATGTAGAAGAATACATATCGGTCTAAACTGAGGAAAAAATGTGTTTAAAAAAATATATATATTTATTATAGCAAAAAGTAAAAAACATTATTTTTTTTTCAAACTTCAGGGCCCTCTGCAGCAAGGGGCTGGGTTGCCATGACGATCTCAATGACCCCTATAATTCCGCCACTGGAAAAAGTAAGTACTTTGCTTCATTTAGCACTACTTCAGGGTGTTTTATGGTGTGCCTGAAGCTTACAAAGAACTGTCAGCTATGTAGTGACAAGCTAGGGTTTGAAATCAATTTGGCATGTAGATCAGTAGCATGCAGATAAGTTGAATTCAATGTTCAGTAGCTGTATAATGAGCAAGGTGGCTTACATTTGAAAAGTACAGATTAAATCAATATGAATGAAGAAAACAAAAATAATGTACTTGAACCAAAGTAAGCTGTTGCTTAAAGAAAGAGGAGATGTTGTGTATCAATGTTCTTTTAAGCCACCATTCACATAGTATGTAAAAACATTTTTTTTGTTCATGTTCACTTTAACCACTTGCCTACTGGGCACTTCCACCCCCTTCCTGCCCAGGCCAATTTTCAGCTTCCAGCGCTGTCACACTTTGAATGACAATTACGTGGTTATGCAACACCATACCCAAATGACATATACAGTGCCTTGCGAAAGTATTCGGCCCCCTTGAACTTTTCAACCTTTTGCCACATTTCAGGCTTCAAACATAAAGATATACATTTTTTATTTTTTGTGAAGAATCACCGACAAGTGGGACACAATTGTGAAGTGGAACGAAATCTATTGGCTATTTTAAACTTTTTTAGCAAATAAAAAACTGAAAAGTGGTGCGTGCAAAATTATTCAGCCCCTTTACTTTTAGTGTAGCAAACTCACTCCAGAAATTCAGCGAGGATCTCTGAATGATCCAATGTTGTCCTAAATGACTGATGGTGATAAATAGAATCCACCTGTGTGTAATCAAGTCTCTGTATAAATGCACCTGCTCTGTGATAGTCTCAGGGTTCTGTTGAAAGCGCAAAGAGCATCATGAAGACCAAGGAACACACCAGGCAGGTCCGTAATACTGTTGTGGAGAAGTTTAAAGCTGGATTTGGATACAAAAAGATTTCCCAAGCTTTAAACATCCCAAGGAGCACTGTGCAAGCGATCATTTTGAAATGGAAGGAGTATCAGACCACTGCAAATCTACCAAGACTTGGCCGTCCCTCGAAACTATCAGCTCAGACAAGGAGAATACTGATCAGAGATGCAGCCAAGAGGCCCATGATCACTCTGGATTAACTGCAGAGAACTACAGCTAAGGTGGGAGAGTCTGTCCATAGGACAACAATCAGTCGTACGCTGAACAAATCTGGCCTTTATGGAAGAGTGGCAAGAAGAAAGCCATTTCTCAAAGATATCCATAAAAAGTCTCGTCTAAAGTTTGCCACTAGTGATGGACGAACTTCCGACGGGACGTTTCGCGAACCCGAAACGCGAACGGACACAAACGTTCGCGAAAACGACCGTTCGCCGCGGGCTCCATTGACTTCAATGGGAGGCGAATTTCGCAAACCTTTAGGTCGAATTTGCGGCCACGGGGTAATTATTAGGGGGTAGCACGTAGTCCCACCACCTGGACAATAGCATAATACATGTATGAGGTGAATTTGGGATCGATAACTACAAGCATTTTTTTTTTATTTGGGAAATTGTTCTGACAATTCAGGACTATGGAGCTAATGAAGGCAATGGAGGAGAGGGAAGGTCAGGGACCAGGGTAGGCAAACAAGAGGGTGCAGGAGATACAGAGCACTGACAGCAGCACCGTAATACAGAGCACTGACATCAGCACCGTGACATACAGCGCTGACAGCAGCTCCGTGACATACAGCGCTGACAGCAGCTCCGTGACATACAGCGCTGACAGCAGCTCCGTGACATACAGCGCTGACAGCAGCTCCGTGACATACAGCGCTGACAGCAGCTCCGTGACATACAGCGCTGACAGCAGCACCGTGACATACAGCGCTGACAGCAGCTCCGTGACATACAGCGCTGACAGCAGCTCCGTGACATACAGCGCTGACAGCAGCTCCGTGACATACAGCACTGACAGCAGCTCCGTGACATACAGCGCTGACAGCAGCTCCGTGACATACAGCGCTGACAGCAGCACCGTGACATACAGCGCTGACAGCAGCTCCGTGACATACAGCGCTGACAGCAGCTCCGTGACATACAGCGCTGACAGCAGCTCCGTGACATACAGCACTGACAGCAGCTCCGTGACATACAGCGCTGACAGCAGCTCCGTGACATACAGCGCTGACAGCAGCACCGTGACATACAGCGCTGACAGCAGCTCCGTGACATACAGCGCTGACAGCAGCTCCGTGACATACAGCGCTGACAGCAGCTCCGTGACATACAGCGCTGACAGCAGCTCCGTGACATACAGCGCTGACAGCAGCTCCGTGACATACAGCGCTGACAGCAGCTCCGTGACATACAGCGCTGACAGCAGCTCCGTGACATACAGCGCTGACAGCAGCTCCGTGACATACAGCGCTGACAGCAGCACCGTAAGCAGCCCCAGGAGGAAGTCAGCACAGCACAGGGATGGTGTGATCCCCTCATAATAAGAACCCCCAGGAGGAAGTCAGCACAGCACAGGGATGGTGGGAGCCCCTCATAATAAGAACACCCAGGAGGAAGTCAGCACAGCACAGGGATGGTGGGAACCCCTCATAATAAGCAGCCCCAGTAGAAATATGACACCGCTCAACCTCTTCAAAGAGGAGGGTAGGGGCATATAGTACGGTGTGCTTTTTTGGGTCAGGGAAGTGAGCCAAATGAATTAAGAAGGTCTGTGTGCTTGATTCCAAAAATTGTTTATAGACATATACATGGTCTACTGATCACATGTGTTGAATTCCTCCGAGATCCATGCCTCATTCATTTTTAGAAATGTGAGGTAGTTAACACTGTCGTGAGCTAGGCGAGTACGCTTATCGGTCACAATCCCCCCTGCTGCGCTGAACGTCCTTTCGGACAGGACACTGGATGAGGGGCAAGCCAACAGTTCGATTGCAAATTGGGCAAGCTCTGGCCAGAGGTCAAGCCTGCCCACCCAGTAGTCTAGGGGTTCATCACTCCTCAGAGCGTCCACATCGGCCGTTAACCCAATGTAGTCGGACACCTGACGGTCTAGGCGTTCCCTGATGCTGGATCCGGATGACACCTGTCGATGGGTCGGCTGAAAGAATGACCTCATATCCGAAGTCACCAACACATCTTCAAACCGGCCTCTTCTTGCAGGCGCTGTTGGATTGGTACCCGCAAATCCTTCTCTGGGAGTGGGAATTGCTCCTCTGCCAGCGCACGCAAAAGCAGAATGCAGCATTTCTCGAAGCAAGGCCTGGAAGTGCTGCATTCTGACAGCCCTCTGCGACGGCGGTAACATTTCCGCCATTTTGTGTTTGTACCGGGGATCTAAGTACGTTGCCACCCAGTACTGGTCCTTGACCCTCATGCTTTTTATACGGGGGTCCCTATTAAAACACTGGAGCATGAAGGCCCCCATTTGCACTCAAGCGGAAGGTATGTGGTGGTGGTGGTGTTGTTGGTGGTAGTGTCTTTGGGGGTGCACATAGCAGAGAGTGAAGAAGAGGGTGCAGATCGAGAGGATGAGGAGGGTGCAGAAGAATAAGGCTGAGTGAGCCACTCAACCAAGTCTGGTGCGTCCTTTAAAGTAATTGAACGCACCTTCTGCAACTTCCCACTTTGGCTCAAGGCTGTTGCTCCTGCCCTACCCCTACCACCCGTGCGGAAGGGCCTGCCTCTTCCTCTGCCTGTCATTTTTTAAATCACCCTGTGACAAAACTCTTAGTCCCTATACCGCTGAAGGACTGCTGCAGTATAGGGCAGCGGTCAGCAGTAGTGCACGTCAACCCTATGTATTGTGGACCGATAGCGGTCCTTACAGAACAGCAGACTGTACTGCACTCAGGCCTATGTACCGTAGCACCCTATACCAAGTTACCAGTCCTTATAAAAACTTTTGTGGACCAAGCAGGTTGTGTGTTAGTGTTTAGCAGACTGTGCGTCAGTCCCTATACCGCTGAAGGACTGCTGCAGTATAGGGCAGCGGTCAGCAGTAGTGCACGGCAACCCTATGTATTGTGGACCGATAGCGGTCCTTACAGAACAGCAGACTGTAACGCACTCAGGCCTATGTACCGTAGCACCCTATACCAAGTTACCAGTCCTTATAAGAACTTTTGTGGACCAAGCAGGTTGTGTGTTAGTGATTAGCAGACTGTACGTCAGTCCCTATACCAATGAAGGACTGCTGCAGTATAGGGCAGCGGTCAGCAGTAGTGCACGGCAACCCTATGTATTGTGGACCGATAGCGGTCCTTACAGAACAGCAGACTGTACTGCACTCAGGCCTATGTACCGTAGCACCCTATACCAAGTTACCAGTCCTTATAAAAACTTTTGTGGACCAAGCAGGTTGTGTGTTAGTGTTTAGCAGACTGTGCGTCAGTCCCTATACCGCTGAAGGACTGCTGCAGTATAGGGCAGCGGTCAGCAGTAGTGCACGGCAACCCTATGTATTGTGGACCGATAGCGGTCCTTACAGAACAGCAGACTGTAACGCACTCAGGCCTATGTACCGTAGCACCCTATACCAAGTTACCAGTCCTTATAAGAACTTTTGTGGACCAAGCAGGTTGTGTGTTAGTGATTAGCAGACTGTACGTCAGTCCCTATACCAATGAAGGACTGCTGCAGTATAGGGCAGCGGTCAGCAGTAGTGCACGGCAACCCTATGTATTGTGGACCGATAGCGGTCCTTACAGAACAGCAGACTGTACTGCACTCAGGCCTATGTACCGTAGCACCCTATACCAAGTTACCAGTCCTTATAAGAACTTTTGTGGACCAAGCAGGTTGTGTGTTAGTGATTAGCAGACTGTACGTCAGTCCCTATACCAATGAAGGACTGCTGCAGTATAGGGCAGCGGTCAGCAGTAGTGCACGGCAACCCTATGTATTGTGGACCGATAGCGGTCCTTACAGAACAGCAGACTGTAACGCACTCAGGCCTATGTACCGTAGCACCCTATACCAAGTTACCAGTCCTTATAAGAACTTTTGTGGACCAAGCAGGTTGTGTGTTAGTGATTAGCAGACTGTACGTCAGTCCCTATACCAATGAAGGACTGCTGCAGTATAGGGCAGCGGTCAGCAGTAGTGCACGGCAACCCTATGTATTGTGGACCGATAGCGGTCCTTACAGAACAGCAGACTGTACTGCACTCAGGCCTATGTACCGTAGCACCCTATACCAAGTTACCAGTCCTTATAAAAACTTTTGTGGACCAAGCAGGTTGTGTGTTAGTGTTTAGCAGACTGTGCGTCAGTCCCTATACCGCTGAAGGACTGCTGCAGTATAGGGCAGCGGTCAGCAGTAGTGCACGGCAACCCTATGTATTGTGGACCGATAGCGGTCCTTACAGAACAGCAGACTGTAACGCACTCAGGCCTATGTACCGTAGCACCCTATACCAAGTTACCAGTCCTTATAAGAACTTTTGTGGACCAAGCAGGTTGTGTGTTAGTGATTAGCAGACTGTACGTCAGTCCCTATACCAATGAAGGACTGCTGCAGTATAGGGCAGCGGTCAGCAGTAGTGCACGGCAACCCTATGTATTGTGGACCGATAGCGGTCCTTACAGAACAGCAGACTGTACTGCACTCAGGCCTATGTACCGTAGCACCCTATACCAAGTTACCAGTCCTTATAAGAACTTTTGTGGACCAAGCAGGTTGTGTGTTAGTGATTAGCAGACTGTACGTCAGTCCCTATACCAATGAAGGACTGCTGCAGTATAGGGCAGCGGTCAGCAGTAGTGCACGGCAACCCTATGTATTGTGGACCGATAGCGGTCCTTACAGAACAGCAGACTGTACTGCACTCAGGCCTATGTACCGTAGCACCCTATACCAAGTTACCAGTCCTTATAAGAACTTTTGTGGACCAAGCAGGTTGTGTATTAGTGTTTAGCAGACTGTGCGTCAGTCCCTATACCGCTGAAGGACTGCTGCAGTATAGGGCAGCGGTCAGCAGTAGTGCACGGCAACCCTATGTATTGTGGACCGATAGCAGTCCTTACAGAACAGCAGACTGTACTGCACTCAGGCCTATGTACCGTAGCACCCTATACCAAGTTACCAGTCCTTATAAGAACTTTTGTGGACCAAGCAGGTTGTGTGTTAGTGTTTAGCAGACTGTGCGTCAGTCCCTATACCGCTGAAGGACTGCTGCAGTATAGGGCAGCGGTCAGCAGTAGTGCACGTCAACCCTATGTATTGTGGACCGATAGCGGTCCTTACAGAACAGCAGACTGTAACGCACTCAGGCCTATGTACCGTAGCACCCTATACCAAGTTACCAGTCCTTATAAGAACTTTTGTGGACCAAGCAGGTTGTGTATTAGTGTTTAGCAGACTGTGCGTCAGTCCCTATACCGCTGAAGGACTGCTGCAGTATAGGGCAGCGGTCAGCAGTAGTGCACGGCAACCCTATGTATTGTGGACCGATAGCGGTCCTTACAGAACAGCAGACTGTACCGCACCCAAGCCTATGTACCGTAGCACCCTAGACAGACCAAGTTACCAGTCCTGATAAAGAGCTTTGTGGAACAAGTGAGTTGTGAATGATTAGCAGACTGCAGCAGAAGGGCAGCAGTCAAGTATAATATTCTTTCTATATTTGGAAGAAAGAATATTATACGTGTACAAGCCTATTACCGTACCACTGATACCAGTCCTGAAAAGAACCTTTGTGGAACTAATAGTAACAGCAAGTCTTTAAAATTATCCTCACTGCCTGACACACTGCTTCCTGCCTGTCCCTATACAAATTGGCAAAAAAGAGTAGGCTGGAACGATTAGCTGGAACAGCTCTTTTGTGGACCTGATAGTAACAGCTAATGATGATGATGATGATGATGATGAAGAAAGACTAATCTGGCTGAGCTGTCCCTAAAATAGCAGCATACAGCGCTCTGTCCCTTTATCTAAACTGACAAAAGAAACTCAGGCTGCTGACCTAACACCTATACCAGTCCTGAAAAGAACTTTTGTGTACCAAATAGCTAGCGTTTTCTCTGTCCCTACTCCACACAGGATCCTTTCCCTACAGTGACAGAAGAAAGAATGTAAAATGGCCACCGGATCGGGTGTATTTATAGGTTAGGGGGAATGTCCAAGTGTCCATGAGCTGTCATGTCTCAATTGGTTGTCCTGTAACACATGATAAACGTGTCACGAAAGGTTAAAGTTCTTGTATACATTAAACACGTAAGTCCGCCGGGGCGAACGACGGAAAAAGGCGTTCGAACCCGCGGACGGCGAAAGTCGGAAATTCGCCGCGAAACGACCGCCGGGCGAAACGTTCGTCCATCACTATTTGCCACAAGCCACCTGGGAGACACACCAAACATGTGGAAGAAGGTGCTCTGGTCAGATGAAACCAAAATCGAACTTTTTGCCCACAATGCAAAACGATATGTTTGGCGTAAAAGCAACACAGCTCATCACCCTCAACACACCATCCAAACTGTCAAACATGGTGGTGGCAGCATCATGGTTTGGGCCTGCTTTTCTTCAGCAGGGACAGGGAAGATGGGTAAAATTGAGGGGAAGAGGGGGGCGTGGCTAACCACCGAGCGGTATGGCAGCTTGATTCCTCAGCTCCTGCACCGAACGGAATAAACGGACTGTTACAGCACTGATCGAGAAACCAAAATGATCCCAGTGGATCTTCACACCCGGGGGAACCCGACCGGAGGCTCTAGGAAACGAAAGGACCTCAAACCCCCAAAGAAACTTACCGAATTATTTGCGATCCCTCATGGAGGAAAGATCCAAGATGGCGCCCGCGGCGCCTCACAGCCTGCGGGCTCACAGTGCTCGGTGGCCTCTTACACAGATCTCCCGGACGGAGCAGACGATCCCACAGTACCTCCAGGAGACTCTGCCAGCTCCCTGCCTTCCTCTGGGACATCTTCCACTTCCACTTTAGCCCTGCTAAATCGCAGATCCGCTTAGAATCTTCGGATCAGGACCTGGAGGTAAGGCCTTCCCAGGACCAACCACTGACATTACCTCCCCCCGCTTCCCCCATAGCTTCTTTTCCCACATCCAATCAACCTGTCATAGACACTATGCTGAAAGAGATGCTGATCTCACTGCACAGCTCCCTTCATCAAGACATCTCATCTATGTTCACTGCCTTTCAAACTGAACTGCTTCACACAGGCCGCAAATTAGACAGAGTTGAAACGCAAATGGGAGCTATGACTGAGACGGTGAATGACCTAGTTGATGCCAGCGATCACACGAGAGATGAGCAACAATGGCTGAGGGCCAAAATGGCGGACCTCGAGGACCGCTCGAGACGCAATAATGTAAAAATCAGAGGCATACCTGAATCCGTCCTTCCCACTGACCTGAATTCATATGCCCGACAGCTCATCTCCACAATTCTGCCAGACCTACCACAGATTGAAACTATAGTCGATCGCATTCACCGCTTACCAAAACCTCCACACTTACCCCCTGAGGTACCTCGTGACACCTTGATGAGAATCCATTTTTATCATACTAAAGACATGCTACTTGCTCAATCCAGGCGCATGGGTCAACTCCCACCCCCCTATACCTAGCTCCAACTTTTTGCTGATATCTCCCAATATACTCGGCAACAGAGACGTCAACTCCAAACCATCACAAAACCGCTCAACAATCACAGGATCCCTTATCAATGGGGTTTCCCTACCATGCCGGTGGTCACCAAAAACGGTACCCGCCACAACATCCACACAGTGGAAGAGGGCATCAAACTGTTCCGCACCTGGGGCATACTCCCAGAGATCGCACCTACTGGCTCACAGCCATCTGCAATGTTCCCTCCGACTTACAACAATCATCAACGATCCAACTTGATCCAATGATTACAAGATTAGTGCTGCACCACCTCTACTAGTTATTTGCAACCTGCTCGGTTCCTGCTCGATGCACTTAGTTCACTGACGTTCCGATCGGCAGTCCTTGATACACTGCTGATCCCTCCATACCCCCCTCAGATTTCACCACCGGCTGTTTCTCCATCGGCTCATTCTTTGCCTTTAACCATCTCTTTTTTATTTTTATTTTTGTCTTCCACCCCCTCCTACCCGTTCTTTTGAGCTAGCAAGACCATCTACTTCGAAACTCTACGAAGGATCACATCCTCATCCTCTTTACGCAATCCGTGAGATCCAGGACCATTTCTACTAGGAACTGTAAGTACTGCTTTACTTGCATTTACCACCACTCTCCCTCCACACTATGCCCAAGTTTTTGTCCCTCAATGCGAAGGGCCTAAACCATCCGGCCAAGAGAAAGTCCCTCTGGCGTATGGCTCGAGACTCTCACTGCGATGTGCTTTGTGTTCAAGAAACGCATTTCAAAAATTCCGCAGAACCTGCTTGCTCCCACAGATTATTTCCCCACATCTTCAAGGCCTCTGGTCCAGAAAAAAGAAAAGGGGTGTTGATTGCCATCAACAACACTTGCTCATTCGCCCTTCATGACACCTTACAGGATCCGGAAGGCAGATACCTGGCAATAGCTTGTGACCTAAACAACACCAGATACACTATTGTTACTCTGTATGCTCCAAACAAAAGACAAATCCACTTCCTCTCTAAATTAATGAAGAAAATCAACAGATTTAAACAAGGTCAGCTGATAATCTGTGGAGACTTCAACCTGGTACCTGCTCCATAGACTCCTCCTCCCAACCCAAGAGGCTGACCTCCCCTATGGGTTCCTTCATTCACTCCCATGATCTTTTTGACGTCTGGAGATGCCACCACTCCACTGAAAGAGACTACTCTTATTTCTCCCCCCGACACAACTCCTACACCCGGATTGACTATTTCCTAGTGGATAAATGGACCTTACCTAAAATCTCCTCCTCTACAATAGACACCATTACGTGGTCGGACCACGCACCGGTTGCCATTTCCCTAGAAGAGTCATCAGCACGCTCCCGAACCAGACTTTGGAGAGCTGACGCAGCGATCATCCCTTCTCCAACCCACTCCTCCTACATCAGAGACTGTCTAGTCGAATTCTTTAATAATAATGTTGGTACTGTTAAAGATAATACTGTCCTTTGGAATGCCCACAAGGCATTCATTCGCGGTATACTCATACAAATAGGTGCTAGAGAGAGGAGGAAGAGATTACAGCGTCTAAACCTACTCACTTCAGAAATTAACAAGCTTGAACACCTAAACCAATCCGCTCCCTCCCCAACAACTAAAGCTAAATTGGACTCCCTCAGATTGGAGCTCAGATCCCACCTTTTACAGGCGTATGAGAAAGCCCACAATTATTTTAAAGCAACCCACTATTCTACGGGTAATAAAGCGGGCAAACTTATGGCAAATAGAATCAAGGGCCACTATGCTAAGTCCAAAATGACCCATCTATTTCACCCCACTTCCAAGCAAAAACTACTTGACCCCCCAAAATATTGCAGATGCATTCAGTCACTATTACAATACCCTATATAACTTAAAAGACGATGCCTCTGTTACCCAACCCTCGCTGTCAGACATCCAATCCTTTCTCCAGGAAATCAATCTTCCGAAATTGTCACCAGACCAACTGGCTTCCTTAAATACCCCTTTCACAGCCTTGGAAGTCGAATCTGTGATCAAAGCCCTCTCGTCCAACAAATCACCTGGCCCAGATGGCCTTACTAGCAATTATTATAAACAATTCAGCTCCACTTTGTCTCCCTTCCTAACTTTAGTATGTAATCATGCTGCCTCTTCCTCCTCCCTCCCACCAGAAATGATACAAGCTTTAATTGTCACTATACCGAAGCCAGGCAAGGAACCAACCCAAGCACAAAACTTCAGACCAATCTCCCTTCTGAACTTAGACACAAAAATTTACGCCAAGTTGATTGCCAACCGATTGTTAGAAGTTATGCCCCTCTTGATCCACCAGGATCAGTCTGGTTTCACCAAGGGTAGGCAGGCGTCTGACGCTACAAGGAGATTTATCAATATAATTCACAAAGCTGAGGCTAACCGAACGCCTTCTCTACTCCTTTCCTTGGATGCAGAGAAGGCGTTCGGTAGGGTCCACTGGCTATATCTCCGAGCCACTCTATCTAAATTTGGGTTCCAAGGTCCGATCCTCTCAGCCATTATGGCCCTGTACTCCACTCCCTCCGCACGGGTATATACCTCTGAAATGCTATTCACACCTTTTTCCATTTCGAATGGCACACGCCAAGGTTGTCCACTTACCCATTCATTTTCAATCTAGCTATGGAACCCTTGGCGGAGCATGTACGTCAAGCTCACTCCATCTCCAGTTTTAAAATTGGGGAAATCGAGCATAAGATAAACTTGTTTGCAGACGATGTAATATTGATGGTCACAAACCCCCAATCCTCCCTGGCTTCGATACAACTCCTTTTGATCAGATTTAGTAATGTATCTTATTATAAGGTCAATGAACACAAATCCTACATACTGGACCTGGGCATGGATGCTATCACTAGCAATATCCTACACGTATCCTTATCCTTGGGCTGATAACGGTATCCCCTACTTAGGGATTACACAAACCAAATCCACTAGATCTCTCTTCCTGTTTAACTATACAGAAGAGAAACAAATGCTCCTCTCTGAATCCAACAAATTTACTAAATATGAATTCTCCTGGGCCGGCCGCCTGGCAGCATTTAAAATGATGGTCCTGCCAAGACTCCTCTACATCTTTAGGGTACTCCCCATCCCACTCTCAGCCTCATACCTTACATCCCTGCAATCTATCTTGAACCATTTTGTAGGGCAAGGAAAGAAATCTAGATGCAACCTAGCTAAACTTATTAAACACAGATCTAACGGTGGGATGGGATTCACTAATATAAAAGATTACTACTTGGCCACAATTTTATCTCAGATGAAAGATTGGCTGCTGCCCTCCCCCACTACGCTTTGAGGATCCATTGAGAATGCAGACACACCAGGCCCAAACCTCCGAGATTGGCTATTTAGCACAACCTCCACTACTACCTTCTTACGACACTATTCTCCTCCTATTCAAGCTTCCATCAAAGCTTGGAAGATACTGCATCGCACCACATGGTCCTAACTCCCGACCAAACAAATTCACATCCCTCTCAATACTCTGAAACACCTCACGCCAGACTTAACTATTCCAATAGAGATTACATCTAAAATGTCCTCTACCCTGGAGCTTCGCTCCGTGCTACATAACAAATCCTTCCATCAAATTAGCTTAGCTCTCGGAGCCCCCAC
Organism: Lithobates pipiens; assembly: GCF_037356315.1. Taxonomy (NCBI): domain Eukaryota; kingdom Metazoa; phylum Chordata; class Amphibia; order Anura; family Ranidae; genus Lithobates; species Lithobates pipiens. Next base: position 237,499,680 of record NW_027507903.1, read on the forward strand.
CAAGGATTTCCTGACGTATCATAGGCTACGAACATGCCTTTTAACACATCCCTCACTAGAAGGAGCCATTTCTATGAAAATATGGAAATATTTTTTTTCTTCTAATTCCTCTACTAAGGGAGTCGCCCTCATTTACTCCACACTGCAGGAAAAACGCACTTTTCACAAATTCAAACCCCTCCTTGACTGGGAATCTGACTTACAACACCAATTCTCAGACCAACAATGGATTGCTGCAATAAACTCTGTATACAAGGCCACTTCATGCACCACACTCTGGGAACTCTCCCAAAAAACACTTATGAGATGGTATCTGACCCCCCCATAGAATTGCCAAATTTCATCAACCCACCTCTCCAAATTTTTGGAGAAACTGCAATGACTCTGGTACCCTACTACACATTCTTTGGTCCTGTCCCCTAAGGGCCGGTTCACACAGGGGGCGATGCGAGGCGACACCGACTTGCCTCGCCGCGACCTGCCGCGACCTCAGCGGCGACTTGCAAATGACTTCTGTATAGAAGTCAATGCAAGTCCCCCGAGGTCGCCCAAAAGTAGTACAGGAACCTTTTTTCTGAGTCGGAGCAACTCGAGTCGCTCCTCTCAGAACGGTTCCATTGTACAGAACGGGGGCGACTTGTCAGGTCGCGGCGAGGCAAGTCGCGTCGCCTCGCATCGCCCCCAGTGTGAACCGGCCCTAATTCGCATGCTCTGGGAAGACATTCAAGCCTTGCTCAGGGAACTTTTCAATTTTTCTATTGTTCTATCTCCCCAACTAGCCATTCTTAGCCTAACAATTGAAGACCCGATTCCAGCCCATAGGCATGTGCTCACTCACGTCCTCTTAGCCACAAAACTCCTTCTGACAAGGAACTGGAAAACAAATAACATCCCACTTAGAGCCGAAGTTATCAATCCAGTCCAAACTCACTTTATATATGAAACCACTCTCACCAGTACTACGACCAAACACTCCACCGTTACACACCTTTGGTACCCATGGTCCTCCTGGTACAATGCCAACTGTAAATGTTGATGATTCAATTGTCAATTTTCTGGTGATCTTGCTGCTCCCCCCTTCACCCCCCCTTTTTTTTTACTCTTCTTTTTACCCTCCCCCCTCCCCGAGTTACCCCCTTGTCCTTCTTTATCTACTGTTGTCCACCAAAGACACTCCTTCAAATTGTTGCTTCCTTTGAAGCTGTTTTTCACTATTTGTATTATTGATTGTTATTTTAACCACATTTTCAATCCCTGTATGTACTGTTTTGGTTAATTGTGACTAATGTCATTCTTTCACATATAGTTTTGGTTACGTACTTGCTATTTATACATCTACTTCTCTGTCACTGTATAACTTGTACACTGTGAAAATTCAATAAAAATTATTTTGAAAAAAAAAAAATTGAGGGGAAGAGGGATGCAGCCAAATACAGGACCATTCTGGATGAAAACCTGTTGGAGTCTGCAAAAGACCTGAAACTGGGATGGAGATTTATCTTCCAACAAGCCAATGATCCCAAACATACAGCAAAATCTACAAAGGAATGGTTCCCAAATAAACGTATCCAGGTGTTAGAATGGCCAAGTCAAAGTCCAGACCTGAATCCAATCGAGAATCTGTGGAAAGAGCTGAAAACTGCTGTTCACAAACGCTCTCCATCCAACCTCACTGAGCTCGAGCTGTTTTGCAAGGAAGAATGGGCAAGAATTTCAGTCTCTCGATGTGCAAAACTGATAGAGGCATACCCCGCGACTTGCAACTGTAATCGCAGCAAAAGGTGGCTCTACAAAGTATTAACGCAAGGGGGCCGAATAATTTTGCACGCCCCACTTTTCATTTTTTTATTAGTTAAAAAAGTTTCAAAAATCCAATAGATTTCGTTCCACTTCACAATTGTGTCCCACTTGTTGGTGATTCTTCACAAAAAATTAAAATTTTATATCTTTATGTTTGAAGCCTGAAATGTGGCAAAAGGTTGAAAAGTTCAAGGGGGGCGAATTCTTTCGCAAGGCACTGTAATTTATAATTGTTTTAACACAGATAAAGCTTTCTTTCGGTGGTATTTAATCACTGCTTTTTTTTTTTTTTGCTAAATCTCCTGCACTGATGTGTGATGATGAGGTGGCACTGATGGGCACTGATAAGGAGGGACTTATGGGCAATCATGAGGCAGCACTAAAGGGTACTGATTGCATGGCACTGATGAGGAGGCACTAATATATCGCACTGATAGGTATCACTGATATGCTGCACTGATGAGCACTGATAGGCAGTACTGATGGGCACTTATAGGTGGCACGGATAGGTAGCACTGATGGGCAACACTGATGGACACTGATGGGCAGTACTGATGGGCACTGATGGATGGCACTGCTGATCAGCACTGATGAGCAGGCACTGGAGAGTGCAAAATCTTGTGCGGCTCTGCATAGAAAGAAGATTGGCTGTCATGCACGGCTGCACCAGATTCTGAGTACACCAGTTTTAGCAAAATCTCCCCCATCCAACATATGTTAGCTGGGGATGAGACCAAATCTCACTGCCTTTTTCTGGAATTAATTTCCACTTCCTCAGTAGGCTGGATGATATAATCAATCTAAATTTAAACAAAAGACATATACATTTTAAATACTATTAGTACATTTCTTTAAACCAATATAATAAAACCCGATGTGTGCATTAGGGGTGAGCCGAACACCCCCCTGTTCGGTTCGCATCCAGAACATGCGAACAGGCAAACAAATTAGTTCGAACACGCAAACACCATTAAAGTCTATAGGACATGAACATGAATAATCAAAAGTGCTAATTTTATAGGCTTATATGCATGGTATTGTCATAAAAAGTGTTTGGGGACCTGGGTGCAGGGCCGTCTTTAATATTGATTGGACCCTGGGCAAAACTTTTCTTGCCCCCCCCCCCCCCCCCCCCCATGCAGTTTTGCTCTCCACCTGCTCTGACATACAATAAATAGCAGCCAGACTCAATCAGTTTACTGAATCAGATCAGGCAGTTATTGCAATTGGTTACCAGAGCTTACAGTATCATTACCGCTCACGGACTGGTTGTTAGAGGTTACAGCGCACATTATGGCTTACTGATTAGTTGCTAGAGGTTACAGCACATGATTTCTGCTTGTTGATTGGTTGCTAGAAATTACTGTGGATATGACCTCAGGGGGGCATTATATACATATCAATGCCCCTGGCTCCCCTATTTACATATGAATGCCAGTAATTTGCATGTAAACACAAGGTCTGAAGGTGAGTCATCTGTACACAATAGGGCAGAGCTGGGCAGCATTAGTAGCACTTCACACTGAGATATTTGGACACAGCACAGGACTAAAACCTCAAGGGATGAGGGAATTTAAACTGGGATAGTTGACAAGTATGAGGCAGCTGCTTTGGGCCCCACAACAATGACAGGGCCCAGGGCAGCTGCCCCTTTTGCCCTGCCTTAAAAACGGCCCTGCCTGGGTGTATTAATGCAAATTAATTAATTCATTTTTCAGGATCAGGATTTTAATAATGCTTAAAGTGAAACAATAAAAGTGTAATATTCCTTATAATTTCATACCTGGGGAGTGTCTATATTATGCCTGTAAAGGGGTGCATGTTTCCCGTGTTTAGAACAGTCTGGCAGCAAAATGATATTTCTAAAGGAAAAAAAGTCATTTAAAACTACTTGTGGCGTCCGACAATACACATAACAGCTCATTGATAAAAACGGCATGGAATTTCCCCACAGGGGAAACCTGAACCAAATGTTTAAAAAAATGCATGGGGGTCCCCCTAAATTCCATACCAGGCCCTTCAGGTCTGGTATGGATATTAAGGGGAACCCCATGAATTTTTTTTATAAGAAAATAGTGTGGGGTCCCCCTCAAAATCCATACCAGACCTTTATCCAAGCACGGAAGGCTGCAGGAAAAGAGGGGGGACAAGAGAGTGCCTCCCCTCCTGAACCATACCAGGCCACATGCCCTTAACATTGGGAGGGTGCTTTAGGGTAGAGCCCCCCCAAAGCACCTTGTCCCCATGTTGATGGTGAGAAGGACCTCATCCCCACAACCCTTGCCCGGTGGTTGTGGGTGTCTGCGGGCAGGGGGTTTATTGGAATCTGGAAGCCCCCTTTAACAAGGGGACCCGAAGATCCTGGCCCCCCGTGTGATTTGGTAATGGGGTACAAATGTACCCCTACCATTTAAAGAGGAAGTAAACTCTCCCACTCTGATGCTTCTTTTCATTTAGTCCATTTTAATAAGTCATTATCAGACTATAGCCACTGTAATCCAGCCCACATCGCATATTACTTACTGTTTAAAGAAACTTTAAAAAACTTGTTTCCAGGGGTTAGGCAGCACCATCTTAAGTATTGTTTTCTGAGTCCACAGTGGAGTGCATTTCCGCCCTTACATTGAGCACTTCCTGTACTGTTAACCAAGCCTCCTTCTCAATTCAAAGTTTCTATGGCAACCCTGCTTCCCTGTTCATAGCTTACTTGTTTATTTCATAGTATTTACTTGTGCCGATGTCTAATGTTTCCCTTTGTCAGACTTATCAGCTTCAGCTGATAAGACTGCAGTAATGGCCAATATTTAGACTATGTGAGGTCACATGGTCACATGGTGTGTAGGAGGAAGCTCTGAGTGATTAGCAGAGTTCAGTCTTGTGCCATAGGAAGTCCTGATAACAGATAGATAAGACATAGAGAGTGTGCCTTAAATCAGGGGAGATCTGGGCATGCTGAGTGACTTCATTCTACAGAACAACAAGGAGATTACAACAATACTAAGCAAGTAAGGACATATCTACAAGCAGTGTTCATTATGGTTTTTTATGCTGATTTACATGGGACAAAGTTGTGGGGGAGGGTTTACAACCACTTTAAGAAAAAAAGTGTCAAAAGATGGTTTTTAACAAGTCCTTTATTAATTTCTTCTTCTTTCCGCTTCTTCCATCTTCTTTCTTCATCTTCTTCTTCTCCATCTTCTTCTCCATCTTCTTCTTCAATAATATATATGCCTGTAAAGGGGCACATGTTTCCCGTGTTTAGAACAGCCTGACAGCAAAATGACATTTCTAAAGGAAAAAAAGTCATTTAAAACTACTCGCGGCTATAAGGAATTGTCGGTCTGACAATACACATAAGAGTTCATTGATTTAAAAAAGGCATGGAATTTCCCCACAGGGGAACCAAAATTGAAAAAAAAAATGAACAGAAGCATCAGTGGAGGAAGAAGAAGAAGAAGATGGAGAAGAAGAAGATGGAGGAAGAACACTGAAGGACGATCAGTAGAAAGATGGAAGAAGAAGCAGAAAGAAGAAGAAATTAATAAAGGACTTGTCAAAAACAGTCTCTTGTGTTTTTTAACCCTTTTACACTTTTTTGTGAAATGGTAGGGGTACATTTGTACCCCATTACCATTTCACACAGAGGGCAGGATCTGGGGGTCCCCTTGTAAAGGGGGCTTCCAGATTATGATAAGCCCCCCGCCCACAGACCCCCACAAACACCGGTCAAGGGTTTTGGGGATGAGGCCCCTCTTCCCATCAACATGGAGACAAGGAGGCTTGGGGTGGGCCTCTACCCAAAAGCACCCTCCCAATGTTGAGGGCATGTGGCCTGGTATGGTTCAAGGGGGGGGGGCGCTCTCTTGCACCCCGCTGTTCCTGTTGCCTGCAGGTTGCGTGCTCGGATAAGGGTCTGGTATGGATTTTTGATTGGACCCCACGCCATTTTTTTTACATTTTGGCACGGGGTTCCCCTTAAAATCCATACCAGACATGAACGGCCTGGTATGGAATTTAGGGGGACCCCCACGCATTTTTTTAAAAATTTTGGTTCGGGGATCCTCAATGGGGAAATTCCATGCCGTTTTTATCAATGAGCTGTTATGTGTATTGTTGGACCGACAATTCATTATAGCCGCAAGTAGTTTTAAATTACTTTTTTTACTTTAGAAATGTAATTTTGCTGTCAGACTGTTCTAAACACAGGAAACAAGTGCCCCTTTACAGGAATATTATAGACACCCCCCAGGTACAAAGTTTAAAGGAATATTACACTTTTATTGTTTCACTTTAAGCATTATTAAAATCACTGCTCCCGGAAAAACTGACGTTTTTAAAACTTTTTTTTTGCATTGATACATGACCCCTGGGGCAGGACCCAGGTCCCCAAACCCTTTTTATGACAATACCATGTATATAAGCCTTTAAAATTAGCACTACTGATTTCTCTCATAGACTTTTAAAGGGTGTTCTGCGGCTTTCGAATTTCCCGCGAACACCCGTTGAACTCATGTGCGACTCGAACATAAAGCTCATCCCTAGTATGCATTCAACTCATGCATAGGGTTTGCACTTTAACCACTTGAGCTTTGGAAGATTTTACCCCCTGGCCATTTTTTGCTATTTAGCACTATGCTGCTTTAACAGGTAATTGGTCTGTATGCAAACAAAATGTATATAATTTTTTTCACACAAATAGAACTCCCCACCAAAAAACTGCCAATTTTGAAAAAACAATATTTTCTACTCTCTGCTTTAAAATTTACCCAATAACAGAAAAAAATATCAAATTTCTTCATAAATGTTGGCCAAAATGTATTCTGCTGCATGGCTTTGGTAAAAAGAAAAATGCCAACAGGGTGCCAAGCACACTGGGCTTAATAAAACTCCAGTTCCCTTGCCAGAAAAAAAAATGCTTATATAGAGAATTTTTTTTAAAACTGAGATGGTTCCACGCAGTGGCTGTTTTTAATTCCTAAATTAGGACAACTACCAGGGTAGAGTCTTACATTAAAAAATAGAAGAGAGTGGGTATGCCTCTGCTCTGCTTGGTATGTAGGGATGAGCTTCGTGTTCGAGTCGAACGTACGTTCGACTCGAACATTGGCTGTTCGGCCGTTCGGCGAATTCCGAACGTTTTGGCCGTTCGCGTCAAAGTTCGAGTGACGCGCGCGCGGACCACAATGCACTGCGTTGGCGCAGTGCATTGCTGTCCGATGATTGGCCAAGCATGCACTGTGACCCCGCATGCTTGGCCAATCGCAGCGCTGGCAGCGAGGAGAGCCATGATTGGCCACAGGCATCCTGCCTGTGGCCAATCATAGCTCAGACTGTGTAGTGCACGCCCCACACTATATAAGGCCGCCTTTAAGGCGGCCTCCTGTAGTGTGTTACTTTGCATCTGAAGCAGTGGGTGTTCTGTGTACCTTCAACACAGTACACACCAATCGTTTTTGGCTGATTTCCTATCTTGCTGCTGTGTAGTGGTTGTTGTCTGTGCCCTGACTGCAGTATACACCACTATATTCACCTCACCTATATAGCTAGTGATCTAGCTTTAACCACTTAACAACTGCCCATTGCCGATTAACGGCTTCAGGGCGGTTGTTTAACTCAGAGAGGCCGTTAATTAACGGCCTCCCAGAATTCTGCTCTCGCATGCCCCGAGGTGTGCGCACTCGAGAGCATCCGTGACCGCCGGGTCCATAGGACCCGCCGCATCACGGTAAACGGCCGCTCATAGCGGCCATTTACCACGTGATTGCTCCGTCAAATGACGGAGTGATCACTTGGAAACAAACCGGCGTCATGTTATGACGCCTGTTCCTCCCTCCCCTTTCTGTACCGATCGGTACAGCGGAGGGGAAAGAGATCGGTGTCAGCAGCGATGTGGGCTGCATCTGCAGTGCCCACATCGCTGCTCACCGAATTTAACCCCTCAATTCCCTGCCAATACTCTGCAATACCAGTGCATACTCTGCAGTACCCTGCCATTACTCTGCAGTACCCCACCATTACTCTGCAGTACCCCGCCATTACTCTGCAGTGCAGTACCCCGCCATTACTCTGCAGTGCAGTACCCTGCCATTACTCTGCAGTACCCCGCCATTACTCTGCAGTACCCCGCCATTACTCTGCAGTGCAGTACCCCGCCATTACTCTGCAGTACCCCGCCATTACTCTGCAGTGCAGTACCCCGCCATTACTCTGCAGTGCAGTACCCTGCCATTACTCTGCAGTACCCCGCCATTACTCTGCAGTACCCCGCCATTACTCTGCAGTGCAGTACCCCGCCATTACTCTGCAGTGCAGTACCCTGCCATTACTCTGCAGTACCCCGCCATTACTCTGCAGTGCAGTACCCCGCCATTACTCTGCAGTGCAGTACCCCGCCATTACTCTGCAGTGCAGTACCCCGCCATTACTCTGCAGTGCAGTACCCCGCCATTACTCTGCAGTGCAGTACCCTGCCATTACTCTGCAGTGCAGTACCCTGCCATTACTCTGCAGTACCCTGCCATTACTCTGCAGTAACCCCCATTACTCTGCAGTACCCCCCAATACTCTGCAGTACCCTGCCATTACTCTGCAGTACCCCGCCATTACTCTGCAGTACCCCCCAATACTCTGCAGTACCCCCCAATACTCTGCAGTACCCCCCATTACTCTGCAGTACCCCCCAATACTCTGCAGTACCCTGCCATTACTCTGCAGTACCCCGCCATTACTCTGCAGTACCCCCCAATACTCAGCAGTACCCGCCATTACTCTGCAGTACCCCCAATACTCTGCAGTACCCTGCTATTACTCTGTAGTACCCCGCCAATACCCCGCCAATACTCTGTAATACCCTGCCATAAATTGCCATACCCAGCCATACTCGGTGATACCCTGAAGTACCCAGCCATAGACGCCCCCCACCCTCACCGCCCTCTGGTGCTTCTACCAACTCGCCAGTACGATCAAAGCCAGAATCTTTTTTTTAATTTTTTATTTCAGGCTTCCCAGCCTAGAGGTGAGATGTGGGGTCATATTGACCCCCCAGATTTCACTGTAAAGAGGACCTGTCATCCCATATTCCTATTACAAGGGATGTTTACATTTCTTGTAATAGGAATAAAAGTGATCAAAAATATATTTTTGGGAAAAAAATGTCAAACTAAAATAAAGTAAAATGAACAATAAAAAAATAAAATAAAAATGAAAGCGCCCATGTCCCCATGTGCTCGCATGTGCCACACATGTGAGGTATCGCCGAGAATGTTAGAGCGAGAGCAATAATTCTAGTCCTAGACCTCCTCTGCAACTCAAAACATGTAACCAGTGAAAAAATATTTAAAGCGTCGCCTATGGGGATTTTTTAAGTAGCGACGTTTGGCGCCATTCCACGGGCATGTGCAATTTTGAAGAGTGACATGTTTGATATCTATTTACTCAGCATAACTTCATCTTTCACTTTATGCAAACATTGGGCTAACAAGTGGTTAATAATAGAGCTTGCAGTCAGTAGTGTTAGGAGATAGTGCGTGCTGTCTGCGTGCTCTGTACCCAGTACATACCGCTATAATATAGGGCAGGCCCCTACTTTCAAACATCCAACTTACAAACATCTCCTACTTGCAAACGCAAGGAGACAGCAGCAAGTGAGATGAAAAAAGATGGACGACAAAACAAAATTATACAGGGGTGATAACCCTTCCCTATGTTTTCCAAAAAGCTTAAAGATATTTTTTTGGACTGGAGCTACACTTTAAAAATGTACCGGTTGAAAATGACAAACAGATTCAACTTAACACAACAAACCTACACAGTCCCTGTCTTGTTTGCACCACCTGTATACTGCTGTTCTGAGTATATAGGGCCTGGGGGCCACACGCATTTCCTTTTTTTAATATGGGTACGGGGTTCCCCTTAATATGTGTACAAGACCCAAATAGGCTGGTAATGGGCAGGGAGGGCTACCCATGCCATTTTTCTGAATGATTTTCAACCATATTGCAGGAACCAGATATAACATTAAAACCGCAAGCAGTTTTAAATGGTGTTATTTCCGTTTAATGTCATTTTGTGCAGGGACTGTTCTAAACACGGGAAACACGTGGCACTTCACAGGCATACTATAGACACCCCCCAGGCACCATATTTAAAGGAATATTTCACTTTTTTTTTTTCACTTTAATCGTCATTAAAATCACTGCTCCCGCCAAAACGGTAGTTTTTAAAACTTTTTTTTGCAGTGACCCATGTCCCCTGAGGCAGGAGGCAGGTCGCCAAACCCTTTTTAGCACACTATCTTGCATATTAGCCGTTAAAATTAGCACTTTCCAATTCGAACGTTCGAGTCCCATAGACTTCAATGGGGTTCTAACGTTCGTACCGAACGCGGGGGTCGTTCGCAAGTTCTGGTGCGAACCGAACCGGGGGGTGTTCGGCTCATCCCTATTGGTATGTTATAAATACAGATGTTTAGTTCCCTTGAATGAATGAATTCTAGAAAGTGGCTAGTGCTCTGCAGGTCGATTTACATACATGTGAGCAGAGAAAATGTAAAATAAAGTAAAAAATACCTATAAACTGTAAAATTAATTTACCAAAACTTTGGTCAATAGATAGCAAGTAAAAATAGCTTTTTGTTGTGTATCCAAGAAGATGTATACAGTATCGAACAAAAGTGAGTATACCCCTCACATTTTTGTAAATATTTTATTATACCTTTTCATGTGGCAACACTAAAGAAATTAGACTTTGCTACAATGTAAAGTAGTGAGTGTACAGCTTGTATAACAGTGTCAATTTGCTGTCCTCTCAAAATAACTCAACACAGCCATTAAGGTCTAAACCACTGGCAACAAAAGTGAGTACACCCCTAAGTGAAAATGTCCAAATTGGTAAGAAAGTGTCAATATTTTATGTGGCTACCATTATTTTCCAACACTGCCTTAACCCTCTTGGTCATGGAGTTCACCAGAGCTTCACAGGTTGCCCCTGGAGTCTTCTTCCACTCCTCCATGATGAAATCACAGAGCCAATGGAGGTTAGAGACCTTGAGCTCCTCCATCTTCAGTTTGAGGATGCCCCACAGATGGTCAATAGGGTTTATTTCTGGAGACACGTTTGGCCAGGCCATCACCTTTACCCTCAGCTTTTTTTAGCAAGGCAGTGGTCATCTTGGAGGTGTATTTGGGGTCTTTATCATGTTGGAATATTGCCCTGCGGCCCAGTCTCCAAAGGAAGGGGATCATGCTTTGCTTCAGTATGTCACAGTACATGTTGGTATTAATGATTCCCTCAATAAACTGTAGCTCCCCGGTGCCAGCAGCACTCATGCAGCCCCAGACCATGACACTCCCACCACCATGCTTGACTGTAGGCAATACACACTTGTCTTTGTACTCCTCACCTGGTTGCCTCCACACATGCTTGACACCTTCTGAGTCAAATAAGTTTATCTTTGTCTCATCAGACCACAGGACATGGTTTCAGCAATCCATGTCTCTAATCTTCTTGTCTTCAGCAAACTATTTGCAGGCTTTATTGTGCATCATCTTTAGAAGAGGCTTCCTTCTGGGATGACAGCCATGCAGACCAATTTGAGGCAGTGTGTGGGGTTTGGTCTGAGCACTGACATGCTGACCCCCCACCCCTTCAACCTTTGCAGCAGTGCTGGCAGCACTTCTACATCTATTTCCCAAAGACAACCTCTGGATATGAAGCTGAGCATGTGCACTCAACTTCTTTGGTCAACCATGGCGAGGCCTATTCTGAGTTGATCCTGTCCTGTTAAACCACTGTATTACCTTGGCCACCATGCTGCAGCTAAGTTTCAGGGTCTTGGCAATCTTCTTATAGCCTAGGCCATCTTCATCTAGAGCAATAATATTTCTTTTCAGATCCTCAGTGAGTTCTTTGCCATGAAGTTGTACTTCCAGTGACTAGTATGAGATAGTGAGAGTGATAACATCAAATTCAACATACCTGCTCCCCATTCACACCTAAGAACTCGAAAAACACTAACGAGTCACATAAATTTAAAGTGACAGGTGCTCTTTAAACCACAAAAAGTATAACCAGTTCATAACGTGTGCAACAATGCTTAAATATATATATAAAAATAATACGATGTGATCAGTCCATGTATAGTTGGAAATAAAGTGACAGGTGTTCTTTAAAACAACCCATCCCTATCAAAAAATCATGCTTCATTGATTGATTTGCATGAAAAGTCTGGTCTATGGTATGGATGCATGACGTTTTATTTACTTATATTTTTTACACTAGTAACATCAGTGATCAGTGGAACTATGATAGGACTCTGACAATAGCCGACAGACTGACTGCCACTGACATCTCCAATGGCACTAATACAGTGATCAGTGCTAACAATATACACTGTCACTGTATTAATGAGACTGGCTGGGAAGGGGTTAACATCTAGGACAATCAAGGGGTTAAACGTGTTACTAACAATAGTTAGTGTGTGTACTTTGTGCTGTTTTACTAAGCAATGTGCATGTGATCGTCTTGTGCTGCAGAGAAAGCCATGACATACAGATATGTGATTGGGCCTGTATGAGTTAGCCTGGTGCCGTAAATGTACTGAGGCGTGTCAGCAAATGGTTAAAGCATACATATACAGTATGTTAGTTATCGGAGGGACTGGAGTATAATAAAAATCAACTCTATTGCAATGTCTACTAGGTGGACACCAAGGCAAACTGCAGAGGAACGGGGGGGGGGGAGGGGGGAGTTCCACTTTAGTTAGCCAACATTCCTTGCAGCAAATGCAGATGATCAACACATACATCTGTCATGGTAAGAGAGATTTACAAATGTTTGGTGCATAACATCTTTCCACATAAACAATTATTTATTAACTTCCACTTAATTCAAAATTTTTCACATCATTGAGTTGTCTTTCTATTGTGTTGTTGTGACATCGCTAAAACTGCGGTACCCGTCCAGCAGGGAGGAGAGTGAAGCGGTGCATAAGACCTTGGCTACATTTTGAAAGCATGTCTCACTGCATTGTGGCAACCAGGCGAGAACCTCAGCACAGATCAAAAGAGGGGTTGTGTTTCTGTAACCAAGGATAACCAATAAGCAGCAGAAACTTAGGTGAGGAAAACTTGGAATTGGATTATCTCATGGTGAAGAGCCCCTACAGCCATGGACAGTGGAATGTCTCATGGGTTATGTAGGCAGGCTGTAGTGGTCTCCCGTCAAGAGCCTCAATGGCAAGTGGAGTGTCACTCAGCTGCAGTGGAATCGAGTGCTTCGATACAAAGTCAGCATCAATGAACAGGCCCCAGTCCTCTCGTTACTAATTTTCTTAACCCCACTTAGAGGTTGAAGCGGTGCTCTGAATCACCCATACTAACCTTTTTACAGTTACTCAGAGTTTTATTCACCAACGGTTTATTAATCAATTTCTCAATGTCTTCTGTGATTAACATTGCTCTATTTGCAGCTCTCTTAACCATCTTGCTGACAGCTCCACTCATCATATATTATATCGTCTCCTACCCAGGTACCTTCAAACCCTGAACCACAGCGACTAAATGCGTTACTACACCTAACCCTCCAACCCTACATCCACAAGATGCCGCTCATTATATTATCACTAAATACTAACGGGCTAAATCCCCCGGCTTAAAGACACTCACTATGGAAAACTGCCAAGGCTCTCCAGAGTGATATTCTTTGTGTTCAAGAGACTTACCTATTGCCAACAGATTCTTCCCTATGCAACAACCACTAGTTCCCACACATCTTCCATGCCTTCCACTCTACAAAATCTAAAGGGGTCATGATAGCAATCAAAGACACTGTGGACTTCCAATCATCTACTGTACTACTGGACCCTGAGGGTCGCTATATAATTCTAATATGCTCCACCAACAGAGTATCAAATAATCTTATTAATGTCTATGCCCCGAACTCCCATTAAATGAAATTTCTGTACAAAGTGCTACGCATCGCCAAACCAATCCAAAAAGGTCACCTAGTTCTTTGTGGAGAGCTTACCCTGGTCCCCAACACCATCATGGATACCACATCAGCTGCAAAGAGGAGAGACTCACCATTGAAAAAAACGTATATCTACACATGATCTATTCGATGTTTGGCGTTGCCATCATGGTTCTGAAAAAGACTTCACCTATTACTCCCCCAGGCACAATTCATATTCGAGAATTGATTTGTTCTTAAATAGGTAGTAAACCCTCTCTTAAAAAAGGACAGGACAGAGGCATAATGAGCTAGTATGCATAGTTATTTAGCAGTCATACTCGCTCAACTACCCAGCTTGTTCCAACCCCTCCAGAAAAATCACTTTGGTGGGGCCAAATAGAGAATCTCCCTCTCATACGTCCTAACCCAAAAAACTGATTACTGAGTATTCCTCTAGGCTCTTTCATTCCACCCTCTATCTCCCCAACCATGAAGGCTTCAGTCCATGCATGGAAAAAAAATGACTACCCTCTCGGATTATACTCCCTCCACAATGCTTTACCATATTCCTTTAGAGTCCCTTCACTACTTAACTCCAGGTCTAACATTATCCCAATGGACCCTCAAAGGGATTCATTCCCTACAAAACGTACTACAATGAAAACAACTCAAATCTATCTCCCAACTACAAGAAGAATATGACATATCCTCCTCAGAACACTTTACGTTCTTGCACATTCATCACTGTCTAGGTAAAATTCTGCTTCCCCTCTATTACATCGACCCAAAGACCTGGGACTAGCTAACGAACCCTGCCTCAAAAACCAAAGGCATATCTTATTTCTATAACCTTCTCCATAAAAATGTAGCTTAATTTTCCCCACATCATCTATGGGAATCAGATCTTACACTGATGATACTTACACTGACACACAATGACAAAACGCACTTAAGACCCTATACAAAGCCACAAAATGCTCGGCCCTCTAGTAACTCACTCAGAAAATCTTACTACGATGGTACCCGACACCAGCTAAACTGGCATCTTTCAACCCCCAATACATGCTTGAGGTATAAATCCGCCAAAAGAGACATGTTCCATATCTCAAGTCCCTACATCCAGAGATACTGGGTAGACACCTTTCAACTTATCTCAACCATCACCAATCTCACTATTCCCCCATCACCTGAACTTGCACTACTAAATCTAACCATAGGAACCATTCCCTACCCCCTCAGGCACATAACAACCAATGTACACTTAGCCTCCAGACTCAACATAACAAGACAATGGAAGTCTGACCAAACCCCAACTGCCACACAAACCGTCGATCTGGTAGTCTTACACTTCACCTATGAGACAATAGTGGCCACCAGCAATGGTCAGGCCACAAAACACAGTGCAGAATGGCAACCCTAGGCAGACTGGTCTAATGCTGCGATTGTCACCTAACACGTCTATCTCACCCTTACATCTTTCTTGAACAAGCAATATGTACGAATCACACTAGTTATGTTTGATTAAGCAAGTTTATAGAATAATACATACAAACTGCAAGGAAAATTACATTAAATTATGTTAAGCATGTACACATTGGGTCCTCTCTTCTCCTGTGACACAAAAGTGCTCCCATCTGGTGACCTTTATCTCCTTTGTTTGACTTACATGCAATCTGTTAGTTGTTAATGAGTTCCTAATGTCCTAATATTTGTTCAACAACATCGTTGCATGACGTACAATACCTAACATGTACTCTGTACAATTCAATAAAAACATTTGAAAGAGAAAAAGCGAACTGCCTGGCCACAATAAAGGCACAATATCTCCCTCCTCCTAAAGATTCTCTGAGAGAGACGTGTGAAACCCAAGTGCATGGGTTCACCTTCACTGACCGACTCAGTACCAGGAGGCATGGGAGATTAGGAAGGCACAGAGACAAGCATACAGGGGGCTTCCGCAAGTGCTACTTAAAAGAGAGTCTTTATCTGAGTCTGGACTCAATGAGTATGGCAAACGTGATCAACTTCTCCAGCTCAGTGGGTATATCTCGGGCTGCTATCTCATCATTGATGGTATCTGAGAGACCATAAGAAAAAGCAGCCATGAGGGCCTCATTGTTCCATGCAACCTCTGCTGCCAGAGTATCAAATTCAGTGGCATAGTTGGCAACAGTTCTCGTACTCTGATGGACATGAGGCACTTGACAGCAGAAGCCTAGCATGCAGGAACATCAAATAACCTTTTAAACAAAGCCACAAACTCAGGGTAGCTCAAGAAAACAGGTTTTTGCATCTCCCATAGATGGTTTGCCCAGGCCAATGCTCTCTCAGAAAGCAAAATGCTTCTGTCTGTGGGAAACGCCTGGGGCAGCATCTCAAAGTATATCTCAACCTGGTTGAGAAACCCTCTGCATTGGACTGGATCACCCCCAAATCACTAGACATGTGCAGACTGAAATGTTTCATTTTGGAATTTCGTTTTCGTTTGAAAAATAAATTTATTTAGTTACTCCCGAAATTCGTTTTTATTTATTTAGTTTTTCGTTAAAAAATTTCATTTGTCTGAAAATCCAAATGAATTAAGGTCAAATCTGTCATTGAAAGCTTATGGTCTCTGTCGAATAACTATGTGCAATGGTGAGCTGCGCTGGATAAATGAAAAAGTTGGTCTATATCTAAAAAACTTGAGAAGCCAAAGACAAATAGCCTGACTATATAGTGAATGTATTATACCCCCATCCACAAGGGTTCATATGAATAGAAATATGAATAATCAGTGACTGAAAATTATAATTAATTTAAATGCATACATAAATAAATTAATTAAGTGCAGTGCATAATTAAATTCATTAATTAAATAAATACATTGATTATTTATATAAATAAATAATTTGAATCTAATTCAAATGTGAGAAAACCAAAAGAAACTAAAACACTAGTGGCAAATAATGTGAGCTGACCTCACCAGGTGTACCCCATCAAAAAATCCAGGAATAGATGAGTAAAAAATATTGAATAAAAATTAAAAGAAGGAATAATGAATTACCTTAAAAATTAAACATATACAAAGATGGTTTCAACAAAATTAAATTTAATTCAGTATGTAAACAAAAAGGAAATAATAGTCCAAACCAGTCCCATAAATAGTAACAAGCCAAAATAGTAATAGGTCGTCCAAAGTGAGATGGAAGGCTAACACCCACGTAACTGTGTGAAAAGGAATCCGATACAGCACCTCCACCAATGAGTAATTAGAGACGCTTACCAGAGCGTAAGATCTCAGTGTTAAATGAGATCAAAAAATCATGTATATGGATAGTCTGGATGAACAGTCACAGGGAACCACACCGAACTCTCCTCAACAATAATTCCAAGCGATTAAACGATAGTGCCCCAATATTTCTTGTCCTCATCCACGTTTCCATTAGTAATGTCTGTCTTCCTGATCAGACTTTAGGTCATGACCAAAACCATGTCTGTCGAATGTTTAAGAAGCTTCAACGGAGCAACGAAACTCACTGTATAATGCTGCAATCATACATTCCCGGTCGAATACTTTGACTACAAGCTATAGTAGGATTCTAATGTTGTACGTCTTCTATGGGTTTTTAAGGCTATTTGCATTGCACACAGATCATGTTAGCATTAAGGAAAAAAAAATTAAGAAAAAAAAGTGTGTGGGGGTCCCCCGAAATTCCATACCAGGCCCTTTGGGTCTGGTATGAACATTAAGGGGAACCCCGTGCCAAAAAAAAGACGTGGGGGTCCCCCTCAAAATCCATACCAGACCTTTATCCGAGCATGCAACCTAGCAAACCACAGGAAAAGAGGGGGGGCGAGAGAGCGCCTCCCCTCCTGAACTGTACCAGGCCACATGCCCTCAACATTGGGAGGATGCTTTGGGGTCCCCCCCCAAAGCACCTTGTCCCCATGTTGATGAGGACAAGGGCCTCATCCCCACAACCCTGGCCGGTGGTTTTGGGGGTCTGCGGGCGGGGGGCTTATCAGAATCTGGAAGCCCCCTTTAACAAGGGGACCCCCAGATCCCGGCCTCCCCCCCTGTGTGAAATGGTAAGGGGGTACTTACCCCTACCATTTCAACAAAAAAGAGACAAAAGTGTTAAAAATGACAGGAGACTGTCTTTGATGAGTCCTTTATTAAAGTCTTCTTTCATCTTCTTTCTTCTGGTCTTCTTCATCCTTCAGTTTCTTCATCTTCTTCCTCCATCTTCTTCTTCCTCCAATCCACTTCTTCTTGCTCCGGTGTTCTCGTCCGGCATCTTCCTCCACGGTGTCTCTTCTTCATTCTCGGGCCGCTCCGCACAATGGGAAGCTCCCGCTGTGTGACGCTTCTCTTCTTCTGACAGTTATTATATAACGGAGGGCGGGCCACCCGGTGACTCTGCCCCCCTCTGACGCACGGTCCCATGCATCAGAGGGGGTGGAGTCACATTGTGGCCCCGCCCTCTGTTTTATAAGGACTGTCAGAAGAAGAGAAGCGTCACACAGCGGGAGCCTCCCATTGCGCAGAGCAGCCCGAGAACGAAGAAGAGACGCCGTGGAGGAGAAATGCCGGACGAGAACACTGGAGCAAGAAGAAGCGGATCAGAGGAAGAAGAGGATCGGAGGAAGAAGAAGATGGACGAAGAAACCGAAGGATGAAGAAAAGAAGAAGAAAGAAGACCAGAAGAAAGATATGAGATATGGAAATGGAATCTCGAAAAGAACAGCGCCCAATGGGCCTGACGAGGTCTTAAACGCTTGGCAGTCCGCAGGTATTCGAGATTCTTGTGATCCGTGAATATTGTGATGGGATGAGTGGCTCCTTCCAAGAGGTATCTCCACTCCTCCAGAGCGAACTTGATGGCCAATAGTTCTTGGTCACCTACATCATAATTTTTCTCCGGTGGGCTCAGTTTCCGAGATGCAAAGGCCACTGGATGTAACAGAGCTTTAGGTCCTCGACGTTGTGAGAGGATAGCTCCCGTGGCTGTCTCGGAGGCATCTACTTCCAGTACAAAGGGTAGTAATGGATCGGGATGCTGTAGAATAGGTGCTATGATAAACTGAGTCTTTCGTTTGCTAAAGGCTTCTTGGGCTTCTTGAGACCACTCAAATCGGGTGTGTTGGGGGGTTAGCTGCGTGATGGGGCGACTGTGGAAGAGAACCTGCCGATGAATCTTCGGTAGAAATTAGTGAAGCCTATAAATCATTGCACGGCTTTCTTATCTCTTGGAGCAGGCCATTCAAAAATTGCTTTGACCTTTTGGGGGTCCATGGAGATCCCTTCGGTGGAAATGATGAATCCTAACAATTGAACTGTGGTTGTTTCGAATTCACATTTCTCTGCCTTAAGGTACAGCCGATTTTGTCGGAGGATGATGAGGATTTTCCACACGTGGATCCTGTGAAGTTCAAAAGAAGCAGAGAAAATAAGGATATCATCCAAATATACCACTACAAAATCATCAAGATAGTCTCTGAAGATATAATTTACTAAATGCTGAAATGTGGCTGGAGCATTGCACAGGCCAAAGGGCATCACTAAGTATTCATAGTGGCCAAATCTAGATCTGAAAGCTGTCTTCCACTCATCACCAGCATGGATTCGGATGAGATTGTAGGCACCCCGCAAGTCCAATTTGGAGAACACTTTGGCAGATCGGAAGCACTGGAATAACTCAGGCATAGGTGGAAGTGGGTAGCGTTTTTTGATTGTAACTTTATTAAGTTCCCTGTAATCAACACATGGCCTAAGAGAACCATCCTTTTTTCCCCACAAAGAAAATACCCGCCCCTGCTGGTGAAGAAGATGGGCGAATGAACCCCTTTTCAAGATTTTCATCAATATAGGCTGTGAGAGCCTTTAGTTCAGTCTCGGATAAGGGGAGAATTTGTTCAAAAGGGATTTCGGAGCCGGACAGCAATTCAATGGGGCAGTCTTCTTTTTATCAAAGATGTTCTTAAACTCGGAATAGGCCTGAGTAATGTGCTGTAGGTGATTAGTGGGGGGGTCCACTGTCATGCAAGGGGCTGGAACGGAATCAAAACAGTGCTGCATACAGTAGGCGGATGTAAAGTACACTTCCTTCTTGTCCCAACTGATCTGGGGATCATGAGCCTGCAGCCAGGGAAGTCCCAGGATGATAAGGAACATGGGAGAAGATATTAGATCAAAACGTAGAAGTTTCCTATGACCGGAATCTCTAATGGTAAGTATGGGTAGTGTTTCCTGTGTTACTGGACCAGAGCGTGGCAAGGATCCGTCAGCTAAATGGACTAGGAGGTGCGTTCCTTTATTCCGGCACGGAATGAGCAGCTGCTGTGTAAGGGAGATGTCCAGGAAGCAACTACATGCCGCCGAGTCAATCACGGCTGGGAGTGGGATCTTCTCTTCCGCCAGCTGTAGAGAGTCCCATAAGTTTGAGCAAGACCACTATTCTGGTAGTTCATTATACACTATGGAGGCAACTTACAGGGTCTCACGGGGCAGTTGTGAATGAAATGTCCAAGCCCTCCACAGTATAGACATTGATTGGCCTGGCGTCTCCGTTGTCGGTCTTCTTGGGCAAGATGAGGACGGACCAGACCCAGCTGCATGGGCTCACCCTCCGGAGCCGAGGTTCCTGAACTGGAATGGGCGGATATGGGGCAGTGGCCTTAGGGAGCATCCAACTGGGCCGAGGGGCCTGGGGGCATTCAGAGCGCTGCTCACGCATCCCTCTGTCCAGTTTTGTGGCTAGCTGGATTAATTCTTCCAGGGAGGCGGGAGTCTCTACCAGGGCCAAGTCGTCCTTTAGGTTTTCTGAAAGCCCTAACCGGTATTGATAGCACAGTGCCGCTTAGTTCCAGCCGGTGTCAGCTGGCCACTTGCGAAACTCAACGGTGTAATCCTTCACCGGTCTCCTCCCTTGTGAGAGGGCATGCAGGGTAGCCTCAGCTGTGGCAGTACTCTGAGGGTCATCAAATAATTGTCCCATGGCCTCAAAGAAGGTGTCCATAGAGTTTAATAAGGAACTTATCTATTCCATAAGGCTGTGGGCCCAGACTTGGGGTTCCTCAGTCAAAAGAGAGATAATAAATCTGACCTTAATGATCTCAGAAGAAAAAGTCCTGGGTTGCAGGACCAAGTACAGGGAACAGACATTCTTGAAAGCTCTGAATTTCTTTTGGTCGCCTGAAAATTTCTCAGGCATGGGCACTCGAGGTTTGGGTACTGCTATCATCATAGTGGATGAAGGCTGGACTTGGGGTGCGTAGGCACCGCTGGCGGAGGCTTGCGTAGGATTTGTGGGTGCAGGAGCTGTGGCTAATTGCCGAAGCAGCTGTCAATCTGTGCATAGCCATCCTGCAGCTTCTTTACTGCTTCCGTGAGTGCCGAGACTTGCTGGCACATTACTTCCAATGGAGAGCCCGCTCTGTTGGCCTCTGTCATGGCTGGTTCATACTATCATATAAATGTACTTACTGAGGTCAAGATGCTGAGAGCGGTCGATGTTGCGACTCGGCGCAGACCATCCCTGAAGATGGCACAGAGGGTGGTTGTCACCAAGAGGCACAAGCTACCAGTAGGACAGTCACTTGCTAGCAGATAAGCAGGTAGCTTGGGCAGAGTTCGTGGGGGTCCAGGAACAACAGTAGTAAGTCTGTAAGGAAAAGGCAGAATCCAGGAAGCAGGGGGTCAAGCACAGTTCAGATCAAAAGACAACAGGTACCAGGAATGCTGAGACAGAAGGATAATCCAAAAGCAAACCAGGGGTTGATCATAGGAGATAACAGACAAGTCCAGGTGCACAAACACATTCTGAGAGCGGGAATCCAAGGTCAACCCAGAGGTCGGGTCAGGAGAAGATCAGAAAGGTGGATGAGGCAATCCGGGTCACAACGGGTAAGACAGGTCACAAGAGCAAGCGTGGGAATCACAGGAATCTGAAGATGAACCAGCAGTGTGTTTGCATGCCAATACTTCCTTTATAGGTCAGCAAGGGGTCACGTCCTGCGTGTGCGCTCTTGTGCACATGCACGTGCGCTGTAGCGCATTTCTATTGTGCACAATTGTGCGCCAGAGCGCCGTATCCGTGCAAATGCGAAGCCTATTACCATGACAACATGCCAGCGTGCTAGGTGTTATCCTGGACTCTGAACTCTCCTTTTGGCCCCACATCCAATCACTTCCCAAAGCTTGCCGTCTCAACCGCCGCAACATCTCCAAACTACGTCCCTTTCTAACCAATGAAACCACAAAGCTCCTGATTCACTCCCTGGTTATCTCTCTTCTTGACTACTGCAGTTCCCTGCCTTCAAATAGAATATCCCCCCTTCAGTCCATCATAAATGCTGCTGACAGACTCTTCCACCTTACAAACCACACAGTGTCTGCTACCCCTCTCTGCTAATCCCTCCATTGGCTGCCACTTGCCCAACAAATTCAATTCAAAATACTAACAATAACTTACAAAGCTATCCACAACTCTGCCCCCAGGTACATCACTAGCCTAGTCTCAAAATACCAACCTAATCGCCCTCTTCATTCCTCCCATGACCTCCTGCTCTCTAGCTCTTTCATCACCTCCTCCCATATCCGCCTCCAGGACTTCTCCCGAGCCTCGCCCATCCTCTGGAAATCGCTACCCCAATCTGTCAGACTGTCTCCAAATTTATCCACTTTTAGGCGATCCCTGAAAACTTTCCTCTTCAGATAAGCCTATCCTGCCTCCATCTAACAATTGCACTATTTTCTCCATTAGCTCATTCCCCACAGCTATTACCCTTATGTATAACTTTACCCTTCCTGCCAGATTGTAAGCTCTAATGAGCAGGGTCCTCTCATTCCCCCTGTTTAGAATTGTATTGAATTGTATTGTAATGTCTGCCCTAATGTTGTGAATCGCTGCGTAAACTGGCGGCACTATATAAATCCTGTATAATAATAATAATAATAATTTTATTACATTTATAGGGTATATCAACACAGCTTATAATAAAATAGATACAATTCCAATCATCTTCTGGGTTGATGATGCCCAGTATCCTTCCAGCCCCTTCTTGTGAATTCAGGATTCAACAAGCTTCTTGTGAGTGCATGGACCCCATTCCTGTGGGAGATGGTGTCACAATAGCATCTCATACAATGATAGCAGTGAAGCTCTCTGCAATGGGGGATCACCTAGCACCGTGGAAGTGTTGTAGAGGAAGCAGACCCCACATGTCCTGTGACCAGCCAAAAGACAAATATATAGAGAAAAAGAATAATAAAATAGAAAAAATGGGCTTTACATTGTATTGAACAGTATATTTTAGAGTTACATATGTAAAAGCATAGTATAGGTTTGCTGTAGAAGATGTCAATCTCTTGTTGTTCTTCTAATGTGCAATTCAAGCATGCTAAAGCAAAGATCAATCCTTTAACAGTAGGCCTGTGGCTGTGCAATTTTAACAGCTGTACAGAATGCAGGGGATGAGTCCTGGACAGGTGCTATGTTACGCACATATTTGGATTGTGGTTCCTTTAAAAGGGATGGCTTTAGTGTTATCAGGGGTCTTCACCCATATAGGGTGAGATGTTCCAGGACAGTGCAGTGATAAAGGAGAGGACTAGCTTACAGTTCTTTCTACATTATTATGTTCCTATTTGGGATGCAAGATTTTGGAGGTTCTGAGAGATATTTGGGTGGGAAAGAAACTCCACCCATGATTACGAGGACTCTGGTTACAAAAGGGTAATCTTAACAACAGGAAACAGCATCTAAAAGACTGGAAGTTCCTAGTGCTGGTGAGGGGAGTAGTAGGAGTTTGGAGAGGAGACACCTGTTGTTACATACCTTGTGGCAGAGCCTGATGTGTAGAGGGAGGCCACTTGTACAGCCCTAGCTTGGAGACCACCGATGTTGTGACTTGTGACTGGTTTGGGCAGACAGCATGTGGCAGGAGCTTGACAGGCATCTGGCAGGTAGCAGGTGTAGAAGAACTGCCAAAATTCAGCAGCTGAAGGACCAGCAGGGACCAGGTAGCATGCAGAGCAGGACAGGTGGATGATTGGATGCAAGGTCAGATGAGCCAGGTCAGCAACAGATGGTTAGATATAGGCATAAAGGGCAGGCAACATAGAATCAAGCAGGAGGCAGAGCAAGTCCAGAGACAGACCAAGGTCAGGGCAGGTAAAGTTCAAGCAAGGTCAGGACAAGTTGGGTTAATAACAGAAGTCAACACAGGTAATATCTGTAGATCAGACAGCACTGGCTAAGAGAACTACTGCAGTATAATTAGTTTAATTGGCGCCAACATTAGCAACAGGCGTGCACGTTTGCCCATGCATATACACATCTGCACATGGTTATGTACAGAAAAATGGGCACCTGCACATCTGCGCCTGCGCACCCGTGTACATCTTGAGGCTTCATCTGTACTATGGCTAGTGCCTTCCTGATACTTGTTCTGCCTGTGGGCTTGAAGCTGCTAAAAAAAAGTTGGGACTGTCCTGCCAGTGGCTAAATCCCTTATGTGGCTGATACCTTGTTATATTTAATTTGTGGTAATGATGATTAGGCTTTTTTTTTTTCTTGTCACTGGTGTTAAGCTGTTTATGTTTGTTACTTTAAGCACTGTTTGTCTGTTTCGAAGAAAATAAAACCTTTTTATGTTTAAGAGAAACCGATTTGTATGTGATCCCAAAGCACTATCACAGTAGCTATCATCCCTGAACTTTACATCACATAAATGGTTTAGAAGTCAAGTTGGTAAAATAAGCTTACTGCAGTTTTTTTTTTTTTTTGATTCTACAGTACATTCCCTATTGATTAAATTTGATAGAATTGCACAAATATCATGCAACATAGAAATCTGCAATTGCCACCATTTTATTCTAGAGGGGTTTGATTTCAGAAAAATATTAAACATTTGGGGTGTTAAATAGTTTTCTAGAGAAAAAAAAAACAGATTTTAATGTGTACATAGTTTTGTTTAATCGAATTGGATGATAGACAAACAAATTAAATTATGTCATTATAGCTTCAGACACAGCCTACTTATTGACAGATCATAAGAAGCTGATTTTCATGTATGTTTGTCCTAAATATTATATTATGTTGTGTGGGCTTGGTTGTCTCATTATAAAGCATTATTATCAGATCCTAATGTTAGATGTTCTTTCATTTTGTACTTATTATTTGCATCATTGCATAGTTAATATGGTAGCATTATTTTTTGCAGCTGAAAAATTAATGTAACTATGTTACTACAGTGTATGAGCCATAAATAATTTAAAACTAAATTATCAAGTAAACTGTTACCTTCTCAGAGTATACATTAAACCAATATGTCTGTTGTCTCTTCCTGGAGTTCTGAGCTCTGTGTTGGAGGAGTACATCAAATAGGGTCTCAGGGGGATGAAAGCTTTCTCTGCTGCTCTCCTGTGTATTCATTTATAAACACACACATTTTACTGTTTATTGAAGGCACTGGCTGTAAAGAAATGATCCAATTATGGCTTCTGCATAGAAGGCATTGAATCACCAGGTAAGAAAAGCAACACAATTATTAGAATATTTAGCTGTATGGAATAAAAGGAGCCATATTACTGTCCTTTGTAACACAGACCCAAAAGGTACAGTTGACGCTGAAATTAAAATGCCCAATGTGGTTTTCAAATCCCCCTGGAGTATTCTTTCTATATTATTTATCTCATGGTGTTCGAACTCATTAGTATATATATTTTGCAACTAGGAAAATGCAGGCCCATAACTTTGGGAGCACAACTTCATCTCATTTTAGGGTTTAAAGACAATATATAAATATCTCACTTCAGTGCTATGTGCATTTTCAGACTTAAATTTGTGGAAAAAAAATATTTTCCCTTGTTTTTGTTATAAAGGTTTGTTTTCTCCTTCACCGATGGGCCCTGATGAGGCTGCACTAATGGGCACTGATGAGACGGCACTTACGAGTAGAATTGATGGGCACTGATATGCAGCACTGATGGTGTCATGGTCGTCTCCGGAATCCAGTGGCTCATGGAAGACCCATCCACGGAATCTCCTCGTTGAGCGTTAATAGGTTTCCTTGGGCACGCCTTGGCGCGAACGGACGCACGCGGGTGCAAGTGGGTACGAACGGGCGCACGCGGGTGCGCGGTGTTGCGAACGAGCGCACGCGGGTGCGCGATGTTGCGAACGAGCGCACGCGCGTGCGCGGGGTCACGAACGGCTGCACGGTTTCACGTGGGCGCGCGCAGGCACGCCGTGCGACCGTTCTTAGCACCCAGAGGGCCTCTAATGCCCCGTACACACGAGCGGACTTTTCGACATCCAAACTCCGACGGACTGAGTCCGGCGGACTATCCGATCGTGTGTGGGCTGCAACGGACTTTAGCGAAGCTAAAGTCTGACGGACTTTAGAAATGAAGCATGCTTTAAATTTTCCCGACGGAACTCCGCCGGACCCGGTCCCCTTTGAAAAATCCGCTCGTGTGTGTGCTACTCCGACGGACTAAAACCGACGCTAGGGCAGCTATTGGCTACTGTCTAGGAACTTCCTACGTCGAATCCAGTCGTACGTCATCACGTTCGACTCCGTCGGAGTTTGGTGTGATGGTGTGTGGTCAAGTCCGTTCGGTCGAAAAGTCCGCCAGAACTCCGTCGGAACTCCGGCGGAACTCCGGCGGAACTCCTTTGGAGGTCTGTCAGACTTAATCCCTCTCGTGTGTACGGGGCATTAAGGAATCAGTTTCAGTGCCTCGGTGCTGTCCAGTCTACAGTGTTCTGGTTACTCTGCCTCCTGCTTACCTGATTGTTCCTGTTCTGTTCTACCCGGCCTGCTCCTGACTATCCCTGCCTGCTGCAAGCCTTGACCCTCGGACTGTTTGACCTCGCTTCTGCCTTCTCCTATGTACCGCTGCTGCCCGCCTGTTGTCGACCCGGCTTGTATTTGACCCCGCTTGTTCTGTCAGCTGTTCCAGTCTGCCATCCGTGCTGCTGCTGTCTGCTGTCTGCCTGCCAGCTGTTCCAGTCTGCCATCCGTGCTGCTGCTGTTTGCTGCCTGCCTGCCAGCTGTTCCAAGTCTGTCCATCTGTGCCCGCTGCTGTCTGCTGCCTACCTATCAGCTGTTCCAGTGTGACCATCTGTACCCGCTGCCAGCCGCTGACTGCTTACCAGTTGTTCCGGACAAACTACCTGTGTCAGCCGTTGTCTGCCGCCAGCTCCAGGGCCAGTCCTACTCTTCACCTGCTTGGCACTTGTGCCCTCTGAACTCTAGAATCCCTGTCCCCACTTCCAGGGAATCTCGAGCCAGAGGCTTACGAGAGGCAGCTCCCTGCACTCCAGGCTCCTTCCACCAGGTACGTGACAGTACTGGACAGCCATGTCCGAGCCCACGCAGGGAGCCTCTCCTATGGATGAGCTCTGCCGCCATCTTGCAGGACTCACTCAAGCGGTGAAGAATCTACAGGAGGGCTATAGCCAGCTGGAGGAACGGGTCCAGGCCCTGTCTACTTCCACTCCAGCCGTTTCCGGGACTTCTGTTACACCTTCCGTGGTGATGTTGCCCCCTGAACCTAGGGTGCCCATACCCGAAAGATTCTCTGGCCACCGAGGAAGATTCCGGGCTTTTCACAACTCCTGTGAGCTTTTCTTTGCCCTTCAACCTAGGACCTTCTCCCTTGAAGCCACCAAGGTGGGATATGTCATCTCCCTATTGACCGGCGAACCTCAGTCCTGGGCTCATCGCTTACTGGAAAAGAAGGATCCTTCTCTCGAAACCCTGGACATCTTCTTTCAGGCTATGTCACGGTTATATGAAGATCCACAATTAACCGCCACCGCTGAAGCGGCTTTGCACACGCTACAGCAAGGCAGTCGACCCGTAGAAGACTATGTGTCGGAGTTCCGACGCTGGAGTTCTGACACAGATTGGAACAATGCAACACTACGTTACCAGTTCCGTATGGGTCTTTCGGAACCCTTGAAAGACGAGCTAGCCCGAGTGGGCATTCCAGAGACTTTAGAAGCCCTAGTGGATCTCGCTATCCAAATAGACAGACGCTTAAGAGAACGTCGCTTGGAACGGTCCACGACAACCCCTCGTCCAGTGTGGATGCTACCTCGGGTTTCTAACTCCCCTCATCCAACCTCTTCTGCTTCCACCACGGTGAATCAGGATCCTCCCGAACCCATGCAGTTGGGCCTACTTAGACCTTCCTTGACGCCTGAAGAACGCCAGCGCTGTCGGGCAGGAAACCTCTGTTAATACTGTGGAGAACCAGGACATTTCGTGTGCACTTGCCCTGCTAAGCTCCGTAAGTGCCTCTCCGTGTCTCCTGCCCTTACTTCTGACTTACCAAGTACTACTTCCCATCTGACTGTATCCATTTTCTTGCAGCTCCCAGGAGGGAACGTCCGGACCAATGCCATTATTGACTCAGGAGCTTGCAGTGGCTTTATAGACTTATCCTTCGCCTCTAAACATAACATTCCCCTTCGGCCCAGGGCAAAGGGACTTTCTATACATCTGGCCGATGGTTCCACTCTCAAGTCTGGTCCTGTAACCCAGGAGACTCAGCCCTTACTGACTTCCATTGCCGGGATCCACCAAGAGTTGCTGTGTTTGGATGTCATCACATCTCCTCTTTTCCCTATCATACTAGGCATGCCCTGGCTGAGGGCACACAACCCCCAGATTGACTGGTCCACTGGAAGATTGAAATTCCTTTCACCTTACTGCCTCCAACACTGCTTGTCGGGAACCGACCAAGCCTCCTCCTCCTTGCTCTGCCTGGAAGTTGACGCAGAAACCCGTCAGGCTGTACCTCCTGTCTACCACGATTTCCTGGATGTTTTTTAGCAAGAAGGGTGTGGAGACCTTACCCCCTCACAGGCCATACGATTGCCCTATAGAACTGCTTCCAGGTGCAGAAATTCCCTTTGGGAGAATCTTCCCACTATCAGAAACTGAGTTGGTAGCCTTGAAAACTTACCTGGATGACAACTTAAGAAAGGGATTCATACGTCCCTCCACTTCACCGGCGGGCGCGGGAATCCTCTTCGTAGAAAAGAAGGACCAAACCTTGCGCCCCTGCGTTGACTATCGGGCACTCAACAAGATAACTATTAAGAACCGTTATCCTTTGCCACTTGTGCCGGAACTATTTCAAAGACTGGGGTCCGCAGCAGTGTTTTCGAAACTGGATCTTCGGGGTGCCTATAATCTTGTTCGCATCCGAAATGGTGACGAATGGAAAACCGCCTTCTGTACTCGCTTTGGGCATTTTGAGTACCTGGTCATGCCCTTTGGTTTATGTAACGCCCCTGCCACGTTTCAGCATTTCATCAATGACATTTTCAGAGACTATCTAGATCTGTTCGTCATCACCTATCTGGACGACATCCTGATCTTCTCCTCCTCCCTGGCTGAACATCGGGAACACGTCAGGAACGTGTTATCCTGACTCCGACTTCACGGACTATACGCCAAACCGGAAAAATGTACCTTCGAACAACGAAGTATTCAGTTTCTGGGGCTGATTATCTCCGTAGATGGCATCGAGATGGACCCTCAGAAGATTTCTGCCATTCGTGATTGGCCCGCTCCCACGGACAGGAAAGGGGTCCAGCGGTTCATCGGATTCGCAAATTTTTATAGAAAATTTATTAGAGGATTTTCTACCATTATTGCTCCCATCACGAGATTAACTAAGCAGGGCCTGAAGTTCCAATGGTCCCCAGAGGCTCAAGAGGCCTTCACCACTCTGAAGGATTTGTTCGTGTCGGCCTCTATTCTTAAACACCCTGATCCGACTCGGCCATATATTCTGGAGGTCGATGCCTCCGAGATAGCGGTTGGGGCGGTACTCTCACAAAGACATGGACCTAGATCTCTTCTGCACCCAGTCGCGTTCTTCTCCCGCAAGCTATCCGAGGCAGAGGGCAATTATGACGTCGGAGACCGGGAGCTATTAGCCATCAAAGTGGCTCTCGAAGAATGGCGCTATCTGCTGGAAGGAGCAGCGCATCCAATCCTCATTTACACGGACCACAAGAATCTGGAGTACTTGAAGTCCACCAAGAGATTGAGACCACGTCAGGCCAGATGGGCTCTTTTCTTCTCCCGATTCTCCTTCCACATAACTTATCGTCCTGGGTCAAAGAATACCAAGCCAGACGCTCTCGAATGTTTAATGAACCCGAAACCTCCCCTCATCCAGACACCATTCTGACCTCAGGGAATTTCCTCCTTCTCCAAGAAGATCTGCTGTCTCAGATCAAGCAGGCTTCCCTTAGTGCTGCTCCTCCACCTGACGTCACTCTTCTGGCCAAGGACGAACTCCTCTGGTATAAAGACAAAATTTTTGTTCCTCAGGAAATTCGAGTTCCAGTCCTCAGTTCGTGCCATGATCATTTGCTGGCTGGCCATTTTGGAGCCCTTAAGACCTGCGAACTGGTTCAGCGAACATTCTGGTGGCCGCAGTTAAAGTCTGACTGTAAAAAGTATGTGGAGGCATGCGTCATCTGCATCCGGAACAAAGGCAACAAGTCGGATGATTTCAATGGACTTCATTGTCGAGCTACCACCTTCAGAAGGCTGCTCCACGATCTTTGTGGTAGTGGATAGGTTATCTAAGATGGCCCACTTCTTACCAATGAAGGGTACTCCCTCCGCCGCGGAAACAGCCAAGATATTCATTAAAGAAATCGTGAGACTACATGGCATTTCTGCGAATATTACATCGGATCGGGGAGTACAATTCACGTCCAAATTCTGGAGGGCACTTTGTGGGGCCCTGAAAATCGATCTCTGCTTCTCTTCTGCTTATCACCCTCAGACCAATGGGCAAACTGAACGAACGAACCAGACGTTGGAACAGTACCTGCGCTGTTTTTCGTCATTTTCTCAGGATGACTGGGCTCCTTTGCTCCCACTAGCCGAATTTGCATACAATAACTCCATCCATTCAGCCACAAAACAGTCCCCGTTCTTCGCAAACTACGGCTTCCATCCCTTATTTCTGTCCAACGATCTTCCAGAAAGCCCGGTACCAGCGGTTCAGGAAAGTATTGACTTCTTCAGCTCCAACAACAGACTTCTGCAGGAGACCATGACAAGAACCCAGAGGTATAATAAAGAGGTGTTTGACAAGAAGAGAAGGGGAGAGCTTAATCTTAAGGTTGGGGATCAAGTTTGGCTCTCCACTTTGAAACTGAAGATGGCCTGTCCAACTAAAAAATTGGGTCCAAGATTCGTGGGTCCCTTCCCAGTCGTGAAAAAGGTGAATGATGTGGCGTACGAGCTAAAATTGACAGAATCGTTCCGGATTCACCCTGTCTTCCATGTAGCTTTGCTCAAGCCAGCCGTTCCAGACCCCTTTGACAGCCGGAAGGTTGCTCCACCTGAACCTGTGATCTTCGATGGTGAAGTCGAATATGAGGTGGAATCTATCCTGGACTGTAGGCGTAGACGCAATCAAGTCCAATTTTTGGTGAAATGGAAGGGGTACGGGCCTGAAGAAAATTCTTGGGAACCTGAATCCAATATTCACGCCAGAAGACTGATACTTGCCTTTGAGAGGGCCCATCCGGGTAAGATGGCACAGTTGGGCATCCGGAGGCTGCCCCTTGGGGGGGAGGCAATGTCATGGTCGTCTCCGGAATCCAGTGGCTCATGGAAGACCCATCCACGAAATCCCCTCGTTGAGCGTTAATAGGTTTCCTTGGGCGCGCGTTGGCGCGAACGGATGCACGCGGGTGCGAGTGGGTACAAAAGGGCACACGCGGTGTTGCGAACGAGCGCACGTGGGTGCGCGATGTTGCGAACGATCGCACGAGGATGCGCGGGGTCACAAACGGCTGCACAGTTTCACGTGGGCGCGCGCAGGCACGCCGTGCGACCGTTCTTGGCCCCAGAGGGCCTCTTAAGGAATCCGTTTCAGTGCCTCGGTGCTGTCCAGTCTACAGCATTCCGGTTACTCTGCCTCCTGCTTACCTGATTGTTCCTGTTCTGTTCTACCCGGCCTGCTCCTGACTATCCCTGCCTGCTGCAAGCCTTGACCCTCGGACTGTTTGACCTCGCTTCTGCCATCTCCTATGTACCGCTGCTGCCTGCCTGTTGTCGACCCGGCTTGTATTTGACCCCGCTTGTTCTGCCAGCTGTTCCAGTCTGCCATCCGTGCTGCTGCTGTCTGCCTGCCAGCTGTTCCAGTCTGCCATCCGTGCTGCTGCTGTTTGCTGCCTGCCTGCCAGCTGTTCCAAGTCTGTCCATCTGTGCCCGCTGCTGTCTGCTGCCTACCTATCAGCTGTTCCAGTGTGACCATCTGTACCCGCTGCCAGCCGCTGACTGCTTACCAGTTGTTCCGGACTAACTACCTGTGTCAGCCGTTGTCTGCCGCCAGCTCCAGGGCCAGTCCTACTCTTCACCTGCTTGGCACTTGTGCCCTCTGAACTCTAGAATCCCTGTCCCCACTTCCAGGGAATCTCGAGCCAGAGGCTTACGAGAGGCCGCTCCCTGCACTCCGGGCTCCTTCCACCAGGTACGTGACAGATGGGCACCGATATGCAGCACTGATAGGTGAAACTGATGGGCACTGATAGGTGGCACTGAGATTGGCAGTGATAGGCGGCACTGATTAACACTAATAGGTGGTACTGATAGGGGGCACTGATGGGCACTGATAGGTGGCACTTATGAAGAGGTACTGACAGGCATTACTGATTGGCATATGAAGGGCGCTGACAAGTGTTACTGATAGGGCACAGATTGGCACTGTTATGTGCACTCACAGGCATTTCTGATGGGTCTCTGACTGGCAGCTGATGGGCACTGCTTGCCATTGTTGTGGCACATCTGATGGGGGCTGTGCTGACAATCAATGTGCTGATTATCAGCACAGACCCCCCCCCCCCTGAAAGGGTGAGCTGCCAATCGGCTCTCCCTGTTAGCGCCAACTGAGGAAAGATGTTTCCTGGCACTTCCTGGTTTACGCTGTGATCAATTGTGATTGGTCACAGCTGATCACATGGATCACATGGCAAGGAGCCTCCAGCAGTAGGAGTTGCGGTGTATCAGACTTACACACAGCTCGTTATGCTGAAAGACGTCATATGCCGCCCAGTCAGCATAACGGAACCACTGCCTGGCCGTCATTCTGCTTTAGGCCAGGCTGGAAGTGGTTAAAGTGAAACCATCAAAAGGAGAAATAACAATAAAACTGAAAAATTCCTTTAAATATAGTGCCTGTGGGTCCCCTTGGTCTGCCTGTAAAGTGGCACATCTGTACCATGTATAGAGCATGCTACAGTAATAATAACATTTATTATTTGGATTTTGGGGTGGATCACATGCCATTTTTTTTCTTAATTTTGCAGTGGGGGTTCCCCTCAAAATCCAAGGTGGTCCCCAGATCCCAGCCCCCTAAGTCAATCTTGTTATAAACAGTGCACATTAGGTAATTCACAATCCTGCAGCTGCTTTGGGCATTCCCTGCAACACACAGTGAAAATACAATCTAATCCGCTCACTGCCAGTATAGTTAGCATGTGTAGGCGAGGACCTTGGAATAACATTGACAAAACAAGCACAATTTAGATTTGTATCCTGCATCAGGTGACTGCAAATTTAAGTTCAATTCTGGCATCTCTTTGTAATGGATGGCGTTGACGTTGTTTCTAAATATGTACAAAATTACCATGAAATCACCTTTAAGAGCTCATAGTCCCTACGGGACCAACTGGTCCACAGCCATCATTGTACTTAAAATGAACACCATGGCTCAAAAATTACTGACACCACCAGATGTGGCAGATGTAACTTTTGAGAATACATTTCAGCTGCACAACAAGTAACTTTACCCAATGGTTAGACATTTAGGCCAAAATTTTCCATGAACTGTATGTATATATATATATATATATATACAGTGCCTTGCGAAAGTATTCGGCCCCCTTGAACTTTTCAACCTTTTGCCACATTTCAGGCTTCAAACATAAAGATATAAAATTTTTATTTTTTGTGAAGAATTACCAACAAGTGGGACACAATTGTGAAGTGGAACGAAATCTATTGGATTTTTGAAACTTTTTTAACTAATAAAAAAATGAAAAGTGGGGCGTGCAAAATTATTTGGCCCCCTTGCGTTCATACTTTGTAGAGACACCTTTTGCTGCGATTACAGCTGCAAGTCGCTTGAGGTATGTCTCTATCAGTTTTGCACATCGAGAGA
This sequence comes from Lithobates pipiens, assembly GCF_037356315.1. NCBI lineage: Eukaryota > Metazoa > Chordata > Amphibia > Anura > Ranidae > Lithobates > Lithobates pipiens. The sequence goes on from NW_027507903.1 coordinate 237,533,629, forward strand.
CTGAAATTCTTGCCCATTCTTCCTTGCAACACAGCTCGAGCTCAGTGAGGTTGGATGGAGAGCGTTTGTGAACAGCAGTTTTCAGCTCTTTCCACAGATTCTCGATTGGATTCAGGTCTGGACTTTGACTTGGCCATTCTAACACCTGCATACGTTTATTTGTGAACCATTCCTTTGTAGATTTTGCTGTATGTTTGGGATCATTGTCTTGTTGGAAGATAAATCTCTGTCCCAGTTTCAGGTCTTTTGCAGACTCCAACAGGTTTTCATCCAGAACGGTCCTGTATTTGGCTGCATCCATCTTCCCCTCAATTTTAACCATCTTCCCTGTCCCTGCTGAAGAAAAGCAGGCCCAAAACATGATGCTGCCACCACCATGTTTGACAGTGGGGATGGTGTGTTGAGGGTGATGAGCTGTGTTGCTTTTATACCAAACATATAGTTTTGCATTGTGGGCAAAAAGTTCGATTTTGGTTTCATCTGACCAGAGCACCTTCTTCCACATGTTTGGTGTGTCTCCCAGGTGGCTTGTGGCAAACTTTAGACAAGACTTTTTATGAATATCTTTGAGAAATGGCTTTCTTCTTGCCACTCTTCCATAAAGGCCAGATTTGTGAAGTGTACGACTGATTGTTGTCCTATGGACAGACTCTCCCACCTCAGCTGTAGTTCTCTGCAGTTCATCCAGAGTGATCATGGGCCTCTTGGCTGCATCTCTGATCAGTCTTCTCCTTGTCTGAGCTGAAAATTTAGAGGGACGGCCAGGTCTTGGTAGATTTGCAGTGGTCTGATACTCCTTCCATTTCAAAATGATCGCTTGCACAGGGCTCCTTGGGATGTTTAAAGCTTGGGAAATCTTTTTGTATCCAAATCCGGCTTTAAACTTCTCCACAACAGTATTACGGACCTGCCTGGTGTGTTCCTTGGTCTTCATGATGCTCTCTGCGCTTTCAACAGAACCCTGAGACTATCACAGAGCAGGTGCATTTATACAGAGACTTGATTACACACAGGTGGATTCTATTTATCACCATCAGTCATTTAGGACAACATTGGATCATTCAGAGATCCTCGCTGAACTTCTGGAGTGAGTTTGCTGCACTGAAAGTAAAGGGGCCGAATAATTTTGCACGCCCCACTTTTCAGTTTTTTATTTGCTAAAAAAGTTTAAAATATCCAATAGATTTCGTTCCATTTCACAATTGTGTCCCACTTGTTGGTGATTCTTCACAAAAAATAAAAATTTTGTATCTTTATGTTTGAAGCCTGAAATGTGGCAAAAGGTTGAAAAGTTCAAGGGGGCCGAATACTTTCGCAAGGCACTGTGTATATATATATACACATACACACACACACACACACACACACACACACACACACACACACACACACACACACACACACACACACACACATACATATATATATATATATATATATATATATATATATATATATATATATATATATATGATATACAGGTAAAAATAAACAAGACATTAATGGAAACTTCAGTAAAGGAAAGACAAAAATAACTTATTTATATAAGTAACATATTAAGAATATCAAGTCATGAAAAAACGCTATGACATATAGGGGGTTATTTACTATAGTCCTGCTGCACTAATTAGGATAAATTAGCGCTATTTAGCATTAATCGCGCTAATTAGTGCTAAAACGGTATTCACTATAGCGCTGGTAAAAAAAATACTCCCAAAATCAAATTTAGTATAGTTCCCTGAAACTAAATAGCTCTCAAACCCTAATGCTGGCCATACACCATATGAAAAATCGTCCGAAATTCAGTCATTAGATCATTTGTTCTCTTTTCGGCCAGTTAATGGCCACAAAATCGATCATTTGGATGTTCTTGAGCCGAAAAAACAAAGGACAAGTTTGGAAATTTTCTGCTGAATGAACGATAAATTGAAAGGCTAATGTGTTTCCCATCCGACCTGTCTGCACTAGGTATAGGCGAAAGAACAAAAATAAAATGTATTTATTTTACTGAACGATTTATTGGTCATTACATGATGGCAGCATAGTTTGCGCTCGCGGCCGAACTTTTGTTTTTCGAAATTGGGTTCACCCAATTTTTCGTATAGTGTATGGGCAGCATTACTCTGCTAAAAGCTGAAGAATTGCACATGGAAATAATGTTTAGAGCATGATATAATTGCCTAAATGGTACTGAAATATGAGGTATATTATTTAAAGATGATTTGCTTTTAAACTGTGTGAAAAAAAATATTTCTACACTGAAATATCTTTAAAAGTCTGCAAAGAGATACTTTTTTGTACAACTGGGTGCCAACACAACTGAGCATGCTCAGACCTGCAAATATCTCTCATTTTAGCGCCGATGGCTTTAGTATGGGCTATAGGTGCTATAGTAAATATCAAAATTATCTCTGGGATAAAATTCGTTTTTGAGAATGAAAATCTGCTCTATTATAATCCAATGCAAGTTTCAGCCATTGATTCTAATGGTACAATTGTAACTTCCCCAAATACATACTTTTAATATTGAGATGAAAATAATCTTTTTCTGAAATAAATGTTCCTTGCAACAATATGGCTGCTTTTTTCTCATTTAATTTTCTTTTTAAGAATGCTAGATTGTGTAATGTTTTGATGTTTTGGTAAAATATATTTTTCTCTGTCACTTTCACTTTTTACTCTCCATCTCACAACAATTTTTACTCAAACTCACACAGGTGTCTTTACAAACCACAAACAATACCATTGCTAATGCAAATTCAAAATGAGTCAAAATTTTGTATGTTTTTTATTATTTCCAAATAATCATAATTTAAGCTGAAAATATGTGATATGTGTACCAACATCAGAAATCAAGATATAATTCCCCCAAATTAGAGAGTACTATCACTATTCTACACTCACCCACAAAGAACTACCAAATATCATAGAATAAATCAAGAAGAATTACTCTTGAGTAATGTAATTCCGCCACCTATAAGGCAAAAGAAATGCAGTATATGTGTATTTATGTGTAGAAGGTTTCCACATGTGATGGCTCTGTGGCTTAGAACCCCTGTTTGTTATCTCTGAGGGTCTGGGTTCAAATCCCAAGCATGCTGCTTCATGCAGAGAAGTTGTCTCATTTCCCTATGTTGTTAAACATAATGTCTGACTCTAAAACCATGTCTAAATGTAGTATTTATGTGTAGCAGGGTTCCACCACCATTGTAAATCTTGCCAGATACACTATCTAGGCAAAAGTAATGGAACACCTGCCTATAAACACACATAAACTTTAATGGCAGCCCATTCTTAGTCTGTAGGGTTAAAATTTGATTTGTCCCACCCTTTCCAGCTATAACAGCGTCTGGGAAGTCTGTCCACAAGGTTTAGTGTGTCTATGGGAATGTTTGACCATTCTTCCAGAATCGCATTGTGAGGCCAAGCACTGATGTTGGATGAGTAGGTCTGGCTTGCATGCTCTAATTCAGCCAAAGGGTGTTCTATCAAGTTGAGGTCAGGACTCTGTGCAGGCCAGTCAAGTTCCACCCAAAACTCCCTCATCCATGTCTTTATGGACCTTGCTTTGTGCACTGGTGTTCAGTCATGTTGGAACAGGAAGGGGCCATCCCCAAATTGTTCCCACAAAGTTGAGAGCATGAAATCATCCAAAATGTCTTGGAATGCTGAAGCCTTAAGTGTTCGCTTCAGTGGAACTAAAAGGCCAAACCCAACCCCTGAAAAACAACCCATCATAATCCCCCCTCCACCAAATGATTTGGACTAGTGCACAAACAAGGTCCATAAAGACATGAATGAGTGAGTTTGGGGTGGACGAACTTGACTGGCCTGCAACCTGACCTCAACCCGATAGATCACCTTTGGGATGAATTAGAGCATAGACTGCGAGCCAGGCCTTCTCATCCAACATCAGTGCCTGACCTCACAAATACACTTCTGGAAGAATGGTCAAACATTCCCATAGACACACTCCTAAACCTTGTGGACAATTGTATATTGTTTGTGACACTGAGCATGGCTATGGACTTAGGCCGCGTACACACGGGCGGACTGTTCGCCCAACTTTGTCCGCTGAACAGTGTTTGGGCGGACAGTCCGCTCGTGTGTGGGCTTTCAGCGGACAGTTTCAGCGGACAGTTTGACGGACAAGGTTTTTCGGAATTTCCGAAAAACTGTCCGCTGAAACCTTGTTTCAGCGAACAGTCCGCTCGTGTGTAGGCTTGTTCGTCAAACAAAGTTGCGCGCATGCTCAGAAAGGATTTTCACGCCGAAAGTTATAATGCAGTGTATAGGACGTCGTATTTTTCGTCCCGTCGTACGTGCCGTTCACGTCATCGCGCACGGTTTCAGCAAACTGTTCGTCCGTCGTGTGTGGCCATGTCCGTCCATGCTAATTTTGAGCGGACTGTTTGCCGAAACTGTTTGACGGACAAAGTTGGGCGAACAGTCCCCGCGTGTGTACGCGGCCTTAGGGTTGGTTCACACCACAGAGATGCAGAAAACATGTGTGAGGCTGCCCGCTGGCTAAGTGGGTAGCAACTCTGTCTAGCAGCACCGGTGATGTTGTTTCAATTCCCCAACATGCTAATGCTTGTGTAGAAGTTTATATTTTCTCACCACAATCCAATTACATTCTGGCATTCTATTTGTCTCCTGTCGAAATAGTCTCTAATGTAAGAAAGTTAGTTTTGGACTTTAGATTGGAAGCTCATTGCAGCCAGGCACTTATGTTAATGTTTGTTAGCACTAATCATGCCCAGGGATTTGGACATTTTAAAATTGTAGGTTTTACACTGCACTGGTACTTATGCTTAGAAAGCTGTTGCTTTGTTTATGTGCATACAAATGGAATTCGATCTTTGGCCTGTAGTCTGAGATTTGATGCACATAGCCAAGGGCTAACACAGTTGCAAATAGTATTATGTGTTCCTGCTCATCAGGTGCAATCACTTTAGACATACATGAAGAGACAGATTGAAAGATACTGTGGGCATGTACTTCTATTGGGCATGTTTCAGTGTGCTAACAATACAACCTATCTTATATAAAAGGCTGCAGTAGGGGGGTTGTTTGGCCTGAGAAGGCTGGGATTTTTGCTGTGATTTGTGGCGGAGAAGGAATGATATTGTGCATATTGACAAACGCCCAACTAGGGCTGTTTGCTGAAATTTGTGTGCATTTTTTCCATCAAAAGTGGGTTTATGTGGCCATGCAGTCAATGTTGTTTGTGTATTCCTGTCTGAACAAGCATTCATGGTTTGGGAACATGTGCTGACCTTCTACTCTTTGAGCTCATTGCTTAATCGTGTACACAGAAATGCAGCTTCCAGCAGAACATGGTCACCTATGTATGTGTGTGGATTGTGGGGTGGTGGTGGGTGTGAATATGAATATGCACCTTTTTTAATAATATGGTGGAATGCTTTGTAAAAAGAATAATGACATAAGTATGTTTCTATAATCTTGCAGCCAAAAATGTGATGTGTTGACCGTTATACACTGAAAGTAAAGGTGTTTCCACTCTAAGGTTTAGACACATTTTAGATTGTATGCTCCTATGAGCAGGGCCCTTAAAACCCAATTGCTAACTGTTTTTCTAAGGCCTCATGCACACAAGACGCTAATTAAACACATGCTCAGAGGCAGTTGGACACTTTTTTCAACTGCCCCTGAACTCATTCAATGTTATCCTATGTGTCCATGCACACAGTCTAGTTTTTTTCCGTTTTCATGCAGTTGCGTTTAACCTCGTTTTTTCAGAAGCAAAAAAATGGGTTCAGACGCGAAAGTTTTCCACGTTTCAGATGCAAAACACGGCAAATCATAATTTTTTAGATTTTCAATGTCAAAAAAATAGGTCACCTTTAAAAACGGTTATAAACTAAAACGCGGCAAAACGCGGTACCAGCATTTTGCCGCATTTTCGTTTATAAGCGTTTTTAAAGGTGACCTATTTTTTTTTACATAAAAAATCTCAAAAATGATGGCAAATGATGAAAAAAACATTAAAAAAATATTTTAAACAATTGCAAGTGGACAATCCACAACTTGTGGCAAGTGACATGGCAGGTGGCAAGTGATGTGGCAAGTGGACAATCCACAACTTGTGGCAAGTGACATGGCAGGTGGCAAGTGGGCAATCCACAACTTGTGGCAGGTGAAGTGGCAAGTGACGTGGCAAGTGGACAATCCACAACTTGTGGCAGGTGACGTGGCAAGTGGACAATTCACAACTTATGGCAGGTGACGTGGCAGGTGACGTAGCAAGTGACGTTGCAAGTGGACAATTCACAACTTGTGGCAGGTGACATGGCAAGTGATGTGGCAAGTGATGTGGCAGGTGACGTGGCAAGGGACGTGGCAAATGGCAATCCACAACTTGTGGCAGGTGATGTGGCAGGTGACATGGCAAGTGGACAATCCACAACTTGTGGCAAGTGATGTGGCAAGTGATGTGGCAAGTGGGCAATCCACAACTTGTGGCAGGTGACGTGGCAGGTGACGTGGCAAGTGGACAATCCACAACTTGTGGCAGGTGATGTGGCAAGTGGACAATCCACAACTTGTGACAGGTGACATGGCAAGTGGACAATCCACAACTTGTGGCAAGTGACGTGGCAAGTGACGTGGCAAGTGGACAATCTACAACTTGTGGCAGGTGATGTGGCAAGTGGACAATCCACAACTTGTGGCAGGTGACGTGGCAAGTGATGTGGCAGGTGACGTGGCAAGTGACATGGCAAGTGGACAATCCACAACTTGTGGCAGGTGATGTGGCAAGTCACATGGCAAGTGGACACTCCACAACTTGTGGCAAGTGACACGCTAAATACAAGTACACTGCTGCTCTCACAGCTGCTGCTACTCACTCTGGTCTCACAAAATGGCTGAAATAGTTAATAATACTGTTTTTTGAGCTTGGGGAGGGTCTATGATGCTAGCTTAACTAAACGCTTCTAGATGCAAACGTGGTTAAATCGCGGCAAAACGGGTGTTTCTAAACGCCGGTTTCAGCTTTTAAAAACATCTGTCCAGCAGAGTTTGCACTGGCGTCTCGTGTGCATGAAGCCTAAATGTAGCACCATATATCCTGTAGAATATTTTTTTTATGCTATTAAATGTACATAATTTTGTTTCTGCTGGCAAAATAAAAGTACATTACTGAGCTTGTTTGTTCTCTTTTTTCTTTTTAATAAGATTTGGGGAAGTGCAATATCTTATACCCATAGAAATTAGATATGCACCAAAAAAAAAAATCTCTTCAGCACACTTGCAAGGAAATGATAAAGGTGTTTTAGGTGGAGTCTTTTTATAAAACAGCTGTGGATAATTGCAGGTAATGAATGCAGCTGGTGGATAGGCAGTGTTGTATGTGTCAGCCCTGGTTCACATTGGTTTACATGGCAAATCGCATGCCAAATCGATGGCAATTGCACCATCCTTATTGGTGCGGCGCTGCAATTTCCAAAAGTAGTTTCTGTACTACTTTTGGTGACTTCGGGGTGCGATTTCTATTGACATCTGTGCAGAAACCCCCCCGCGCAGTCAGGACTGACATGCGGGAATGAAATTGTGAGTTCAGCTGAATTTGCATGATTTCCTCCCTCTGTCAGTGTGAACCAAGACTCAAACTGGGCCTTTATCTTTGTAATTCACTCGCTGTAATCCCAGGGACACCATTTCTTATCAAACTCCCTTAAAGTGGTTGTGAACCCTTTTCTCTTACTTTTACCTATAGGTAAGCTTAGAATAAGGTAGAGGAAATATCTCCTAAACATGTGCAGTTTAGGAGATCGTTCACTTGTAGTGCGCTAATGACGTCATTGGCGCATGCACTGTGAATAAACGGACCACTGTGCTGTTTGTTCCCCCAGCATGTACTGCAAGTGCTGGCTCCCGCATGCCCCAAAAGAGAGAGGGGCAAAGAAGGACGCGGGTAGGGATGAGCCGAACACCCCCCGGTTCGGTTCGCACCAGAACTTTCGAACGGACCCCACGTTCGTTACGAACGTTAGAACACCATTGAAGTCTATGGGACTCGAACGTTCGAAATGGAAAGTGCTAATTTTAACGGCTAATATGCAAGATACTGTCCTAAAAAGGGTTTGGGGACCTGACTCCTGCCTCAGGGGACATGGGTCAATGCAAAAAAAAGTTTTAAAAACGGCCGTTTTGGCGGGAGCACTGATTTTAATGACGATTAAAGTGAAAAAAAAAGTGAAATATTCCTTTAAATATGGTGCCTGGGGGGTGTCTGTAGTATGCCTGTGAAGTGCCACGTGTTTCCCGTGTTTAGAACAGTCCCTGCACAAAATGACATTAAACGGAAATAACACCATTTAAAACTGCTTGCGGTTTTAATGTTATATCTGGTTCCTGCAATATGGTTGAAAATCATTGAGAAAAATGGCATGGGTAGCCCTCCCTGCCCATTACCAGCCTATTTGGGTCTTGTACGCATATTAAGGGGAACCCTGTACCCATATTAAAAAAAGGAAATGCGTGTGGCCCCCAGGCCCTATATACTCAGAACAGCAGTATACAGGCGGTGCAAACAAGACAGGGACTGTGTAGGTTTGTTGTGTTAAGTTGAATCTGTTTGTAATTTTCAACTGGTACATTTTTAAAGTGTAGCTCCAGTCAAAAAAACTATTTTTAAGCTTTTTGGAAAACATAGGGAGGGGTTATCACCCCTGTATAATTTGTTTTGTCGTCCATCTTTTTTCATCTCACTTGCTGCTGTCTGATGTTTGTAAGTTGGATGTTTGAAAGTAGGGGCCTGCCCTATATGCTCTGCAGAAATGGCGGAACAAGGTGTTGGTTTTGCCACAACATTGTAAGCCCTCAAAGTGACTCTTGGTGGGCGCTGGAGCGCCCTGCTGTGAACGATTATATCAAGAATTGTAATTACATGCCATTGTTGAACAGTGGTAGAAAAATTGACCTTTGGTGGTTGTGGTGCTGGTGCCACAACACTATAAGTCCTCACCGTTACTCTGGGTGGGCACAGGAAGGGGCCCTCCTGTGAAATATTATATCAAGAATTGTAATTACATGTCCCTGTTAAACAGGGGCAGAAAAATTTGGCCTTAGGCACTGCTGCTGGTGCCACCACACTGCAACCTCTTCCATATACTCTAGTTTTTTTGCTGGAATTAGCCCTGCTGCAAAGCATTGCATCAAAAATTTTACTTAAACGCCCCTGTTAAACAGGGGCAGAAAAAATGGGCCTTAGGCTGAGGTGAATATCGCGGTGTATTCTGCGGTCACGCAGACAATAACCAGAAAACAGCAGAGATAAAGGGGTATATACAGATGTATACTGTGCTGTGCTGGAGGCACACACAACTTCCAATAACTCCTGCAGATGGCAATTGGGCTCAAATAGAGAACAGCTATGTAGGTGGATTATAGCGGTATGTACTGGGTACAGAGCACGCAGACAGCACGCACTATCTCCTAACACTACTGACTGCAAGCTCTATTATTAAAGATGGATCACTAGCTATATAGGTGAGGTGAATATCACGGTGTATACTGCGGTCAGGGCACGCAGACAATAACCAGAAAACAGCAGAGATAAAGGGGTATATACAGATGTATACTGTGCTGTGCTGGAGGCACACACAACTTCCAATAACTCCTGCAGATGGCAATTGGGCTCAAATAGAGAACAGCTATGTAGGTGGATTATAGCGGTATGTACTGGGTACAGAGCACGCAGACAGCACGCACTCCTAACACTACTGACTGCAAGCTCTATTATTAAAGATAGATCACTAGCTATATAGGTGAGGTGAATATAGTGGTGTATACTGCGGTCAGGGCACAGACAATAACCACTACACAAGAGCAAGATAGGAAATGAGCCAAAAACGATCGGTGTGTAACTGTGTTGAAGGTACACAGAACACCCACTGCTTCAGATGCCAACACACTACACGAGGCCGCCTCAAAGGCGGCCTTATATAGTGTGGGGCGTGCACTACACAGCCTGAGCTATGATTGGCCACAGGCATCCTGCCTGTGGCCAATCATGGCTCTCCTCGCTGCTGGCGCTGCAATTGGCCAAGCATGCGGGGTCACAGTGCATGCTTGGCCAATCATGAGCCAGCAATGCACTGCGCCATCGCAGTGCATTGTGGGCCATGCGCGCCACACGAATTTTGACGCGAACGGACCAAGAGTTCGGATTTCGCCGAACGGACGAACAGCCAATGTTCGAGTCGAACGTACGTTCGACTCGAACACGAAGCTCATCCCTAGACGTGGGCTTTGTTTGCAGGTAAGTGTCACAAATGGACTAGTATGCAATGCATACTAGTCCAATATGCTTTTAATTTGCAGGCCTTGTGGGGAGCAAAAAATGATGTAAAACTCATTGGGGTATACTTCCTCTTTAAGCTTGCCTTCAAATATCATTATATTTAGAAATACATATCTGCAAATAAATTAAATGTAAAAAATTCTAGTCGTGGTTGCAAAAGAGTGTGGTTTCACCTTCTGACCCGCAAATTATTCATTGCAATCAGCTGGAAGTGGCTGTGCTGGTCAGGATCTCCTAGGTGGACGTGGTGAGGTCCCTCTTTAACAAAGAGGAGGTGCTGCTCATTTGCTGGGTAAGTATAGGATATGTACTTGTGCTTACTCAATGTGGGGTGGATGTGGTAGTTAGATTTGGTGTGGGTGGGGTTCATTAATTTGTTTGGCATCACCACGCATTTGCTTCCAGCCCATGTGCACATTTCACTTCCTGCATTTGTTCTGCTGATGTAAATCAGTAAAGACTATGCAAATATAAATGATAGCTCCTTTTATTAAAAAATATATATAGGTTGTTTCACAGTTGGGTGACTTTTCCAGCAAATTTGAACCTCCAAGTTGTATGACAAATGTTACCCCATAATTCTCAATAATAACCATTCATATATGGGCTACTTCAAGTTGCAGCAACTTCAAAGTAGTCTCTATACTATTTTGATGTGACTTTTATGTGACTTGAGGTACATATTTCACTATATTACACAGGCATTTCCAGAAGTTGAGGCCAAGCTGCAGCAAAATAGTGTGACTTTCAGGTCACAGCAGTGTGAATGAGATTCATGGATACCACCTTTGAATTTGGCCCTATTGTCACTTGTGCATCCTGAAAGTGGAGCAAAGTCATCCCTGCACTACCTTGGTTTGACTTTGTTGCAATTTGAGGTCCATACACCACAAGATTACACAGGCATTGCTTCAAGACACGGCAAATCTATGCAAATAGGGCCTAATTCAAAGGCATTATCATTAATCTCATTAGGTTACTTTCACACTTTGGTGACTTTTCATGCAGCATTGGACCTCAGAGTGGCATGAAAATTTGCCCCCCCATGATTTCCATTTATAACTATGCAACTTCACCCATGTTCACATAGCTCTGAATTGACATGTCAAATTGCAGGCCAAATAGGCTCCTATTGACACTAATGGAACTGCCCGAATTGGTGCAACGCCACACAGATTCCCAAAAGTAGTTCCTGCACTACTTTGGGTGACTTCAAGGGACGATTTCTTACCTCCCATATTTTTGAGATGGGTATAAGGGACACCTATTAGCAAAAGTATGTAGGCATAGGACCCCCTAAAACACATCTTTAACCACTTTCAGACCGGACCATTTTGCTGGCTTAAGACCAGACCACTTTCTGCGATTCGGCACTGCGTCGCTTTAACTGACGTGGCTCCCAAACAAAATTGGTGTCCTTTTTTTCCCACAAATAGAGCTTTCTTTTGGTGGTATTTTATCACCCCTGCGTTTTTTATTTTTTGTGCTATAAACAAAAATAGAGCCTCAATTTTGAAAAAAAACGCATTATTTTTTACTTTTTGATATAATAAATATCCCCCAAAAATATATATATAAAAAAAAAAAATTTCCCTCAGTTTAGGCCGATGCGTATTCTTCTACATATTTTTGGTAAAATAAGCGATTATTGATTGGTTTGCACAAAAGTTATAGTGTTTACAAAATAGGGGATAGTTTTATGGCATTTTTATTATTTTATTTTTTACTAGTAATGGCGGCGATCAGCGATTTTTATTGTGACTGCAACATTATGGCGGACACATCGGACATTTTTGACACATTTTTGGAACCATTGTCATTTATACAGCAATCAATGCTATACAAATGCATTGATTCCTGTGTAAATGACACTGGCAGTGAAGGGGTTAACCAGGGGTGGCAGTGTAGGGGTTAAGTGTTCCTAGGGGCATGTTACTAACTGTGGGGGTCTGGGCTTTGTGTTAGTGAACACTGATCTCTGCTCCAATCACATGGAGCAGAGATCAGCGTCACTTGTTGCTAGGCAGAACGGGGAGATGCTGTTTACAACGGCATCTCTCCATTCAGCCGCTCTGTGAGACAATCGTGGTTATCTCTGCGGCAATCGAGTCCACGGGACCCACGACCGGACTCACGGGGGTCCCGACCGGCATGCGAGCGCTCCACTGGCGGCGCGCACGAGATGGCGGGCGGCATATTAAAATGGACGTACCTGTATGCCAATATGCCTGCCCGTGCCATTCTACTGACGTACATCAGCGTGCACCGTTCGGGAAGTGGTTAAAGGAGAATTATTCCAACAAATATATATATAATGTTAAACCCCCAAGTGCTTTTTTTTTTTTACCAATAATATTCCTTTAGATTGGCTTTGAAAATGCACAAACAAAGCACTTTAGAAACTATATGAATGGTTTAGCACTGAGAAACCCTTTTTGAAAGATAAAAAGTGCATTTTCTACACAACCGAGGGACTTTGTTCCAAATCAGAGACAGTTGAGACCTATGCAATTTCACTAGACATCTCTGCAGAAAAGTACACTGATGTCTCTGAAATCGCGCACAAAGTCGGGCTGAGGCCCTTTTCACACTTGTGCAACATTCCCTGCTACTTTGGACATCAGAGTCGTTTGACAAATCATACCCCAAGTCACTTCAAGTCACACTGACTTTAAAGTACTCCCTGTACTACTTTGGTCTGACTTTGATGCGAGTCGAGGTCCATAGACCTCAAGTTTACACAAGAATTCCCTGAAATCGCAGCAAAATTGCTGACTCAAAATCATGGGAAAATTGTGCGATCTTCCCTGTGACTCCTGCGTCCATAGACCTCAAGATTACACAGGCATTACTTAAAGTTGCATCAAAATCGCACAACTTTCAGGGCTCACAAGTGTGAAAGGGGCCTAAGTCACTGTGCTGAGCACTATTATACCTAGAATATAAAGTAGTCCCACCATCAAACACTAGTAAACATATGTTCTCAGTATAATTGTGCTCAAATGGCTGAAAATCTCACAGAGATGGTATCACCTACTGAAAGCTTGCATTGTACTCAGCAGCATATGCTGAAAAGAGGCGAACGCCTATTAGCCAATGCCACATCAGCATGAGCATAGCTGTTACTATAATATTAATGCCTGAAATGCAAAACAATATTGTATAGATTCAAACATTAGTAAATGTATTTTCTATGTAGGTATATGCTCAGCTCTGTAGCATAGTAGTACACCCTGCTACCTTGAAAGGTTCAAGCCATGATTTAAAATCCCACTGACGGTATCACCTCATGAAAATGTGCATTCCATAATTTAACTTTTCAAAATGCATGCAATGGTATGCAATTATTCAATAATATTATGGTGTGGAATTCCAAAGATCAAGAGAAAAAAACATTGTAGGGTCCCCCAGTACATACCAGGCCCTTTGGGACCACTTGCTGACCACTGCACGCCAATATATGTCACACAAGTGGTGGGCAAATGGGCGTACCTGTAAGTCCCTTTTAACCACCTCAAGACAGGGCACTTACATCCACTTCATGGCTAGACCAATTTTCAGTTTTCAGCGCTCTCACATTTTGAATGACAATTACTCAGTCATGCAACACTGTACCAATGAAATTTGTGTCCTTTTTTCACACAAATAGAGCTTTCTTTTGGTGATATTTAATCACTAGTGGGTTTTTTTTATTTTTTGTGCTATAAATAAAAAACTTTTTTCTTTGTTTTTGTCATAAAATTTTGCAAATTAGTAATTTTTCTTCATACATTTTGGCCAAAATTTATACTGCTACTTAGCTTTGGTAAAAATAACCCAAATTAGTGTATATTATTTGGTCTTTGTGAAAGTTATAGAGTCTACAAACTATGGTGCCAATCACTGAAAATGTATCACATCTGATCAGGCCTTCAGTACATCAGGTGTATCTCATTTCTTGAGACACTAACAAGTCAGAAAAGTACAAATACCCCCAAATGACCCCTTTTAGGCCCCTTTCACAGGGGCTGTCTGTATTTAGCTTCCGCTTGCTCAGTGGGGATTGATCTGCTGATCCTCCCTGAGCTGGCGGATGACAAGTCCGTCTCTGCACTCGGAACTAGGGACAGACCTGTCAGAGAGTCTGCTCCCCCTATGGGGGTTCAGATGATTACGGACTGCCTGTCTGTTTTCATCCGACAGACAGATAGAAAATGGGGTTTCCATCCGTCTGGATTTTGTGGAGCGGATCGGATGTCAGTGAACATGTGACCATTCAGATCTACCTAAAAAACTGACAGGTGGATCTGAACGGTCTGCACATCTGAAAGGGGCCTTAGAAAGTATACATTCCAAGGTAAGGAAGTATCATGGTGAGGTTTTTTTTTCAGTACTTTTTTTTATTAACAGTAGGCATGAGCTTCGTGTTTGAGTCAAACCCATGTTCGACTCGAACATCGTCTGTTCGGCCGTTCACTGAATTCCGAGCATTATGGGTCGTTCGCGCCAAATTTGAGTGGCGCGTCACAGCCCAAAATTCACTGCAGCATTGCTGGATGCCGATTGGCCAAGCATGCACTATGACCCGCATGCTTTGGCCAATCACAGCACAGAAAAAAACGGAGAGCCATGATTGGCCAAAGCCAGGGTGGCTTTGGCCAATTATGACTCAGGGGGTTTAGTACATACCCCACACTATATGTGGTGGCCTTGTGTAACGGACGGACGGACGAACTGACTTTGAGTAGGCAGGCGAGTCAGTTACAGTGTTTAGAGGATATATATGCATCCCAGGTGTGTTGTGTATATATATTTATACACTGTATTTAGTTTAGCTAGATCAGTTCCTGTTATTCTCTTGATAATATACTGACAGGCAGGGAGCTGCACTATTTTTACTTAGTGTACTGTGTCCTTTCCACAGTGTGCACCTAAAGCTTTACCTGAATACAATTGCTGGTGTTCTCTTACAAATACAGGCAGGGAGCTGCAGCATGTTGTTTTAGTGTCCTTGACCAGACATATGTCGACCTGCCATGCAGTTTGTTGGCAAGCGTATTCTAAAAGACCCACACCAAAGAACAAAACAGACCTCTCCTTGCTCTTCATCAGCTGGGATCTCCAACCCCACTGTCAAGAAGGACGTTCTGACCGCCAGGCTGTTTCCAGAAGACCTACCTGCATAATGAATGTGTCTTCATTTGATCTTTCCAGATTGCATCCTGGTTTTCTCAGATCATACCTTGTTTACTTTGACTTAACCCCGAAAGGGAAAAATTTTGATAAAATTCAAAAATGAATTAATCGAGCAATAGCTAAGTTTATGCCTGTGTTAAACGGTTTGTCTTTCAGACGTGTGAATTTGGAAGGGGGTGTTCTCGGTTTTTACTGACATGACCAAATTCACTTGTCTGACATTGCACTGGACGCTTTTAACCTGGATTTACAGACCTGTGTTGAGTTGTCCATGGGCCAGGTGGAGTGCCATGCTTATTGTGGATAAGCATGACGTATGGGTCTATTGCTAGCTGCAATATCTGAGCTAAAATGTGGTGTTGGTAAACTTTTAAGATCGGTGTTACATTATATGTTGCCAATAAAGTTTAAAGTAAATTTTTTTGAGTTAACAAACACTTCAAGTAATACCTATAATAAAGGGCCAATTGAATCCACAGACATCTGAGTCCAGTGGTATATGTTATATTTTATATAATAATATGTTATGTGTGTTCTGCCTACTGTCTCATTGAATACCCTGGTTTACGATATATGATTTAGCCCATTTTGTTACTTTATATTATGTTTTTTACATTGCATTTTCAGCTATAGATATATCTGAGGTCACAATGATATATGATCTTTCATGTACACCTACTTTCGGTATTGGACCAAACCTTATCTGATACTCTGTAATCTGACCCAAATTTCTGTTATAAATAAAAGGATGTGAAGGTATACAATGCATGTGTATTTTTTTTTTTTTGGGGGGGGTGGGTTAAATGCTATCAAACGGCTATAGTTATATATATATATATATATATATATATATATACACAATCACAAGAATTATAAAGTCAATGTAGACATATCACATTCTGATTGTTGCACACATGCGCACAGTGTTATTTTTGATTTGGTATAAAAACAGACAAGCAAACAGGTGGAAGCTGATGTAAAAAAAAGCATCTAAATGTATATAAAATGGATGAAAACAGAACAAATATGTAAATGGATGTAGACTGATGTAAACTAAGCTGAATAGAAGACAGATACATAAACAGATGTAAACTTGTATAAACTGATTTTAACTTAACCTGTTTTCCTCCTAAAAAAAAAAAAAAAAAAAAAAAGTGACTGAACTGATGACGCCCATGGGAAAGGGCCCTAAATTGAAAACATTTACCATTGCAGGCTTCTTAAGGCCCGTACACACGATCAGACTTTTTGACAACAAACATGCAAATTAGCTGTTTTGGAGCAACATCCTACCGTGCATACGCTCCATCGGACAAACGTTTTTGGTTTTCATATGACTTTTGTTGGCTGTGCAAACAGACAAACTTTCTGGCAACAAAAGTCTGATGGAGCAAAGTCTGATCGTGTGTACAGAAAACCATCGGACTTTTGTACAAAGTATAAACACGCATGCTCAGAACCAATGCAAAAGATCAGACAACAATACAGAAGTTGACCAAAGGTGACGGTAAAGAGCAGAAAAACCACATGATTTGGTGAAAGTTGGCTGAAAAAGTCCTGCTGTGTGTATGCAATACAAGTTCAGAGCCGACGCCCTTTGTACAAAAATCCACAGGAAAGGTTTGTACAAAGTCTGATCCTGTGTATGAGGCTTAATTCTGAAAAGGCTTGTTGCTCATGTGTCATGGTGATCTATTGGCTGTTTATATATTTAGACTAATTTTCAAAACTTGAGCTGAGAATAGTGACTTTATTTATCTAATCATGTGCAGATGAAATAAGGAAACATCACTTTTTTTTTTATATGATTAGATACTTGAAGTGGATATGTACGGTATACAATTTATTGTGTAAATTTTGTAAACGCCTTAAGTAAAAAAGCCTCCCTGAAACAGTTACCTGGAGATCAGTAGTTCTGACTTCACTGGCTACATACTTGTTCCATGTTACTGATTCATAGAGTATTATAAAAATATAGTAAACATCTAGGTCAATAGAATTTTTTTGTGATTCAATGCACTTAGTATTCCAAAATTCACCTATGGAGTTATATATTTCATGCTGCTACTTAAATAATAAATGGGCATACAGATACGTCCCCTTTAAGATGTGGCATTGTGGGCGCGTACTCCGTGACCATGCCCGCGGGTCCCATGGACTTGTTTCCCACGATAGTGTCACAGAGCACATGACAAGGCATTTCTCTGTTCTGCCTAGTGATATGACAGAGATCTACTGCGCCCTGTTATGTCCTAGGTAGTCCACCCCCCCCCCACACAGTTAGAATCACTCCCTAGGACACACTTAACCCCTTGATCACCCCCTAGTGTTTAACCCCTTCCCTGCCAGTGTCATTTACACAGTAATCAGTGCATTTTTATAGCATTGATTGCTGTATAAATGACAATGGTCCCAAAATAGTGTCAAAAGTGTGCGCTGTGTCCACCATAATGTCACAGTCATGATAAAAATCGCAGATCGCCACCATTACTAATAAAAAACATTTATAATAAAAATGACATAAAACGATCCCCTATTTTGTAAATGCTATAACTTTTGCACAAACCAATCACTATACACTTATTGTGATTTTTCAACCAAAAATATGTAGAAGAATACATATTGGCCTAAACTGAGGAAAAAAATATTTTTTATATATATATTTTATATATATATTTTTTATGGGATATTTATTATAGCAAAAAGTAAAAAATATTGCGTTTTTTTCAAAATAGTTGCTCTTTTTTTGTTTATAGCGCAAAAAATTTAAAATGCAGAGGTGATTAACCACCAAAAGAAAGCTCTATTTGTGGAAAAAAAAAGGACAACAATTTTGTTTGGGTGCAACGTTGCATGACCGCACAATTGTCAGTTAAAACATTGCAGTGCCGAATCGCAAAAAGTGCTCTGGTCAGGAAGGGTGTAAAATCTTCCAGGGCTGAAGTGGCTAATCATAGTGTACCAATCAATAATCAATTCCACAGTAGTGCAACCACTGCTAATATGCATATATCTGCTTTTAGGTCTATATCCACCTGGTAGTATCACTTCACAATCAGCAGGTCTCATCTCACATTGCATGTGTGTGAAAGAAAACAAGAAGCCTCCAATAGTGTATTAATCCTATAAAATGTTTATTAAAATCTAACTAAACCACTCACATTTAAAATAATCTTGTACATTGCATGTAAATGGGTAGGTATCAGATAGGCAACTCATCCCAATCTCACCACCTCCATGCTGGTTTCAACTGCCAGTGTAGTCACCTTCCACACTCTCCCATGATCAACATATGAACCAAGCTCCGCATAGCCATGGGAGAGTGGGATTTATTTGAGATTTATACACCGTTATTTTGACAGCTATTTGGACTTATTTGTATGATTTTGAAATTTATGAATATGCTGTATTATTTTCACGTTTGATTATATCCACTGCATAGTAGCAATAGTTGTGCTACTGTGGAATTGATTATTGGTTGGTAAAGTAATATTAATGTCACAAAGTTTTTTAAATATAATTTTTAGATACATTTTTGTCCCTAATATATTTTTCAATGTAGCTTAGGGTCACACAAGAATGGGTTGCGGGAAACCCTCGTTCTGTGCACATTTCCCAAACCATAATTCAAAATGCATTGCAGATGTGATTTGTCAATAGTGAGTTAATGAGACCCCAAACACAGGTTATAAATGCAGTGTTAGCCCGCACAGGATCACATAGTACAAAAATACCATGCGATCTGGCTGCTGTGCGTTTCACAAAATAAAGCCTCATACACACGATAGGACTTTGTACAAACTTTCCCTTGGATTTTTGTACAAAGGGCGTCGGCCCTGAACTTGTATTGCATACACACAGCAGGACTTTTTCAGCCAACTTTCACCAAACCACGTGGTTTTTCTGCTCTCTACTGCCACCTTTGGTCAACTTCTGTATTGTTGTCTGATCTTTTGCATTGGTTCTGAGCATGCCTGTTTGTACTTTGTACAAAAGTCCTATGGTTTTCTGTACACACGATCAGACTTTGCTTCATCGGACTTTTGTTGCCAGAAAGTTTGTCCGTTCGCACAGCCAACAAAAGTCCGATGAAAACCAAAAAAGTTTGTCCGATGGAGCGTACACACAGTCGGATGTTGCTCCAAAACAGCTAATTTGCATGTTTGTTGTCAAAAAGTCTGATCGTGTGTATGGGCCTTAAGACATGTACTACTTTTGTTGTGGTGCAGTGCAATTTTAGCCTATCCAAAATGAATAGGTTAATATTGCAACACACAGAGCTGCATGTGAATTGCACAGGAATTCCTATGTGGGCATGGTGTGAATCAGCCCTTAGTCTATTTAGATATGTGTCACTTCTTTTGCTCTGTGCTTGAAAATATATTGTTACAACATTTTATGCAAGTGGTCTGTAGATCCATGGGGACATTTGGTACTGAAAGCACTTAATGGGATAGAAAGACTTTGTTCACTTATAAGTTTTGTGTGCCTTGGGAAATATATTACCTGCTTTTTTTTTTTTGCTCCTGCACATAGAAAATTAAAACAATCATCTCCGTTCGTGCATTTTATATTATTTTCCATTTGAGCCCTTTTTGTGTTTTATTATATGATGCTTTATGTTGTGTCCTGTTTTATTTAGCTTTCAAACCACATTCAAATTTACTGTACTGGACTCATAATTTACAAATCTGACTCTACAAAAAATATGATATCATAAAAGCTAGTATAAGTTGCTTTCTAATTCTGATGTTGTTGACCAGAATATAATCTTTGGAGTGTTATTTGTCTAATGCACTCTATAGTATTCAGTGGTTTAAATGAATGAAATGATCTGACATGGAAAGGAAACAGTGCAATTAAATCAGCTATTTTCTCTATTTTGAAAACTGGAACTTTTCATCATCATAAAACAACAACGTTGATTTTCTCAAATTCTTAACCACTTTGTTTTTGCATACTAGACAATTTTAACTTGATTCAGTAAATTTAACAACTTTCACCCTGAGGATAAATTGTAGTTATATGGCCTGTGAAAAACACAAAAATACATACTACTATAGTAAAAACTGCTAGTGCATGCCTTATCTGCTCATTCTCTTCATGCTTTAATTGATAAATGTGATGTTTAGCTAATAAATGGCATGCACAATTTAATAAAAACAAGCTAAGTATCATAATCCAGTCAGCAACTTGCTACGATCATCACATTTCTTCACTTCTTGTTTGTATACTACTCAGTTTGTGTTTTCATTGACATTGAATGGCTATTTTAAAAATGTTATATGGTGAAAGATAATTTATTACTTTAAGATATTTTTAAAAAGTGGAAAATGCTTAAATCAATAACTAAGTTGCATGTGGGCCCTGTGACTCCCTTCCTTGGCTACCCTGAGCCCCCTCCAGGTATTAGGGATGAGCTGAGAGTTCTGTCTAAACCTAAGTATGGATCAACCTTCAGCTGTTTAGCCATTTGGTGCAGCAGCCCTATGTCAGTGTGTAGGAGTTTAATATGTGAGACAGCTGATAGTGTTGCAGAAAAAGAAAGTTTGTAGTGTGTTACTACAGCTATACAATGCTAAACCACTATATTGAGTGATATATACTGTATTGGTAGTGATATTGTTTGCACGAATTGCAATTTCTATGGCTAGGAAGAATGTAATATTTATTTTGATTTTAATCTTTTAGAATTGCTGTTTGGGTGTTTTTTTGTCATTTTACATTTTTTTGTCCTTCAGCTCTATTTTATTTGTGTTATATATTTTTATTACAGCAGCAGTAATAGTAGTGTGAAGTTATTGGTGACACCATAAAAAAAGTATCTTTGTTTGAATCAGAGCACCACATATTTTTGTTGTGCAGTTTCCCCCACAAAGGCATCACAGCTTCCAATGCAATCAAACACTACATACCCCACATACAGCACTTGCCAGCTGCTAAGGAATAAGCTTCCCATTAACAGCATCATGTCTGGAAGACTGAAGGGTGGGGCATATAGAAGTGAGATGGTGAAATAGCTAACCAAGTAGCTTGAAGTCATTGGCAGCTGCTAAAGCACCATGTTCTGCTTCCTAATTTACAGCCACCCCTGCCTTTGCTCTGCCAACATGGTATGGATGGGTCAACAGAGTTATTTCCATCTGATGCTCAGAAGGAAAGGAATTGAAGCATAGAAGGAAGTGACAACATTCAGGGAGAACAATGCAACCAATTGGCATGAATGTTTCTGTAGCTACAGTCTACTGAGAAGTTGGCTCCACTGATGAATGGGGGATGATGAGGTATCCAACCATACTTGGGTAGCAGATAAAGTAGAGGACAAAAGAAAGAGCGATTTATAACTTCGGCAAGGCACTGTGTCATCCAGGGACAGCTCACAGAGGTGTGGAGGCATAAGCTGTCCTATTTCAGTACATGGCAGAGCTCTAAGGGTGCAAGCCACTGTTATTTCTTGATCCTTTCCCCAGGCCTCAGCTGTGTGGGCCGTTTCAACACATGTACTTGTAGTCTCTGTGGGGGATGTAGCGTTTGATTGCATTGGAAGCTGTGATGCTTTTGTGGGGGAAACTGCACAACAAAAATATGTGGTGCTCTGATTCAAACAAAGATACATTGTTTATGGTGTCACCAATAACTTCACACTACTATTACTGCTGCTATAATAAAAAATAAACAAAAAAATGTAAAATGACAAAAAAAAACCCAAACAGCAATCCTAAAACATTAAAATCAAAATAAATATTCCACTCTTCCTAGCCACAGAAATTGCAATTCGTGCAAACAATATCCTGAATATATGAATATGCAGAGAAAATTTGTATTACCAAATGGCAGGATGTATAGGCCTAGACATTCTGCCAACTGCAAAATGCCTGGCGTTATTTACCTTTTAACCTGCCAATGTAAATATTTTTATGTTGGAAAACCTAAATTCCAGTTTTACAAAAGAGCAGCACGACATATTACTAGCATGAGGCAGTCAGACCCAGACTTCTCGATGGGGCGACATGTGCGAGACCACCATGCGGGTAAGTTTCCCCATGTGCATTTCACCATCCTCGATCGAGTCCACCCGGACAACAGAGGGGGTGACTGGAACAAAATCTTGCTCCAGAGGGAGGTCAGTTGGATCGCTGACCTCAATGCAATCCATTTTCCAGGACTGAACACTCAAATGAGTTTTCGTCCATTTTGGGAGGGCTTTGTATCAGGAGGATGTGAAAAGGAATAACCATTCTTAGAAATTTTCCATTCCTTTAATTATATATGCAATTTTCTGGTCAAAGAATTTTTGACGTGTTCTCTTGTTTGTAAGGTACCTCTATTGTCTCTGTATCATTGTAACATTACACAATGAAAATTGATAGGTAAATTGATATGATTGATGAGAGTATTACAGTATTATTTGTTACCTTACATCTTTTCCCCTTTTTTCCAACATGTTTCCTATTGTGAGCACTTGATCCTGTTTATGCGTTTAATAATTTGCATATACCAGTATTGATAATTATTTATACCCTTTTAAATTCAAATCCTCTGCCTCCTAGTACTCCGTTTGGGGGTCAGTCTATCCCTGCCTGGCGCACGGGGGCCCTCTCTCTCCATTTATCCGCGTTTTTTATTTTTTCTTGTCGATTGCTATGGAGATGTCTCATCTTTGCTCTATGCAATCGGGAACATTATTGGACGCGTCCCCCCTCCCCCTTTTTCTCCCCCTGCTGTAGAGCACCATAAGCAGTCTTGTATTTTGTTTCCATTTGAAGTCACCACGCAGCGACGCAGCCTTTTATAAATAACCTTCTGTGCTGACACTAAAGAAAATGATCTGCACTGCGCAGGTGCCGTCAGTCTATAAAACTCGCTGACGGCATCCTGCCCCATGCAATTCATGCCGTGCAACACTGCAGGCACATATAAATTGTATCCATCTTGAAAGTAAGTTAAGACTAATAGAGCTATTATCCTTCATTGCACTTTCAAGTGTTACTGTGAGATGGGAGAGGAATTTCCCTACTCTGGTTTTGTTATATGAACATGAGATTTTTTTTAATAATGTTTTGAAGTTAAGAAGTTCTTTAATTTAATTTATCTTACTTTATTAACAAATACTTTTGAACAGGCATATTAGGCATCTAGCTGGGTATATACACAAGGGATTTAAGAGTGATTAAATTAATTAAATATAATAAGTAATTTAACTATCTCCTAGGGCTCCATTGTGGCTGTACTGTGGTGATCATTCCATCCTGGGACCTCTTGCATGGGCTTCTCTGAGCTTGAACGGAGTCTATCACCTCTTGGTGAATAATTGGCGGCGGAAGCGTATCAAACTTCTTTTAAAAACTCACTTCTTTGTATACAATCATATATTTCTTTATAATTTCAATACTGGTATATATACTAGACACTTTCAGATGTAACAATGGTGACTTTGTCTGAAATAAAATGTTTACGTTAAGCCCTTTTGTATTTGTTTTTCAGTAGATTCTTATTTTCTCTCCTAAAAACACCTCTGAAGAAGGGATATCTGTACTTAAACATGTTTTTATACATGCTTTTTTAAGCAACTTTTTTCAATAAATAATATGGTTTTATAAAAAGTCCTTTGTTCGCCTACAAAGTCCCTATGTATCGGGGGGGGTACAACTGTCCCTGTTTTCAGGGTCTTTTTCTACAATATATTTTGGGATAATGGCAACATTTTTTTGAGAATTAGTTTTTTCTCTTTTGTGGTTCACCACTATATACTGGTTGATAAAGGAGCTCACTTGGATAGTATTTTGGTAAGTATTTTTAAATCATTGCTAATTAGGGAGATGGGTCTGTAGTTTTCTACATATTCTGGGTCTTTATCAGGTTTGGGGATTACCGGGATGAAAGACGCATTAAGATGGGTATCCATGGGTCCTCCTTCCGTTTGGAATTTAAAAATTTTGTTAGGCGAGGGGCTAGGGTGTCAGCAAAATTTTTCTAGTAAAGAGTGGTAAACCCGTCAGGACCAGGAGCCGACCTACCTTATAGTTTTTTGATCACCTATAGGGTTTCTTCTGCTGAGATGGAGGCTTCCATAATATCTATATGGTCTTTATGTAGGGTCGGTATAGTTAGGTCCTCTAGAAAGGAATCTATAGTGGAGTCATCCGCCATGTTGCCTTTCTGGTATAATTTAGAGTAGAAAGCTTGAAATTATTGTAGTATCCGTTGAGGATTTAGGGTTGTTGAACCATCCTGTAGTCTTATTTTAGGGAGTGTGAAGGTACGGGTTTTGGGAAAGAGCTCAGTAGCTAACATCATGCTCATTTTGTCTTTTTGTTGATAAAATCTCGCTCCACTCCAACACAAGACAAGGTTTAACGCTATTCAGGCAGCATCTAGCTGGGTGATTTTGACCTTTGTCAGATCTTTTTTGTGCTGTTTGCATAAAGCAGAGAAGCTTTTTTTATTTGTGATGCTATTTGGATTAGCTTTGGATTGGATTAGCTTTCCCTGGATCGTAGCTTTGTGGGACACCCATATCTCAACTGAAATTCCCTCTACGTCATAAGAAGGAAATATTCTTTCAGCACTTTGTCAAGTACTAGGACCTGGACTGGGTCATTAAGTAAAGTTTCCCTGAGTCTCCAGTGTGGAAGGGGAGGTCTGGTGAGATGGCCTTGTAAAGTGAGGATAACCATAGAATGGTCCGAAAGGGCTGTGTCCTTGATGTAGGCTTTGTTTACTGCAGGAATATATATATATATAAGAGATAAATATGTGATCAATTCTGGAATAGGATTGGTGAGGGTTTTAGAAATGTGTGTAGTCCCTGTTAGTTGGATTAAGTTATTGCCAGATATCAGAAAGACCCTGTTGGGAAATAAATTTTGCTATTCTGGAGCTAATTATCATGGGGCGGGTGAGTTGTGCTGAAGGTGGTTTCGATTTGTCAAGGGCCTTAAATTTACATGTTCTTGCAAAAAAGGATCTCTACATCCTTCATCTTATCTTCAGCATTTGCTAAAAATAATTGGGCATAGTGAGCATGGAGAAAAGAGGGAGTGTACCTTATTGAAAAATGTGTCTCCTGTAATAGAACTACTGCCATTTTTGGGAGTGGTATGTCTGAAGGACTTGTATTCTCTTAATTGCTGAATTAAGGCCCTGCACATAGTGGGAGACTATTCTGAGGGAGGGGAGGAGCGTGTTGTTATTTGGCATGACCAATGGAGGAGAGGAGTATATTGATATAGACATCACTTACCCCTCTTTTTTAGGAGATGGAGCGATCTCGAGCAAAGCTTGGAGCTGGACCTGGGACCTGGAGCGGGAAGATGGAGTAGCAGTAAATGCGGATTGGAAACCAGAGTGAAGAGTTAGTGGAAGTGAAGTTAATGGAAAGGAAGAAAATGGGGGGGGGGGGGGGGTGCAAATTGGCCTAACATGGGCCTGCGGCAATGGGAGGGGGAAAGGTCCCTTCCTTCATCGCTGTACACAAAACAGTGGTAGCCCTCTAATAGGCCTACTGTTACCTCTCTTGAAGATGTAAACCCATGGTTGAAAGATGGATGGAGGCGCATGACAGCTGCCCCAGCTATAGCCATCCCTGGAAATATGAAAAAGCAATTAGATAATATAAACTTTAACAATATTAGAAACTGTAAAGTTATTTAAAAAATTGATCAAAGCCAACAGGACAACTTGAACTTAGTCCTTTGTAACAAGTTGGGGAAATGGAAGGAGGGGGTATGGGAGGAGGGCGGGAAAGGTGATGGGGGGTAGAAAAGGGGTCTGGGGAGAGAGGGTGGGAAGGGGTTATGCATAGCTTCCCATTTCACAGAAGCGAATTGTGCCATGAGTGGCCCCTAAATCAGGAAAAATTGCTTTAGTCCAACCCTTTGTGATCCTGAGATAATGGGAACTGTCCTTGAGGGTGCCTGACGTGTGTCCAGTATGGGTTCCTTTATGTTTTTCAGGTGTTGCATCACAGGCAAGTTACTTGTTAGGTTAGATTCCCCTTGTTCCATAATCTTGTTGAGGGGAGGCTGCAGCTAAAAAGAGGGGATAAATATTCAATCCTGTGAGGGGAAGTGGATGGGGTAGTGGGAGTAGGAGGGTCTCCCAGATCGGGAAGGAGAACCCATTTAAAATTGACAAACAGGGCTGCACCCTGAGGAGTAAGATGAAAGAGTAAGTGTTCTATCCATCTTCAGGTAGGCATGGGTTCCTTCGTTCACTTGCTTTTGTTTGTTTTCCACGTGGAGGAAATCAGACTTGTAGGCGTAGGACATTTGGAAGATCCTGCTTGAAGATTTGAGGTGTCCATTGCTGGGTCTTGTGAGATGAATTTCGGGGAAAGGAGCACCTGTTCAATGTATGGGAAGGTAGCAAATGAGTAGGTTTTGCCTTTATAGGTCAATTTTTAGAGCGAAGGGGAAAGCCCACTAATATTTGATTTCCTTCTGTAAAAGGATCTGAAACAGTGGTTTAAGGGCTCTGTGTCTTTGGTCATAGGAGAGATGTTCACAAAGATCTGGATATCCTGTCCTTGGAAGGAGATGTGGGATTGTTTTCGTGAGATTTTCATAATCTCCTTTTTCACACTGTAGTAGTGTGGTTTCACTACCACATCCCTGGGTGACCCGTCTTTTCTGGGTGGTCTCAGTGATCTATGTGCTCTATCTAATCCAGCTTGTGTGGGGTTATTGCAGGGATGGGGGATTTAATGAGGTCTTTGACCGCTTTGGGGACATCTGTGATAGATTCTGGGATACCTCTGACCCTGAAATTGTCCCTCCTTGAACGAATTTCAAGGACGACGATCCTGTTCAGGGACACATCCAGTTGCTCTTGTATGACATGGATGTGGTCAGTGTTCTGGTTGGCCCTGGACACTGGACACTGTAATGTCAAACTTATGTTCAATTGCTTCCATTCTGGAGCCCAGGTTTTGGAAGTCAAATGTCATTAATGATTTTGTTGGCAGTGTGAGGCAGGCCCCTTTCAAGTTACTCAGACAGTTTGAGAAATAAGTCTCCTGCATTCTGGGGTATATCAGTATCTGGGCCTCTTGGGGACTTAATGGTGTCCGGGTGTACCGGAGTAGCACCCAGAGGGGATAGCATGTAATTGTCCATCAATCGCTCTATGAGCGATTCTGTGGACGCAGGCGATGGGGTCACATTGTGGGAGATACTGGAGTTTTCCTGGGGTGTGTAGGCTAAAGTGGCTAGGACAATAACTTGCCTGTATTCCACTTGTCCCCCTGTGTGCATGTCTTGTGGCTGAGACGTGGCCACCATCTTGCATCTTGGATTTGGCCTGGATTCCCTCGGCGGAGAATTGTGGTCCCAGGTCACGGCGGATTGAGGTGCCTAGCGTAGAATTGTTGTGGGTGTGTTCCCCGATTGAATCCCGCTGTCTGTGGGCATCTTGCTGGCTTGGATTCGGGGCTGGGGCAGCTTGTTGGCTTGGGCAGTGAGGAGCTCCCAGATTACACGGCCATATTGGAAGTTCCGCTCATGTGCCCCACCAAGTTTCTGTTTTTTATCCTGAAGAAGTATACATAGTCTCTTAACCAGGGAAGAATCCAGGAAGCAGCTGCAGGCCCCTGAGTCAATAATCAACAAGAGTCTGAATTTCCTTTCAGCGAAATGTAAGACGACAGGAAAAACAATATGAGAGGGGGAAGATCTGGATACCTGAAAGTTCATAGGGCTTGGTTGAAAGGACTTACTGGGTCTTATGTTGCAGTTGCGCAAGAAATGTCCCATTCCTCCACAGTAAAGGCAAAGGTTGGCCTGCCGGCAGAGTTGCTTCTCTTCAGGGGTAAGGGAGGAACGTACTAAACCCAGTTGCAGAGGCTCCCTTTCTGCATCTGGGGTGGCAGAAGGTGCTGGTAGGGGAGCAGAGACCTGTGGAATCTTGTGCATCATTCAAGTAAATGGTGGGTTTTGGAATCGCTCTGATCGCCGTTTCCTCAGGCCTCTATCAAGCTTAATAGAGAGTTGTATCAGATCCTCCAAGATACTAAAGTTCTCAACCTGGGCCAGTTAATCGAGCCAGTTAATCTTTCATGGTTCCAGATAGCCCTAGACAGTACTGGTACTTGAGGGCCTCTTTATTCCAGCCAGTGTCAGCAGATCATCTATGAAAATCAACAGTGTAGTCTTCTTCTGTGCATTTCCCTTGGGTCAGGGTGTGCAGGGCGGACTCATTAGTGGGTGTACGCTGTGGATCCTCATAAAGTTGGGCCATTACTTCAAAGAAGGAGTCCGCAGGATTGAATACAGGACTCTTTTGCTCGTGCAGATTATGAGCCCAGGTCTGGGGTTCTTAAGCTAGTAGGGAGGCGATGAACCCAACTTTTGCAGTCTCTATAGAGAAGGTTCTTGGCTGAAGAGATGGTAAAGAGAGGTAAAGCATGCAGGTGTTTTTAAAGGCCTGGAACTTCTTCCAGTCATCAAGGAACCTTTTGGGAGTAGGTACTCGAGGCTCAGGAGGAGCCACAGTGGCACGTTCTTGTGTAGAGGAAGCTAAAGCAGCATTAGTGGATGGTGGACTGGGATCAGCCAAAGCGGAAGAAACTGTCAGATGCTGCAGACACCCTTCCATTTGGAAATAACCCTTCTTGAGTCTTTGAACTGCCTGGGTAAGGGCGGTAACTTGCTGGCACAGAGCCTTCAGTGGAGAGCCACCTCTGTCAGCTTCTGACATAGCTGGGTTGTACTGTCACGTACCTGATCCGAAGCCAATATGCGAGAGGGGTTCTCCTTTGTATCTGGGTGCATTATACCTCTGAAAGTGCCATGGAATGTATACAGCCCGAAAAAGCACGGGTTGCCGGCAGGATCTGGATGGGTCCAGAAGAGAGTCACCTTCCAGGGCATGGTGGTGCACAGGCGGCCAGGAACTCCCCACTGTGCTTGAAATAAACCATGCTTCAGAAGGCAGCAGTGAACACCCGGCTGAGCATCAAACAGAGGAACACCCAGCTGAGGGCCAAATACAGGAACACCCGGCTGAGGGTTAAGCACAGGATGACAAGAAGCAAGAGAAACTCCATGAAGTAAGCTGAGGTCATAAACTGGTAATCAAGCAGAATAAAAATCTGTATAGCGGGGGGGCGTGGCTGGCGGCGGACGGAGAGGGACGTGTCAGAGAGGAGCTCCGCTGGCACCTCTCGTAATCCGTGTCCATCCACTCCCGGGACACATTTTGGGAGCCCGCTGGACCCTCCATCTGTCTTGCGGGACGCACCTGCTCCGGGTTGGGGCGGTATTTGGCCGGCCTCGGCACTGTGAACCGGACCGCGGCCGCGAGGTGTCCACCAGGCCGGTCGCCGCCATCTTGCGGCCTACTCCATCCCCACCGCCGCCGGACGGCGGAATCCGGGCTGCCCTTTGGCCACCTCAGCACCACGCAGCACCGCTCGGTCCCCGGGGCCCTCCCGCTGGAGGAAGGAAGCCGAGCACAGGACACAGGGGAGCCCATCGGATGACAGGTTAGTGCAGTGTGCTCCGGCGGCCATCTTGCTACACCCAGGGCCTGCCGAATATCTCCTGTCTGGCTCCCCTACAGCGCCAATACCACTGCCCTCTGGGGAAAGGACATATTATCCCGCCACAGCGGGGACTGGGCACCCCAGGAAGGTTTCCTATGCTCCCCACGGTCACCTCCACACTGCAAGACTGAGGCCTTGGCCTAGCCGGCGGCCATCTTGGACCACCCAAACCCTTCATCTGCACCCAAAGGCCTTCATTCGCCCTTCTACCAATCCGAGTTATGCTTTGAACGTCTCTACTAGGTCGCACGCGCGGCTCTCCAAGATGGTGGATGTTTAATCCGTGAGTTCCGGTCCCGTCCCGCGATCCGCGGCCCCTGCAACGCTAACACTAGCACAGATTGATCCAGGGGCAAACCTCCGACTCTCCTCATCCCTCCCAGGCACTACATGGGAAAAATCGGGGATCAGCGATCGGCGTATCGTCCCCCGCAGCCCTCCTCCAATATGGATCGCTTTCTAACTAGGCCCTCATCCCCGGCCCCGACTACACAGGGGGATCCGAAGGACTATGTAAGTGCGCTTATGGTGGAGGATTCCTCACAGCGGTCACCCCGACTACCCCCACCTTCCCCCCCTCCGCAGGCCCTCACGCCGGAATTGATGGATCTCAAACTCCAGGCCCTGGCGCAGCAAGTTACCAGGGACATAGCCCAGGAGATGGGAAGGATCTCCAGAGAGCTTAGGGGGGAAATTGATGCCCTAGGGGAACGCACAGCGACCCTGGAAACAAAATTTGACGAGACTTTGCATTATGTGCAGGCCCTTGAAGAGGAAAACGCTACTCTTAAAAACTCTGTCTCCCAACTACAACTCCAACAGGAGGATCTCGAGAACAGAGAACGGCGCCAAAACCTCAGGATTCGCGGTGTCTCTGAGAAGATAGCTGACAATAACATCAGACCATATCTTCTGGGTCTCTTCAACACCCTGGCCCCGGACATAGCGGACATAGACTGGCGCCTGGACAGGGCCCACAGATCCCTGGCTCCCAAACCCCCTGCGGGGGCCAGGCCCCGGGATATAGTGGTGCGTTTCCACTTCTATGAAAGCAAGGAGGCCCTGACCAAGGCTACGCGCAACAGGCCCAGCATTGAGTACAAGGGGGATAAAATTCAACTGTTTAGTGACCTTTCTCCCATCACATTGGCCAAGCGTCGCTCTCTGAGACCCATCACATCCCACCTTCAGGAGCACAAAGTCCCTTATTATTGGGGCTTTCCCTTCCGTTTAAGTGTCACCACGGAGGGGGGCCAGCACACCCTGCGGGACCCCCAGGAAGGGGAGGCTTTCCTCAAGAAGCTGGGCCTTCCCCCGCTCCCTGCAGAGTTTGACCAAGCACCTCCGACTACCCCAAGGCACAACTCTCTTCCTCCCAGGATCTGGACCCCGGTGAGGGGAAGAGGATCGAGGGCCTACTCCACACCCCAACGCTCTCAACGCTCCAGACCCCCTACCTGAAGACCTGTCGGGGTCCCCTCGGAATTTGCCCCCTTCTCTTTTTTTTTTTCTTGTTGCCTCACACGGAGGGTTGCGACCCTTTTTGATGGTCCCCCCCCCCGTGGAGTGAGGTGTGCCTCTACAGTTGTTTCTCGGCCTTACGCGGTCCCACCGCTAGTTCAGAGATCCCAGTTGGGCTGTTTTTTCTAAGGTTCTGTCATATACCTAAGTTTAAGTTTGCTTCCCTTGGCTACTGACTTTGTTACGGAGGACATGGGGAGCCCCTACAACGCCATCGACCTCTCTGGATCGTCGGGCGGGACGTCACGGACCCCCTTCCATGTTGGGAACTGCCATGCTCCCCACCAAGTCCTTGGGCTGCGGCCAAGGACCCCTGAGGGGTTTGACTCTCTCAGGTTTTTCTTTGCTGACCTTTTTTGTTTTTTTTAGGCCGTCCTGGCCTTATGGTTGCTCTGCATCACTATTTTCAGTGGCCCCCTTTTTGGGCCTGTACGCGTACCCCTTTTTTTGGGGACTGATATGTGTTTTATCTTTTTCATACTATTGTTATGATGTCTTCTTGGTGTTTTGGTTTTTCATTTTTATTTTTTTATTTTTTATTTTTTTTTATTTTTATTTTTATTTTTATTTTTTTATTTTTTATTTTATTGCTTTTATTGGGGTTTTTCCTCTAATGCATTTGCCGATAACTGTCTTGTGTATTTTATGTCTACATATGTCCTTAGGTGTTTCTTTCCATATTGCAACCACCTCTATTGTTAGCAATGTCTGTTTTAATTATAATGTGCTGATAGGCAGGTTGGGGCCCCTCCCTGGCCCCTTGTTGAGCCGTGTTGTGTCTGGGCCTCCGCCCTTTGACCTGCGTGTTCACTGGCCTGACTGCCCTGACGCGACATGGCTTTGAAACTGGTCTCCTATAACGTAAAGGGCCTGAACTCGGTCAGGAAAAGATGGCTGGCCTTGAGGGAGTTTAGGGCCTCCGGCGCGGATGTGATACTAGTCCAGGAGACGCACTTCCGGGCCGGGGGCTCCTTTAGATTCGCATCTAAACATTATCCGGTGTCTTATGTGGCATCGGACCCCTCGGGTAAAGCTGGAGTAGCAATTTTAATAAAAAACTCATGTCCTCTCCAGGTTAGGTCATCTCACGTGGATCCTCATGGTCGTTATATTATACTGCAGGGGTCCTATCTATCCAACCCTATGACGATCATGAACATCTACGCCCCCAATTCAGGCCAGGTGAAATTTCTCACAGATGCCTTGGCGCGTCTGCATAAGCTATCTTCCCCCTTTACAGTTCTAGGGGGGGACTTTAATGCTGTGCTCTCTCCCGCCCGGGACAGACGATCTCTATTTAATCTCACTCCCCCCCCGGCCTCTCACACCCTGGCTACCTCCTTTAGGAAACTTATTCGTACACACCACTTGTTCGACGCTTGGCGGCTGAAACATCCCCTGGGTAGGCAATACTCATTTTACTCCCCTCCTCACAAGATGTTCTCTCGACTGGATTATTTTTTTATTACGGCCCCCTTGATATCTCACGCAGTGTCGTCTGACCTGGGTGCGATAACCTGGTCGGACCATGCCCCCTTGACGCTAGATTTATGCCTCTCTGCTGCTTTCCCCAAGAAATGTCACTGGCGACTCAACGAGTCTCTGCTCAAGCACCCTGAAATCAATACTAAACTCGAGGCGGCCCTGTCCGAATATTTTCTCCTAAACAAAGGCTCCGTGCCCAGCGCGTCCACCCTCTGGGAAGCCCACAAGGCCTTCTTCCGGGGGCAATGTATTGCCCTTGGTTCTCGAAGGAAAAAAGATGCGGCTCTCTTGAAAACTTCCTTGCTCCTAGAGCTTAACAGAGCAGAAAGGGCTCTGCTGCGCTCCCCTACGGTGGATCGGCTGCGCACGGTCACTGGCCTGCGGAACCGTATAAAATCCCTAGACATGTCTCTCATAGACAAATCGATCCTGTGGGCTAAACAAAAGTTCTATGAGTACTCGAATAAGCCCCACAGGATGCTGGTTTCTAGACTTAACCCTAGGCCTTATCACGCCTTCCCGGACCATGTCAGACTTCCTGACGGGTCCCCCACTTTCTGCCCCCAGACAATGACCCAGGTGTTTGGTGACTTCTATGCCAAACTCTATAATTGCCTAACCCCCCCACAACATCCTACTTTTGATATGGCTGCTTTTGAGGAGTTCATGTCGGACCTGAAGCTCCCCCAGTTGTCAGATTCGGATCTGCATATACTAAACGCACCCGTTACAGAGGAGGAGGTGGACAGCACCGTTAAGGCTCTCCCCTCCCACAAAGCTCCAGGTCCGGATGGCCTCCCATACTCCTATTACAAACACTTCCTCCCAATCCTGTCGCCTCATCTAGTGACCCTGTATAATTCGCTGCTTCTAGGTAAGTCCCCTCACCAACATTTTCTTCACTCCTTCATCATGGTTATACCTAAACAGGACAAAGACCCGACCCTACCAGACAACTACAGACCTATAGCCCTTTTAAATTCAGACTACAAACTATTTACAAAAATCCTTGCCAACCGTTTGTCCCAATTCCTGACGAAGCTCATAGACAGAGACCAGGTGGGCTTCGTTCCTACCAGACATGCGGGTGACAACACCCGGCGAACTATAGACCTAATTGACATGCTGAACAGGGTTCGTCGCCCCGCCCTGATTCTCAGTCTGGACGCCCAAAAGGCGTTTGACCGGTTGAGCTGGCCATACATGTTCGCAACCCTCACTAGATTTGGCTTGCGGGGACCCTTTCTCTCCGCGCTACAATCCCTATACTCCAACCCCTCTTCCCAGGTTCGATTAGTGTCCTTCACCTCCCACTCATTCCCTATGACAAACGGGACGAGACAGGGTTGCCCTCTCTCCCCGCTCCTCTTTATACTCTGCCTAGAGCCCCTGGCAGAGGCTATCAGATCTCACCCTGATATCAAGGGGGTACCCATGCGGCAAAGGGAGTATAAATTATCCTTATTTGCGGATGACGTCCTCCTTACTCTAACCAGTCCCCACATTTCCCTCCCCTCCCTGCATGCCCTACTCACTCAATTTAGTTCCCTATCGGGCTATAAGGTCAACACGGCGAAGACGGAGGCCCTCCCCCTCCATGTTCCCCCGGAGGAACTTCTGCGTCTACAAAATACATTCCCCTACCGTTGGTGCACATCGTCCCTCAAATATCTTGGGGTTCAGCTGACGACTTCCTACTCCGCCCTTTACCCGTCCAATTACATCCCTCTGTTTAAGTCTATCAACAGTATGTTATCTCGATGGACCTCCCTTCCCCTGTCCTGGATAGGCCGAATTAATGTGCTAAAAATGTCCATCATGCCAAAACTGTTATATTATTTTGAAACCTTGCCTGTCCCCATCCCGATGTCACAGATTAAGTTGCTCAAGCGCTGGTTCTTGAAATTTATTTGGAATGGCAGGGCCCATAGAGTGGCCGGTTCGGTGGTTTTTGCCCCCAAAGATCAGGGGGGCATGGGTGCACCGGACGTCTACAAATACTATCTGGCATCTCGTTTGCGCCCGATAGTGTCTTGGTCTTGCCTGAGACCTCCGAATCGCTGGACGGAGATTGAGATGGGTTCCCTATATCCGACCCATCCTTGCTCCTTGGCGTGGTCGCCGGGGACAATGAGGGACCCTGGGCTTCTGGACCTCTGCCTGGGTCCCATGTTGTTCACGCTTAGACTGTGGCGTTCCTGCTCTTCCAAATTTGCATTGTCTTCACCCTGTCCCCCCCTCTCTAATGTGCTGTTTAATCCTTTAGTTCCTGACAGTCTATCGCATGTTCGTATGTTTCCCTGGGCTAAAGAGGGATTGTTCCAACTCCGCCACTTCGTTCACCCTGTCACGCGTAAACTTAAGCCCTTTTCGGCCCTCCAAACTGACAGTCAACTCCCAAACCACTTGCGGTATTCATACCTCCAGATAACTCACTACTCTTCAACTCTTTCCCCCTCTCTCTCCCTCTCCACACCGACGCCTTTTGAGTTGCTCTGCTCCCAGGGCCCCTACCAAGCAAAGCTTATCTCTAGTATTTACCATATACTCCAGCAGAGGTCCTCTCTCACTGCCCTATCCCACTCCTACATGGACAAATGGACGCAGCTCCTTAATCAACAAATCACTCTCCCGCAATGGTCCAGAATTTGGTCCTCCACCTCTAGAATTTCCAGATGTGTGGCACAGAGAGAGACAGCATATAAAGTCCTACTGTTCTGGTATAGGACCCCCGAGGTTATTCATCGGTATGATGCCTCTCTTTCTCCCATGTGCTGGAGGTGTGGGAGAACCAAGGGAACGCATTATCACATCTTTTGGCAATGCGCACTAATTACTCCTTTCTGGTCCATGGTATCTCACATGCTCCAGCAAATTTTTGACACCCCCATTCCATTGGATCCTGTCCACCTTCTCCTAGGCCTTCCCTTCCCGGAGTTGGGGAAGGCAGCTAATAAATTAGCTTCCTATGTGCTGCTTGCTGCTAAAAGAGCTATCCCCTCTAATTGGCTGTCTACTCAGCCCCCAACCCAGATTCAGCTGATACAAACCGTCAGGGACATACGCAGGATGGAACATTTGACGGCTATGGTGGAGGATGGGATTGACCGGTTTGGCGTGATTTGGGCCCCCTGGGATGCCTCGATTTTTGGGCTCCCACAGGCGCCCTTGGTACCCCTAGACACCCGGTCGGTGTCCGTCCCCTAGTGTTCCCTGACCTTCTGGCTCCCTGATGTTTTGTATCTGGTCAGTACTTTAAGTCTGTTTCTGCTGGCCCAACGGCAGTTTGAAGCTCACCTTGCCTCCTGAGGAAATTTATAGTGGTATGTAGCCTTCTTTTGTCAGGTATTGGTCACGTTATTGAAGCACCTGCTCAAGACCCCTACCCCTGCATTACGACATATGTTTTCTCTCAGCCTTTTTAATTTAATAATGTCTTACGTAATACTTTTCTGTTGTTTATTTCCTTTCTGCATTTTATTTTGCTTTGTTTTCTTTTAGTTATCTATTTTTATCCTTCCATTGCTACTGTCTGTCTGTAGTCACCATGAGGTTATATCAGTTTTTCCGATATGGTATGCTCCAGATTTTCTTTGGATATTGTCAGTTCTGTATCTTTTCATTTTCTGTTTAAAAAATTCTCTCAATAAAAATTACAATTTAAAAAAAAAAAAAATCTGTATAGCAAGCCGGGGTCATGCAGGGGTAATCAGCCAGAGGCAAAGTCCATATAGAAAGCTGGGGTCATGCACATGTAATCAGGCAGAAGGAAGGCCCAGGAGAAAGCCAGGGGATGAGCCAGGAGAGGGGATTACCAGGTCATCAATGAACAGGAAATCCAAGTAAACACACAGAGGTTTAGGAATATAGTAAGCTGATGACAATCCAGCAACATGGGTCAGACAGAGACAGTCCTTTATGGCCAGTAGCAGGAACCATCTGTCACATGTTGTGCCTATGTCGCCAATTTCTTCTACTGGCAAGATTGCCTGTACTTCAACGGCCATTTCCCTGACAAAATTACAGTTTTCAATATAATCCAGTGCGGTCAGTGACCACCACCAATATACAGAATGCCTGCTCACCTCCCAGATATGACCTTAATACAGAGTCAAAATCGCCTGATATGCCTTAAAACCAGATTATTCCACTTTTAAAAACTCAATCATCCATGCATGACCATAAAGGCAAAAAGTGAAAACCATAGTGCTCTCAGCTACACCATTTGTTAAAACCAGACACTGGGATTAAAAACACTCACATAGATAAATGAATAACAAGCATATCATCAGCTCACCATGCTGATACACAAGTGCAAACATTCTGAGTAACGACTCCTCCCACATGTACGCAATACACCATCCTTTAGGGATTCTTCAGCAAGACTTGCTGAAATAAGTCCCTCCTCTCATGCACAGTTGCAAAGAATTACAACTTTTTTGCCATGTAGCATCCTGTGCTCTGCACAAATATTTCTGTAGGGTTACAGTGTCTTAGCACCACTAACACACCAAAGCCATAAATTGTTCTGGCAAATGTCCCATAATGCATTGTCAAAGCCATCATTGGCTATAGCTGCACTTGAATTTGGCCAGTGATAGTTTTGACCTAAATTGCAGACCACACACTATAAAAGGTTTGAGTTAAGTGGGTTACAGTGGAGACTAATGCTGGGAAGAGCTTTGGGTCTGTGTGGCTTATGCAGTGGAAGGTTTGTGAGCAGTTTGAGGATTTGAGTGGCTGGCTGATTGTTGCATCCTGATGCTGCATACACTCTCCACAGGAAATATTGTTTCAATGTGCCTGTTTACTTGCAGTCTGTAAGTAGTTTTTAGAGTGTCTTTAAAATTATCCAGAAGTTATTATACCATTGGAGTTCTCCTGTGCTCTTTTTATGTATTCATCTAAGGGATTTGTGAAAGGAGAGCAGAGGAAGTGGTGGATAACAGCCAAAGTACCTGACCTGGGCCTTGTTTGCCTAATCTGTTCCTAGATAGGCATATGGGTCTTGTAAATGCAACCCGTGATTGTGCTGGAGGAAGCACTTTTTGATGTAGCTTATTAAAGCACCTGAGAATAAATATTTAGTGGAGGAAAATTGTAGACAACACTCGAATGGATTTGGTTTTGCTTTGGACATGTGTTGAATTTTTAATTAGTTTTTTCATGGTGGATCCTTTTGTCATTTTGAAATGCACATTTATTTGAATAGTGGATTATGTTAGCACTGGTTTATTTATTATTAAGGTATTGTGCCCTAGAGGCATTCAATGGTTGGAAATGGCCACAGCCAGGAATGAGTAGGTCCAGCTTTAGATCCAGCTCAACGTGTTTCACAACTGAAGCACTTCTTCAGGAGCTTTACTAAAATCAGCTGAATGAATGAAAATAAAGAAAACAATAAACACAAACAACCATAAGGCTTAATGTACACTGACATTTTACAACCTCTCCTGACTGAATTAACTTGACAGATTGTAACCAATGTTTAAAAACTTATGTTTTGCTGCATTTACAGGCTGCATTTAGCCACGTTTAGCTGCGTTTGCATTTAAAGCGTTTCTTTCAAATAGTAAAAAATGTAAAACGCTTGTAGACAAAACGTGTCTAAATGCGAGTTACCGCATTTACAAACTGTTGCAGGTGTTTGATGTTTAAATGCCCCTGAACATACATCCTGAAGGCATTTTTTCGCTTTCCAAAAAATGCTTTAAAACTCAACTGCCTAGAAACGACTATAAACGACCCTGTGTACATGTACTGATATGATAACATAGAAGTGAGTCCAGTGGAAGCTGAAAAAAATGCCCAACTGCTCCATTTACCATCAGCAGTGTACATGAAGCCTTACATGGAAAAGGCCACAGGCCGTAAGGTGTATAAATATGTCAGTCATTTGAATATTACTGTTGAACTTACAGGTCACAATTGTAAAAATGACTCAGGCAGGTGAAACTACACAGGAGACTATGAATAGATGGACAATTCTCAGGACTGGCTGCAGGGATACATTTGGAGGTGACAGTTAGGA
This sequence comes from Lithobates pipiens, assembly GCF_037356315.1. Taxonomy (NCBI): domain Eukaryota; kingdom Metazoa; phylum Chordata; class Amphibia; order Anura; family Ranidae; genus Lithobates; species Lithobates pipiens. The sequence goes on from NW_027507903.1 coordinate 237,572,713, forward strand.
AGGTATTAATCTATGTATGTAGTAAGGTGTATAGTAATGCCAGAGAAATAAAACCATAAGGTCCAAACTTACATGGTATATTAGCAATTGATATTACTTAGTGCCGTACAGATACTCAGCTATTCATTAGGTTATTATGGCAAACAGGATATATCTGTAGATAGGAAAAAACTTTCAGTTGAGCCTCACAGATAGAAAGTGCAAAGAAAAACATAAAACAAATTAGTTCATCCGTTAGGACAATCATTACATACTAAGATCTAGTATCTCACCTTAAAGGTAAAGCCCCATACACACTAGAATATTTTCTGATGATTTTTTCCTTCAGATTTACCAAAACCATATAATATGAGGTCAAACCTTCGGAGTTTCAATTTGTATGCAATCAGGCAGGTCCTTGCACCACATGGTTTTGGTAAATCTGAAGGAAAAAATCAGCAGAAAATCTGATAGTGTGTATGGGGCTTAATAGTTCTAGCACAAATTCAGTATACTTCAGGTGGGACAAAGCTTTGGGGGTGATCCTGCCTTACAGGGCCAATCAATTGGTTGCCAAGGAGTTGCACAGAAAATGCTGTCCAAACCCAGGAAGCATCAAAAAACCATAGTGAGAACCTGCAGAGACATTTGGGGATCTTGCCACCCTCCTTTTTTTTTTTTCTTTTTTTTTCTTTTTTTTTTGCTGTATACAAGGCTGCCCCTTTGACCTTTGCAGACCACAAAAAAATCTCATATGCTGCCATAATTTCCACATCCAGTATCTATGAGAACACCCAGCCACCATACATCCCAACACTGCCATTGTTAACATCTCCTGACACTGTTGTTGACCTCCTACCATTTTCAATTAAAATCGGTACTGTTCTTTGAAAAAGCAATTATAAAGTAGAAACTTTTGCAGATGCTTCACGGTGAGTGAGATTTGTTTAAAAGTGTCTATCCTGTACTCTGAGAGATTTTTTGAGTGTCAACACCCTAAATACCAGTTATACAGTATACTACCCGTCAAACGTTTTAGAACACCCCCATTTTACCAGTTTTTATTGAAATTTAAACGGTTCAAGTCCAGCGAGCAACCTGAAATGGAGTAAAGGTAAACAGTAAACTGCCAGAGGCAAAAAAAATATTTATTTAATATATTTATTTCAGAGTTATACAAATGGCTTGTTTTCAAGGAATACATAATGGGTGTCATGGTTATGCAGTGATCTCCCTCTGTTTGCTTACCTCCCCTCATGTGTTCTGACTAAGAGGCCAGCCACTTCCACTTGGTGGTTTTTATAACCTCTCCTCTAAGCATGGCTCCCAGGCCCTATCAGGGAATCCTATATTAACCTGTGCACTGCAAGCCAGCGGTGCTGATCAATCATTGTGTATTCATTGTGTGTTTGGCTTCCTGTTTCCTGCTTGCCGTGTGCTATACGTTTTGTCTCTGTTACCGACCTTGGCGTGTTCTCAACGATTCCTGTCTGCCTGTGACCTTGACCTTTTGGCATGTCCCTGACCATCCCTGTCTGCCTGTGACCCTGAACCTTTGGCGGGTACTCTGTTGTTCCTGTCTGCTAGTTGCCCTGACCGCTGCCTTATCCCCTTACTTTTCTTGTTGTTCCAGCCTGCTGCTTCCTTCTCCTATAGTCTACTGTGAGTTTGAGCTGTGAGACCCTAGGGGCCACAACCTGGAGCCAGACTGCAGCGAAGTCCATCCTCACCACTGGAGGCTCTGGTGAAAACCTGCTGGCTCTTAGACTCCGCACCCTGGGGAATATATGCTCTAGCTCCTACTGGGATCTGTGTTAGTGATCCAGTAGACCTGTGTCCTGAATCTCCCTGGGTACAATCCGCAGCAGTCAGTCCTAAGGTCCACTACCTAGCGGTGCACTTCCGACTCCTACGGAGTGCATCTGTCACCTGGTCTCAGGTGACCTGACAGTTTGATCAGCCATGGACCCAGCTGATGTGCCACTACCCGCAGATGATCCATTGCAGGGCTTAGTTCGCAGACTTGAGACCCAAGAATCGCATCAGACCCAGATGATACAATTCCTTCAGGATTTGGCATCCCGTTTTGAACAGGTTCAGGCCTCATTAGGACTCCCGGTTCAACAACCTCAACCGCTATCTGCTGCTGCACCTATTGCATCAGTCGCAGCCACACATTCATTACAACTACCAGCTCCGGCCCGTTTCTGTGGGGACTCCAAGGTTTGCAGGGGGTTCCTTAGCCAGTGCACAATTCATTTTGAACTTCAGCCCCAAAACTTCCTGTCCGATCGGGTGAAAGTTGCATATATTATATCCCTCCTTTCCGGCGAGGCACTAGCTTGAGCTGCCCCGCTGTGGGAACTGAATGATCCAGTGGTTTCTAGCCTGTCTGATTTCTTGAAACTTTTTCATAATATCTTCGAGGAACCGGGTCGTGCCTCCTCAGTGGCTAGCGCTCTTTTACATCTCCGTCAAGAGTCCGCTTCTGTGGGACAGTATGCTCTTCAGTTCCGTATCCTCACAGCTGAATTGAGCTGGAATAATGAGGCCCTAGTTGTAACCTTTTTACATGGCCTCTCCGATAGAGTGAAGGATGAATTAGCAGGAAGATCTCTTCCTGCTGATCTGGACAGTGTCATCACCTTGTGTAACCAGATCGATATTCGCTTTCAGGAGAGGGCCCTGGAAAAAAGACACCAGCACTCCCCGTCTTTTAGGCAGCCTGAGCTCCCAGTCTTCTCCTCTCCTGAGCTCCCAGTCTTCTCTTCTCCACTCCTCTTCGATCCGAGGAGCACCCCCTGCCTGCTGAGGAACCTATGCAGTTGGGCCGGACAAAGTTATCTCCCGAAGAACGTGCTAGGCGCAGAACTCTGGGCCTATGCCTCTATTGTGGGGCCAAAGGTAATTTCCGTGACACTTGTTCTCTTCGTCCAGAAAAACACTCAGGGCTAATACATCTGGGAGGTGGAGTATTAGACCCTGAAATATCACCTTCACCTTTTCGTCTTCTTCTTTCTGTGTTACTTCATGACGGTGCTTCCTCTCGTTCAGTCTCAACACATCTAAATTCCGGAACCGCTGCCAATTTCATGGATTGGGAAACTGCATCCTCCATGAGACTTACCCTTTTGCCCCTTACAACGCCATTGGTGGTCTTGGCGATTGATGGCACTGTTCTCCCAGGGGACCCTATCCGCTTCCAGAGCCTTCCTGTTAAGATGTCAGTAGGGACACTCCACCAGGAGTGGATATCCTTCCTTGTCTTACCTAAGGCTTCATTTCCTATTATATTAGGTCTTCCTTTGTTACGGCTCCATTCTCCCCATGTTGACTGGTCTGCTGGACAGATCCTGGCTTGGGGTTCCTCCTGTTCCTCTTCCTGCCTACTCAAGGGTACCCCAAAAGAGAAACTTCCTGTTGCCACCGTCCCAGTATCTTCAGCTCTTCCTGCTGTATATAGCGATCTCTGGGATGTGTCCAGCAATAGTCAGACTGGTGCACTCTCTAGGTCATGTGGTACTCTGGATGAGGGGCCCACCTATGAACCTGAGTCGATCATTCACTTGAGTTTGCATAACCATTTACCTTTGCCTGTCCCTAATCTCCCTTGGATGCACAGCCAGGCTAACTTGTCTGCAAGTTCCTCAGTCACTATGCCCTGTGCTGCGATTGAGATGGTCGCTACACCTGACAATACTATTCAGTCAGCCTCTGCACTAGTTATGCCAGTCCAGCCCATGCCCAATGAGCTTCCTGCTTCTTGTTCAGGACCTTCTGTAACCTGGCCTCACACTACTGCTACTATGTCCATTCAAACCTGTTTAAGAGGCTCAATCTATCCTTTGGATAGACTGCCTCATTCGGCCAGGAGGGGTTTTCAATCTTTTTCTCAGGGCTCTCTGCATTCTGTTTGTGTTTCAGCTATCCAGCTTGACTCTTGTGACATGTCACCTTCTAACCAACCTGACCTCGGGGATTCACTGACCTCTGCCCAGTCTGGTGGTCCTGTGCTGGATGTCCAGCTCATCTTTAAGGGTCTGGGGGATCCTGCTCAGACTCCTGATCTTCTAATGCCTTTACCCATTCCTAAAAAGCCTTTAGTCCTCAAATCCTCTCGTCCTCTCCCTACCTTGGTTCCGGTCTCTGAGGATAATCTAAAATACGAGGTTAGTCAAGTTTTGGATTCCCAGCTCCGTAAAGGCATTCTTCAGTACTTCGTACATTGGAAAGGGTTTGGCCCTGAGGATAGGTCTTGGATCACTGCATCTGAGGTCTTTGCTCCTCGTCTGTTAAAGGAGGTTCCATCTGGAGTTTCCCTTTAAGCCTGGACCCAGGCGGGGGGAGGGGGAGGCCTCGTAAGAGGAAGGGTACTGATCATGGTTATGCAGTGATCTTCCTCTGTTTGCTTACCTCCCCTCATGTGTTCTGACTAAGAGGCCAGCCACTTCCACCTGGTGATTTTTATAACCTCTCCTCTAAGCATGGCTCCACCCCAGGCCCTATCAGGGAATCCTATATTAACCTGTGCACTGCAAGCCAGCGGTGCTGATCAACCATTGTGTATTCATTGTGTGTTTGGCTTCCTGTTTCCTGCTTGCCGTGTGCTATACCTTGGTCTCTGTTATTGACCTTGGCGTGTTCTCATCGATTTCTGTCTGCCTGTGACCTTGACCTTTTGGCATGTCCCTGAACATCCCTGTCTGCCTGTGACCCTGAACCTTTGGCGTGTACTCTGTTGTTCCTGTCTGCTAGTTGCCCTGACCTCTGCCTTATCCCCTTACTATTCTTGTTGTTCCAGCCTGCTGCTTCCTTCTCCTGTAGTCTACTGTGAGCGTGAGCTGTGAGACCCTAGGGGCCACGACCTGGAGCCAGACTGCAGCAAAGTCCATCCTCACCACTGGAGGCTCTGGTGAACACCTGCTGGCTCTTAGACTCAGCTCCCTGGGGAATCTATGCTCTAGTTTCTACTGGGATCTGTGTTAGTGATCCAGTAGACCTGTGTCCTGAATCTCCCTGGGTACAATCCGCAGCAGTCAGTCCTAAGGTCCCCTACCTAGCGGTGCACTTCCGACTCCTACGGAGTGCATCTGTCACCTGGTCTCAGGTGACCTGACAATGGGTTAACTTGCAGTTGTTCTACAGAAATGTAAGTACTGTACATTAAGCCTTGAAAGTTTATGCTAACAATTTCTATAAGTGTCCCACAATTTGTTGATTACTTACAAGCTCTCTGCCTGTATAAAAGCAGTGTTGACACAGACTGTGTAACTACACTCTCTTAATAAGCTTCAGACAGCATTGTACTGCAGGAAGTAGTATATTTGTCATTGTTAAGGTTGAAAAATAAGAAAAAGAGTCCACCAGTGGACTACTGAAGACTGGACTTATGGAACGATTAATCTAAATTTGAGATCTTCGGTTTATCATGCAGGGTTTTTGTATGCCGTTGGGTATGTGAAAGGATGGTTACTCGGTATGTGACACCATCTGTCAAACATGGAAGAGGAAGCGTGATTGTTTTGCTGGATCCAGAGTTAACATAGAGTGAGTGGCACCCTGAACCAACACTATGACTACAGCATTTTGCAGTACCTTCTGGAATATACCTAATTGGTCAGGAATTCTACAGCAAGATAGTGACCTAAAACATTCAGTACCTCCAGGCTGTGTCAGAACTACCTTAGAAGAAAAGAAAAAGATGGAAGGCTTCAAATCATGGAATGGCCAGCACAGTCTCCAGACCTAAACCTGACCTGTTTAGCTATTATACAGTATCTGCGAAAAGTGGCTACTTTGAGTCAAAAATGTAGATTACATTTCGTTAAAGAAAATGAGTAGATGATTTCTTTTTTATGTCCAATTGTTTATTTGTTTTATGCTTTATTTATTGGAGTGCATTGAAACATTAAACTGTGCAAATTTCTTGTTCAATATTTTTATTGAGGTTTACATAAGAAAGACATAACAGTCCAAAGGCTTATACATGGAAAATAGTCATAACCATAACTAACACACATAAGTATTAATAACACTGTATAATAGACAAGGAACAGATCTGATAGCAAGACTATAACATAGTCATTTAAAGAACCGGGCCTAGAATCCCTTATATGTCAGAGTATCTAATGGATTGTGCCTCCAGACCACTCATCCACCCCTAATGGAAACAAACTGTGGATAATTGGGGGCTCATTTCCAGAAAATAAGAAAGTTTTCATCAAAAATATATTGTGTAGTGTAAAAGCCACAAAGGAGTCTAGGTACTCTTGTCAAAAATGTTAAATGCCATGCATAGTTAAATAAAAAAAAGTAATAGTTAAAAAAAAAAAAAGTATCAGAGAAGATAATGCTTGTCGATCACAAATTATGAAATCATGTATATAAGTAAAAAGAATCCCAGAGCTATAAGTTATGTACTGGGCAATGGGGAAAACAGGTGGACAAAAAAAAGGAAAAATGTAACAAAGATGTGAACCATAAGAAGTTTAAATTTCATGAAAAGTTGGTAACAACCTTTAATGTTCGCTGGGGGTAGAATCATATACAGTGAAGATAAGGAAGAGAGAAGAAAGGAAAGAAGGAAGGGAGAGTAGGAGGGGTCTACCATGGTGGTAGTGCAGACCAAATCCCGGAAATGCTTATGATTAATAAAAAAATATAAGAATTATTGTGGCAGCATCAATGAATAATCAAAATCATGGGGTAAATGTTTAACCCAGGGTTTCCAAATCATGTTGAATTTTCCAATGTTATCATCTTCTATTGCTGTAATTTTGGCAAATATAAGGGCTTTCAGCATCCTATGTTTAGCTTTGGCCACAATAAAGGTGAGAGATTTCCATGCTTTGGCTATAGTTTGTTTGGCTGCTGTTGTGAGATTAATGAGAAGTTGAAATTGAGTATGGGTGGGTGCAGGTGGTTTAAGATTTAGGAGGGCTACAACTGGGTCAAGAATAATAGAAATTTCCAAGGCTTTAGAAGCCATATCAAATATCTTTCCCCAAAAATCTTGGGCTATTGGACATGTACTCCTAAATACAAAATTCGGGTTGACAAATAGTCCAGAAATATGTGCAAATCTATCTAATAAATCTAGTAGATTCAGGGCAGACACATGTGGATTTAAGTTAAGAAAAGAAGAATATTATCAGCGAAAAGACAGCTCTTATGTTGATGTCCTCCTAGCTCAATACCCTGAACATCAGGGTTGGATCTGACTGACTAACTGTACATTAAGTCTTGAAAGTGCTAAGGGTTCTATAAGTAGGGAAAAAATCAACAGGGAGAGGGGGAAACCTTGCCTCGTACCTCTCTTAATATCTATCATTGCTGATTTTTAGCCTGCATATTTAACATATGCCTGCGAGTTATCATAAAGAGAGGAGACCCAGGTCAAAAAATGATTCCCAAATCCCCATGTATGTAGAATGTATTGCATGTATGGCCAAGGGACAGAGTCAAATGTAGGAGGGCACGTCTAATATTATCTCTCGCTTGTCATGTGGGCATGAATCCCATTTGGTCACGATGAATTAGGTGGCCTATAAGGGGGTTGAGACTATTCGCTAGAATTTTGGCTAAAAGTTTAATGTCCAAATTCAGAAGGGATATGGGATGGAAATTGGTCCAGGAGGTGGAATCTGATCTGGGTTTAGGAATCATAGTTATTATGGAGGTCAACGTTTCCATTCTGAATGTCTGTCCATTAAGTATAGATGTGAAGTCTCTAGTTAATATTGGTATCAGATTGGGCACAAAATGTTTATAATAAGATGTCGAAAACCCATCAGCGCCCGGTCTTTTGTGAGGTTTTAAAGCTTTTATGGCATTTTATGGCATTTTGGACTTCTAATTCTGTAATGGGACTCTCAAGAAGAACGTGTTGTTCACACTCCAAGGTGGGAAGATTAATATTTGTAAACAGGGTATCTGCTTTTATCCATGGGGAGGGAATGATTTTAGAAGAAAGTATCTCTGGGATCATTCTAGATGGGATAAATATGTGGTCTATGCACGAGAAGGAGTTATGTGGATAGGAGTAATGTGTAAAGCGTCTAGTAGTATGGTTAAGTATGGTGAACTTATTGGGGTTAGTGAGTGGGACTGAAGGGGATCTGTCAAGAAAAGGGAAAATGGTCGCATTTGAGTCTCCGCATAAGATAACTGTTCCAAACTTTTGTGTTTCTAAATTCCCGGAGAAGATGTGATAAAAAAATAGCCACCCAGAGTTTATTGGGGGTATAATAGGAAACAATTGTGATTGCAAAATCCAAAATATAGCCTGTGAGTAAAAGATATCCCTCAGGATCCGACAATTGTGAGGTGAGAGTAAACGGGACAGTGTGATGAAAAACAATCAGAGGACCTCGGTGCTTGATGGTGGCTGAAGCCGTGTAAAATTGAGGATAAGAGGCAGATAAAAATTTAGGAGAAGTTTTGTCATTAAAGTGAGTTTCTTTTAGACAAATAATATGTGTTCTTTTAGCTGAAAAGAAGCGTATCACTTTAGTGCAATTACTGGGTATGTTGAAGCCCTGCACATTTAAAGATAAGATGTTTAGAGGTGCCATAACTTGTCCAAAACAAGTATCATGATTGGAAAAGCAAAACCTGAAATGAGAGCCGCAACTACCACCAGGAGAGAAGGAGGAGACTAAGAAGAAAAAAAACATAATAAAATTGATCAACCCTCATGGAAGTAAAAAGGATCAATAGACAATATCCTAACAATAGGGTGTGGGAACAATTCAGGGGAACAGCAAATAGCCCCCGAGAGGTTCCATAGCCACCATCATAATCCCACATAATGGTAACAAGAAACCGAGGGTGGCGAAAGGGGCAACAAGACGTTCCCAAAGGCTGGACAACGCTAGAGAATCACAAACAGTATAATGGAAATTAGTTTAAATATAACTTTAATTCTAAACATAGTCTAACAATTTATACTAAGTCAGATTTGACTAGCAAATTATAATACCTGTGGAGTCAGAAAAACACACAAAAAAAAGCGTTCTGAGCTGTTAAAATTAATAGGTGATGACGGTTAACCAGATCTAATGGTAATCTGTATAAAAACACAAATGCATGTAGCACTAACCCCCAAAGGAGCTGCTGGTTTTATTGGGCTTACTGTTCCCTTCTCGACTGCTTGTCCATCTAGGGATTCCCATGGTAGATGGCCCAAAGAAATGTGGAAACTGATACTGAATCTTCTTTTGGGTTATTTAATTGAAGCAGAAAATAGGATTTTTATATACAGCTTACCTGTAAAATCCTTTTCTTGAGAGTACATCACAGGACACAGGAGCTTCATTACATAGTGGGTTATATAGTCACCTCTGGTGATTGGACACTGGTTAACCCCAATTAAGGAGAATTCCTCCCCTATATAACCCCTCCCATATGGGAGGCACCTCAGTTTTGTAGCAAAGCAATAGGAAACCACGTAAAACCCAAGAGGGGCGGGAGCCCTGTGTCCCGTGATGTACTCTCAAGAAAAGGATTTTACAGGTAAGCTGTATATAAAAATCCTATTTTCTTGATCATACATCATGGGACACAGGAGCTTCATTACATAGTGGGATGTCCCAAAGCAATGCTCAGATTGAGGGGAGGGAGACACAGATCATAATTATAGACCGCCATGGGCCGGAGGACCTAAACTGCAGCCTGCAGTACACTGCACCCAAAGGCGATATCCTCTTGCCCTCTGACATCCACCTGATAGAATCTGGTGAATGTGTGGACTGATGACCAAGTTGCAGCCTTACAGATCTGAGCCAGGGAGGCCTGGTGATGCACTTCCCAAGAAGCACTTACAGCCCAGGAAACCAGGTGCGCTTTCACTTGAAAAGGAGGGATTTTCCCTCTAACACTATAGGCCTGAGAAATAATCTGTCTGATCCACCTTGAGAGAGTGGATTTTGATGCCGCCTGGCCCTTCCTAGGGCCTTCCGGCAAAAAAAATAAGCAATCAGTTTTCCTTATCTGAGCCGTTGCTTGAAGATAGATACTGATTGCCCTAACCACATCCAAAGTGTGCAAAGATTCTTCTGCGGACTGTGGGTCCGGAAAAAAGGATGGTAGGATTATATCTTGATTCAAATGGAATCCCGAAACCACCTTAGGTAGAAAGGACCTGTTGGGTGGCATGACCACCCGGTCCTTATGAACAATTAGATACGGCTCTTTGCTGGAGAGAGCTGCTAGTTCTGACACTCTTCTAGCCGTGGAAATGGTTACCAAGAAAACCAATTTTTTGGTCAAAAGAACTAATGAAGCCAGATGCAAAGGTTCAAAGGTTGCCCCTGCAAAGTCGAGAGAACCAAATTTAGATCCCATGGGCATACCGGAGGTTTGACTGGCGGCCTTATCCGCATAGCCCCCTGGATGAAAGCCTGCACCAGGGAATGCGATGCAAGTGGCTTCTGAAAAAAACACTGACAAGGCCGAAATCTGCACTTTGATAGTGCTTACGGCCAAATTCCTTTCTAGGCCTGACTGGAGAAAGGCCAAGATCCTGCTAATAAAATACTTTTTAGGATGCCATTTCCTGAGTTCACACCAGGAAACATTTGCCCTCCAGATTTTGTAGTAAATAAGCCTGGAGGCCGGCTTTCTGCCATTAACCAGAGTAGAAAGGACTGGCCCCGAAAGCCCACGGTCTCTCAGAATGTGGGTCTCAGCAGCCAAACCGTCAAATTCAGACTGTGTAAAGCAGGATGGTAGATTGGACCCTGTGAGAGCAGATCTGGCCGGAGAGGGAGGATCCATGGCCTGCCTACTGCCAACTTCATGATCTCTGCGTACCACGGTCGCCTGGGCCAAGCCTGGGCTACCAAAAGGACCGACTTTGTTTCCCTCTTGACTCTTCCCAGGAACCGCGACAGAAGCGGGTACGGGGGGAAGGCATAAATCAGATTGTACTGATCCCAGGGAACTGTCAGAGCATCGGACCCCTGAGCAAGTGTATCTCTTGTTCTTGATACGAATTTGTCCAGTTTTCTGCTGAACCTGGACGCAAACAGATCTATGTCTGGAGTAGCCCACCTGCGACATATGTCCAAAAACACATCGGGGTGCAGAGCCCATTCTCCTGGGCACAACTGCTGGCGGCTCAGAAAATCCGCCTGCCAATTTTCCACTCCTGGAATGAAGACTGCAGAAAGGCATGGAACATGCTTTTCTGCCCAGACAAGTATGCGATTCACCTCTTTTTCCGCTACCAGACTCCTGGTACCGCCCTGGTGATTGATATAGGCCACTGCTGTGGCATTGTCGGACTGAACCCGAACAGGGAGACCCCGTAGTCTGGAAGACCACCTTATGAGAGCCATATAAACCGCCCGGATCTCCAAGACATTTATGGGCAATAGCTTCTCGATCGCAGACCATTTCCCCTGCGAGCACGACTCCTCTAACACTGCTCCTCAGCCTGTCAGGCTGGCATCTGTCGTAATAACCTTCCATGGAAGAGGAAGAAAGGTTTTGCCTTTCAGCAAATTCTGGGTTTGTAACCACCAGACGAGACTCCTGCGTGTCCCTGGGGATAGACGCATAGGAAGGTCCAAGGATTGGGGCTTCCTGTTCCAGGCCGCAAGGATGCATCTTTGTAGAGGCCTTGAGTGAAACTGGGCGAATGGAATGGCCTCGAAGGAGGCGACCATTTTTCCTAACAGTCTCATGCATAACCGAACGGGGGAAGATCTCCTGCCCAGAATTAGGCGCACCAGATCCCGATGGCCAAGGCTTTTGGCCTTGGAAGAAACACCTTGCCCTGAGCGGTGTCGATAAACATACCCAGGTATTCCAACCTGGTAGCAGGCTGTAGGGACGACTTTTCTAGGTTTATAATCCAACCTAGGCGTTCCAGGTGTTCTAGTGTTCTGGAAACACTGTGGTTCAGGAACTCTACTGTTTTCTCCATGAGAAGCAAGTCGTCTAGATAAGCCATGACGGCTATACCCTGAGCTCTTAGGTTTGCCAAGAGAGGGTCTAGAATCTTTGTGAAGACTCAAAGGGGCCGTTGCGAGCCCGAACGGCAAGGCCACAAATTGAAAATGGCGCCGCTCTACCGCGAACCTTAGATACCTTTGGTGTGCGGGAAAAATTGGCACATGGAGATATGCATCCTTGATGACTATTGATGCCATAAACTCTCCCCGTTGCAGGGAGGAGACCACAGTGCGAATTGACTGCATTCGGAAGGACCGGATGCGTAAAAACTGGTTCAGATCCTTCAGATCCAGGATAGGTCTGACACTTCCATTTGGCTTTGGAACGGTGAAGAGATTCGAGTAAAACCCTGAGCCCTGTTCTTTTGGGTCCACTTCTACTATCACCCCTTGGGATAGTAAGTGATCTAAGGCCATAAATATCTTCCCGCCAGGCTTCCGCAAACTGCTGAAGCCTTCTCCCCACTCGGCCGTGCGGGGGCGCCCATTCACAAGGAAGCTCTTGGGCTCTGCTTGGCAGGTTTCCGCCCCCAAGTCTTTTTCTGCCCGTGGGCCCGGCCCTGAGCCTTTCCTGTAGAGGAGGGTTGAGAAGGCCGTTGCCACTGCTTAGAGCTTGATGCTCCGGGAGAGAGAGAACGCCTAAATGACGGACGTTTGCTCTTTTTGATTGGAAGGAGAATAGATTTACCCCCTGAAATCTTTTGGACGAATTTGTCTAATTCTTCTCCAAACAGACGTTCCCCTTTAAACGGGAACCCAATCAAATGCTTCTTCCATGAGAGCTCAGCTGCCCAATTCTTTAGCCATAGGGCCCTTCGCATGTGTACCAACAGGAGAGACAAACAAGATGCTTGTTGGACAGAATCCAAAATCGCATCAATCATGAAACACAGAATTTGAGGTATTTCTGCATAATTCTCCACTTTCTCACTGGGAATGAGGCCAAGCATCCGCTTAACCTGTTCCTTGCGGAACTGACACAACCCCACGGCTGCGACTGTAGGTTGCACTACAGCGCCAGTCATGTAAAAGGAGGCTTTTAATAATGTTTCCAACCTCTTATCAGTTGGATCTTTTAAATACCTGAGCATTATCCAACGGACAGGTCAGGTTTTTATTCACACAAGAAACAGCCGCATCGACAGATGGGACCCCCCATTTCTTGGTGAAACTTTCCTCCAGAGGATAATGCATAGAAAACCTTTTAGGAGGAGTAAACAGTTTATCGGGATGTCCCCAATCCTCATACATCAATTTATCCATTAAGGGATGAATTGGGAAGGAAAAAGCAGTCTGTGGGACTTTCCTGATTCCTAGGGAAGAAACAGAGGACGTAGCGACTTCAGCAGCAGGCATTCTGAATGTGGTACGCACCAATTCAGTATAATACTGCACCTGTTTTCTGAGCGCCTGGGAGGAGGGGACTCTCTCCTCTTCCTCTGATTCATCCGACTGCTCAAGATCCCTGTCCCAAGATAGGGATCTCTCCTCATTGTCAGAAGTGTCATCTGAGAGAGGAATGTCAGCAGAGGGAGGGGATCTACCCCTTTTCCTGCTATCTTTCAGGGAAGCAGAAATAAAATTCATGATTCTCCCCTCAAAACCCTCCAATGTAGCCCTAAGGGAGTCCTCAGTGACATATACCGGGGCTGGGACATTAGGAGAGGCTGCAAATCCTGACAGGGGCACTGACTCGTCCTGTGAGGCGGGCTCCAGTCTTGCAGGGGGGGATGGTAACTTATAGGCATTTTTAGAACCCCTGGACCTAGGCGGTGATTTACCAGTGCCCTTGTTACCTCCCCCTGAGACCCTCTTATGAGGAGACATAGTCCTAAGCTACAAAGCAGAGGTACTAGTACAAAGTACAATCACTGTTGTGCTAAAAGTCTCACAATAACATATATATGCTTAATACTGCACAACCTGATGCTGAGTAGGTGTCTAAGGTTTGCCTGGATCCAATCCCCTGGGATGCTTACTGCCCACAGCTCCTGTGTCTCTCACTTACAGTCCCCTGATGCTCTGGGCTTTTTAAAACTGGCGCCTGGCGCCTGCGCAGTACAGCGCCGTGCACACCAACGTGCACGGCTCACAACCACACTCCCCCTCCTCCATTAGCCCGGGAGCGCGCGCGGGATCGCCGGAATCCAGGGGGGAAAAGGAGTCTCATCAGAGCTGCGTGGGACCCCCAGACTACGAGGGACCCCTGTATTACCTTGTTGTGGCAGGGACTGCAGTGGAGACGTGAGACCTCTGGAGAACCAGGCTTCACTGAGCGTGTGTACTGAAAGGCATGTAAGTATGCATCAGGCTGCTCTTACTCCCTCTAGTGGTGGAAACCAGGTAAGACATACAACTACTCAAAATGAAGAAATCCATCATATAAATATATATAGGATTAACTTCCCTTACCTGTCCTCGCCGCAGGAATTGCTGAAACAGACAGATTCCAGCCTTCACCCATCACGGCGGGCAGAGTTAACCAACCTTCAGGTTTATCTGGGGTTCTTTCTCAGAAGAACCTCCTACCTGGACCTTGTAAAAGACTCTGCCAGAAACTTTCGTGCGCTCTGTGTAAACAGTACACCAAGTCTGGTTTTCCCAGAGCCCAGTCTTCCAATGGAGAGGACTTACAGGCCAAACCTTGTTTCTTCAGATGACGAGGCCCGGGTACCATACCATCTTGGGAGTCAAATATCGGCCTGAGATATGGATCCGGTTTGTTGTAGCCCTTAGGCCCCCACAGGGACCTGCACAGAGCTTTCTTCATAGCACATGTTTTACGTGACCAACCGCCATAGACACTGGCGAAAAAACTGAGGTGCCTCCCATATGGGAGGGGTTATATAGGGGAGGAATTCTCCTTAATTGGGGTTAACCAGTGTCCAATCACCAGAGGTGACTATATAACCCACTATGTAATGAAGCTCCTGTGTCCCGTGATGTATGATCAAGAAACAGAGTCTCTCAATGAAGGGTAGAGGGTTAGGAGTAAGTTCAGGTACTTTAGACTGCAAAAAATGGAAAGTCTCTTATAGGAAAATCCAGAGTATAGCAATCGTTTCACAACTGGATTTTACAACCCCCGGATAGACCTCCTCTCACCAGACCTAGCAGCCAGTAGGGTGTTAGGTAAAGTCTCTGCTACAGATTTGTGATTACTGAGGGACATAGACAAATTTAAAGAGCTATCATACAGTTTCAGTATCTCTCAGCCAATCAGGCGATACCGTATGAGTGTAGATCCAGGTTGTGTCCTTCAACTAATCCTCCTGGCTCTTTCAGGGAAGCCAGCCTTGTCCTGAAGAGTCGACCCTGGGGTTTTTCCAGTTGCTGGGCCTCTCCCTTCAGGTGAGATGGCACCAGACCACCTTTGGATCAGTAGGTCCCGGAATCCATTCAGGCCTGTCCCTGCAGTTGCATTGCCTCGGGCTAGCCAGCCCCGAGACTCGTAATGTATGGTTCTGCACCCCAGGCCAGGAGGGCCATGGGGCTGGGTCAGGAGGACCACCCGAACCGAACAGGCAGAAAATAATCTTCGGAACCCTGAAGCACATTATGTCGGTACCTTAAATACCATCTCCCAGAATGCACAGCAGGAGAACACTCCCATTGGGCTGGTTCCGAAAGAACAGTGGCATTCAATACACCCAGTTAAACTGCCTTCTTACTCTTGCCGGGAGTGACAGATGTGACCGTACATGGTCGATGACTCGCTCCTGATACATTTGCAGCCTTCTTTGTCCCTCCTGTGCAATGTAAGTCATTCCTGCTTCTCCTCCCTATCTGCTGGTCCATATCTCCCTCTGAACTCCCCTCCTCTTCCTCTCTTGTGGGCACCCACGTGACATCACTAGACACGTCATCATCAACGTCACCTTCCCCACCGCTATAAGTAGAGATCTCGGAGTAGGCAGCAACACCGGGGACCAACCTCCTCCTTGGGCTGATCTGGGTATTGTCGTCAGACTGCTGAGTGGCGGTTCTTGCTACCTCCTCTTCCTGATCCAATGCCAAGAGTGGCTGTGCATCAGAAATGTCTTGATATGGATCAGAAAATAATTCCTGTGACTCAAGCGGAAGGTATGTGGTGGTGGTGTTGTTGGTGGTAGTGTCTTTGGGGGTGCACATAGCAGAGAGTGAAGAAGAGGGTGCAGATTGAGAGGATGAGGAGGGTGCAGAAGAGTAAGGCTGAGTGAGCCACTCAACCAAGTCTGGTGCATCCTTTAAAGTAATTGAACGCACCTACTGCAACTTCCCACTTTGGCTCAAGCCTGTTGCTCCTGCCCTACCCCTACCACCCCTGCGGAAGGGCCTGCCTCTTCCTCTGCCTGTCATTTTTTAAATGACCCTGTGACAAAACTCTCAGTCCCTATACTGATAAAGGACTGCTGCAGTATAGGGCAGCAGTCAGCAGTAGTGCACCTCAACCCTATGTATTGTGGACCTATACCAGTCCTTAAGGAATAGCAGACTGTACCTCACTCAACCCTATGTACTGTAGTACCCTATACCTTACAAGTCCTTATAAGGACCTTTGTGGAACAAGTAGGTTGTGAATGATTAGCAGACTGCACCTCAGTCCCTATAATGATAAAGGACTACTGCAGCAGAAGGGCAGCAGTCAGCAGTAGTGCACCTCAACCCTATGTATTGTGGACCTATACCAGTCTTTAAGGAATAGCAGACTGTACCTCACCCAACCCTATGTACTGTAGTACCCTATACCTTACCAGTCCTTATAAGGACCTTTGTGGAACAAGTAGGTTGTGAATGATTAGCAGACTGTACCTCAGTCCCTATACTGATAAAGGACTGCTGCAGCAGAAGGGCAGCAGTCAGCAGTAGTGCACCTCAACCCTATGTATTGTGGACCTATACCAGTCCTTAAGGAATAGCAGACTGTACCTCACTCAACCCTTTGTACTGTAGTACCCTATATCTTACCAGTCCTTATAAGGACCTTTGTGGAACAAGTAGGTTGTGACTGATTAGCAGACTGTACCTCAGTCCCTATACTGATAAATAACTACTGCAGCAGAAGGGCAGCAGTCAGAAGTAGTGCACCTCAACCCTATGTATTGTGGACCTATACCAGTCCTTAAGGAATAGCAGACTGTACCTCCCCCAACCCTATGTACTGTAGTACCCTATACCTTACCAGTCCTTATAAGGACCTTTGTGGAACAAGTAGGCTGTGAATGATTAGCAGACTGTACCTCAGTCCCTATACTGATAAAGGACTGCTGCAGTATAGGGCAGCAGTCAGCAGTAGTGCACCTCAACCCTATGTATTGTGGACCTATACCAGTCCTTAAGGAATAGCAGACTGTACCTCACCCAACCCTATGTACTATAGTACCCTATACCTTACCAGTCCTTATAAGGACCTTTGTGGAACAAGTAGGTTGTGAATGATTAGCAGACTGTACCTCAGTCCCTATACTCATAAAGGACTACTGCAGCAGAAGGGCAGCAGTCAGCAGTAGTGCACCTCAACCCTATGTATTGTGGACCTATACCAGTCATTAAGGAATAGCAGACTGTACCTCACTCAACCCTATGTACTGTAGTACCCTAGACCTTACCAGTCCTTATAAGGACCCTTGTGGAACAAGTAAGTTGTGAATGATTAGCAGACTGTACATCAGTCCCTATACTGATAAAGGACTACTGCAGCAGAAGGGCACCAGTCAAGTATAATATTCTTTCTATATTTGGAAGAAAGAACATTATACGTGTACAAGCCTATTACCATACCAGTCCTGAAAAGAACCTTTGTGGACCTAATAGTAACAGCTACTGATTAAACTGACTGTCCCTCACTGCCTCACACACAGCTTCCTGCCTGTCCCTATTTAAACTGACAAAACAGAGGCTGCTGGAACAATAACTTGAATAGCACTTTTGTGGACCTAATAGTAACAGCTAATGATTAAACTGACTGTCCCTGCAGCACACAGCGTCCTGTCCCTTTCTCTACACTGACAAAAGACACTCAGGCGGCTGCAACAATCACTAGCACAGCACTTCCTCAAACCTATATCCTGAACTACACCTAACACCTATACCATGATACCAGTCCTTAAAAGAACTTTTGTGGACCTAATAGCTAGCGATTTGGGTCACTGAAGTCTCTCCCTGCTCCACACAGCAACCTCTTCCTATAGTGACATACGAAAGAATGTAAAATGGTCGCCGGATCGGGTCTATTTATAAGTTAGGGGGAATGTCCAAGTGTCCATGTGCTGTAATGTCTCTATTGGCTGTCCTGTACCCCATGATGGATGTGTCATCATAGGTCAAAGTTCTTTTACACAGTAAACACGGAAGTCCGCCGGGCGAACAGCCGAAATTCGCAGCAAAACGACCGCCGGGCGAACCGTTCGGCCATCCCTAAAGATAACATCATAAGACCCTCCCCAAGCTCAAAAAACAGTATTATCTCATTCAATGTTATCCAATGTGTCCATGTACACAGTCTCATTTTCACTCATGTGACGGACAACCAGAGGGAAATTATGTAATTGTGTGACCAAGTACCGCCTCGATGTACGTTCATTTGTTTAATCAATATTTATTAGAAAAAGGAGGTACATACAATATTTCAAAATAGACAGCTTCTGAAATAAAGGTACATAGTGTTCAGATACATAATGGTAGTGTACAGTCTCCAGCGTGAATTGATCATATCCCCTTGAGTAAGTCAAGGGGGTATCATATAACCGGTGTACCAAAGCTCATCAAACAATCCTCACATTAGGGGATATTCCTATGGACCCCGTCATAGCGGATGTCCCTAAATAAAGTATGCCTCTTTTCCAGTATAAGAATAAGAAAGTTAAGAAAAGAGAGAAGAAAGAGCATAGCAAGAGAAGAGGTAGGGGGGAAGAGGGGGAAGAGAGAGGGAGGGGAAGAGGAAAGGTTGGGGGGGCATATCTGCCTCGGTCTAGGAACTTTCAGACGCGGTTTTTATACCAATGAGCTACACAGGTTGAGACATAATTTCTGCATAAGCGGTAGTGTATTTGAAGGTAACCCAGTAGGACCATATCTTTATTGCAAGGTCAGATTTGCCTCTAAGGGAGAGGGTCATGTCCTCCATGTGATAAATATTGTCTACCTTTAATAGCCAGCGACGTAATGGTCCTTGTCTTCCAAAATTGTGGAATGAGGATTTTTGCGATGTTAAGGGGGTGGGGCATTACTGATCTTTTGTAGGGTCCTACTGGTTTACCTGTACAATGAAATAGAATAACCCATGGATCATTGGGGACTTCCCAGCCTTGGATGAATCCAGTATAAAATAGTGAGCCAAAATGGTTGTATCCTTGGACAATACCACCAGATGTGGGCGTGGGTTGCCCTCTCTCCACAATCCCTCCAGTACAAAGGTGGAATTTGTGGGAAGACTTTGTGTAACAGCACGGGAGTGTAGTGCCACCTGGTCGGAAGTTTGTAAGGCACCTCCGTCATTTTTGAAGCTCCCGAGGAGGTGTGGGTCAAAGTGAGAATAGTGGTCTTTTGAACCGAGGTCAGCTCTTTTTGGAGATCAAGTTCCCAGTTGCGAATAAACATAGGAGTTTTGGTAGAAGCAAGTGATAACAAAGCATGGTAAAAATAAGAAATTGGCTTCTCTATTGGATGAACATCAGAGAATGCAGCTTCCAGAGGTGTTAGGTCCATGAGAGATTGCAAGGGTTTCGGAAGTGAGTTGGCAAAGGCCACTTATTGTCAATGTTTCCATTGATCCATATGAAAAATGGGAGAGTCATCTTCTATGGCAGATAGTGGTAATATACCAGATGGGGCAGTGACCTGGTGTAGAAGGGTTTTTAGTCCCCAGATGCCAGGAGTGAGTTTGGGAGTCCATGTTTCCTGGTGGAAAATAATTATGGCCAATCAAAGACATCAAGGGTGAGTTATATGGCCATCCGTGAGCCTTACACAAAGAGTCCCAAACCATGAGGGAGGAGTACTTTAGCGGAGATGTGTCAGGCGACAAGCCTCTGTATTTCCTTGGTATCCACATCTGAGTTGGAAGATCAGTTCCACTGAGCTCCGTTTCCAGGGCAACCCATAGTTTAGTGTCCCTACCATATTTCCAATCAGAGAGCCTGGTCAATATTATTGAACGAAAATACATTATGAAATCAGGTATTGCCAGGCCTCCCTCCCTTTTGGATCTAATGAGTAAAGATCTAGGAAGTCTGGGTTTTTTCCTGTTCCAAACATATTTATAGATTATGGAGTTTAGTAGCGTGAAAAAACCCACCAGGATTCCAAACGGTATCATCTGGAGCATAAAAAGTACCCTAGGTAGCAATTTCATCTTAACTATCCCAATCCTCCCCAACCAGGAGTGGGCCAGCTGGGACCATTTCTGAATGTCTGATCGAATTGCATTGAGAAGGGGCATGAAATTTGTGCGAAAGAGAGTAGCTGAGTTTGGTGTGAGATAGATGCCTAAATATTTCATTTTCCTTGCCTGCCAATTAAAAGGGAAGGTCCATTTCAAATGTGTTACAGTGCGTGTGGGGGTAGATATATTTAATATTTCAGATTTTGTCATGTTAATTTTAAAATTAGAGACAGTGCCATATGTTGAAAGTTCGGACATAAGGTTTGGAAGAGTAATTAGGGGTTGCTGTACATAAAATAAAATATCATCTGCATATGCAGCATATTTGTGTTCCGTGTGACCTATAACTGCCGTGGATACTGGGATTTCATCTAATAATGGAGAGGAAGGGCTCTAAAGAGAGCGCAAAAAAAATTGGGGAAAGGGGGCAGCCCTGGCATGTGCCGTTGTGTAAGGTGAAGGGGTCACTTAACATTCCATTTATACGCAATTGGGCTGTGGGTTGATTATAAAGCGCAGAGATTTGGAAGAGTAGGGAAGAACCGATTTCAAGGTGGGACAACGTCGCCATGAGAAACTCCCAGTCCACCCTATCAAACGCCTTCTCAGCATCAGTGGAAAGTAGAAGGGTGGGCTGGGAGGTCCGGCGCACATATGCCATCAGAGAAAGAGTACGAAGGGAACTATCTCGGGACTCCCTGCCTGGGATGAATTCTGTTTCGTCTTTTGATATCCACTGTGGGATCAGGGGGAGCAGTCTATTAGCGATAGCCTTGGCATATATTTTGGCATCAATATTCAATAATGAAATAGGGCAGTACCTTGCACAATTACTGGGGTCCTTCCCAGTCTTGGGTATCAGGGCCGGCGCTACCACTAGGCAAACAAGGCAGCCGCCTAGGGCACACTGTCGCCTAGGGCACAGCCACGGCCTGTCATCTTCTCATCCCCAGTGGATATCACATCTGGAGCCTGTGCGGCAAGTCTACATACACACGGTCGGACTCAGTTGTCGGAAAATCCGATTGTACATAACGTGATGGCGTTATTTCGTTATGATGGGACTACGTTCAGGCTAGTAGCCAATAGCTTTGATCTAGGAATTTGATCTGAGCATGTGTGGCACTTTGTCCGTCAGAGTAGGCTACACATGATCGGAGTATGCCGATCGGAGCATTTTGTCAGAAAATTTTACCGGCAAGTTGGTCCGCCAGATATTCCAAGGGAAACAGTTTGATGCAGACCACACACAGTCGGAATATCTGACAAAACGGTCCGATAGGATACATTCCATCGGAATCTCCGACCGTATGTAAAAGGGCTAATATGTGCATGAATAGTCTCTGCAGCAGAGGTCACATTGGCATAGTTAGTCAAGCGGGGAATTAAAACATCCACATAGGAGCCATAATAGGCTACCGTGAAACCGCCAGGTCCCGGTGCCTTGCCATTGGCCATAGCTTTTAGGGCACAGTGCAACTCTGCAGTGGTAAGCTCGAGGCTAGAATCTCAGGTGAGAGTCTGGGGAGGTTGGCATGAGCCAAGTAGTCACTAATGAGTTTTGACTTAGCCTCCCTATCGGTGACAGATTACTGGACGTCATAAAGGTGTTGGTAAAATTCTCTAAAACTCCTTGGTAAGTCCTTGCGTGTCATACCCCATACCCCCAGAGGAGTTCATGATTTTAGCTATGAATGCAGCAGATTTCCGTTGTTGCAAGGATCGAGCTAACAACCTACTGAGCATGCCCCGGCGCTGGCATCATACATTAACTCACAGCATTTTGTTAAAATGAGAAAGCAAACTGATAGCAATACACTAAACCAAAAACAGAATGTCTAATTCCTCGTAACACACAATCAAACAATCCGCACGTGTGTGGGCTCCGGCAGACTTTTTTTACCCAAAAGTCTGGCGGACTAAGAAAGTATTTTTGCACTCCAATCTGTCCGCATTTTGGCGGACAGTACGCCGTGTGTGTGCCAGTCCATCGTACTTTTGAAATGAAAGGACTTTTCCCGCCCGGAGAAAAGTCTGCTCATTTTGAGCGTGTCTCCAGGTAGCCGGGGCCAGCGAAGGAGGCGTTGCTGGCCCCGTCACCTGGTATGGACTTAAAGGGGAATCCCTATGCCGAAAAATCAGCGTGGGGGTCCCCCCAGGTCCATATCAGACCCTTATCTGAGCACGCGACCCGGCCGGCCAGGAAAGGGGAGGAGCGAGCGCCCCCCTCCTGCGCCGTACCAGGGAGCGTGCCCTCAAAATGGGGGGGTGCCTTGGGGAAGGGGGGCCGCGTGGCCCCCCCACCCATAAGCACCTTGTCCCCATGTTGATGAGGACAAGGGCCTCTTCCCGACAACCCTGGCCGTTGGTTGTCGGGGTCTGCGGGCGGGGGGCTTATCGGAATCTGGGAGCCCCCTTTAATAAGGGGGCCCCAGGATCCCGGCCCCCCACCCTATGTGAATGAGTATGGGGTACAATGTACCCCTACCGATTCACCTGTAAAAAAAAAAGTAAAAAAAAAAACGACACACAAGGGTTAAAATTGTTTATTGCACAGCTCCGGGGGTCTTCTTCCGTATTCGGGGGTTTTCTCGCCGGACTCCTCCGCTATCTTCTGCTCCTTTGCTAGCTCTTTCACTAGCGGAGGAGCCCAGCTTTCTTCTTTGCCGCTGCCCTCTTCTTCCGACTTCGGGGGTCTTGTCCCCCTCTTCGGTTCTTCTTGCCGGGCCACTGTGCCTTCTAGCTCTTTTACAAGCGGTGGCCCGGTCTTCTGTCACCGTCTTCTGTTCTTCTCTTCTGGAGATGTTGCCTCGTCGCTGTCTCCGGTCACAATGGCAGGTACGCGGCGCGCGGCGACTTATATAGGGACATCGCCGGATGATGTCCCCGCCCATTATGATGTCACAGTCCCAGCATCCTCTGGACCTGGACCTAGGGGGGACCCCCACGCCGATTTTTCAACGTAGGGATTCCCCTTTAAGTCCATACCAGGTGACGGAGCCAGCGCCGGATTAGTCCGCCCCAAAAGTGCCGTGTGTGGGCAGGTAGCTCGTTTGGAAAGTCTGGCGGACAGTCCGGCGGAAAGTCCGCAAGACTAAGTCCGCCGGATAGTCTGCTACGTGTGTACGCGGCATTACATTAACCAAAAATGTATTACCGAATACATTGTGCCAACATAACATGGAGCCCCGTCCGTAAAACGGTGTACTCAGGACATTAGCCAGACCTTACTGCAGATCTCAGTAGGGGAAGTGTAGGGCACTTAATGAACATTGTCCCTAGGGTAACTTTGACCAGCTAAAGCAACCGTAATAGAGCAGTGATACATGTGGTATACTTGCTGTCACTGGCGTTCCATCTCTGACTGGAGATGGAGGCGGTAATCTTGGTGCGACTGCCCCGGGACTCAGTCAGGGTGAGCGGAGGTTCCAGGAGGGGAGGAAATCTGTTTACCTTCTGTCCACCTTCTGCCATTTCTGTTCAGAATTACCCGGCAAGGGCTGAATGCTTTCTTGCCAGCCAGGAAGTTCAGGAGTGGAGATGTTCAAATTCAGGCAGAATTTCTCCAGATTCTCCGGAAATAAAAGGACGACCGTTTTGCCATCCGCGTTTGTGATTAGAGCCGCCGGGAAGCCGCACCTGTACTTGATAGAGGCCGTTCACAGCAATTCCGTGAGGGGACGCAAGGCCCTGCGCCTAACCAAAGTCTCCTTGGCAAGGTTTGGAAAAAAAGGAAAGTGTAGCTCCATCAAAGTCCAATGATGCAGCTTCCCTGGCCTTCTGCATAATGAGCTCCTTCTCAGGGTAGTGGTGAACCCTGCATATGACATCCCGTGGGGTGTCAGTGGTGAGGTTGCAGGACACAAGTCCATCAAGTACAACCTATGTGTGTGATTATATGTCAGTATTACATTTTATATCCCTGTATGTTGCGGTCGTTCGGGTGGTTATCTAATAGTTTCTTGAAACTATCACTTCCCCCCCGCTGAGACCACCGCCTGTGGAAGGGAATTCCACATCCTTGCCACTCTTACAGTAAAGAACCCTCTATGTAGTTTAAGGTTAAACCTCTTTTCTTCAAACTTTTGGTCCCTTGGCGTCTGAGGTGGGCACCTGTTGTTAGGCACTGCACTCGGGATGGGCCCTAAGATAAGTGGAGGAGCAGATGCTTCATAGAGTCTTATGTTTCCTATTTTTCCACACATTATTTCTAGTGAGGTAGTCTTTCTTGGTGATTTTGTGCATAGCCAATAAAGTGTTACATAGGTCGTGTGCTAGATTCATGAGAATTTCACTGCAACCCTCTCTTAGCCCAGCAAAGAATTGTGGATCTGAGTGCTGGTTTATGGCCCCTTTGGGTTTATTGTATGGTCAGTAGCCGCAATGTGGTCTCTCTTGTTGCTCATGTCAGTTGCATTCATCTCTTTTTGATTTGATCTTTGAACCATACCTTTTCGGAGTTTTTGTCCACATGGTGAGATATCATGTTGATTTGCCTACCTTATGTATGTGATTGGTTTATGTCCGTATTGTTTTTTTTTTGTATTTTTATAGTGTATATTGATTATACCTATATGTACTTACCCATATATGTGTCAACTAAAATATTTTGTACTGTCTTTCTTTTTCTTAGTTTTTCAAATAAAGCTGCATTTTCCTGAAGAAGCTCATGGGAGCGAAACATGTTGAAATCAGCAGCATTAGTTCATGTACAGAATTGGTAACATCTCGTGGCCAAATGATCTGTACCTTTCCTGTATAGAGTTAATGAATCTATTTTTTAGGAAGATTATATATTGATTGTTTAATTTTTAAATTATGTGTATGAACAATTAATAAAAATATTGTCTATTTTTATATTGGTATTCCCTTTGATTGATCTTAACTGGGTACCGTTCAAAAGTCTCGGGGGTTGGTTACCCTCCAGCCCCTTTTTCTTTCCCCTTTCTACTTTTTTTGCTCATGTCAGTGTTTAAGTTTACATTAGCCTGCCTGCTTGTGGGCTTCCACTTTTCCTTTTTTTCTTTGCTTCTTCTTTCTGCCTTTCCCCTTTTCCTGAAATGGCCAGGGTGGCTATATACTGGACAATTCCAGCATATACATATCCTCTTTCATAATGCCTGATCTCCAAGTATTGTCCCTTGATGTCCCTTAATGTCAGGGGACTTAACTCCCCCAGTAAACACATATTTGAGTTCACAAATTTCAGTCTTTGAGGGCAGCTATAGTTTGTCTAAAGATAGCTTGTTTTCACAAGCTTCAGTTACCAAATACCTTAGTGCCTGGTATCCCCAAATACTCCAAGCCAATGGCCAAATAATATAGAGGGGCATTTTAATTGCTTTTCGTGTGTCTTTTAAATTTACTTGCTTAAAGTCTCAAGTCTCCATGGGGGCAGGACTTAGGGTGGTGGGGGACTCTGGGCTTGAGTCCCTTTCGGGCCCCACCTTCTACACATTACTTTAAAGCGGAGGTCCACCCTAAAGTGGACCTTCCGCTCATCGGAACCCTCCCCCCCTCCGGCGACACCATTGGCACCTTTCAGGGGGGAGGGGGGTACAGATACCTGTACAGTACAGGTATCTGCACCCACTTCCGGGATAGCTCTCTGCGGAAAGGGGCGTAGATTACGCCCCTTTCCGCAAGTGCCCACCCCTTTCCGCAAGTGACCCGCTGCCTGCTGGGAAACACACAGATCCCAGAGGCAGCGGGGACCATCCTTATTGCGCAGCGCGACTCGCGCATGCGCAGTAGGGAACCGGGAAATGAAGCCGAAAGGCTCCATTTCCTGATTCCCATACCCAAGATGGCGGCGGCAGCACCCGAGAGACAATCTAGAGATCGGCTTCGGGTGCCGACATCGCGGGCACGCTGGACAGGTAAGTGTCACTATTTTAAAAGTCAGCAGCTGCAGTATTTGTAGCTGCTGGCTTTTAAAAAAAAAAAACGTGGAGTCCCGGCGGACTCACGCTTTAAATAGAACAAAATAATACATACACAAGCTATGTATTAAAGCTACACAATTCTGGATAAACTGAGAATAAAAATAGATATCCCGATTCGGAACAAACAACTAAAACAAACAACTAAACAAGATTACATAATTTATGTTAATTTCTGAAGTCTATTAAAAATTGGGTTTGAATGAATGATTCTATATAGTCCTTAAATAGTTCCAAATATTATTTATAAGAACAGTCATTAGGATTGCTCTAATGGCTGCAACCTGGAGAGCGAAGCACAGCTCTATAAAACAGAAATAGAAAAGGACAAGGTGCGCCAGACTCAGTGCAGTATTAAAGAACTTCTGTTTAATTGGACAAGACAAAACAGCCAAATGGCTACTCACAAAAGTAGATAATATATAAGCGTATAAGTGGGGGATACTGTACTGGTATTCGTCCTGGGTCCACGATTTAAGCGATCATTCTCAGAGGCTCCGCAGGAGGATGATGAAAAGCCGTGGTGGTGGTAACTCTTATCTGTGATCTGTATGTCTCCAGTGACATCGTGGCCAATGAGATGATGCGTTTCACAGCATCCGCTGTTTAATCCAAACTAGATGATCGTTCACAAGGTCATATATATATATATATATATATATATACACACACACACATGTTTAAGGGAAGTGCCAGGATATGCAGAAACAATCATATACACAGTAAACAATGCAATAATTAAAAACGAACCAGGAGATTGATAAAAGCAATAAAAATTGATAAAATGATAATTAAATTGTAACGAATATGAAGATGTTTAAAACGTAAATGGGAAGGGTCCGCAAGGCCCCCTATTGGGTGGGGCCCATGGGCTTGAGCCCAGTCAAGCCCAATGGTAAGTCTGGCCCTGATAGCAAGTGACAGCTAGCCTTCTCACACCTGTCCCTGCTTTGGCCATCAGTGCCGGTGAACCCTATTGGTCCTTTTGACACACAATTGGGCACTCTACACTTTTATATGGGTTGGATTTTGAGACTTCCCCCTCATTCCCCTCTGTGGTTTTGGAGAGTCCACAAAAGTTTACTGTCTCCCCTGGGGCTCTTAACATCTATATATGTTTCAGACACCAGTATTATAAATATTTAGTTTCACAGGTTTAATTGCATAGTATGCTAGAAAGTATTCCTCTTAATCTACTCAAATTTTTACTTATATGCACAATCTTTATTATGATCAGTTGACAGATTCCCTTGCTTATGTTATCAGGTAGAGACCAAACCTTCTGCTGGATTTATCTATAGATACATTAATTTGGGGATACTTTGAATCCAAGGTATAATTAATATCCTTTCATATGCCTCCCCTTTTTTGGCAGGGTTTGGTCATTAAGCCCCACTATACATTTGTGGCTTTCTATTCTTTTATGTACCCCCAGGAGCTGTCACTTGTTGTTCCATCCATCCCCTGTGCTTCCTATTGGAACTTTGGAGTGACTGTTTGTTTGGGTTGCCGCCTTGACCTAGAGACAGCCAATATATCTTAATCATGTAGAGGCCTAAGTGTCCCTCTATTACCCGGACATGAGTTCTTATATCTGTACTTTAAAACATGTTTGCTCTGATACTATGATTGTATGTGTATATCAGATATATTGATTCATGTATATTTTGTAGAAATCCTTATAACTGTAACAGGTGCCTACCTCCTTAAGTAGATGTATATTGTTGAAACCTGTTACAGTTTCATGCATCTGTATGATCTGTTCACATTATACACCTTATATACTGTGTTTGTAAGCTGGCATTTTGTGTCACTCTGTATTGTTTAGCCTAAACTTTTACTGTGTGATACTATATCTATGTTGCTCGTACATAAAGGCTTTTTTAACTTTTAATTCAATAAAATATTAAAATTTTAGCTCTCTGATTTTATATACTATTTTTCTTTTGTCTTTTTTCTGGTATCGTGTAATCCCCAAAGTTTCCCCCACTCTTTTCCCCTTGTGGGTTTATGTACCTGCTAAAATAAATCAAAGATCTTGCAGGTTGCTATCTCCTTCTAACAGGGCAACTCCATGATAAGGAAATAAGCGTTGTGACATATTATGCTCCGAATACCCCTCAACTCCCATTTTTTAGATATTTGTTGCAACTCATTAGTCAGCATTAAATTGGTATAGTTATCCTCTGTTGAGGATCAGTCAGGAAACCCTCCTCTAGGGTGAGTTGGAAGATATTGATTGCTTTCCCGTCCATCCACAACATGTGACTGCATCCTGTGACTGCATCCTTAAAATAGGAAAGTGCTTCTGAACTCTTTCACACAATTCCCTGGGATAGCCTCAGGTAATTGGGAGCCCCCCCCCCCCCCCATTTACCTCTACTGTTCAAAATTTGCAACCCTCCTTTCCTTCAAGGTTTTGAGTTTCCTGGGGTTTTCAAATAGTAGATTGCTTCCAAGGTAACTTCCTTCCACTCCCTGTTGAATTCAAGGGGACTCAAGTCCTTTGGTGACCTCCAAAAATAATACAGGTTGCCTCCTTCTAAAGCCCCATACACAGGCCGAATGCTGGGAGACATAAGAACACAACAGGTCAGTGGCGAGATCACTGTACTAACATCAGATCATTGTCTGGGAACCACAAATCTCTACCTGCCACAAGAATTTGATCATCACCTCTTATATCTGTAATGGCTTCTATCCTAGTAGGTTCTGGCACACAGATTTTGAAGCTTCCCCCCAACTGACTCTCCCTCATCCCTTCCTCCCCCTATCTATTGTCTTTATTCACATCCTCCTACCCACTACTCTTTTACTTTCTGAATCTGAAGTCTTCAGTCCAAGTTAATTGCACATTCTCTACTTTTGTTGGCAGTCTTAATGTGACACACTAGCTGACTTTTTATTGTAAAATAGGTTGTTTTAATTGTTTACACATGCTTTCTATATGTATAAACATCCACATCTACAGCTGCTTTATGACCACACATTTTGTGTACTGCATTGTGTGTCAACTTCTCTTGAAAAATATTGAACAAGAAAAATCTACAGAAAAATTCCACAAACTGTAGTTATTTTTAGTTTGAAACATGTTTGGCTTACATGTAGGCTATATCACGCATTTTGTATCGATCTTTTCACCCTACTTGAGTATACTGCTATAATTTGCTATTATTGCTATAGCTATAATTTGGAATTATGTGTGATACGTGCTCTTAAACAAGTGTGGCCTAACAGTAATTTTTTTAAATAGAAGCCATCCAGTCTTATTTACCAACTCAGAATTCTGGCATTTTGGCAGCCAGTTTATAAATCTTTTCCTCATTTTACCACACGAGGAAACTTTTTTTTATATATAAACAGGATGAGATTCTAAGTCTCAAATGTGTACAATGTTTACATAGTTTTCCTGGAAAAAAATGTATGCATATTCTCTGCCTCCAAAACTCCTATCATGTCCTAAAGAATGTGAATCGGTTTAGCAAATAATAAATTTTAATGTATAAAATGATTTTACATTTATAATTTAGTATTTATGGCCCAAATATTCCAACTCCCTGCCTCCATAATTGTCTTCCATGGATCGGATTCTGTTAAGAAAATCTATGCAAACTATATGTGCTGTCTACACTTTCATTCTTTTTTTTTTAACGCTGAAATAGGCATTATTGCTGTCTCCAAAATTACCATTAAAATTAAGGATTTTCTTTTTAGATAATTCATACAATTTTCATACAGCGTCTTTATAAAAAATGCACTTCTTCATATTTCTGGCTGAAAGAAGCCAACTTTCGCCTTCCAAATGTGCCTCCTGTTAAAAATTAGATTCTGTTCTATATAAATATTTGAAATTTGGAAAGTGAAACAAGGCAGTTTAAAGCAATTTTTTGGGCTAAAATAGGCATAATCTCCGTCTCAAAATTCTTCTCTTATTTAGTATGAGATTCTCTGTAGCAAATCTGTACAATATTTAAATTATTTCTAAGAAAATGTACATCTAATTTTACACTTATTAAGTCTGTCCATACTGTCCCTCAAAAATAGCAGTCTATCCAAAAAGGCTTAAAAGGTCTTCTTGAAAACATGTTAATTTTTCCCTTTAAATTTTAAATACAATGAAATAGATATTTATTTTCCAGGTGCAATCTGCCTAATTTTTACCTGATTATAGCATGTATGTCTTTAAAGAAATAACCCCATTTAGGTTTTTGGAAGATTAAATCTACTTGTTGTATAGCTGGCATGCAATATAGCAGACTATAGTGCTAAATGCCTCCTTGTGTTATTCTTGGAAAAAAAGGAAATGAATTGCTTATTTCTTGGTGCAATCTATTCAGAAAAAGCAACCCACTTTAAAAGGATTACAAGCTTAGCAGCAAATTTGTCGACTGGTTTTAATAAAGTCTATGAAAAACGTAAAAAAAGTAAATTAAACTACTTAAGCCGTCAATCAAAATTCATCCGATTCAGCAGGGACCAGAACAACAAATTTCGCTTCATGTAGGGGCAAGTTGACTGTACAACCAGTCTGTTGGATTTTTCTGCATGTGATTACTACCAGCTGCTAAAGCTCCCTGTGCCCCCCCCACAAGCAGAATAGCACTTCGGGAGGCAAGCATAGTTACATAGTTGGTAAGGTTGAATAAAGACAATAGTCCATCCAGTTCAGCCTGTGTAGGTGTACTTGTGTCAGTGTCTATAATTATTTCCCATATCCCTGTCGGTTGTGTTCATTAAGATGCACACCCAAGAGTCTTTTAAATATCCATACGTCCCACTGCTACCACCAACTGTGGAAGAGAGTTCCACAGCCTTATTGCCCTGAGAGTGAAAAACCGCAGTTTAAGGTTAAACCACTGCTTCTCCAATCTCATTGTGTGGCCCCATGTCCTCTTACACTGCCTGAGACTGAATAGTTTATTTCCTATGCTGGGATCACCATTGAGGTATTTGTAAATAGCTATTATGTCCCCTCTCTAGCATCTATTCTCCAGTGAGAACAAATTTAGTGCTTGTAGTCGTTCCTTGTAATTGAGGTCATCCAGGCCCCTTATTAAATTTGTTGCCCTTCTTTGGACTCTCTCCAGCTCCAGCACATCCTTCCTGAGGACTGGTGACCAGACCTGGACAAAGTATTCCAGATGTGACCTAACCAGAGTTTTATATAGTGGCAGGATTATCGTTTTATCCCTGGAGTATATCCCCTTTTTTATGCATGCTGAAATTCTGCCGGTCTTGGTAGCTGCAGCTTGACATTGCGTGCTATTGCTCAGTCTGTTATCTACTAGGACGCCCAGATCTTTCCCCATCCTTAATTCCCCCAGTGGCTCTCCCCCTAGTGAGTTGTGTTGTCTGCAAAAACTAAGATTGAGCTATTTATCCCATCCTCTATATCATTTATGAATAAATTGAATAGAATTAGTGCCAAGACAGAACCTTGGGGTACACCACTTACCACTCTAGACCATTCTGAGTACACGTTATTTATCACCACCCATTGGACATGGCCCTGTAACCATTTTTTTACTCAAGAACAAACCTTATGGTCCATGCCCTCAGGCCTCAGTTTGTAAATAAAGTGCTTATGGGAAACTTTATCAAATGCTTTTGCAAAATCCAGATCTCTACTATCCATAGGACTTCCCCTATCTAGGTGGTAGCTCACTTCCTCATAGAATGTTAACAGATTGGTCTGGCAAGAATGATCTTTCATAAACCCATGCTGATTACTACTAATGATACTTTTTCTTCATAACATTTTTGGATATAGTCCCTTATCATCCCCTCCAATAATTTATCCACTATAGATGTTAAGCTGACTGGCCTGTAGTTTCTAGGGATTTGTCTCTGCCCTTTTATGAATATCTGTACCACATTGGCTTTTCTCCAATCAGCTGGTACCATTCCTGTCAGTATGCTGTCCACAAAGATTAAGAACAATGGTTTGGCTATAACCTGACTGAGTTCTCTGAAGACTCTCAGGTGTAAGCCATCCGGTCCCAGTGATTTATTTATATTAAGTTTATCTAGACTTTCCTTGTTAGCCATTAGGGTATGTCCTGTGATGTGTCACTAACAGTACTGTCGCAGTCAGTATACCCCTCCTTTTCCTGCATAAAAAAACTATGAGAAGCAAGTATTTAGTACAGATGCCTTCTCTGTGTCATCTTTAAGAATCCTCCCATCCTCATCATTTACAGTATGTGTGCAATGTGCTGCCTCATTGTTTATGTGCGCAATGATCTTGCTTTTGTATTGTTAATATATCTAAAAAATGTCATTCCCCCATCAATACTGACTACAGTTAAGAGTAAAATAGTTTTTTACCCTGCTCTGCCTATGACAATTTCTCCTTGTATAGTGTATGGGGGGGCTGCAAACAGCAATGTGTTCCCACATTTACCAGTGAATACATATATATATATAAATCTGTTGCCTTTCCTATGTTTTGCTGGTATTAGTTAAATAAAAATTGTATGCCAAAATATATATTCCCACAAATAAAGTGCATTCAGTGCAGACAAATCATATCATCAATTAATTGCAATGACAAAATAAATAAATGATATAACTATTCCACTATGGTGTATAAATGTCCCTTCTATTATGCAGTCAATCAACATTATTGTGACCAAAAAAAGTGTATTCATCCAGTGAAAAAGTATTTTCCAATATAATCTTCTATGAATCTAAATGCTGTGGCACAGAGATTAGTGATTCCCACCACCATCTTTCCTATGCTCTCATCTCCCAGGTTGGACCTGCTGGAAGCAAGGTCTAAAATCACATTCCCCTTAGGCAGGGGGTGCCATAAAATGCCACTCCAAATTTGGATACTCCTTAAGAACCTCTATTTTATCCCTGGGGTGTTCACATGTAGGAGGTGTGTGGCCCTTTAAAATATTGTGTGTCTGCCCTACAATGGGCTCAAATAACAGGGGGATCCCCATAGCATAGTACATTCTAACATATAATTTAAGAAAGAAAATCAATTACAAGCAAAGTAAATACTCAAGCTGTGTTTGAAAAAACTGTGGAGTCCTGGCTCCCACATCACTTCTGCTTTTGGCAGTCACTCAGCTCTACCCAACGCGTGTTATCACAGGTCATGTGACTTCCTCAGGAGTATGTAAACAGGTGCTTCCTAGCTTCCCTTATACTGGTGACTGTTTACTATTTCCAATGCAACTAGCTATACAAAGATGTTTCTATACCGAATGACAAATCGATGCATATGTAATCTCCTATTTATGGGATCATATATGAAGAAGTGTAAGTGCAAGCACTAGCTAAAAATAACAATCTTTAACTGGTTCCCGACCAGCGCACACCGATGTACGTCGGCAGAATGGCACGGGCAGGCATATTGGAGTACAGGTACATCCAATCTTTAATGCCGCCCTGCCATCTGGTCGGGACCCCCGTGAGTCCGGTCGCGGGTCCCGCAGACTCGATTGCCGCGGGCATACCCGTGATGGTCTCACGGGGTGGCTGAACGAGGAATTGCCATTGTAAACAGAATTTCCCCGTTCTGCCTAGCAACTAGTGACGCTGATCTCTGCTCCATGTGATTGGAGCAGAGATCAGTGTTCACTAAAAGAAAGCCCAGCCCCCCACAGTTAGTAACACACCCCTAGGAACACTTAACCCCTACACCGCCACCCACTGGTTAATCCCTTCACTGCCAGTGTAATTTACACAGGAATCATTGCATTTATATAGCAGTGATTGCTGTATAAATGACAATGGTCCCAAAAATGTGTCAAAAATGTCCGATGTGTCCGCCATAATGTCGCAGTCACAATAAAAATCGCTGATCACCGCCATTACTAGTAAAAAAAAAAAATATTAATAAAAATGCCATAAAACGATCCCTATTTTGTAAATGCTATAACTTTTGCGCAAACCAATCAATAATCGCTTATTGTGATTTTTTTTACCAAAAATATGTAGAAGAATACGTATCGGCCTAAACTGAGTGAAAAAAAATTTTTTATATATATTTTTGGGGATATTTATTATAACAAAAAGTAAAAAATAATGCATTTTTTTCAAAATTGTCGCTCTATTTTTGTTTATAGCGCAAAAAATAAAAACCGCAGGGGTGATCAAATGCCACCAAAAGAAATCTCTATTTGTGGGAAAAAAAGGACGTCAATTTTGTTTGGGAGCCACACCGCATGACCGCGCAATTGTCAGTTAAATTGACGCAGTGCCGAATCACAAAAAGTGGTCTGGTCTTTGACCAGCAAAATGGTCCAAGGCTGAAGTGGTTAAAAAACGCTTAGCCAACTGTGTATCAATGCCATCTTGTGGACAAACAGGATTAATACATATAAATATGGCTAACACGGCTAGTGTATGGACAGAATAAACCTACAGAATTTATGATTTCTTGGCCATATTATCAATCAACTGTGTTTTACTCTTTTTAAATCATAATGACAACAGAAATTACCCAAATGACCCTGATCAAAAGTTTACACACCCTGATGATTTTGGTATGATAACATGCAAACAGGTTGACAAACAAGAGTTTGAATGGCTATTAAAAGTAACCATCCTCACCTGTGATCTGTTTGACTGTAATTAGTGTGTGTGTATAAAAGGTCAATGAGTTTCTTGACTCCTGACAAACCCTTGCATCTTTCATCCATTGCTGCACTGACGTTTCTGGATTCTGATCATGGGGAAAGCAAAATAATTGTCAAAGGATCTGCAGGAAAAGGTATTTGAACTGTATAAAACAGGAAAGGGATATAAAAAGATATCCAAGGAATTGAGAATGCCAATCAGCAGTGTTCAAACTCTAATCAAGAAGTGGAAAATGAGGAGTTTTGTTGAAACCAAACCACGGTCAGGTAGACTAACTAAAATTTCAGCCACAACTGCCAGGAAAATTGTTCAGAATGCACAGAAAAAACACAAATAACTTCAGGTGAAATACAGGACTCTCTGAAAACACGTGGTGTGGCTGTTTCAAGATGCACAATTAGGAGGCACTTGAAGAAAGATGGGCTGCATGGTCAAGTTGCCAGAAGAAAGCCTTTACTACGCAAATGCCACAAAGTATCCCACTTAAAATACTCCAAACAGCACAGAGACAAGTCTCAAACCTTCTGGTGCAAAGTCATTTGGAGTGATGAGACCAAAATCAAGCTTTTTGGCCACAACCATAAACTCTACATTTGGAGAGGAGTCACCAAGGCTTATGATGAAAGGTACACCATTCCTACTGTGAAACACGGTGGTGGATTGCTGATGTTTTGGGAATGTGTGAACTACAAAGGCACGGGAAATTTGGTCAAAATTAATGGCAAGATGAATGCAGTATGTTATCAAAAAAACTGGAGGAACATTTGCATTCATCAGCCAGGAACCTGCACATGGGATGTACTTGGACATTCCAACTCGACAACGATCAAAAACACAACAAGTCAACCTGTCATTGGCTACAGCAGAATAAAGTGAAGGTTCTGGAGTGACCATCTCATGTCCTGACCTCAATATCATTGAGCCACTCTGGGGAGATCTCAAACATACAGTTCAGGCAAGACAGCCCAGGAATTTTCCAGAGGCATTTTGCCAAGAGGAATGGGCAGCTTTACCATCTGAGAAGATAAAGAGCCTCATCCACAAATACCACAAAATACTTTAAGCTGTTATTGATGTTAAAGGGGGCAATACACGGTATTAAGAACTGGGGTATGTTAACTTTTGATCAGGGTAATTTGGCTAGTTTCTGTTGTCATTAAGATTTAAAAATAGTAAACACAGTTAATTGATAATAAATGGCTTCAGCCAAACACTAACCATGAGTGAAAGAAAAGTTTTTGTGTTATTCATATTCTCTGAAAAATGGCCAAAAAAATCATAAATTCTGGGAATTTAAGCTTATGAGCACAACTGTAAGTAGGGGCCCCTTATCTAAATCATTATAGGAAAAATAACAAATAATATTTTTTATAACATATATATATATATATATATATATATATATATATATATATATATATATATATTGTGAGGGGGTTAGCTCGGTAGCGGGTGTGTGTGACCCCCTGGATGGGTTCACAACACAAAGTCAGGCACAGCAGACAGCGGTGTAGGTGCAAAAAAACAAAAGATCCGGTTTATTTAGGCTACATGCAATGATACATATAACAGCCAAACAAAATAAAACAAGAAAATAAATCCTGGTCAGCTTGACCTCTAACTACACACGTAGACTCCCTGTCTAACAACTGGGTGCAGCCTTGTGCTGCCCCAGTCCCTGTCTCTATTGTAGGGGTTTGCCACACAGGCGTTAACTCACCGCACAGAACAGATCTCAGACTCCCCAGTCTATACACACAAAACTGGTTCCAGGATGGAGCATCTCCCTATGCATGCTGGGGTTTTTTGTAGAGGTCTTAATGAGCCCACTTACTACAGCTGGGCTCATTAACTCTTCCCCTCTAATTGTAAAAGTCTGCATACAGCCTGAATCTAGGACACACATATTTCCCATCCTGAATACAACCAGGTGATTTTACCTGCGTGCTGCCACATACCCCCCCCCTCTTGTTTCAACCTTGGGGTTGTAACACAAGTAGCCAGACACGCATGTATCCGAGACAAAGCATCCACATTCCCCATTTTAACACCAGGGCGATGCTTAACTGTAAAGTTAAATTCCTGTAGGGCCAGGAACCACCTATTTACCCTTCTATTAGTCTCCTTGTTTTGAGCCATCCACTTTAAAGGAGCGTGATCAGTCACCAGGTCAAAGTGCCTACCTAGCAGATAGTACCGAAGGGAATCTAGAGCCCACTTCACTGCTAAACATTCCTTCTCAATCGTGGCGTAATTTACCTCATGGGACTTCAACTTCCTGCTGAGGTAAATGACTGGGTGCTCTTCCCTGTTCCAGACCTGGGATAACACTGCTCCTAACCCAACGTCTGACGCATCAGTTTGTACAACAAAGTCCTTAGAGAAGTCTGGTGAGTACAACACTGGCTGGCTACATAAGGCTGTTTTTAAGGACTGAAATGCTTCCTCAGCCTCTGGGGACCATTTAACCATAACCGACTCTTTCCCTTTTGTCAGGTTGGTGAGGGGCACAGCCTGAGAAGCAAAATGGGGAATGAATCGTCGATAATAGCCAGCGATTCCCAGAAAGGCTCGTACCTGTTTCTTGCTGTTGGGACGTGGCCAACTCTGTATGGCCTCGACTTTATTGACTTGGAGTTTTATCACCCCCCTCCCAATAGTGTACACAAGATATTTGGCCTCCTCCTGTCCAATGGTACACTTCTTTGGATTGGCCGTAAACCCAGCTTCCCGGATAGAGTCTAGGACTGCTTGTACTTTTGGCAAATGTGAGACCCAGTCTGTGCTATGGATAATCACATCATCCAGGTAAGCTGCAGCATATTTCTGATGGGGCCTCAGAATCTTATCCATTTTCCGCTGGAATGTTGCCGGTGCATTCTGTAACCCAAGCGGCATTCTCTTATATTGGAATGCCCCATCTGGGGTTACAAACGCAGTTTTCTCCTTGGCCGACTCGGCCAGGGGAATTTGCCAATACCCTTTGGTGAGATCAAGAGTTGTCATATATCGGGCTGTTCCCAGCCGGTCAATCAACTCCTCTATACGTGGCATGGGGTAGGTGTCAAATTTTGTAACTTTATTTAATTGTCTAAAATCGTTACAAAACCGCCAGCTCCCATCAGGTTTGGGCACTAGTACAATAGGACTGGACCAGTCACTCTGGGACTCCTCTATCACACCCAATTCCAGCATCCTTTGAACCTCCCCACGTATTGCCTCCCGTCGGGCCTCTGGTATTCTATAAGGTTTTAGTTTTACCCTTTCTCCTGGCGGGGTGATAATGTCATGCTCTACGCCAGATGTTTGTCCCGGAAGCTCAGAGAAAATCTCTTTGTTACGAAGTACAAACTCTTTAACCTCCTGTTGTTGGGCTTTCGATAAGGTGTCTGCTATTCCAACCTCAGGAACTAAGCAATCAGGCTGTACTTGTGACAAAGTCTCTGCGACTAGGGATTCCCTATCCCTCCAGGCTTTCAGCAGATTGACGTGATAGATCTGCTCCGGCTTTCGCCTTCCTGGCTGTCTAACCCTGTAGTTCACCTCACTAATTTTTTCAATTACTTCATATGGACCTTGCCATTTGGCCAGAAATTTGCTTTCAACCGTAGGGACTAGCACCAAGACCCTATCCCCCGGGGAAAAAGTACGGGTCTTGGCCCCACGGTTGTACACTCTCTGCTGTGCTAACTGCGCTTGGGTTAAATGTTCCTTTACAATTGGCATTACCTGTGCAATTCTATCTTGCATCAGGGCGACGTGCTCAATCACACTCCTGTGAGGAGAACTCTAATTTTCCCAAGTTTCCTTGGCGATATCCAGCAGCCCTCTTGGGTGTCTCCCATAGAGCAACTCGAAGGGTGAGAAACCCGTAGAGGATTGGGGTACCTCCCTAATGGCAAACATCAGATAGGGTATTAGACAATCCCAATTCTTTCCATCTCTATCCACCACCTTCTTTAACATTTGTTTTAGGGTTTTGTTGAATCTTTCAACCAACCCATCTGTTTGGGGGTGATACACAGATGTACGCAATTGCTTCACTTTGTACAACTTGCATAATTCTTTCATAACCCGGGACATAAAGGGTGTACCTTGGTCCGTAAGCAGTTCCTTACAAATACCCACGCGGCTAAAAACAAGGGATAGCTCTTTGGCTATGGTTTTGGCCGAGGTATTTCGGAGAGGAATTGCTTCCGGATAACGGGTGGCATAGTCCAATATAACCAAAATGTACTGATGCCCCCTAGCAGACTTCATTATCGGACCTACCAAATCCATTGCGATCCTCTCAAAGGGGACCTCAATGATAGGAAGAGGTACCAGTGGGTTACGGAAATGTGGCATAGGTGCCGACTTCTGACACACAGGGCAGGAGGAACAATACTTTTCTATTTCCTTCATGACCCCAGGCCAATAGAATCTCTGCAATACCCTCTCTCTGGTTTTCTCTGTCCCCAGATGACCTCCCAGAATGTGTCCATGAGCCAATTCTAACACCAACTTCCTGTAAGGTTTGGGTACTACAAGTTGCTCAATGGTTTCTTCTGCCCTTTGAGCCACTCGATATAGCAGGTCCCTTTCCATAGTGAAGTAAGGATAAGGGCAAGTCTTATCTGGGTTCACTAACTCGCCATCTACTTTCACCACATTTTCCCGTGCCTTTATTAGGGTGGGGTCTTTTAACTGTTCTGTGGCAAAATTTTCCCTGTGAACCTCAAGATCCGAAAACTCCACAGACGGCATGTTTTCATCTGAGGATGTTGGCTCCTCTCCAGTTTCTCGAGTTTCCCCCGCCAATACCGACAAGGGAAATTCAGGAGAGTCCTCACCACTCCCAGAGGAATTCTGGTCATCTTCCTGGTTTATAGGGGCACCAATGGGGGCCTCAGGACAATCCCAGAGTTCCCAGAATTTTGGAAAATCCCTTCCCACAATAGCATCATGTGGTAACTGAGACACTAACCCCACCTGATGAGAGAGGTTACCTTTGGGGGTCTCAAAAAACACTGAAGTTACAGGATACTCTCGGGTGTCCCCATGCACACAAATAACAGCCACCCTGTTCTTCCCAGAGACCTCTGTAGTAACTAGTTCAGCTTTTATCAATGTTACCAGGCTACCTGAATCTAGCAACACATCAACATGTCTACCATTAATACACATTTTACATAAATGTTTCTCAGGTCCCCGAATGGCCGTGCATGCAACTGTCGCAAACAGCGACTGACGTCTCTCCCTTATAAAGTCACATTGCGTAGGGTCATCCACAACTGGGCAATTGGCTGCAATATGTCCCTCTTGCCGGCAGCGGTAGCAAATAATTTTTTTCGCTGCCTCTTGCAGCATGGGCTTCCTGGGCTGCTCCCGCCAGACCTTAGGTAGAACTCCCACCCTCTCACTCTCTCCACCCTCACCCCTTGGAGTCATCTTATCCGCCACTGGGGATGATCTGGTCTTAGGGGGGAAAGTCTGTGAGTCCCTGGAAGAGGTGGTCAAGTTCTCTGTAGCCAAGTACCTCTCAACCAGATCCACAAGTTTATCTGCATTTTCTGGGTCTCCATGGCTTACCCATTTTTGGATGGCAGTAGGAAGAGCTCTCAGGAAACGATCCATAACCACACGTTCCACAATGTTTGGTGCGGTCAAAATCTCTGGCTGCAGCCACTTCCTGCTCAGGTGAATGATATCATACATTTGAGACCTGGGAGGTTTTCCAACCTGAAAAGTCCAGTTATGCACACGCTGAGCCCGGACTGCCAGGGTGACACCCAGCCGTGCAAATATTTCTGCTTTTAGCACCACGTAGTCTTTTGCTTGGTCAGGCTCTAGGTCATAATAAGCTTTCTGCGATTCCCCAGTTAACAGAGGGGCCACCAGTCCAGCCCATTGCTCCTTAGGCCACTTTTCCCTTTCAGCAGTCCTTTCAAATGTGGTCAAAAACACCTCCGGATCATCCTCTCCAGTCATTTTTGTCAGTAAACGGCTCACATCAAAGGATGCGGTATTATTGTACCCACTTGCTTCATTGGTCTGCGGACGTTGCTGTATCAATGTCTCTATTTGCTGTTGAAAATTCTGCTCTTGCTTCTGCAACAGGTCTATGAAGCGGGCTTCAGATCGCTGCTGGGCTTGTTGCTGAGCTTCCAAACTCTGCTGCAAAGTTGCATTTGTCTGCTGCTGATTTGCATTTGCCTGCTGCTGGGCTTGTTGTTGAGCTGCAAGGCTCTTTTGTAAAGCCGCATTTGCTTGCTGCTGATTTGCATTTGCTTGCTGCTGATTTGCATTTGCTAGAGCCAGCTGTCTCAGTATCTCCTCCATGCTGGCCTTTTAAAAAAAAATTGAAAAAAAAACTGCCAAAATTCTCCACCAACTGTGAGGGGGTTAGCTCGGTAGCGGGTGTGTGTGACCCCCTGGATGGGTTCACAACACAAAGTCAGGCACAGCAGACAGCGGTGTAGGTGCAAAAAAACAAAAGATCCGGTTTATTTAGGCTACATGCAATGATACATATAACAGCCAAACTGTCACGCACCTGGTGGTAGAGCCCGACTTGCAGAGGGAGACCTCTCTTGCAGCTCCGACTCGAGAGCCCTGGTAGTATATACAGGTGACTCAGGAGTCAAGAGGAGCACGAGTGTCTGGCAGGATCAACAGCTGGGTAAGGAATGCTGGACCGGAGGGGAGCTGGAAAGCAGGCAGGTGCAGGAAACTGAAGCAGGACAGCAGGCAGGGAGGTTGTAGTCGGACACAAGTGCAGGAGTTCTGGCAGAGGTAGGACTTCAGGCAGATGCTGGAACCAGTACAGGAGATGGGCAGCGGATGGCACCGGAACAGAAGGCTGGAAGCAGAGTCGTCAGGCAAGCCGGGTCGGAGATCAGGCGGACAGCAGAAGTACCGAGGATCAGGCAGGTGGATGGTCGGACGAGCCGGGTCAGTAAGCGGACAGGCAGCAAGGTACCGAAGGGATAAACAGAAGGGAGGTCAGGCAGGCCGAGGTCAGATGCAGGCGGATAGCAGGAGCAGTAGGTAAACAAGCCGGGTCAACAGGTCACAGGAAGCAGGTTCTCAGGATCAGGGTACTAGCACGCTGTAGATCAGACAGCAAGAACTGGATGTGACCAACAGGACTAAATAGCCCGCCTGGCGCCAACGAGCGCACACACGCGCGCACGACCGCGCGCGCGCACCCACGCGCGCACGCACGCGCACCCGCGCATGCGCACAGACACGCACGCGCGCACCCGCGGACGCGCGCACCCGCGGACGCGCGGCGGAAGGTCCAGGCTGATCGCTGCTGGCAGGATCTTCGTGACATTGCCCCCCCTCAAGGGGCAGCCTCCGGATGCCCAATCGGGCCCATCTTTCCGGGTGCAATCTTCTGAAAGCTTGGATTAGGGTCTTTGCATGGATATTCTCCACAGGCTCCCAAGAATTCTCCTCCGGGCCGTAACCTCTCCATTTAATTAAAAATTGAGCTTGGTTATTCCTTTTCCTACAATCCAGGATAGCTTCAATTTCAAATTCTTCCTCCCCGTTCACCATTACAGGGTCTGGGGGGTTCACATTCCGGTCGGGAAAAGGATTGGGGACAAAGGGTTTCAACAGGGAGACGTGAAAGACAGGGTGGATCTTGAGTGAATCCGGGAGCTCCAGCTCGTAGGCTACCTCGTTGATCCTCCTCCTTACAGTGAAAGGGCCCAGGAATTTGGGGCCCAATTTCCTGGAAGGACACGACAATCGAAGGTTTGCGGAGGATAACCATACGCGGTCACCTGGTTCGAGCAGCAATTCACCCCGCTTCTTCCTGTCGAACACTTCCTTATTCTGTTCCTGGGATCTTGCCATGGTCTTCTGTAGTAGTTGGTTGTTTGAAGAGAAAAAATTTATAGTCTCCAAGACTGCTGGCACCGAACATTCGGGAATGGAATTAGGAAGGAAAGCTGGATGAAACCCATAGTTAGCAAAAAACGGACTTTGCTTGGTAGCAGAATGCACGGAATTATTATAGGCGAATTCGGCCAACGGGAGCAGTGTGATCCAGTCATCTTGGGAATAGGATGAAAAACAACGGAGGTATTGCTCGAGAGTCTGATTGGTCCTCTCGGTCTGACCATTCGTCTGAGGGTGGTAAGCGGTGGAAAATTACAGCGTAATTCCCAGGACTCTACACAGCGCTTTCCAAAACCGTGAGGTAAATTGCACTCCGCGGTCAGACACTATATTAGTCGGGATTCCATGGAGTCTAATTATTTCCCTGATAAACGTCTGGGCTGTTTCGGATGCAGAGGGGGTACCCTTCATCGGGATGAAGTGGGCCATTTTAGACAGCCGATCTACCACCACAAAGATGGCAGTATGCCCAGCTGCAGGGGGCAGGTCGACGATGAAGTCCATAGACAACATCTTCCACGGCCTATCTGGGATGGGCAGAGGTTTCAGTAACCCCCAAGCTCTGGACCTACAGGTCTTGCTCCGGGCACAGGTGGTGCAGGACTCCACGTAACTCCTACAGTCCTTAAGTACTTGGGGCCACCAGAAGGTACGTTGAACAAGATCCGCAGTCTTATAGGCACCAAAGTGCCCTGCTAGAGCATGGTCATGGCAAAGTTCGAGAATGCTCACTCGCAAGCATTCGGGTACAAAGATCT
Organism: Lithobates pipiens; assembly: GCF_037356315.1. Taxonomy (NCBI): domain Eukaryota; kingdom Metazoa; phylum Chordata; class Amphibia; order Anura; family Ranidae; genus Lithobates; species Lithobates pipiens. The sequence continues at coordinate 237,616,199 of NW_027507903.1, forward strand.
TGCTGCCGTACCAAAACAGTCCATCCCTGGCCTGTAACTCAGTTCCAACGGTGGGTGTTGGTCCCATGGAAGCTTGTTTCAACCGCGAGAGCAGATCTTCCTGTAATAGGAGAAAGTTCCCAGGGGCCAGGATAGTGTCAGGGGGTGGAGTTCCTTCGGATTTGTGGAACATCCTAGAGAGGGCATCGGGTTTCGTGTTCTTGGAGCCGGGCCGGTAAGTAACATGAAAAGAGAACCTGGAAAAGAACAGGGCCCACCTGGCTTGTCGCGGTCTCAGCCTCTTTGCAGATTTCAGGTACTCCAAGTTCTTGTGATCTGTGTAGATCAGGATAGGATGAGCAGCTCCTTCTAACAGGTAACGCCATTCTTCCAGGGCAGATTTAATGGCCAGTAATTCCCGATCGCCTACGTCGTAATTTCTCTCCGCGGGGGACAGTTTTCGGGAAAAGAAGGCAATAGGAAAAAGTGAGGCTTTGGTACCTTGTCGTTGGGAGAGGACAGCTCCAACAGCGATTTCAGAGGCGTCTACTTCCAGGACAAATGGTAGGGAAGAATCGGGGTGTTTTAAGACATCCGCGGAGGTAAACAGTCTCTTGAGGGACTCGAAAGCGACTTGAGCTTCCGGGGACCAGTGAAAACGCACCCCTTGCTTGGTTAGCTGCGTGATTGGGCAGATGATAGCGGAGAACCCCTTGATAAATTTTCTATAGAAATTGGCAAAGCCAACAAAACGTTGGACCCCTTTCTTGTCAGTGGGAGCTGGCCAATCAAGGATTGCAGAAATTTTTTGTGGATCCATCCTTATTCCTTCAATGGAAATAACTAGGCCCAGGAATGAGATACTCTCTTGTTGCCGGAGCCGGTTCAGGACACATTTAACGTGTTTGCGATGGGAATCTAGAGAAGGGGAAAAAATGAGGATATCGTCAAGGTAAACAATGACAAATAAATCTAAATAGTCCCAGAAGACATCATTAATAAAATACTGAAAGGTAGCGGGAGCGTTGCACAGTCCGAAGGGCATCACCCGATATTCGAAATGCCCAAAGCGGGTTCGAAAGGCTGTCTTCCACTCATCCCCACTCATCCCCACTTCTGACACTTCTGATACGGACCAGATTGTAGGCCCCTCTGAGATCCAGCTTAGTGAAGATAGAGGCGGTTCCCAGTCTCTGAAATAATTCCGGTACCAGAGGAAGCGGGTATCGATTCTTTATAGTTATCTTATTTAACTCTCTGTAATCGACACAGGGTCGGAGGGTATGGTCTTTCTTTTCCACAAAGAAGATGCCTGCACCCGCTGGAGAAGTGGAGGGTTGAATGAAGCCTTTCTTCAGGTTTTCGTCTATGTATGTCTTTAGGGTTTCCTGTTCCAGTTCGGTCAGTGGGAAGATCCTGCCAAAGGGAATTTCAGCCCCGGGAAGAAGTTCAATGGGACAGTCATATGCCCGATGGGGCGGCAGAGATTCTGCCCCCTTCTTACTGAAGACATCTAGGTAGTCGTGGTATACTTCGGGAACGGATTGGCGAAGCTCGGAATCGGAATTCAGACATAGTAGGGTAGAAGGTTCGCCAGAATTTTTCAGGAGACAATACTGCTGGCAGTAAGGAGAAAAGAACGTGATCTCCCCAGTGACCCAGTTAATAGCAGGGTTATGGGCCTGCAACCATGGCATGCCCAGGATGATTGGAAACAAAGGAGATGGAATGATGTCAAAGCGGAGCAGTTCCTGATGCAGGTTAGAGACGGAAACTGAAATGGGGGTAGTTTCTTGCGTAACTGGTCCAGATCTTATCGTGGAGCCATCGGCCAGGTAGATGGAGAGTCCTTGAGCCTTGCACAGCAAAGGGATTTGGTGTTTACTGGCAAAAGAAGAGTCCATGAAGCAACTACAAGCCCCCGAGTCAATGATAGCGGGGACCTGCAAAGTCTTTCCTGGGAGCTGCAACGAGACAGAAAGGGCGAGGTGAGAAGAGGTCTTAAGCCAAGCAGTAGTAAAGCCAGACGAGACAGACATGCACTTACGAAGCTTGGCCGGACAGTTCCTGACGTAGTGCCCAGGTTCTCCGCAGTAGAGGCACAAATTGTTGACCCGACGACGTTGGCGCTCCTCTACCGTAAGAGCAGGGCGAAGGACTCCGAGCTGCATAGGCTCAGAGGTATCAGGTGCTGGAACAGGACCAGGAATGGGAGCCGGATGAGAGTAGTTAGGTACCCGAGGCAGCATCCAGGTGGGGCGAGTGAGCCCAGGACCTCTTTCAGCTCTTCGCTCCCTCAGCCGTCGGTCAATTTGGATGGCCAGGTTAATCAAGGCATCCAGAGTTTGTGGGATTCCCACACGGGCCAGTTCATCCTTCAGTGGGTCTGAGAGCCCCATCCGAAACTGGTAGCGAAGGGCCGCATCGTTCCAGTCCGTATCAGTACTCCAACGGCGGAACTCAGCGACATAGTCCTCTACGGCCCTACGCCCTTGCTGAAGGGTATGCAGGGCGGCTTCGGCCGTGGCGGAGAGTTGAGGGTCCTCGTAGAGCTGGGCCATCGTATCGAAGAAGGTGGTCAGGTTGGTTAGGACCTCTGCTTTCTGTTCCAGTAAACGATGAGCCCAAGCTTGAGGATCTCCCAGGAGTAAGGACACCACGAATCCCACCTTGGTGGCTTCAAGTGAGAAGGTGCGAGGCTGAAGGGCAAAGTACAGTTCACAAGAGTTCCGGAACGCTCTGAATTTACTTCGTTCCCCGGAAAACTTTTCAGGCATGGGAACCCTTGGTTCGGGAGGCAGCATTACCACCGTCGGAGGAGGGGTGCTTGAGCCGGCAGTAGACGGAAGAGACCCCTGAGCAGTCGTGGGCGAAGTGAGAGCTTGGACCCTTTCCTCCAAACGCGTGTAACCCTCCTGGAGACTCTTAACAGCCTGGGTGAGGCCAGCCAGATGCAGACAAAGTTCGTCCATGGGAGAGGCTCCCTGCGCGGGCTCGGACATGGCTGTCTGATACTGTCACGTACCTGGTGGTAGAGCCCGACTTGCAGAGGGAGACCTCTCTTGCAGCTCCGACTCGAGAGCCCTGGTAGTATATACAGGTGAATCAGGAGTCAAGAGGAGCACGAGTGTCTGGCAGGATCAACAGCTGGGTAAGGAATGCTGGACCGGAGGGGAGCTGGAAAGCAGGCAGGTGCAGGAAACTGAAGCAGGACAGCAGGCAGGGAGGTTGTAGTCGGACACAAGTGCAGGAGTTCTGGCAGAGGTAGGACTTCAGGCAGATGCTGGAACCAGTAAAGGAGATGGGCAGCGGATGGCACCGGAACAGAAGGCTGGAAGCAGAGTCGTCAGGCAAGCCGGGTCGGAGATCAGGCGGACAGTAGAAGTACCGAGGATCAGGCAGGTGGATGGTCGGACGAGCCGGGTCAGTAAGCGGACAGGCAGCAAGGTACCGAAGGGATAAACAGAAGGGAGGTCAGGCAGGCCGAGGTCAGATGCAGGCGGATAGCAGGAGCAGTAGGTAAACAAGCCGGGTCAACAGATCACAGGAAGCAGGTTCTCAGGATCAGGGTACTAGCACGCTGTAGATCAGACAGCAAGAACTGGATGTGACCAACAGGACTAAATAGCCCGCCTGGCGCCAACGAGCGCACACACGCGCGCACGACCGCGCGCGCGCACGCGCACAGACGCGCACGCGCGCACCCGCGGACGCGTGGCGGAAGGTCCAGGCTGATCGCTGCTGGCAGGATCTTCGTGACACAAACAAAATAAAACAAGAAAATAAATCCTGGTCAGCTTGACCTCTAACTACACACATAGACTCCCTGTCTAACAACTGGGTGCAGCCTTGTGCTGCCCCAGTCCCTGTCTCTATTGTAGGGGTTTGCCACACAGGCGTTAACTCACCGCACAGAACAGATCTCAGACTCCCCAGTCTATACACACAAAACTGGTTCCAGGATGGAGCATCTCCCTATGCATGCTGGGTTTTTTTTGTAGAGGTCTTAATGAGCCCACTTACTACAGCTGGGCTCATTAACTCTTCCCCTCTAATTGTAAAAGTCTGCATACAGCCTGAATCTAGGACACACATATTTCCCATCCTGAATACAACCAGGTGATTTTACCTGCGTGCTGCCACAATATATATATATATATATATATATATATATATATATATATATATATATATATATATATATATATATGTATATATATATATATATATATTTATTTTTTATTTTTTATTTATATATATATATATTATGCATATACACGGTTTGTCCACAAGATGGCATTTATACACAGTTGGCTAGACATTTTTGAAGGATTTTTAAGGATTGTTATTTTCTGCTAGTGCTTGCATTTACACTTCTTCTTATATGATCCCATAAATAGGAGATTACATATGCATCAATTTGTCATTAGGCATAGAAACATCTTTGTATAGTTAGTTGCCATGGGAATAGTAAACAGTCACTGGTATAAGGGATACTAGGAAGTGCTGGCCACGTATCCCTGTGGAAGTCACGTGATCTGTGATGACACGCATTAGGTGGAGCTGGGTGACTGCTGAAGCTGGAAGTGACGCGGCAGCCATGGCCCCGCAGTTTTTTCAAACACAGCTTGATTATGTAATTTGCTTGTAAGTGATTTTCTTTCTTAATAAATTGTTTGTTGGAAGGTACTACACTATGGGGATGCCCTCTGTTATTTTAGCCCATTGCAGAACACACAACATTTTAAATGGCCACACACCTGCTACATGTGAACACCCCAGGGGAAAAAAGAAGATGCATTAGGAATCAAAATTCGGAGTGGTGTTTTAACCACTTTATGATGGGCCTCTTTTTTAGATGTGGTGTTTACAAGTTAAAAAAAAAATTTTGCTAGAAAATTACTTAGAACCCCTAAACGTTATACATTTTTTTCCTAAAACTCTAGAGAATAAATTGGCGATTGTTGCAATACTTTTTGTCACACACCGTATTTGCACAGCTCCGTATTTGCACAGCTGTCTTACAAGCGCACTTTTCTTGAAAAAATACCCTTTTTTGAATTTTAAAAAAGACAGCAGTAAAGTTAGCCCAATTTTTTTTTATATTGTGAAATATAATGTTACGCCGAATAAATTCATACCCAACATGTCACACTTCAAAATTACGCCCACTCATGGAATGGCGACAAACTTTTAACCTTAAAAATCTCCTTTTGGCGACATTTAAAAAATTCTACAGGTTGCATGTTTTGCCTTACAGAGGAAGTCTAGGGCTAGAATTATAATATAAACAATAATGATCCTGCGCAAGTGGAATGTGTAACAGTGAATAATAAACACAAGTCTCTCAATAATGTTCAACAGCACCAGAAGAGAAAATCCCCTGATGAAGTCACGTGATTGACGTAACGTGTAAGGATTGGCCGTGACGTAATACCGGAAGTGACACTATTGGAGCCTGTCTCTCTTTCCCTATATCCCTATTGAGTGGCATATTTTCACGGAGGTCGCTGCCTGGCTTTGCCTATGGTTGATACAGGGATGAATGGCCCCCTGGTGGCCCAGTGTGGATGTCCATAATTTCCATGTTATTAACAACTGAAGACCCCCTGGTGGTAAAGGAGAGAATGGAGGTTATTCATTGTACTTGATGTGCTATTATATCAAGGAGTGGAGGTGAGAGTTCTGAGAGCCCATATATTTTTGCATCATATTTCACCTGCTGTTTCCTGGATAAGAATTTATTTGAATTCTTCTGGTGCTGTTGAACATTATTGAGAGACTTATTTTTTTATGGTGCCTACTTTCCGAATATTATTTCTATTTGATTGCACTAGCACTTAGCACTTTATATATTTATTATTTTTTATCAGTCACCATATATTCTTTTGGACTTATTTATGATGCGTGCCTTTCTAATATAATTATTTATACATATTTTTTGCATCAGCACATTGCACTTATTATGTTTATTATTCACTGTTACACATTCCACTTGTGCAGGATCATTATTGATTATATTATATTTCATTTGCAGTATTATGTGAATACTGATAGATCCAGCTGCATGTATTAGCACTTTGTTTGCAATTTGCAAGTGTATTTTTATTTATTGGTTTTATTTATTATCTTTTTGATTTTTATCACTATTTACCATATTCGTAGTCTTCACCTTTAGGTAGTAGCGCGAGGGCTGCCTTATTTTATTTATCTAGGGTTAGAATTATTGCTCTCGCTCTACCGAATGCAGCGATACCTGACATATGTGGTTTAAATACCGTTTTCATATGCCGGCGCTACTCACATTTGCGTTCGCTTCTGCACGCAAGCTCGGCAGGATGGGGCGTATTTAAAAACTTTTTTTCTTATTTATTTTACCTTTTATTATTTATTTTTACACAGTTTTTTTTTTTTTTTTTTTTTTTTTTTAATGGTGTCACTTGTATTACTATTACAAGGAATGTAAACATCCCCTGTAATAGAAAAAAAGCATGACAGGACCTCTTAAATATGAGATCTGGGGTCAAAAAGATCTCTAGTCCTTGCTTCCAGCAGGTCCAACCCTGAGGGGGGGGGGGGGGGGTTGTGGGAATCACTGATCACTGTGGCAGTGTGTTTATATTAATAGAAATTAGAATTGGAAAATACTTTCTGTCACTGGATGAATACACATTTTTATGGTCACAATTGATTGACTGCACGATAGAAGAGGCTTTTTTTACACCATAGTGTAATATTCGTATAATTTATTTATTTTGTCATTGCAGTTAATTGATGATATGATTTGTCTGCGCTGAATGCATTTTATTTGTGGGAATATATATTTTGTCATACGATTTTTATTTCACCAATACCAGCAACACATAGGGAGGAACAACAGATTTATATACATATATTTATTCATCAACATTGACTGTGTTGATAGAGAAAATTAGCAATTTCCTTTCCTTCCACCCATGGCGGAAGGAATGAAAATTGATTAATCTATAGCTTGCCTTACTCTCCCCCTTAAAAATTGTGACATATTTATGTTTTCAATATATATATATATATATATATATATATATATATATATATAGAGAGAGAGAGAGAGAGAGAGAGAGAGAGAGAGAGAGAGAGAGAGAGAGAAACACATTTTTTGTTCTAGATTCATTACATACATTCAATCAGTCTGTCCATAAAGGCTTGGTATCTGTGGTGAAAATATGTGACCTTTGGCCATGATTAGTCTTCATAACAAGACACTACTATTTTTTAATTCCACAAGCAATGTGCTTGCTCTCTCCCTGAAATGTTGACCTGTCCAATAAAGACTTCAAAGGTGTGCTGCAAATCTGGGCAGTTTTTTTACATTTAAAATAAAAATACACTATTTAAAAAATAATAATAATAATTGCGCTAGATGCTGATACACTATTTTTTTTTATTCCTGATGCAGAATACCTGCTCCAACCCCTAAGGAATCGTGGATTGTCCAGAAAGACATCATAGCTGTACATCAATATAGGTAGTAAAAAAATGAAACAAATAGACAGTAATTTATTTTTTCCACGTGCAATATGCCTCCTTAATCCCTAAGCTATTGTAGTTTGTACATTTATTTCCAGATGCCATATTCCACTCAATCCCTCAGAAATGACAGCCTGTCCACATAATCTTAAGATTTCTGGTGCTAAAGTGTAACATTTTGATCTTCTTAGTCTCTAAATCAAGACTTTTTTTTTATATCCTGGTGTTAATATGCTCAATCAATTGCTCTGAAATTGACGCCTCTGCAAACAGACTTAAAATCAGTGGTGCAAATCTGTAATATTTTTCCCTCTTCAGTCTACTAAAAAATATTTATTTATTTTAAATTTCAGGATGCAATGCACATTTCTTTCTCAAAAATTGGATCCTATCCAAGAAAGGCTTAAAGGCATTCTGTAAATCTGTACACTTTTTTCTGTAATCCTATGAAACAAACAATGTGTTTTATTTTTTGGACATGGAATCTGCCTTAGCTCTCTCTCTCTGAAAAATCAGACCATCAAAAAGGGTTCAAAACGCTGCTACAAAATATATACTATTTTTCAGTCTCAAAATATACACTGTTTAATCGGGATGAAATCTGCATACTTTCTCCCTCTAAAATAACATATTAGCTAAACAAATGTACATACTGTACTGTTGTATGTATGTTAAATGGTGTTGCACTCCACACAAAAAATAAAAAAAATATAGATATAGAAGTATATCTTGATATATAATACACAAATTATTATGAAATAGCTGCATGTGACTGATTAAACTAGCAGTTCCAAAAAGTGAATAAGTGCCACCTAAGTAGTATCCAATCACATACAATATGACGGTTGGATCCTCTTAGACTAAAGTGCATCAAGTGACCATAAACAGTAAAGTACATCCAGTGCCCATGAAGATGACAAAACTAAAATGTTTGCAATAAAATCCAAAATTATGATTCAATCCATAAAGTGCATCAAGTGAAAAAGAAAATAAAAAATATAAAAAAATTATAAAAAAAAAAAAAAAATTATGTATAAGCAAATATTAGCAAAGCAATAAATAATCAATATCCAATAGAGTGCAATAAAGTAATTAATATCCAATAGCGTGGCAATGTCTCTTTCTATAACAAAAACTTTAGTCCGTAATTAGACGTGCACTATGTGAATCCACTCTGTGTCATAAACATATAATGACCCCGTGACCACAAAGTAAAACTCCACCGGTGATCTTGTGAATCTTCAAACAATCGGTGTCCACACACTAGGTGCAATGACTACCTTACCTCACTGCTGTAAGGTAGACAGCAGATATTACTTCCAGCAATCAGATGGTATAGGTAATATAGGTGGCCCCTTCTAGGTGCTTAGTCATAAGCCATCACTCATATCTAAGTGTCCAGCTGGCTGTATAAAACAACTTCTGCATTACTTCCTGGTTATACCCTATATATTACCCATCCGAAGAAGAAAATTTACTTATTTACAAAACTTTTTAACAGAAACAAAGAAAAATGTTTTTTTTTCAAAATTTTCTGGCTTTTTTATTTGTTGCGCAAAAAAAAATCAAAGAGGTGATCAAATAGCACCAAAATAAAGCTCTATTTGTGGGAAAAAAATATAAAAAGTTTGTTTAGGTGCAGTGTAGCATGACCACGCAATTGTCATTCAAATTTCGACAGCGCTAAAAGCTGAAAATTAGCTTGGGCAGGAAGGTGTATAAGTACCTGGTATTGAATTGGTTTATACATTTTCTGATTTTTCTAAAATTACTGTGTGCCTCTAAAATCCATGTTTTTTGTTCCTACCAATATTCTCAGTTAGGACTTGGCACACTTTACTATTTTGTATCCACAACCCCATCTTGTGGTGATTAGGGATGAGCCGAACACCCGGTTCGCACCAGAACCTGCGAACGGACCGAAGATTCACGCAAACTTTAAAACCCAGTTAAAGTCTATAGGACTCGAATGTTCAAAATCAAAAGTGCTAATTTTAAAGGCTAATATGCAAGTTATTGTCCTAAAAAGGGTTTGGGGTCCCGACTCCTGCCCCAGGGGACATGTATCAATGCAAAAAAAAGTTTTAATAACTGCATTTTTTTGGGGAGCACTGATTTCAATGACGCTTAAAGTGAAAAAAATAGTGAAATATTCCTTTAACCACTTGGGTACCGCGCTATTGCAAAATGACGGCAATAGCGCGGACCCACATTTCCGGGACTACGTCTATCCCGGATACGAGCGGCCTGCGCGCCCCCTGAGGGGCGCGCGCGGCGCGCTCTGTGATTGGCGAGTCCGTGAGACTCGCCTGATCACCGATCCGTGTAAGGGGTCGATCCCGACCCCTTATCACGTGATCAGCTGTCAGCCAATGACAGCTGATCATGTGATAAAACGGAGCCGGTAATCGGCTAGTATTCCTCCTCGCGCTGACAGCGCGAGGAGAAAAAAAAAAAGCCGATCGCCGGCGGCCGTGTTCGGGACATCAGTCCCGATCACGGCCAGCAATTTAAGCGGACACCTGCCCCCTGCCAGTGCCCACCTGCCACCCGCAGTGCCATCCTGAAATAAAGTAAGTGCCCCCCTGTCAGTGCCACCCAGCAGTGCCCATAGTGCCCACAGTGCCACCCAGCAGTGCCCACAGTGCCACCCAGCAGTGCCCACAGTGCCACCCAGCAGTGCCACCCACAGTGCCACCCAAAATCTGCCTCAAAGGTGCTGCACCCCAGTGCCGCCCATCAGTGCCCAGCAGTGCCGCCCATCAGTGCCCAGCAGTGCCGCCCATCAGTGCCCAGCAGTGCCACCTATCAGAGCCACCTATCAGTGCCACCTATCAGTGCCCATCAGTCCCATCTATCTGTGGTACCTATCAGTGCCCATCCGTGCCACCCATCCGTGCCACTTATCCGTGCCACCCATCCGTGCCATCTTATCTGTGCCCATCTTTGCCCATCAGTGCCGCCTTATCTGTGCCCATCGGTGCCGCCTTATCTGTGCCTATTAGTGCCGCCTTAACTATGCCTATCAGTGCCCACCAGTGCAGCCTATCAGTGCCCACCAATGCAGCCCATCAGTGCCCACCAATGCAGCCCATCAGTGCCCACCAATGCAGCCTATCAGTGCCGCCTAATCAGCGCACTTCAATGAAGGAGAAAAATGACCCGTTTGCAAAATTTTATAACAAACTATTAAAACATGATTTTTTTTTTTTTTTTTTTGCATCTTTTTTTGTTTGTTTAGCAAAAAATAAAACTCCGAGCTGTAACTAAATACCACCAAAAGAAAGCTCTATTTGTGGGAAAAAAATGATAAAAATTTCATTTGGGTACAGTGTTGTATGCCCGCGCAATTGTCATTCAAAGTGCATCAGCGCTGAAAGCTGAAAATTGGTCTGGGACTGAGGGGGGTTTAAGTGCCCAGTAAGCAAGTGGTTAAATATTGTGCCTGGGGGTGTCTATAGTATGCCTATGAAGTGCCACGTGTTTCCCATATTTAGAACAGTCCCTGCACAAAATGACATTTCTAACGGAAAAAAAAAGTCATTTAAAACTGCTTGCGGTTTTAATGTAATGTCTGGTCCCGGCAATATGGATGAAAATCATTGAGAAAAATGGCATGGGTAGCCCCCTGCGCATTACCAGCCCCTTTGGGTCTTGTACGGATATTAACCACTTTCAGACCGGACCATTTTGCTGGTAAATGACCAGAGGTCTTTTTACACTTTGGCACTGCGCTGCTTTAACTGGTAATTGCGCGGTCATGCAATGTTGTACCCAAACAAAATTTGCGTCCTTTTCTTCCCACAAATAGAGCTTTCTTTTGATGGTATTTGATTGCCTCTGCGATTTTTATTTTTTGCGATATAAACGTAAAAAGACCGCAAATTTTGAAAAAAAATGATATTTTCTACTTTTTGTTATTAGAAAAATCCAATAAACTCAATTTTAGTCATACATTTAGGCCAAAATGTATTCAGCCACATGTCTTTGGTAAAAAAAAAGTCAATAATTGTATATTTATTGGTTTGCGCAAAAGTTGTCACATCTACAAACTAAGGTACGTTTTCTGGAATTTACGCAGCTTTTAGTTTACGACTGCCTATCTCATTTCTTGAGGTGCTAAAATGACAGGGCAGTACAAAACCCCCCCAAATGACCCCATTTTGGAAAGTAGACCCCCTAAGGAAATTGATAAGAGGCATGTTGAGCCCATTGAATATTTTATTTTTTTGCCTCAAGCGATTGAATAATGACAAAAAAAAAATTTTTTTTTTTTTTTTACACAAAGTTGTCACTAAATGATATATTGCTCACACATGCTATGGGCGTATGTGAAATGACACCCCAAAATAAATTCTGCTGCTTCTCCTGAGTACGGGGATACCACATATGTGGGACTTTTTGGGAGCCTAGCCGCGTACAGGGCCCCGAAAACCAAGCACCGCCTTCAGGCTTTCTAAGGGCGTCAATTTTTGATTTCACGCCTCACTACCTATTACAGTTTTGAAGGCCATAAAATGCCAAGATGGCACAAAACCCCCACAAATGACCCCATTTTAGAAAGTAGACACCCCAAGCTATTTGCTGAGAGGCATGTTGAGTCCATGGAATATTTTATATTTTGCCACAAGTTGCGGGAAAATTACAAACTTTTTTTTTTTTTTTTTTTTTTTCACAAAGTTGTCACTAAATGATATATTGCTCATGCATGCCATGGGCATATGTGAAATGACACCCCAAAATAAATTCTGCTGCTTCTCCTGAGTACGGGGATACCACATATGTGGGACTTTTTGGGAGCCTAGCCGCGTACGGGGCCCCGAAAACCAAGCACCGCCTTCAGGCTTTCTAAGGGCGTAATTTTTTGAGTTCACTTCTCACTACCTATTACAGTTTTGAAGGCCATAAAATGCCAAGATGGCACAAAACCCCCACAAATGACCCCATTTTAGAAAGTAGACACCCCAAGCTATTTGCTGAGAGGCATGTTGAGTCCATGGAATATTTTATATTTTGCCACAAGTTGCGGGAAAATTACAAACTTTTTTTTTTTTTCACAAAGTTGTCACTAAATGATATATTGCTCACGCATGCCATGGGCATATGTGAAATGACACCCCAAAATAAATTCTGCTGCTTCTCCTGAGTACGGGGATACCACATATGTGGGACTTTTTGGGAGCCTAGCCGCGTACGGGGCCCCAAAAACCAAGCACCGCCTTCAGGCTTTCTAAGGGCGTTACAGTTTTGAAGGCCATAAAATGCCAAGATGGCACAAACCCCCCCCCCCCCAAATGACCCCATTTTAGAAAGTAGACACCCCTAAATTTAGGGGTACACTAGTGAGACTAGGTAATAAATGGCGGGTGCCCTGAAACTATAAAAAAATAACTAACCAACCAGCGTCACCTGTAACAGTTATATGGTGATCACTGGTGAAAGGGTTAACTAGGGGGCAATCAGGGGGCTTTATGCGGTAGTATATGGGGGTCCCTGGCGCTATAAAAAGCTGCGGCGAACCTAAATACCTACCTGCCTAACTAGCGTCACCTGTGACACTAATACAGCGATCAGAAAAACGATCGCTTATTAGGCTGGGTTCACACTGGAGCGATGCGGGAACGCCACGAATGCGCGGCGGGTTCCCGCATCGCATGCCTCCCGGCGGCAGTTCACACTGCCCTATGCGAACTGCTGGGAGTGTCAGTGAAATGTTAATGACACCCCCAGATCAGTTCGCATATCGCAGTGCGATCTGCAAACTTGGATCGCATGGTGTGAACACCCATGCGATCCGATTCTGCTGCGGACCAAAAAAAGGGTCCCGTGCGAGTTTGCGGCGGGTGCGACACGAATTCAGCCATACTATCTGTATAGCTGAACTCGAATCGCACAGAGATCGGATGTGATTTGCACTGCAGTGCGGTGCGAATCACATCCGTTCTCATAAACCGCTGCAATGTGAACCCAGCCTTAGTGACACTGGCGACGGGGGGTGATCACGGGGTTAAACCTTTATTGGGGGGGTTAGGGGGGTACCTTAGAACTAAAGGGGGCTAACCCTAACTGCCCTAACAGTTATTAGTCACAAATGACACCTGCCGGGTGATCAGGGGGTTAAACCTTTATTAGGTAATAAATGGCGGGTGCCCTGAAACTATAAAAAAATAACTAACCAACCAGCGTCACCTGTAACAGTTATATGGTGATCACTGGTGAAAGGGTTAACTAGGGGGCAATCAGGGGGCTTTATGCGGTAGTATATGGGGGTCCCTAGCGCTATAAAAAGCTGCGGCGAACCTAAATACCTACCTGCCTAACTAGCGTCACCTGTGACACTAATACGGCGATCAGAAAAATGATCGCTTATTAGGCTGGGTTCACACTGGAGCGATGCGGAAACGCCGCGAATCCGCGGCGGGTTCCCGCATCGCATGCCTCCCGGCGGCAGTTCACACTGCCCTATGCGAACTGCTGGGAGTGTCAGTGAAATGTTACTGACACCCCCAGATCAGTTCGCATATCGCAGTGCGATCTGCAAACTCGGATCGCATGGTGTGAACACCCATGCGATCCGATTCTGCTGCGGGCCAAAAAAAGGGTCCCGTGCGAATTTGCGGCGGGTGCGGCGGGTGTGGCGGGTGCGGCGGGTGCGGCGAATGGCTGAACTCGAATCGCACAGAGATCGGATGTGATTTGCACTGCAGTGCGGTGCGAATCACATTCGTTCTCATAAACCGCTGCAATGTGAACCCAGCCTTAGTGACACTGGCGACGGGGGGTGATCACGGGGTTAAACCTTTATTGGGGGGGTTAGGGGGGTACATTAGAACTAAAGGGGGCTAACCCTAACTGCCCTAACAGTTATTACAGTCACAAATGACACCAATGCAAAAAAAAAAAAAAAAAAAAAAAAAATGACATTGGTGTCACTGTGACTGGGGGGCAGGGGTAATTGGGGGGGTGATCGGGGGGTAAAGGGGGGGTGTGAGTGTGCCTGGCATGTTCTACTGTGTGTGGGATGTGTTGGTGCAACTCACTGATCCGCTCTCCTCCGTGTCGGAACGAAAAATACCGACACGGAGGAGAGAATACATCACTTCCTCTCCTGTGTTTACATTACAGGAGAGGAAGTGATGTCACCGGGGATTTCCATTCGTCGGGAGCGATCGCGAGGGGGTGGCCATGAATGAATGGCCGTCCCCTCGTCCGGGATCGCTCCCGAACGAAAACCGACCGCCGCAGGCACCGGGCGGGGGCCCGATCGGGCCCCCGACCCGCGGGAGGCAAAGGACGTACATGTATGTGCTTATGCCTGCCCGTGCCATTCTGATGACGTACATCGGCGTGCGGCGGTCGGCAAGTGGTTAAGGTGAACCCCGTACCCAAATTAAAAAAGGAAAGGTGTGGGGCCCCCAGGCCCTATATCCTCAGAACAGCAGTATACAGGTGGTGCAAACAAGACAGGGACTGTGTAGGTTTCTTGTTAAGTAGAATCTGTTTGTAATTTTGAACTGGTACATTTTTAAAGTGTAGATCCAGTCAAAAAATATATCTTTAAGCTTTTTGGAAAACATAGGGAAAGCTTATCACCCCTGTAACATTTTTCTTGCTGTCTGTGCACCTCTTCAGAAGATTTCACCTCACTTTCTGTCCCAATGACAAATGTTTTTTGAAAATTTGGGGTTTTTAGTAAAACAAGGATTGGGATAAAGCATCAGTGGATATATCAACTCTTACAGGAGAGAATTTCCCTTCCTAGGGGTAGATTTCATCTCACTTCCTGTTCCTTCCGTTTGCAAGTAGGAGACGTTTGTAAGTTGAAAGTTTGAAAGTAGGGGCCTGCCCAATATGCTCTGCAGAAATTTGGGCCTAAGGTGTTGGTGTTGCCACAACACTGTAAGCCCTCAAAGTGACAATTGGTGGGCACTGGAACGCCCTGCTGTGAACTATTATATCAAGAATTGTAATTACATGCCATTGTTAAACAGTGATAGAAAAATTGGGCCTTTGGTGGTGGTGGTGGTGCTGGTGCCATAACACTGTAAGTCCTCACAGTTACTCTTGGTGGGCACTGGAATGGGCCCTGCTGTGAAATTGTATATCAAGTAATTGATAATATGATATGTAATTACATAAAAATTGGGCCTTAGGCACTGGTGCCACAACACTGCAACACCTTACAGAAACTCTAGTTGGAGAGCAGGAATGAGCCCTGCTGCAAAGTGTTGGATCAAAAACTGTAATTACATGCCCCTGTTTAACAGGGGCTGAAAAATTGGGCCTTAGGCACTGGTGCCACGATACTGCAACCCCTCACAGATACTCTAGTTGGAGCACAGGAATGAGCCCTGCTGTAAAGTTTTGCATCAAAAATTTTAATTACACACCCCTGTTAAACAGGGGCTGAAAAATTGGGCCTTAAGCACTGGTGCTGGTGCTGGTACCACGACACTGCAACCCTTCACAGATACTCTAGTTGGAGTGCAGGAATGAGCCCTGCTGCAAAGTATTGCATCAAAAATTTTAATTACAGGCCCCTGTTAAAATTGGGCCTTAGGCACTGGTGCTGGTGCCACAACACTGCATCCACTCACAAATATTGTAGTTGGATGCATGAAAAATTGGGCCTTAGCCACTGGTGTCGGCGCCCAGTAACAAAAATGTTCTTCCAAGCTATCAGCATGATCATTGAGGAGGAGGAGGCTAGTCACTCAGTATAACAGGATAGTCACTCAGCATCAGCATATGCAGTCTTGAAGGGATCTGACATTTCAAAAAAAATTATTCGGTTACATCAGCATCAGGTGCTTGGTAGCTGGTGGTGATCCAAGACTTATCAGCTGTGCAGATCTGGGAAACAAACACTAGGCTGGAACCTCTAGAGGAGTGCATAGATTACTGGCTCTGGTGCAACTTTACAGGGGAACTTTCTTGTTAGAATCAGATATGTCTACATGGTCTGATACAATCAGATGATTTATATAGCTTCTTGATAGCAGGCTTACAACACTAAAGGATTACAGGAGGGGCCATACCTTGCAGTGTGGTTACTGTGGCCATAATATAACATGAGAAACAAAATCCTTTTCTTTTGAGCTGAGAGTATTGATGTCTGCACCCCTTGGCGATATTAGCTAATATGAATATCTGGAACTACAGCAGTCCCCTACAGGTGGGAGGCAGCCTATGTGTGTCCCTTATTGAGCTTACCTTTTCGAGTAAGTTTTTACTTTTTCTATCATCCAATTTTTGCCTATTATGTTTTACATGTCCCCATGGTGACCTATTTACGCTGATGGCCTCCCCCCGGTCTGGCTAAGTTGTCCCCCATCCCTGGCATTGTTCTACAATACATCATGTGTTGATTTATATTATATAATACCTACCTGTGTTAAATGGGTGATGTATACCGTATATTGTATGTTTATTGTATATTAATTATTATTAGTTTACTAGTCACACAAATTTCTCGCTCCAGAAGAAGCGTGTTAAAACACGTGAAACATGTAGAGCTTTCTCCTCCTCAAGCAATACACCTTAATACCGCGAGTAGAATAATCATATTCTGTAGATTGTGTATTAAATGTTTATTATCTACTAGACATGTGCAGAGTAAAATATTTTGTTTCGGAATTTAGTTTTCGTCCGAAAACTTAATTTATTTAGTTACTTCCGAAATTCGTTTTTATTTATTACGTTTTTCGTTCAAAAATTGCATTCGTCCGAAAATCCACATGAATTACGGTCAAATCTGTCTTTGAAATCTTATGGTGTCTGTCAAATGTATAAAGAAGATTCGACGGAGCTAGTATATAGCATACTTTAGAACCCTATTAAAGTCTATGGGACTCCAACGTTCAAAATCTAAAGTGCTAATTTTAAAGGCTAATTTGCAAGTTACTGTCCTAAAAAGTATTTGGGGACCCGGGTCCTGCCCCAGGGGACATGTATCAATGCAAAAAAAAGTTTTAGAAACGGCCATTTTTTCGGGAGCAGTGGTTTTAATAATGATTAAAGTGAAACAATAAATGTGTAATATTCCTTTAAATTTCGTAGGGGGGGTGTCTATAGTATGCCTGTGAAGGGGCTTATGTTTCTGGTGCTTAGAACTGTCCCTGCACAAAGTGTCATTTATGCAGGAAAAAAAGTCCTTTAAAATCACTTGCAGCTATTATGAATTGTCGGCTCCGTAATACAGAGAACACTCATTGAAAGTCATTGATAAAAAATAAATAAAAAAAAGCGTGGGGGTCCCCCAAATTCAATTACCAGGCCCTTCAGGTCTGGTATGGATATTAAGGGGAACCCTGCCTCAAATTTAAGAAAAAATTTGACGTGGGGTTCCCCCTAAATATCCATAACCAGACCCTTCAGGTCTGGTATGGATATTAAGGGGAACCCCGCGTCAAAAAAAAAATTGACGTGGGGGGTCCCCCTAAAAATCCATACCAGACCCTTTATCCGAGCACGCAACCTGGCAGGCCGCAGGAAAAGAGGGGGGGACGAGAGAGCGGCCTCCCCTCCCTCCTGAACCGTACCAGGCCACATGCCCTCAACATTGGGAGGATGCTTTGGGGGTCTGTGACCCCTCAAAGCACCTTGTCCACATGTTGATGAGGACAAGGGCCTCATCCCCACAACCGTGGCCGGTGGTTGTGGAGGTCTGCGGGCGGGGGGCTTATCAGAATCTGGAAGCCCCCTTTAACAAGGGGACCCCCAGATCCCGCCCCCCCTGTTTGAAATGGTAAGGGGGTACAAAAGTACCCCTACCATTTCACAAAGAAAGTGTAAAAAATAGTTAAATAAGACAAACACACTTTTGAAAAATTCCTTTATTAAAAATAAAAAAAAGATTCCAGCGGTGGTAATCCACTCTTGCTATCCAGCAACGGACGGTCATCTCTCCAGCGATGGCTCATCTCATCCAGCGCAGCGAATCCATCCTTCTTCTTTCTCCGCGGAGGAGACACTGCAGGCATTCCGGCGGCCTGACGTTTCTTATATACGGAGGGCGGGGCCACCCGTCACCTGACTCCGCCCCCCTCTGACGCAAGGGGAAACCCGGGGTTCCCTGTGACGTATGGGTGACCCCGCCCCCCTCTGATGTAACGGAAACCTGCCTGTTTATTTTTTATTTTTTTTATCAATGACTTTCAATGAGTGCTCTCTGTATTACGGGAGCCGACAATTCATAATAGCTGTGAGTGATTTTAAAGGACTTTTTTTCCTGCATAAATGACACTTTGTGCAGGGACAGTTCTAAGCACCAGAAACATGAGCCCCTTCACAGGCATACTATAGACACCCCCCCCCCCCCTACGAAATTTAAAGGAATATTACACTTTTATTGTTTCACTTTAATCATTATTAACCACTTGAGATCCGCGCTATAGCCAAATGACGGCTACAGCGCGGATCTCCTTTTCCGGGACGATGTCAATAGACGTAGTCCCGTGTACGAGCGGCCTGCGCGCCCCCTGAGGGGCGCGCGCGGCGCGCTCTGTGATCGGCGAGTCCATGAGACTCGCCTGATCACCGATCCGTGCAAGGGGTCGATCCCGACCCCTTATCACGTGATCAGCTGTCAGCCAATGACAGCTGATCATGTGATATAACGGAGCCGGTAATCGGCTAGTATTCCTACTATCAGTCCCGATCACGGGCAGCAATGCAAGCGACCACCTGCCCCCTGCCAGTGCCCATCTGCCCCCTGCAGTGCCATCCTGAATAAAAGTAAGTGCCCCCCGTCAGTGCCACCCAGCAGTGCCCATAGTGCCCACAGTGCCACCCACAGTGCCACCCAGCAGTGCCACCCAGCAGTGCTACCCACAGTGCCACCCACAGTGCCCACAATCTGCCTCAAAGGTGCTGCACCCCAGTACCGCCCATCAGTGCCCAGCAGTGCCGCCCATCAGTGCCCAGCAGTGCCACCTATCAGAGCCACCTATCAGTGCCACCTATCAGTGCCCATCAGTCCCATCTATCAGTGGTACCTATCAGTGCCCATCCATGCCACCCATCCGTGCCACCCATCCGTGCCATCTTATCTGTGCCCATATTTGCCCATCAGTGCCGCCTTATCTGTGCCCATCGGTGCCGCCTTATCTGTGCCTATTAGTGCCGCCTTAACTATGCCTATCAGTGCCCACCAGTGCAGCCTACCAGTGCCCACCAATGCAGCCTATCAGTGCCCACCAATGCAGCCCATCAGTGCCCACCAATGCAGCCCATCAGTGCCCACCAATGCAGCCTATTTGTGGGAAAAAAATATAAAAAGTTTGTTTAGGTGCAGTGTAGCATGACCACGCAATTGTCATTCAAATTTCGACAGCGCTAAAAGCTGAAAATTAGCTTGGGCAGGAAGGTGTATAAGTACCTGGTATTGAATTGGTTTATACATTTTCTGATTTTTCTAAAATTACTGTGTGCCTCTAAAATCCATGTTTTTTGTTCCTACCAATATTCTCAGTTAGGACTTGGCACACTTTACTATTTTGTATCCACAACCCCATCTTGTGGTGATTAGGGATGAGCCGAACACCCGGTTCGCACCAGAACCTGCGAACGGACCGAAGATTCACGCAAACTTTAAAACCCAGTTAAAGTCTATAGGACTCGAATGTTCAAAATCAAAAGTGCTAATTTTAAAGGCTAATATGCAAGTTATTGTCCTAAAAAGGGTTTGGGGTCCCGACTCCTGCCCCAGGGGACATGTATCAATGCAAAAAAAAGTTTTAATAACTGCATTTTTTTGGGGAGCACTGATTTCAATGACGCTTAAAGTGAAAAAAATAGTGAAATATTCCTTTAACCACTTGGGTACCGCGCTATTGCAAAATGACGGCAATAGCGCGGACCCACATTTCCGGGACGACGTCTATTGACGTCATCCCGGATACGAGCGGCCTGCGCGCCCCCTGAGGGGCGCGCGCGGCGCGCTCTGTGATCGGCGAGTCCGTGAGACTCGCCTGATCACCGATCCGTGTAAGGGGTCGATCCCGACCCCTTATCACGTGATCAGCTGTCAGCCAATGACAGCTGATCATGTGATAAAACGGAGCCGGTAATCGGCTAGTATTCCTCCTCGCGCTGACAGCGCGAGGAGAAAAAAAAAAAGCCGATCGCCGGCGGCCGTGTTCGGGACATCAGTCCCGATCACGGCCAGCAATTTAAGCGGACACCTGCCCCCTGCCAGTGCCCACCTGCCACCCGCAGTGCCATCCTGAAATAAAGTAAGTGCCCCCCTGTCAGTGCCACCCAGCAGTGCCCATAGTGCCCACAGTGCCACCCAGCAGTGCCCACAGTGCCACCCAGCAGTGCCCACAGTGCCACCCAGCAGTGCCACCCACAGTGCCACCCAAAATCTGCCTCAAAGGTGCTGCACCCCAGTGCCGCCCATCAGTGCCCAGCAGTGCCGCCCATCAGTGCCCAGCAGTGCCGCCCATCAGTGCCCAGCAGTGCCACCTATCAGAGCCACCTATCAGTGCCACCTATCAGTGCCCATCAGTCCCATCTATCTGTGGTACCTATCAGTGCCCATCCGTGCCACCCATCCGTGCCACTTATCCGTGCCACCCATCCGTGCCATCTTATCTGTGCCCATCTTTGCCCATCAGTGCCGCCTTATCTGTGCCCATCGGTGCCGCCTTATCTGTGCCTATTAGTGCCGCCTTAACTATGCCTATCAGTGCCCACCAGTGCAGCCTATCAGTGCCCACCAATGCAGCCCATCAGTGCCCACCAATGCAGCCCATCAGTGCCCACCAATGCAGCCTATCAGTGCCGCCTAATCAGCGCACTTCAATGAAGGAGAAAAATGACCCGTTTGCAAAATTTTATAACAAACTATTAAAACATGATTTTATTTTTTTTTTTGCATCTTTTTTTGTTTGTTTAGCAAAAAATAAAACTCCGAGCTGTAACTAAATACCACCAAAAGAAAGCTCTATTTGTGGGAAAAAAAATGATAAAAATTTCATTTGGGTACAGTGTTGTATGACCGCGCAATTGTCATTCAAAGTGCATCAGCGCTGAAAGCTGAAAATTGGTCTGGGACTGAGGGGGGTTTAAGTGCCCAGTAAGCAAGTGGTTAAAATCACTGCTCCCGAAAAAACGTCCGTTTTTAAAACTTTTTTTTTTGCATTGATACATGTCCCCTGGGGCAGGACCCGGGTCCCCAAACACTTTTTAGGACAGTAACTTGTAGAATCTTTTCTCTCTGTCAAATCTTTTTTCTCTGTCGAATATTTTCTCTATATAATCTTGGACTAATAGAGGTAAGGTTAGGCACATTCGACCACAGGTTCTATAGACAGATTGTTATTGTCAGAGTCATGTCGAATCTCCTATTCTATATCGAACTGTTGTAACAATGAAAACGAAAATAAAGCATTTATTTATGTCGGATCTTTAGTTTTTCGGATTTTGTGCTTTCGTTATCGTTTGTCAAAACGAAAACGAAAATAGCTGAAATTCGGACGAAAATGCATTCGGACGAAAACGAATGCACATGTCTATTATCTACTTTCAAAAGGGAAAATGTGAAATGGCGGTTTATTCTGTATATTATGGAGTATATAAGTTCTGTTGTGATTAGATAATAATTTTTTAGAATCTCTGTTGTTTAGTACAATGGAAAAATGTTCTTAATAAAATGTTGATTTTTATATTTATTTCATGATTATTATTTTGCATACGGTGCCTAAAAAGTCCAGAAGCTCCACTCATTTGCTTTTTTGTATATATCAATTTGGGACGTGGCACGTTATATACGTCAATGTATCCACAGCACCACTCTGTGTGAGATACATATTCTGATTAGCATTTATATATATTATATTATAGTATTACATTGTTTATTCCTGTAAGTTGTGGTCTTTCAGGTGCTTATCTATTCGTTTTTTTTAAACTATCGATGCTCCCTGCTGAGACCACCACCTGTGGAAGGAAATTCCACATCCTTGACGCTCTTACAGTAAAGAACCCTCTGTGTAGTTTAAGGTTAAACCTTTTTTCTTCTAATTTTAATGAGTGGCCACGCGTCTTGTTAAACTCTCTTCTGTGAAATGTTTTTTTCTCTATTGTGGGGTCACCAGTACGGTATTTATAAATTGAAAATTAAAGCGTCTCTTCTCCAGAGAGAATAAGTTCAGTGCTCGCAAACTTTCCTCATAACTAATATCCTCCAGATGCTTTATTAGCTTAGTTGCCCTTCTTTATACTCGCTCCATTTCCAGTATATCCTTCCTGAGGACTGGTGCCCAGAACTGGACAGCATACTCCAGGTGTGGCTGGACTAGAGTCTTGTAGAGCAGGAGAATTATCGTTTTATCTCTGGAGTTGATATCCTTTTTAATGCATGCAATATTCTGTTTGCTTTGTTAGCAGCAGCTTGGCATTGCATGCCATTGCTGAGCCTATCATCTACTAGGACCTTCAGGTCCTTTTCCAACCTAGATTCCCCCAGAAGTTCTCCCCCCAATGTATAGATTGCATTCATATTTTTGCCAAAATAAATAGGATTGGTCCCAGCACAGAACCTTGGGGGACCCCACTACCCACCCCTGACCATCCTGAGTACTCCCCATTTATCACCACCCTCTGAACTTACGCTTGTAGCCAGTTTTCAATCCATGTACTCACCCTATGGTCCATGCCAAAAGACCTTATTTTGTACAGTAAACCTTTATGGGGAACTGCGTCAAATGCTTTTGCAAAATCTTGATATACCACGTCTATGGGCCTTCCTTTATCTAGATGGCAACTCACCTCCCATCATTAAGTATATTATTTATTATTCTGTACATCCCTTATTTGTATCTCTGGTCTCAAGCTCAAAGATGGTAGCAAACTGTTCATTATAGACTTGCATGTTTTTTTTTAGATTATAATAAATATATATTTTTCAGCTTTTACTTTTCAAGATATGCCACAGCATGGACAACTTGAATTACAAGTCTCAGAAATGAAATATATACATATATATTTTGTCTAATCACTGGTTGTATGATTTGTGGCTATCTCTACACCAAGTCTAGTTAGAAAGAAAAAAAATAATTGTAGCGCTGGTACGAGTATGCGCTATATGTTTAAATTTCGTTTTTGCCTAAAACTGTAATGAGTTTTGGGACTAATTGTGCTAAATTGTACTTTGGCATCAGTTTGGCTGGGCTGTATAGAAGTTCTGCCTGGTCATAGGTGGGGTTGCACACCTGTGGGAAGCTATAGAACACAGTCTGGACGCATTGGGTATCAATCTCTGTCTCGGAACCAATCCGTGGGCCCGTTTGTCTCACTGCGTAATCCGGGAAGGGGTACTTAAGGTGCCAAAGTCACATGGTTCTGGGTTCTGGTCCAGAAGTTGTTGCTGACTCCGTGGTCCTGGTCCTCCTGACCAGCCCCCAGGGGCCCTCATGGCCTGGGGTAAGAATCCATCCATTTCCGAGCCTCAGAACTGGCTAGTTCGAGGCACAGTAACTGGAAGGAAGATTCGAAGGTGTTCCGTGCCGTCTCGGGTTTTGGAGAGGCCCAGCAACTCTATATGCGACCAGGGGAGGACTCTTCGGTAAGAGAGCCATGCACAAGGCTGGCTGCTCGGTAAGAGCCTGGAAGCTGAGCTGCCATGGACATTGATTGAATCCACAATTCTTACGGTATGGCTGGACCGGCTAAAAGATTCTGGTACAGTAAGAAAAGTTATTACTTCTAACCTTCCAGTTGTAACTAAGTTTCCAACTTTCCAACCAAGTCTGCGTGAGAGACTTTGAAAAGCTAGAATTACCTGTTGGCTGCTAAACCCAAAACTTAAGGATTTATCCAACAGTTAAAGAGTCCAGTTGTGAGTGTCTCTTCCCTGGATTGTGTACATAGAGAGAGACTTTTATTGAAGTCAGAAGTTCCAAGCACCTGATCTAAACTCTACCCTGATACCCTCTATTCCCAACTTAGAGACTGAGTTTGTTCAACTGTTTTATGCAAAATCCTAACAAGGAATATACGTGTCGGTCTCTACAGTTACTGCGTTATCAACTCTGAGAACCCCTAGACAAGGGCGAACGAGTACAAGCTGGAGGAGGTAATGGGTAAGCCCAGAAAAATTCAGCCGCTGCTTCGGGGGTAAGTGCTACATAATAATTATTGGTAAACAAAAGTCTGATAGGTTAAGTGAAATCACAAATGATACGTTTTTTAAAGAATGTATGGAGTGTACAGTACAATACCCCAACCCCAACTATGAACTTCCTACATATAAGAACTGGTAAGCTGCAATACATTCTTTTTTCTTGGGTTTAGATAAACTTTTTCTGGACTTCATTAAACGATGACCAGAATATCAAATGTGAGGTTTGTATCAGCTGAAAAAAGTTCCAAAACATGTTTGCCTCCTAATAATAACTGTTAATAAACAGAAATATGCATACATGATACAGGATTAAATGTTATGTGTTTCCTGAATTCTCATAAAGATCACTGTTACTAGTAATTAAAGGAAAAACATTTGACTTTGACATTACTTTCCCCAATTATTGACTTTGCCAATGTAGAAAAGCAATATAAATCATTTTAATATGCATGTATATATTACATTGTATAACTCTCAAAATATTTTTCGTTGTTTTATAGAAATAGCAATCACTGCTAGACAATCTGTATACTAATACAATGAGGTTATGCATACTGTATTTGCAGTACTGGCTCACATGAGATCTTGAGTATTGTTTTTCCATCCTTATCACACTGATTGTCATAAATAGTCATTGTGCTTTTGCATAATGCCCACTCTTGATCTAACAGCAGTTCAAATACAAATCCTGGACAGTAACGTTAAGCATGCTGGAGGACATAGGCCACTATACAACCATGCAACATATATAGGTTGAAAAATATACAGAAACATCAACATGCGCTATGTATATAACACTTTTCCTGGGAAGCCAGGATATAATTGTACAGTTCTTGTGATTTCTTTTGAAAAAAAATGTCTTCAGGTTTGAAAAAGAGCCAAGTGCAAAAATAGAGAAAGGCACGTTGTGCCCCATTTTGCTGTTTTCAATAAATTTTACAGCATGCATTCTGGTCTTTCTCAAGAAGTAGGTTCTCATATACATCAAAGAACAGTCCACAGTTTATTGTTTCAATGTTCTTCGTAACCACTGAAAGAGTTCTTCCCTGTATAGTCGC
Source organism: Lithobates pipiens (assembly GCF_037356315.1). Taxonomy (NCBI): domain Eukaryota; kingdom Metazoa; phylum Chordata; class Amphibia; order Anura; family Ranidae; genus Lithobates; species Lithobates pipiens. The sequence continues at coordinate 237,641,870 of NW_027507903.1, forward strand.
TGCCATCGTACATTAGCATCTACAGTTTCCAACGCCCTAGACAAAGGAGCCACAGCTGATCCCACTTTATGGAGTTGTATAAAGTCTTTTAGCTGAAAACCAAGATAAAAATAATGATTATTATTCACAACTACGTTTATTGTATATTGCATATAAAGCCATTCCTGCAATCTAACATTTTATGGTAAAATGTGCCTAAATACAGCACTTTTTTTTTTTTAATGGTCACCAGACAAACAGAAAAAGAGAATAACCCTAGTAGAGACACAGATAGGAATACAAAACTGGCATTGGCTTCGTATCCCTCACCACAAAAGAAGAGATGGATTTTCATTAATATATGTTCATTTATAATTATTTTGATTTAGTATATTCATTAACTTTATGTAACTAGTTGCAGACTTGGGGTATGCTAGATATACCCCCAAAAAAGTTAACATTATGTGTGTAGCACATCCAGTGTCTCTGCCCTGATGCTGAGAATCCCCCCTTCAAGTATACAGCAATTGTCAGCTTTGATTAATCCAAGCTGGAAGCACTGTATACTCAGAGACGGTGTTGGCAGCTGCAGTTATCAAAAATCAGTCTGAATCAGTGTTTATATACAACACATTCAGGTGCATACATAGAAAGACTGCCATCGTTCTTGGGTCCAAGAAAAGTGCCGTTGGGGCTTGTGTGAATTGGAGAGGTGATTCTCAAACACAGATTTTATCTTTGCGGTTTACAGACTGGTGCGCTTGTAGCACCAGGAAAATGTGAGTACCTTGGCATTGCTTTGTATGCAAATAAATGCTTTTTAAACGATGTAAGCACTATCAGTTTTTATTTGCTCTACTGTCTACCATTGGCAATCACTGGCCACCTGGGGGCAAGGAGTGGAGAGGAGCTCTGGCGTTGTCATGTTATAGCCCATGGTGAGACTAGAAAGCTGTTTCTGATCCTACTTAGCTGTAGTGGTCACACTGGTCCAGGTGAGAATACTTCTGCATACTCCTTTGGTGATACACATCCTGGATCTTTTTTGAGCACAGATGAGTGGATTCATTTTCAACACTTATTATGAAGCACTTACGTTGTGGGGACTTTATGGACTAATTTTTTTCATTATATGTTTACATGAATTCAGTTTTTTACCAAGTTTTGAAGTGTTTATGCACTGCATGACTAGTATTGGTTTCACATATGAAGTGATGTTTGTGATATCATCAGAATACTTATATATTTTCACCATATATGCACGTTAGTGTGTTTAGTTTTAAGTGCTGCACAATTGATTGTTTAACCGCTGACGTCCGTGCAATAGCCAAATGACAGCTACATTGCAGATCTGAATTTCCCGGAGGCTGACATGTGACAGCCTCCCCTGTGCATGCTCCCTGTGTGCACGGAGCATGCTGTGATCACTGAGTCACTGAGACTCAGGTGATCACTGATCTGAGTAAGGGGCCGTTCTCGGCCCCTTACCATGTGATCAGCTGACACCTGGAGATTCTCTGGGGTGTATAAGCTGCCTGCCTAGTAACCAGATCATTTACATCAATAGCTATATGTTAAAGCAGAGTTCTACCCAAAAGTGGAACTTCTACTCGTTGTACGCCTCCCCTCTTCCGGTGCCACATTTGGCACCTTTTGAGGGGGGGGTACCTGTCTAATACAGACATCCTGTTCCCACTTCTGGGAGCCTCAGCCACGGGTATTGACATCACCGCCTGGGCTCTCTCTTCCTCCCTCCTCCTTCCCTGGCCGCCGGGCCAGTAGGAGAGATGAGCAGAGCCTTAATGCATGAGCAGTAGGGTTCCTGGTGTGAAGCTGTAAGGATTCACTGCTGGGTTCTCTTACTCGCAATGGAGGGGGCATGCACCCAACAGCTGATGGAAACGCTAGACTCCAGGACAGATAAGTGTCTGATTATTAAAAGTCAGCAGCTGCAGTATGTGCAGCTGCTGGCTTTTAGTTTTTGTAGTGGTAGGCAGACCTCCGCTTTAAGATAACAATATCAGTAATATAACCTTATGGGTAAAAATAAGAGGGCCCAAGACATCGTCTCTCCTATATGAATAGTTAAGGGGTACATAGTACCTTTCTCTCATTCAATAACAATGCACATGGTACATAAATACACACAATGTACTGTGAGGGGGTTCGCTCGGTAGCGGGTGTGTGTGACCCCCTGGATGGGTTCACAACACAAAGTCAGGCACAGCAGACAGCGGTGTAGGTGCAAAAAACAAAAGATCCGGTTTATTTAGGCTACATGCAGTGATACATATAACAGCCAAACAAAATAAAACAAGAAAATAAATCCTGGTCAGCTTGACCTCTAACTACACACGTAGACTCCCTGTCTAACAACTGGGTGCAGCCTTGTGCTGCCCCAGTCCCTGTCTCTATTGTAGGGGTTTGCCACACAGGCGTTAACTCACCGCACAGAACAGATCTCAGACTCCCCAGTCTATACACACAAAACTGGTTCCAGGATGGAGCATCTCCCTATGCATGCTGGGTTTTTTTGTAGAGGTCTTAATGAGCCCACTTACTACAGCTGGGCTCATTAACTCTTCCCCTCTAATTGTAAAAGTCTGCATAAAGCCTGAATCTAGGACACACATATTTCCCATCCTGAATACAACCAGGTGATTTTACCTGCGTGCTGCCACAGTACCTAATGTTCTTTTTTGAAAAAAAAAAGTCCCATGCTGTAAAGCCATCTACAAACACATTATATAGCAATGCAGATCCACTGTCAATCACAATGTACAAAGCACTGATGTCCCACCTTCTTAAACAAGACAATATGCATACAATGATTCTGCTTCTGATAGACTCTCACCGCCACTGACAAGCTGGCCTGTGATGTTGTCTGACACCATTCACCAAATATGGCCAAATATGATCATATGGTCAATGATGTCACTCAGGATAGATACTGGTTTGTTTATTATGTGAAACAAGCTGGCATCTGGGCCAGAAAGTCATTCCTTTAGTTAAGGTAGTGATACAAACAGGCCAAATATGGACATTTAGTTCACCAGTTTGGTGAACATCAAAGTTTAGAGCTTGGGTCTAACCTTCTATCATCTGAAGTCCAAAATTCATCTCTACTGACTAAAATCATATAGAATGGAGTGTTTAGGTATGCTTTCTACTATACAAGGTACAGTTGCTTTGCTTACCAACAACTATGTGGTGCATAGGTCTACCTGACTAAAATAAATGTAATGTCGGGTAAGTTCTTGCACTATACAATTGTTGGCAAATCAGATTGTAAATGTCAGGGTTTCTCCCGCACGAAACGGGCAGATGCACAGGTGCGCGTACGCAATGTACGCGATCGCGATGTGCGCGTACGCGATCGCGGCGCTCGCGATATGCGCGTACGCGGTCGCGACGTTCGCGTGTGCGCGCGTTAGCGCGGTTTGGCGCCAGTGGGCCTATTTAAAGAAGGCTGCTGCATCTATTCGGTGCTGTTTGTCTGCAGCTCTGTACCCGAACTACCTGCTATCTGTCTTCTGTTGTGATATCTGACCCGGCTACTGTCTGACCTCGCTGACCTCTCCTGCTCTGACCCCAGCCTGCCTGACCTTGCTTTGGACTGTACCTTTGTTGCCGAACCTCTGCCTGCCTGCACTTCTCTTCTGCCTGCTGTACTTACCTGCCTGCTTATCCGTTGTGACCCGGCCCGCCTGACTATTCTTCTGCTGTTCAAGTGTGCTGCACCCAGTCCTTGCTGCCACTGTCTCGCCTGCTGATCGCTGCCTGCCTGTCTACCAACTCCTCCGCAGTTCCAGCATCCAGAAGAACCAGCTGCTGCTTCCGGTCAGACACTCCTACCCCGCTGCGCTCACGGGGCCACTGTCTCCATTCCAGTGGTCCCTGAACCAGAGCTGTAAGAGAAGTCTTCTTCCATCAAGTCGGGCTCATCACCAGGTACCTAACAGTACAAACAGCCATGACTGAGCCTGCGGGAGAAGCTTCCGCCATGAAGGAGATCTGCACCCACTTAGCGGCCCTTACACAGGCTGTGAAGTCGCTCCAAGAGGGATATACCAGACTGGAAGAGCAAGTTCAACACCTTTCCGGTACCAGTCCTTCCACCTCAGCATCACCTCCTCTTCATACTCAGCCTGCTACCCAGCCTGCAGTGGTGATGCTCCCTCCTGAACCGAGAGTACCTGTTCCAGAAAGGTTCTCAGGAGACCGATCCAAGTTCCGGGCCTTTCGTAATGCCTGTCAGCTATACTTCGCCCTCCAACCCAGGACTTTTTCACTTGAAGCTACCAAGGTGGGGTTTGTGATATCGCTACTACAGGGCGAACCCCAGACGTGGGCCCACCGTCTCCTGGAGGGTGACAGTGCTATTACCTATTCCCTTTCTTCATTCTTTGAGGCTATGGCACAGCTTTATGAAGATCCTCAGCGAACTGCCACAGCCGAATCTGCTCTGTCTGCGCTCCAGCAGGGCCGCCGTGCGGCCGAGGACTATGTTACTGACTTTCGGCGCTGGAGCGCAGACACCCAATGGAATGACTCTGCTCTAAAACATCAGTTCCGCATGGGCCTCTCTGAGGGACTGAAAGATGAACTGGCCCGTGTCGGCATCCCGGACTCTTTGGAGGAGTTGATCACCTTGGCCATACAAATTGACCGTCGACTTCGGGAACGGCGGGCCGAGCGCTCAACTCAGTCTCAGCGCTCGAATTGGATGACTGCAAGGGCTCCTATTCCCGCCTTCTGTCCTCAGCCTGCTCTGCAAAGGGACCCTGCCAGTCCTGCTCCTGACACTCCTGGGCCAATGCAGCTGGGATTGATGCGTCCCACCTTGTCTCCAGAGGAACGTGCCCGTCGTCGCCAGCTGAATTTGTGCCTTTACTGCGGGGGGTCCGGACATTATGTTAACAACTGCCCTGTTAAGACACGTAAGTGCCTTTCCTCTGTGTCTCCTGTTCCTGTTTCCCTGCCAGCCAGCACAACCCACCTTGCTCTCCCTCTCTCATTGCAGTTCCAGGGAAGGACGGTCTCCACCAGCGCCATCATTGATTCTGGGGCTTGCAGTTGTTTTGTCGATGCCACCTTTGCCAGTTTGCAAGCCCTGCCCCTTCAGAAGAAAACCCACGGACTGTCTGTGTTCTTGGCTGATGGGTCCCGCATCAAATCGGGGCAAGTAACCCAAGAGACGCTACCCTTGATGGCTTGTACCCCTTCCCAGCACAAAGAGCTCCTCACCCTTGATGTGATTTCTTCCCCTCTATTTCCTGTGATCCTGGGCATCCCCTGGCTTCAGGCCCATAATCCCTGCATCAACTGGGCTACAGGGGAGATCAAGTTCCAGTCCAGCTACTGCCAAGAGCACTGTCTTTGTGTGAATTCTGTTGTGCCCTCTACCCTTCTTTGCCTTGATTCTGATCAGGACTTATGCCAGCTGGTGCCTGAACCATACCATGAATTTTTAGATGTTTTCAGCAAGCGAGGAGCAGACACACTTCCACCTCACCGCCCCTATGACTGCCCTATTGAACTTCTTCCAGGAGCTGAGATTCCGTTTGGGCGTATCTTCCCCCTGTCTGAAAAGGAGCAGGAGGCCTTAAAGGTTTATATTACAGAAAACTTGGAGAAGGGGTTCATTCGTCATTCCACCTCCCCAGCAGGCGCTGGAATATTTTTTGTGACCAAGAAAGACCAGTCGCTCCGGCCCTGCGTGGACTATCGTGAGCTTAATAAGATCACGGTCAAGAACCGTTACCCTCTTCCTCTGATGCCGGAACTCTTTCAGAAACTGAGATCAGCCACAATTTTCTCCAAGTTGGACTTAAGGGGGGCTTACAACCTGGTTCGCATTCGGGCTGGGGACGAGTGGAAGACAGCATTCAGGACCCGTTTCGGGCATTACGAATACCTGGTCATGCCCTTTGGCCTTTGTAATGCTCCTGCCACCTTCCAGCATCTTATTAATGATGTGTTCAAGGACTTCCTGGACATTTTTGTGATCGTCTACTTGGACGACATTTTGATTTTTTCGGGGTCTCTCGAACAGCATCGGGGTCACGTGGGCAGGGTGCTACTCCGGCTCCGTCAGCATGGACTGTATGCTAAGGCTGAGAAGTGTAGCTTTGAGCAACGGAACATCCAATTCCTCGGGCTTGAGATCTCCCCGGCTGGCATCAAGATGGATCCTCAGAAGGTTTCCGCTGTTCTGGACTGGCCTGCACCTACGGATAAAAAGGGGGTACAACGTTTTGTGGGCTTTGCAAATTTTTACAGAAAATTTATTAAGGGATTTTCCGCCATAATTGCCCCCATTACCCAGTTGACAAAACAGTGTGTACGCTTCCACTGGGGGTCGGAAGCCCAGGAGGCCTTTGAGAGACTCAAAAGACTGTTCACCTCCGCCCCCATCCTCAGCCACCCAGATCCTTCCCTACCATATATTCTTGAAGTGGACGCTTCCGAAGTAGCTGTGGGGGCAGTTGTGTCCCAGAGGCAAGGCGGCAACGATTTGATGCACCCCGTAGGGTTCTTCTCCCGAAAGCTTTCCCCTGCCGAGAAGAATTATGATGTCGGTGACCGTGAATTACTCGCAATCAAATCTGCCTTGGAGGAATGGAGGTACTTGTTGGAAGGTGCAGTTCATCCAGTGCTGATCTACACCGACCACAAGAACCTCGAATACCTGAGGACTGCCAAGCGTCTGAAGCCCCGACAGGCCCGTTGGGCCCTGTTTTTCTCACGTTTCTGTTTCCACATTACTTACCGTCCCGGATCTAAAAATGTGAAACCAGACGCGCTCTCGCGTATGTACGATTGCCCCAAAGACCTTGCTGCTCCGGACACCATACTACCTGCGAGTACCTTTCTACTTGTGCAACCAGACTTGTTGGCGCAGATCAGGGAGGCATCCACTAATTCACCTGCACCACCAGAGGTCACACTGATTTCCAGAGGGGGTCTTCTATGGAAGGAGAGCCAAGTTTTTGTGCCTGAAAGCATCCGGATTAAAGTTCTAGCCCTCCTCCATGATCACCCGTTAGCAGGACACTTTGGGCCTCGTAAGACCTTGGAATTGGTACAGCGTACCTTCTGGTGGCCCGGTCTGAAGGATTTCTGTAAGAAGTATGTCGACTCCTGTCCTGTGTGCATCCGGAGCAAGGCAACAAGGAATCGGGCCTGGGGACTTCTGAAGCCTCTTCCTGCACCTGATCGGCCTTGGAGGATGATCACGATGGACTTTATTGTCGAGCTTCCCTGCTCTGAAGGTTGCACGGCCATTTTTGTGGTTGTAGATAGACTGACTAAGATGGCCCATTTCCTGCCCTTGAAAGGGACTCCATCTGCTCCAGAGACGGCCCGTGTCTTCATTAAGGAGATAGTTAGACTGCATGGAGTACCTGCTAACATCGTGTCTGACAGGGGGGTCCAATTCACCTCCCGGTTCTGGAGGGCCCTGTGTGAGTGTTTGAAGATCGAGCTGGCTCTGTCATCTGCCTACCACCCCCAGACCAATGGACAGACTGAGCGTACCAACCAGACTCTGGAGAAGTACATTAGATGTTTCACGTCCTTTGTCCAGGATGATTGGGTATCTCTGCTGCCCCTTGCGGAGTTTGCCTACAACAACGCTAGTCACTCAGCCACAGGGCAGTCCCCGTTTTTTGCTAATTATGGGTTTCACTTAACCTTTCTGCCTGACTTTCTTCCAGAGTCACCAGTTCCAGCGGTTCAGGACACAGTGACCTTCCTCAGTCATAACAATCGGGTGTTACAAGAGGCGGTATCCAAAGCTCAAGCTGACAGCAAGAAGGCCTTTGATCGTAAGAGAAGAGGGGAATTGAACCTGCAGGTCGGAGATCAGGTATGGCTTTCCACGAACAATCTTAAATTAGCCTGTCCTTCTAAGAAACTTGCGCCCACATTTTTGGGACCCTTTCCTGTTAAGAGAAGGATTAATGAGGTGTCGTATGAGTTGGTCTTGCCTGATTCAATGAAAATCCACCCGGTCTTTCATGTGTCCTTGCTGAAGCCCTCGGTGCCCGATCCCTTCCCGGGTAGAAGTTCCAGACCACCTCAACCCATTTTTATCGATGGTAGCGAAGAGTATGAGGTAGAGGCTATCCTCGATTGTAGAAGGAGACGAGGTCAGAGACAGTTTTTGGTTAAGTGGAAGGGGTACGGTCCAGAAAGTAATTTGTGGGAACCCGATGGTAATTTGCATGCCAACAGACTGGTCCGTGCCTTTTTCTCTGCTCATCCGGAAAAGAGGCACCTTGTGGGCACCCGGAGGTTGCCCCTTGTGGGGGGGCAATGTCAAGGTTTCTCCCGCACAAAACGGGCAGATGCACAGGTGCGCGTACGCAATGTACGCGATCGCGATGTGCGCGTACGCGATCGCGGCACTCGCGATATGCGCGTACGCTGCTGCATCTATTCGGTGCTGTTTGTCTGCAGCTCTTTACCCGAACTACCTGCTATCTGCCTGCTGTTGTGATATCTGACCCGGCTACTGTCTGACCTCGCTGACCTCTCCTGCTCTGACCCCGGCCTGCCTGACCTTGCTTTGGACTGTACCTTTGTTGCCGAACCTCTGCCTGCCTGCACTTCTCTTCTGCCTGCTGTACTTACCTGCCTGCTTATCCGTTGTGACCCGGCCCGCCTGACTATTCTTCTGCTGTTCAAGTGTGCTGCACCCAGTCCTTGCTGCCACTGTCTCGCCTGCTGATCGCTGCCTGCCTGTCTACCAACTCCTCCACAGTTCCAGCATCCAGAAGAACCAGCTGCTGCTTCCGGTCAGACACTCCTACCCCGCTGCGCTCACGGGGCCACTGTCTCCATTCCAGTGGTCCCTGAACCAGAGCTGTAAGAGAAGTCTTCTTCCATCAAGTCGGGCTCATCACCAGGTACCTAACAGTAATAAACACTATATTACTAAAAGTATTGGGAGCTTGCCTTTGCATGCACAGGAACTTTAATGGCATCCCAGTCTTAGTCCATAGGGTTCACCTTTGCAGCTATAACAGCGTTAACTCTTCTGTGAAGGTTGTCCACAAGGTTTAGGAGTGTATCTATGGGAATGTTTGACCATTCTTCCAGAAGCACATCTGTGAGGTCAGGCACTGATGTGGACAAGATGGCCTGGCTTGCAGTCTCCGCTCTAATTCATCCCAAAGGTATTCTATCTGAGGCCAAGACTATGTGCAGGCCAGTCAAGTCCCTGCACCCCTAACTTGCTACCAATACTTTTGGTAATATAGTTTCTGGCCAGAAATATATTCAACATTAGAAGTTGGAGATTTCACCATGTGCACCACCTCCTTGAAATTTAGAGATATTTATAGAAATAGATTTGGAGTTTCATCATCTGTAATCCAAGTTAATAAATAATTTTACTTTTTAATTTTAATAATTTCTTTTTAATTGTGTCGCTATTCATTAGTACCATATGGATACTTGTTGTATTCATTATTATTGCCCATGCAGTGAAACCATATTTATAAACTGCTATGACATTACATTATATATATAGCAAATCTGCCCCCCATTTTAGGCTTCTTTTAAAAAAAAAACTTTTACCTCATTTAATTCTTCCTCTGTATTTAAAAACTCTGTAACTCCACTGATAAGTTTGGAATTCATAAATAAGGCTTCTCCATACCTGAGGAGAAAGTTGATAGCATTACTAAGGTTATTACACATATAAAAATAGCATTATCCAATATACTTTCATAAGTCAAAATATACAAAAAATGGTAATTAAAATACTGTATGGCTAGTTACTAAGATAATTATGTGACACAAAATAATATAAAACATTTGTTATAATATAGGTCTTATTGGTATGTTAAAGTGTATGGGCAGATAGATGTGAGGAAGAATGTTATTGCTATCTCGAGTTCTTGAGATTACAGTCCCTGTGACAACAGTTTCACCAAAAATGAAGCAAAGGAAAATCTCCAAAAGCATCACAAACAGAAATAAAAATACATTTTTTCTAGAGTAGGGGTTGATTACAACCCCAGTAAGCTTTTATTGCTGTCTGTGCCATGTCGCAGAATTCCTGACTGGTAAAACCGTGGCACTGGATGGAGGAAGATCTCTCTAAAGAAACTTTAAAATTAACTTCTGGATATAGAAAAAGTAAAAGACAGAATATTAATAATAACTAGAAAAGCTACAATTTCTTGGGAAATTGTGTGAAGTGTTCTTGCCTCCACCTACTGGAGTGGGTGGAGTAACTGGGGGGGTCATAATGTTTTGGCTGGTCATAATATTTTGGCTGGTCATAATGTTTTGGCTGGTCATGGGGGGTCATAATGTTTTGGCTGGTCATAGTGTTTTGGCTGATCATGGGTTTGTCAGCTTTTGTCATCTCCCACTCTAGTTTTGAACATTTCGCCATTTATTGCTATGGGACAAATTTCGCCGCAAAAATTATGGTATTTCGTGCACCATTCGGCGAAACGTTTCACAAAGTAATAGCACACCAATCGGGAACAATCCGCACGTTTCGGTATATTACTGTCTATGTAGTGTAAAAGCTGTGGGAGGAGTTAGGGTGGTAAATTTGGCTATAATAATAATAATAATAATAATAATAATATATATGTGAGATAACAGTAAGTGCTCTTGCTATGCAAGAACACTTAATATTAGTAATATAATGATTGTAATGAAAAATAAAACAAACCTTGCATTTAGAATTTTCCATTTATCCCTGAAGAATTTCCATGCTAAATCTCTCCCATGTGGATTTCTTGCTACATGGATTATAACATCAATAGCATCTTGATCCAGTACCACTTCTGAATTCAATGACAAGTTGAGAAGCCTTAAAAGCAATTATATTACAAAGAATATTTATTGTACTGGTGATATAAATGTGTATGCAATAGTTTTTCTGTATCACTATAGACAAAAAATTTCATTTCTGCAGGGCATACAAATGTTCGAACTGCCCAGGAGAGTTGTATTATTATCTCTGGTATACTTTAAAATTATTGTTTAAAATAATTTCTGACTTACAGATTGCTTTGGTTAAATACAACAAGTAATTACTGACAAATGGTAGAATTCTTTTACAGTGATTGTAAACCCTTACCTATAGTCAGTGAAGGGGCTATCCTCAAATGATACACAGAGATTTAAAAAACCCTCCTACATCAGTTGTACCTACAGTCTTCTCTTCTCCACATCTGTTCAAAGTGCTTAATTTATAAGCTTGTCTGAGAGCTCATAAAAAAAGAGGATGGAAAGCAGAAGTTACATTCTGCAGAGCTCAATGAGGAGAGGTCTGAGAACTGATCAGAGGGAAGAGACACACTTCCCTTCACACAGCTCATAGGATCAAAGCGGAGGCTATCAATCCAATAAGGGTCCCTCCCCTGTCACCATTTTTCTCCCGGTTTCAGGAAAAATTGTTAGAAGTGATTCATGCTGAGAGCAGAGGAACAAAGCAGCTGACATAAATGACACTTAGTGCTTTTAATTGAGACAAGTACACACTAAGTAGGGATATGTTGTGTTTAATATTTCATGTCTGAGGTTTACAACCACTTTAAAGTGTTTAACTCTTTTGCTGATGCTGACTTAACTATTACATGGGTAGCAGTGCTGGTATGTGAACAAACTCCTGGCTGCTATAGTTTTGTATACATTTTCACTTCTGCTGTCAGCTAGTAGAAGTTGTTCTTTCTCCTACATGCAGATCATTTCTGCATGTAGGAGACAGTACCACCCCTCGCTGCCCCATCCCCCACCATGTGTCCCAGCCTCAACTGTTCCTCCTGATTCCAAGACCTCGATGCCTAGTATCAGCAGTGGGAGATGAGTGAACATTGGGGAAGAATTAAGCCAGACGTGCTCAGCTCTGAGCATCCCTGGGTTCAAGGCTGTCAATCTCTGGCCTCTTTGACCAAGAAAGAATCATCTCAGTTCAATCAGCATGCAAAAGTGACTTTAGGGTTCTAATAGATCCTTGCTGTCTCCTTGAACAGAGTCAGTCGCTTGCACTATAGCACCTTGTGATAACAAAGTGAAGATAAAAATAGAAGAAAATGACTAATCAAATAAGCCTCCTCTCCCATATACATGCATATACAATCATATACAATCATAACCATAGCAATAATTTCAGGGTCATCATTCACTGTTACCTCTAAACTGATGAGATGTAAAGGCTTCATAGGACCACCTATGGACAATGTGGTGTACAATACTTTTTTGCCATTTCAGGGGCACACAATTTTCATAATTGACCAGTTTGGTGAATATTTTAATCTCATCTTATATGTTTTATCCAAATAATGAAGTATTTTCCATGTTGTACGGGCACCTGTAAATCTTCAACCAGTTCCCCTCTCTTTCCTCCTCCTCCATTGAGAAAAGTTCTTTCATTCATTACATTGCTTGTAACACCATCTGCAAATGGGGAGAGCATACTTTCACTGATCAGACTCTACCCCATTTACAGATGGTGTTACTAGCAGTGTGATTAGCAAAATAACTTTCCTCAATGGAGGAGGAGGGGCCATCTATGCTGCTGTTCTGTCTAAAGACCCGGAGCTGGTAACCATTGCAGCACTGGAATTTTAGAGATAGAAACAGGTCAGGGCATCCCTATAATGAAGATTTTTGCAGGATACAGCTGCCTGCAAACTGCTGGACATACTTCATTACAGGTAAGTTATGTGACTAAAGCTACAGTAACTAAATGTTCCCTAAATTGTATCTAAACCCAAAAACAGAAATATTGCAGCTTACCAGTCCTTAGATGTAGTGGCTGCATTAGTTTTTTGGGGCTTTTTCCCATTTATTTTCATCTGTTAATCCTATAAATATAGGGTATAATCAGATTTGAGATCTGGGAACACAGAAACTAAAAATGTTTTTAACGAATCAAGGTAAAAACATCTAATTGTACATAGATGTATAAAAGATAGGGGTACCAGCAATTTCAAAAATAGAGCTTCAATTCACAATCATATAATATACCTCTAGAATTACAAGTCCCATATGTAGATAGGTATTTAAAATAAAACTCCAATGCTTTCCACAACTGGTGTTACACTGGTGATATATAATATAAAGTTTCCTTCTAGATTATTTTTTTCAACTTAGAATGGAACTTTATATAATATAACACAAATGCAACATCAGTTGATACAATGTTGCATTACTAATACAATATTATTGTGAATTTAAGCTACTTATTTTAAATTGCTGATCCCAAAGTTTTATACAGCTTTGTGTAATTAGCTTTTAAAAGCTTGCTTTATTAAAAGTATTTTATTTTTTTTGTATTTTCGATCCTGTGTTCCAGAATCTCAAATTTGTAGCCTCAAATCTGACGTTTCCAATTTTGCTAGATAGTATATGTCTGGACCTTTTGCAAAACCTACAAATAACAGGCTCCCTGTCCTGTATCTATGTAGGCAGTAATGGCTGTGATACAGGCTGGACTTCAAACATGCCTGCCTTTATTAATCTTAATTACATGGTAATGGATGGGATTAGTCGTTTTCTATAAGTGTGTCAAAATTGTTTTTTGCTGTCTTCTTAAGGTCACAAGAAGAGACAAGAAAATTGTATTTCTGACAAAATCAATTGGTAAATTTGCTGAAAACGCTATTAGCCTGTATACATAATTTGTTTACAGGCTAATAACATTGTTAACAAAATCACCACAAAGGAAGTACATTTTGATATGAAGCAGTAAAGCATGAAAACGAGGCTGCAATACAGGATACAGAGACATAATATATAATGGGCACCAAGGAAAGTCAAAAGATAACAAAAGAAAACAAGATTCTTAAACTGTGAACAGATGTATGGGGTCTAAGCCATGATAAAATGTTGCAAAGTTAGTTATGAATACTAAATTAGTGAAGGAAAAGTTGATATCATAGATGTTTTTGTTGCATGATCTTCCCCCGCTATTTTACACAATCAAAAACTGAGCAACATTGCTTAAAAAAGCAACCATGTATCTAAAAAAAACTCTAATTTCTCTCTCACCTATTCAGTAGGTTCCTATTATCACTGCAGGTCAGTGCTTCCAGCAATATTTTCTTTTCTGAAACAGCTGTTGTAGAATGAAATTTCATCCAGATAAACTCCCATACATCTTCATCCATTAAGGAAACTCCTGTGCAATAAACAATGTCCCGGACATTGGGTGGAATTCTAAAGAATCAATTACATACAGAACATTATCTGTCTCTGAAACATATGCTATTAGGTACACACAATATCTTTCATAGGAAATTTTGAAACAAGAAAAAAAAGTTGGTATATTTTCCTTAATAGAGACAAATTGCACATCAACACATTTAAATCTAACACAGTCCATTCAGGGATTTAGAGATTTTTGATTTGTGATGGATATGATTACATGTAAATACCTTGTGTATGAATACTGTACATCCAACAATAGACATAATCTGGAAAATTATACATTTCTGCAAATGGTACTAAAGTTAACTAAAGATACGTAATGCAAGGCAATACATAAACTAGCTATCTGGTTTTGTTTCCATTTTCTCTGTAAATATTGAAGTTTTATTGCAATGTCAATTTCCATAAAAAAATTAAATTCCTATACAGGTTTGAGCAAAATCCCCAGTGATATACGGTGGACAACTTTGTGTGTTATTGAACATAAAACAAAGGTATCACTTAAATTACAAATCAATCCATGTTATTTAACTATAAGCATTAAAGCAGTTTTTTTTTCCTTTACAATGTTTATTGTAAATTGGTAAGGAATTTTATAGACTCTCACCAGTTTACCAAAGAAAGCTAGCTGTTTATCCCCACAGGGTTGGGGAAAGCATTAAATAAATCACTTTACATTCCCATATTTTCCCCTGCTGCAAAAGAGTCTGCTGGCCATCCACACTGTACTGACATTTTGAGATTACATTTTAGTCCCCTCTTTGAGCACCTGCCAAAAGTTCAATGGCACATAGATTGGTAACAACATAGTAAGGGTTCATTATGCTTCCAGCATATCTACACAGCAATAGGAATGCTAAAATGCATCCCTGCTGTGCTGAATGATGGTTTAATTATCATTAGATTGATGGCACTTGAAACTTTGTTTTCAAATCTTTCTCTGAGCACAAATTGGCCATTGGGATAAATCTGTAACTCTACAAGTTGATGCATTTTTCTCACAGTAATAAATTACGAAGCCTTAAAAATTCTACTTGCATAAGAATGTTTATAAATATGAAGTATAGTAAGCATTATAATTATTATAACATACAATTTATATAGAGCCAACAGTCTGTACAGCACTTTACAATTAAAAGGGAGACTGTACAGTTACAATACAAGTCGAGACAAGACGATTAGGGGGATGCTGCTCATGAGAGCCCACACTCTAAAGGGGCAAGTGATGAAAGGGATAATAACTGTGGAGATGAGTGTATAGGGAAAAAAAGTTCAGTTCTGATAGGGCTGGCTTAGCCCTTCCTTCTCTGGGCTGGCCACTCAGCTGTCGGCTAATTGCCAGCCCTTTTCTCTCTCCACAGTTACCAGCTGTTCCTGATGATGCACGTCTGACCTACCTACTTAAAGCCTTCCAGCTCACTTCACCTCTGCCTTCTTCGCCTTGGTCACATCACTAGAAACCATCTCCTGCTGTTTGTTTAACCACTTGACCACTGGGCACTTAAACACCCTTAATAACCAGACCAATTTTCAGCTTTCGGTGCTCTCGCATTTTGAATGACAATTACTCAGTCATGCAACACTGGACCTATATGAAATTTTTGTCCTTTTTTTCACACAAATAGAGCTTTCTTTTGGTGGTATTTAATCACCGCTGGGTTTTTTTTTTTTTGTGCTATAAAAGAAAAAATACCGAAAATTCTGTAAAAAAACGAATTTTTCTTTGTTTCTGTTAGAAAATTTAGCAGATTAGAAATTTTTTCTTCATAAATTTTGGCCAAAATTTATACTACTACATATCTTTGGTAAAAATAAGTACAAATTGGTGGATATTATTTGGTCTTTGTGAAAGTTATAGAGTCCACAAGCTATGGTGCCAATATCTGAAAATTGATCACACCTGAAGGACTGACGGCCTATTTCAATTCTTGAGACCCTAACATGCCAGAAAAGTACAAATACCCCCCAAATGACCCCTTTTTGGAAAGAAGACATTCCAAGGTATTTAGTAAGAGGCATGATGAGTTTTTTGAAGTTGTCATTTTTTCCCACAATTCTTTGCAAAATCAAGATTCTTTTTACTTTTTTTTTTTTTTTTTTCACAAAATTGTCATATTATCAGGTTATTTCTCACACACAGCATATGCATACCACAAATTACACCCCAAAACACATTCTGCTATTACTCCCGAGTATGGTGATACCACATGTGTGAGACTTTTACACAGCGTGGCCACATACAGAGGCCCAACATGCAGGGAGCGCCATCAGGCGTTCTGGAGCACCCAGGACAATTCTGACATTTCTCTCCTACATGTAAAAATCATCATTTATTTGCTAGAAAATTACATAGAACTCCAAAACATTATATATGTTTTTTTAGCAAACACCCTGGAGAATACAATGGTGGTCTTTGCAACTTTTTATCTCGCACGGTATTTGCGCAGTAATTTTTCGAATGCTTTTTTTTGGAAAAAAAACTGTTTTGTGCTTAAAAAAAAAAAAAACACAGTAAAGTTAGCCCAATTTTTGCATAATGTGAAAGATGAAGTTACGCTGAGTAAATAGATACCTAATATGTCACTCTTCAAAATTGCACACGCTCGTGGAATGGCGGCAAACGTCGCTACTTAAAAATCCCCATAGGCGACGATTTACATTTTTTTTACTGGTTATATGTTTTGAGTTACAGAGGAGGTCTAGGGCTAGAATTATTTCTCTCGCTCTAACGTTCGCAGCGATACCTCACATGTGTGGTTTGAACACCGTTTTCATATGTGGGCGGGACTTACGCATGCGTTCGCTTCTGCATGCGAGCACATGGGGACAGGGGCGCTTTAAAAAAAACATTTTTTTTTTATTGTTCATTTTACTTTATTTATTTTAGTTTGACATTTTTTTCCCCAAAAATAATTTTTTTGATCACTTTTATTCCTATTACAAGGAATGTAAACATCCCTTGTAATAGGAATATGGCATGACAGGTCCTCTTTACAGTGAGATGTGGGGTCAATAAGACCCACATCTCACCTCTAAGCTGGGAAGCCTGAAAAAAAAAAAGATTCTGGCTTTGATCGTATTAGCGATTCGGTAGAAGCACCGGAGGGCGGAGGGCGGCGGGAGATGTCTATGGCTGGGTATTGCAGGGTATCACCGACTATGGCTGGGTATCTCAGAGCATGGTGTTGCAGAGTACTGCGTTGCAGAGCATTGCAGGGTATTGGCGGGTGTTGCAGAGCATTGCAGAGTGTTGCAGGGTATTGGCGGGTGTTGCAGAGCATTGCAGAGTGTTGCAGGGTATCGGCGGGGGTTGCAGAGCATTGCAGAGTGTTGCAGGGTATCGGCGGGGGTTGCAGAGCATTGCAGAGTGTTGCAGGGTATCGGCGGGGGTTGCAGAGCATTGCAGAGTGTTGCAGGGTATTGGCGGGTGTTGCAGAGTGTTGCAGGGTATTGCAGAGCGTTGCGGAGTGTTGCAGGGCATTGCGGAGTGTTGCAGGGCATTGCAGAGTGTTGCAGGGCATTGCGGAGTGTTGCAGGGCATTGCGGAGTGTTGCAGGGCATTGCGGAGTGTTGCAGGGCATTGCGGAGTGTTGCAGGGCAATGCGGAGTGTTGCAGGGCAATGCAGAGTGTTGCAGGGCATTGCAGAGTATTTGCAGGGAATTGCAGAGTATTTGCAGGGAATTGCAGAGTAATGCAGAGTATTTGCAGGGAATTGCAGAGTAATGCAGAGTATTTGCAGGGAATTGCAGAGTAATGCAGAGTATTTGCAGGGAATTGCAGAGTAATGCAGAGTATTTGCAGGGAATTGCAGAGTAATGCAGAGTATTTGCAGGGATTTGAGGGGTTAATTTTCGGTGAGCAGCGATGTGGGCACTGCAGATGCAGCCCACATCGCTGCTGACACCGATCTCTTCCCCCTCCGCTGTACCGATCGGTACAGAGAGGGGGAGGGAGGAACCGGCGTCATAACATGACGCCGGCTTGTTTACAAGTGATCACTCCGTCATTTGACGGAGCGATCACGTGGTAAACGGCCGCGATGAGCGGCCGTTTACCGTGATTCGTGATGCGCCGGGTCCACTGGACCCAGCGGTCACGGATGCTCTCGTGTGCGCGCCCCAGGGGGCGCGCGAGAGCAGAATTCTAGGAGGCCGTTAATTAACGGCCTCTTAGAGTTAAACAACCGCCCTGATGCCGTTAATCGGCAATGGGCGGTTGTTAAGTGGTTAAAGACTAGCTTGCTGACATCCCTTCTGGCTCCTTATCCTGCTTGCTGTTGCTCTACTTGGATCCTTGACTTCTGGCCTGGCTGACTAGCCGATCTGGTTACTGGACTCTGGCTATGCTTGACTACGCTTTTTCTATTAACCTTTTTATTTTTATTAATAAACAAGTGTGATTTAATTGTACTTCTGTCTCAGTCTGATTCATGGTTTCTGACAAGTTCTTAAGTAGAGGCTGGATAGCTTTCCTAAAGAGATACGTGTTCAGAGGCTGCCTAGAGGCAGAAAACGTAAGAGAGAGCTAAACAGACTAGAGGTAAAGAATGCAGAAGGATGGGAGAGGCTCTTTAAAAGTTCTGAAGTCTAGAGAATAGGTGATGAGAGAGCTAGAGAACATGAGTTCTATTTAGGAGCAAAGAGAATGGTTTTGATGTGGATGGCTTTGTTTATTGTTGCTAGGATTTTGAATTGTATTTGTTGAGCAAGCAGAGGCTACCTTTAGTAGCAGAGTCTGGCTTTTCTTCACTCAGTTTAAAGCCTCCTACATAGCTGTTTCTGTTAATGACTGTGTTTTAACATATATATATATGAAATTGATGATCATTAGCACCTTCTTAGTATAATTGGTTAATCATACACCTGACTCCAATCCTACAAAATCTCTAACTTTGTGCAAGTGTACAAAGTGTGCAAGTGTAAGAATTGATACTGGATTGAAGCCAAAGGATAGTCATACTAAATATTGATTTGATTTAGATTTTTCTTCTGTTTTCTCAATTTACATTTTGTAAATTCTCAATGTTTTGTAAATTCTCAATGTTTCTCAATTTACATTTTGTAAATTGAGACAAATAAACAATTACAATATATATTTTTGAAAGCATTCTTACTTTACAGCATTTCTTCACACCTGTCTAAAAATGTTACTGTATAAACTATAAAGTTATACGATTCAGATAGTTGCCCGTCAGTCAACTACCAATTCTTCTTTCACAGCAAGATCATTTGCATAATTTATTTCACAGAAATTATGGCAGTGAGAAAAATGGACAAACAATAAGATGCAAATGCAGAGATCTGTTTATTCAAAGCTCTTCAAATGATCATCCCTGGCCTTCTATCATCAACACTGATGATATGTTTTCATTGAGCATTATCTTCACTATTAGCTTCCTGGCATTTTGTCTTAGCTGTGCATTTTAGGGCAATTATCTTTATTTATTTTAAAATATTTGTTGACAGAATTACCATGCATAATTATGGGAAGTAGTAGACAATTATTTTATCTCTAACAACATGCAATCAAGCTATGGAATTCCGCATAACAGCTCATAAAAGATAAGGGCAGATTAAGCTTTGAAATAATACACTAACACTATAGGGATTTCTGCATGGGTTGTAATGTCTCACTATTTCCAAACAGAGCCAGCTCCAGACAATTTTTGGTGGGTACTGTGCTTGTTCTGAGAGTAAAAGTGGTTTAGCAAAAATTCCATCCCTGAATCCTATGTTATGATAAGCACAGATACAACAATGAAAATGGCTTAGTCAGAAAATGAAAGACTGTATATACAGGATATACAGTAAATAAACAGTTTAGTAAAAACACAAACAGTAGCACATTAGCACATGTAGCATGCACAGTAGCACATTAAAGCATACAGAGTGCAGTAGCCAGAAGTATGTACAATCTGGTCAGCAAATGCAAAAATCAGCTATAGTTATTGGTGTCAATGGGCATAAAATGTATTCATAGTTGGAAACATTTGAAAAACTGTAGGTGTAGACACCTTGAATGGATTGAGAAGAGAAATGTTGGGCTTTTTGTTCCACCCATTTTGAAGGGATCAATAAGAAGAATGTGCTACACATTGTGCTCTGCCTGCACCTCACATTAATTCCTGATACCAGACCAATAAACTACAAATCCAAAAGTGCAGTGCTAAACAAAATACAACTAAGGTGTGCCAAATCATACACGCAAAAAACTCTTTAGTGAAACAAAATTGCAAACATGTGTTCATCCTCACAATCCGTGGCAAGTGTCCATTAGTACAAATGTGAAAGCTAAATAGTGAAAGTGAAATAGTCCATACACTAATCAATCAGCATCCAATTTTCAGTGGTATAATTCTTGACTCCTATAATGGTGCAAATCAGAGTGCTAGGCATGCAGGACCTGTGCAAGAATCTTCCACTAAAGAAAAAAACTGTCATAATGTACATATAGAACACAAAGTCCGCTTGCTGAAATACAATGACCCTCAAGAGATGAGTGGTCATTAGCACAGATTGGTAAATACCCAATAGTCCCAGGAAATTAATCATTCATCTCTTCAATGGAAAAACATACTCACAAACACATAATACAAAAAGAGCAATGCCCACAATGGGCATGCACTCACATGTAATATAAAGCAGTATTGCATGTAATAGTAGTCCTGCAAACAGCATAGCAAATCCAAGAAAGACCAATCCTTGGTAAGTGTGCACAAGGATGTTATGTCTGGCCCTGCCCCATCAATTTAGTGGGTGCTTCTTCACAGTTCATGGCTTGTAAAGTGCCACCTATCCCTATTTATTTTGCATTAGTTTAGTTTAAATAGAGCCTTTGGGTACACTAAATAGATTATATGAGTAAAATAGCCCCTATTGTTGGGACTTCCATGACAACCCCCAGCATGTGTCAGGACCAGCAATAACCTCCAGGAACTGTCAGGGCCAGCAATTAAAACCTCAAGCAATAACACCCAACATGTGACAGGCCAGCAAGGATAACCAACAGCAAAATCCCAGCAAGCGTTAGGGAAAGCAATCCCCCCAACATAATAATAGTTCCCAGCAAGTGCGTGGGAAAGCAGTGACATCCGGCATAGTAATAACCCCAGCAAAACAATAAGCCTCAGCAAGTGTCTGGGAAAGCAATAATCTCAAGCACAATAATAAGCATCATCACATTTTCAGCAGGCAATAACCACCATAACAATAATAAGTAGAGATGAGCCCGATGTTCGAGACGAACGTAAGTGTTCAGGTGTTCGCCTTTTCACCGAATAGTGAACAATTTGGGGTGTTCGTGGCAAATTTGAAAGCCTTTAAAAGTCTATGGGAGTAGTGATGGATGAACTTCCGATGGGATGTTTCGCGAACGCAAACCGCTAACGTGGCCAAAAGTTAGCGAACCGCAAGGTTCGCAGCAGACCCCATTGACTTTAATAGCAGGCGAAACTTAAAAACCTCCAGGTCATATTTTCAGCCACAAAATACTTACTAGCTGTGCGCACACAGTCCCACAACATGGACACTGACATAACAAAAGTATTAAGTGAATCTGGGATCGACAATGACAAGCATTCTTTTTTTATCTGTGAAATTTTGACAATTCAGGAGCGCATGAAGGCCATGGAGGAGAGGCAAGGTCAGGCCAGGCTATGAAGGGGGTGCAGGAGATGATCAGTGCCACAGTCAGGGCAGCGCAGTTGTGTGCCAGTGTCCCAGTGTGCCAACCTGTGCTTGAGCCACTCCCTCTGCCCGGCCCTTACCACCACCTATGCAGGGCTCCACTGCGGTGGTCCGGAGGTGCCAGTCTAGTGCTGATCCTCAGCCATGGTGCTGGCACTGCCTGCTGATTGGCTTCTCTGCTGCTATCTCCCTCAGTGTCTGAAACCAGCACCACAATAGAGACTGAGCACTGACACCAGCACCGAGATAGAGAGCACTGACATCAGCACCATGATAGAGAGCACTGACACCAGCACCATGATAGAGAGCACTGACACCAGCACCGTGATAGAGAGCACTGAGACCACACACCAGCACCGAAATAGAGAGCACGGACACCAGCACCGAGATATAGAGCACTGACACCAGCACCATGATAGAGAGCATTGACACCAGCGCCGTGAGAGCACTGACACCAGCACCGTGATAGAGAGCACTGAGACCACACCAGCACCAAGATAGAGAGCACTGACACCAGCATTGAGATAGAGAGAACTGACACCACACCAGCACCGAGATAGAGAGCACTCACACCAGCACTGATACCAACAACTCGCTGTGGGACCCAAAAATATGACACCGCTCAACCTCTTCAAACAGGAGGGTACGGACATATAGTACGGTGTGCTTTTTTTGTACAAGGAAGTGAGCCGAAGGTAGAAAAAAGGTTAGTGTGCTAGATTAAATAAGTCGTTTATAGAGTTATGCATATACATGGTCTACTGGGCACATGTGTTGAATTCCTCCGAGATCCATGCCTCATTCATTTTTATAAATGTGAGGTAGTCAACACTGTCGTGAGCTAGGCGAGTGCGCTTATCGGTCACGGCCCCCCCTGCTGCGCTGAATGTCCTTTCGGACAGGACACTGGACGAGGGGCAAGCCAACAGTTCCATTGCAAATTGGGCAAGCTCTGGTCAGAGGTCAAGCCTGCCCACCCAGTAGTCCAGGGGTTCATCACTTCTCAGAGCGTCCACATCGACCGTTAACCCGATGTAGTTAGACACCTGACGGTCTAGGCGTTCCCTGATGCTGGATCCAGATGAGACCTGTGGATTGGTCGGCTGAAAGAATGACCTCATATCAGAAGTCACCAACACATCTTCAAACCACCCTCTTCTTGCAGGCACTGTTGGATTGGTACCCGCAACTCTTTCTCTGGGAGTGGGAATTCCTCCTCTGCCAGCGCACGCAAAAGCAGAATGCAGCATTTCTCGAAGCAATGCCTGTAATTTCTCCATTCTGACAGCCCTCTGTGATGGTGGTAAAATTTCCGCCATTTTGTGCTTGTACCGGGGGTCTAAGTACGTTGCCACCCAGTGCTGGTCCTTGACCTTTATGCTTTTCCCTGTTAAAACACTGGAGCATGAAGGCCCCCATTTGCACTAAACTGGAAGCAGTGTGGTGGCCTGGCTCCTGCTCATCATCCAGGATAATGTCATCCTCCTCGTTCTCCTCTCCCCATCCATGCACAACAACATGGATCCCAGAAAGGTTTAAATCATGCTCTTCTTGCTCCTCCTCATCCGCCCGGCATCATCCTCCTCTGACTCCTCTTCAGACTCCTGTTGTGGACTTGTCTCAGATAGAGTAGCCCCCCTGGGAATTCATCCAGCATTGCGACTTCCTCATTTTCCTGCTCCTGCTCCTCCATGGCTTGATCAATGACACAATGCAATGCATGCTCCATAAAGAAGGCATACGATACAATGTCACTGATGGCGCCATGGCTGCGACTGACCAGTTTGGTGATCTCATCAAATGGCCGCAGAAGTCTGCATGTGTCGCGCATGAGCAGCCACTGGCGCGGTGAAAAAAACCAAGCTCCCCAGAACCTGTTCTGCCGCAGAGTTCGTACATGTAGTCGTTAACTGCACGTTTCTGCTGGAGCAGCCTATCAAGCATATAGAAGGTTGAGTTCCTTCGCGTTCGGGCAATCACAAATAAGACCCTCTGACCGGCAGATTGTGTTGCTGCTGAATTTCAGCAAGGCAAGCCATGGCCATGTAAGCTCTTCTGAAATGGGCCGAGATTTTCCTTGCCTGCCGCAAGATGTCCTGGACCCCAGGGTATTTGACAACGAATCACTGCATGACCAAGTTTAAGACGGTGCCATGCATGGCATGTGTAATTTTGCCCTGTTTCAATGCGCTAAACAGATTGGCACCGTTGTCACACACCACTTTATCAACTGACAAATTGAGCGGTGTTAGCCACTGATCTGCCTGTGAACGTAAAGCTGAAAGGAGTGCAGGGCCAGTGTGGCTCTTGGCTTCCAGGCACAACAGACGCAGCACAGCATGACAACGTCTCACCTGGCATGTCGAATAGGTTCTGGGGATCTTGGGCGGCACAGCGGAAGAGATGCTAGCAGCGGAAAAGGAAGAGTCAGCCGAGGAGGAGAGGGAAGAGGATGGAGTAGGAGGAGGAGAAGAAGAGCCAGACCTGTATGCAATCCGTGGTGGTAAAACCAAATCTACACGGGTGCCACGGGTTACATGCTTAACGGCCGTCAAAAGGTTCACACAGTGGGCAGTAAAAGTTATATACCTTCCCTGCCCGTGTTTGCTAGACCACGTGTCTGTGGTCAGATGTATCTTGGCACCAACACTGTGTGCCAGAGATACATTCACTTGCTGATGAATGGCCATATAGCTCTGGGATGCCCTTCTGTGAGAAATACTTCCTTCCTGGGACCTTCCATCGTGGTGTTCCAATGGCCACAAATTTTCGAAAGGCTTCCTAGTCCACCAGTTTATATGGCAGTAGTTGGTGGGCTATCAGTTCTGACAAGCCAGCCGTCAACCGTTGGGCAAGAGGGTTATCCAGCATCATCATTTTTTTACGCTCGAACATTTGGTCCACGGAAGCCTGCCTTTTTCCAGAAAAACGTGAGGACAGCATGATGGAAGGTGGAGTGGAGGACAATTGTGAGGAGAGAGGAGAAGGAGAAGTAGAAGACGAGGCTGTACGGTGAGAGCCTGGAGTGTGGCTTTGTGGGTTCCGTTGCTCCCACTGGGCAGCTCATGTGGGCAGCTCATGTGCTTCCCTAGGTGAGTGTTGGGCTTACCGCAACTTATGCGTTGACTGCAAAGATTGCAGATGGCAACACTATTGTCAGCAGCGGACACGTTAAAAAAAGCCCACACTGCCAAGCCATGTGCCGGCGTCCTGGGAGCGCCAGATGTGACCGTACATGGTTGATGCCTCACTCCTGATACATTAGCAGTCTGGTTTGTCCCTCCTGTGCAATGTAAGTTCCGCCTGCTTCTCCTCCCTATCTGCTGGTCCATATCTCCCTCCTCTTCCTCTCTTGTGGGCACCCACGTGACATCACTAGACATGTCATCATCGACGTCACCTTCCCCACCGCTATAATTAGAGATCTTGGAGTAGGCAGCAACACCGGGGACCAACCTCCTCCTTGGGTTGATCTGGGTACTGTCGTCAGACTGCTGAGTGGTGGTTGTTGCTACCTCCTCTTCCTGATCCAATGCCAAGAGTGGCTGCGCATCGGCAGTGTCTTGTGATGGATTGGAAAATAATTCCTGTGACTCAAGCGGAGAGGGTATATGGTGGTAGTGGTGGTGTTGGTGGTAGTGTCTTTGGGGGTGCACACAGCAGAGAGTGAAGAAGAGGGTGCAGATCGAGAGGATGAGGAGGGAGCAGAAGAGTAAGGCTGAGTGAGCCACTCAACCAAGTCTGGTGCATCCTTTTGATGTAATCGAACGCACCTTCTGCAATTTCCCACTTTGGCTCAAGCCTGTTGCTCCGGCCCTACCCCTACCACCCTTGCGGAAGGGCCTGCCTCTTCCTCTGCCTGTCATTTTTTAAATGACCCTGTGACAAAAGTCTCTAGAGAAGTGCAGTATGTATGTGGAAGAAGGTATATAACACCCCGCTTCAATCGGTCATTTTGGGGGGCCACTGGTCTATCACACCAGTTATAATACTTTTTTTTAAATTGTGTTTGTCACTCTTTGTAGTATCGCTGCAGAAACGCTCAGCAGTCACAATGCTGCACAGTGGAAATGCACTATACTATGCTTTATATATTTGCAAGTATTTTATACGTGTATTACACCCCTATACACTGCACACCAAATAGTACACCTATATCAGTCCTTAAAAGGACCTTTGTGAACCTAATAGCAGCTAGCTAGTAGCTAGTGAATTGCAGGCTGTCCCTGCTCCAAACACCAAACTGTCCCTCCCTACACTGAGAAACGACAGCTGCAGAATCGGTCAGCAGCACAGCAGTGCAGTGCACTATAATATGCTTTCTATATTTGAAAGAAAGTATATTATACGTGTACAACCCTATATACTGTACACCTATACCAGTCCTTAAAAGGACCTTTGTGGACCTAGTAGCTAGTGATTTTCAGACTGTCCCTGCTCCAAACACCAAACTGTCCCTCAGTCCCTACACTGGTAAAAGACAGCTTCAGAATCGGTCAGCACTCAGCAGCACAGCAGTCAGCAGTGCAGCATAATATACTTTCTATATTTGAAATAAAGTATATTATTCGTGAACAGCGCCAGAAGTCCGCCTGTTTGGCGAACCGCGAATGACCAAAATTCGCCACGAACTGACCGCTGGGCAAACCGCAAGGCCATCTCTATATGGGAGAAATCAAAAGTGTTAATTTTAAAGGCTTGCGTGGGGGTTCCCCGAAATTCCATACCAGGCCCTTATCCGAGCACGCAGCCTGACAGTTTAAAAAAAAAAATGGCGTAAGGGTCCCCCGCAAAATCCATATCAGACCCTTCAGGTCTGGTATGGATTTTAAGGGGAACCCTGTGCCAAAATGTAAAACAAAATGGTTTGGGGGTCCCCCCAAAAATCCATACCAGACCCTTATCCAAGCACGCAACCTGGCAGGCCACAGGAAAATAGGGGGGATGAGAGAGCACCCCCCTGAACCATACTAGGCCACATGCCCTCAACATGGTGAGGGTGTTTTGGGGTAGCCCCAAAGCAAGTTCTTTATTTAAAATTAAAAAAATAAAAATGTCCCACGAAGTCCATTCATCTTCTTCTCTCACTCCGCCGATGGACTGGAAAAAAAAGATCCGTACCCAGGTAGCCCCACCCCCCTCTGATTGGGAAGTCCCCATGTGGCAGAGGGGGGCAGGGTCACCCAGGTACTTAAACAGGTGGCCCTGCCCCCTCTAACGCCATGGGGAAGCCATTGGGAAGTCCACGTGCATCAGAGGGGAGTGGGGTCACCCGGATACATCAACGTTTGGCCCCGCCCTCAGTTATAAAAGAACTGTCATCATGCTGAAGCGTCATAAGATGATCAAAGCTCACCACAGTGCCTAGAGGCGATTCAGTTCGCATTGTGCACTATACAAGTATTTCATTCCTTCATTCATTCATAAGGCAGGTGCCTCCCATAGAGGCGGATCTTTTTTATTAATTTTTTCCAGTCTGTCGGCAGAGTAAGAGAAGAAGATGAATAGACATTGTGGGACATTTATATTTTTTAATAAAGGACTTGTCCCAAGATGTGTCTTGTGGTTTTTTTAACATTTTGACACTTTTTCGTGAAATGGTAGGGGTACCCGTTGTACCCGTTGCCATTTCAAACAGAGGGGTGGGATCTGGGGTCCCCTTGTTAAAGGGAGCTTCCAGATTCCAATAATCTCCCCACCCGCATAGTCCCACAACCACCGGGCAAGGGTTGTGGGGATGAGGCCCTTGTCCTCATCAACATGGAGACAAGGTGCTTTGGTGGACCCCAAAGCATCCTCCCAATGTTGAGGGCATGTGGCCTGGTACAGTTCAGGAGGGGGGGCACACTCTCATCCCCCCTCTTTTCCTGCGGCCTGCCAGGTTGTGTGCTCGGATAAGGGTTTGGTATGGATTTTTTGGGGGACCCCACACCATTTTTTTATTTTGGCATGGGGTTCCCCTTAAAATCCATACCAGACCTGAAGGGCCTGGTATAGAATTTGGGGGGACCTCCATGCAATTTTTTTTTTATTTTGGCTCAGGGTTCCCCTTAATATTCATACCAGAACCAAACGGCCTGGTATGGATTCTTGGGGGCACCCCATGCCATTTTTTTTCAATGACTTTTATCTGTATTGCCAAGACCTGACAATTCATTATAGCCGCGAGTAGTTTTAAATTACTTTTTTCCTTTAGAAATGTAATTTTGTGCAGGGACTGTTCTAAACACGGGAAACATGTGCCACTTTACAGGCATACTATAGACACCCCCAGGTATGAAATTTAAAGCCATATTTCACTTTTATTGTTTCACTTTAAGTATTATGAAAATCACTGCTCCCAAAAAACCTTTTTTTTGCATTGATACATGTCCCCCGGGCAGGTTTTTTTAATGCTTAAAGTGAAACAGATAAAAATGAAATATTCCTTTAAATATCATGCCTGGGGGTGTCTATAGAGGGGCCACAGGAAAAGAGGGGGGATGAGAGAGCGCTACCCCTGAACCATACCAGGCCACATGCCCTCAACATGGGGAGGGTGCTTTGAGGTAACCAAAGCACCTTGTCCCCATGTTGATGGGGACAAGGGCCTCATCCCCACAACCCTTTCCTCAGTGGTTGTGGGGGTCTGCAGGCGTGGAGATTCAGAATCCGAAATCCTCTTTAACAAGGGGACCTCCATATCCTATCCCCCATGTGAAATGGTAACGGGGTACAAATGTACCCCTACCATGTCACAAAAAAGTGTCAAAATGTTAAAAACGACAAGACACAGCTTGAGAAGAAGTCCTTCATTAAAAAATAAAAATGGCCCACGATGTCCATTCATCTTCTTCTTCACGATGCGACGGCCCGAAAAAGGAAAAAAAAAACACCACCAATCCTCCTCTATGGGAGTCTCTTACTGTGCGACACTTCATCGCTGATGACAGTTCTTATATACGTAACCAGGAGGCTCCGCCCCCTCTGATGCCACAGGGAAGCCATGGGAAAGTCCCCGTGGCACCAGAGGGGGCAGGGTCACCCGGTACATCACAGGATGGCCCAGCCCTTATTTATATAAGACCTGCCAAAGACGATGAAGCACCACACAATGGGAGCCTCCCATGGAGGCGGATCGTGGTGGATTTTTCGGTCTGTCGGCGGAGCGATATAAGAAGATGAATGGACAGCTTAGGACATTGATACGTGTCCCCTGGGGCAGGACCCCAGACTTTAATGGTGTTCCGGCGGCTTACACATTTGCCCCAAACACCACATATTGTTTGTGTTCGCAGAAAATCCGTATAACCAAAGTTCGGGCAGAACCGTTTGCCCATTCCTATTCTACAGAGTTTACTATCTTTAAGTCAGTGATCACTGTGAATTCAATTACAATTCTGATTTTCACAGGAATATTGTCTACAGGTTATATACCATCTAGTAAATCAGCTATTCTGCCTTACAAATCAATATTCTTTGCATGCAATACCTGAGAGCTAGCTGAAGATTAACCAGACTGCCACCCAGCACTGGAATACTCCTTTTTCCTCCCCACTTCAAGAAATTGTGTTGCTGAAACTATTAAAGGTTTAAAGCTGCGTTTCACCAAGAACTCTCTGTAAGAGCGGATGAATTGTGCAATCTATAGTTACTGTTTGCTGGAGTTGTATTTGTTTATTTGTTTTCTTCCTGTTTCCTTTTATGTAAAGGAGCAGTAGAGAGGGGTCTGACACTCATAGGAGTCATTCCTTTGCTCTCCTGTAGCCCACTCACATTGATATTATATACATTTATTTGGGTGAAGGAAATATAGTGTGCACTATTGAATATTTGAATCATAAATGTGATAGTTATTTTGCTGCTAAGAACATTCTTTGAAGGACAACCTGTTTGGAGTTAAATTCAGGTTTGTCCTTTGATTCTTTCTCCTTTCATTTCATTGAGTAAACCATTTCTGATTTAACTAATTCTGGTGTATTTCATTATTGCTGTTGTTGTCTAAAGGAAAAAAAAAATGAACCTAGGGTGTCAGAGGTGTCAGAAGACTCACAGGGTAAGGGAAATCAGAGGGGTATTGATTTATCTTGTGACCCTCAAGAGGGCAGCGCTACACAAATATTCCCTAGATCAGCTAAATATATAGGAATTACAGCACAAGAAACAGCCTAGAAAATTCAACACCTGCAAAAATAAAAAGCTAGCAGTATTGATGGAAAATCATTAACTTATATTGATGATCCCTGAAATCAGGACATGTGTACATATTTGAATGTGTGGTGGTCTTTAAAATCATCATGACATGTACTGTATATATATATATATATATATATATATATATATATATATATATATATATATATATATATATATATATATAAAAATAATTAATAATTATTTTTATGTTTATTTAGTATCTTTAGCACATGTGGATTCCTTAATGTTAATAATGATTGATTTGATTACTTAATTTCAATTTTTTTAATATATGATTTTTTGGCATATGAGTTCTTTCTTAATGGAATGGACTCTATTGATGCATAGTTCAAGCATTGTTAACTATGACGCGGCATGTGAACAGACTTGTTGCATGGAGCTCCTGCTGGGGACCGCCTCGGGGGATTACCTTAAAGAGAAATTTGGGGGTCTTAAAGAGACAGTGTGTCTCCTCCGCTAGAACATTCATAAAATCAAAGAGAGAACCACTGCTGGGGAGAGGAGAGTGAGTGACATAGAAGACCAGATGCCCCATATGCACAGGAATGTGAGAATGGCGGCTCAGTAAGCACACCAGATATTTGATAAGACCGACGACATTTAAGACCAATGACATTGAGAACCACTTGAGACGCAACAATGTCTGCATAGTGGGGCTCCCAGAGAAGGTGGAAGGTAGAGACCCCACTGCATTTATTGAAAGCTGGCTACAAGAAGTGTTTGGTAAGCCCTTCTCCCCACTGTATGCAGTAGAATGGGCACATCACGTGCCACCACGTCCCTTCACACCTGTCAACCCCCCGAGATCGGTGCTAGCCAGACTCTTGAATTACAGGGACCATGAAGTAGTGCTACGACTGGCCAGAGAAAAGGGTGCTGTGCAATTTAATGGCACCAGAATATCATTTTACCCAGACTTTTCAGCAGAAGTAAAGCACAGAAGATTCAAGTTTGCTGACGTCAAAAAAAGGCTACAACGGCTGCGGCTGAAATATGCCATGATATTTCCAGCCAAATTATGAATTACAGCTAGAGACCAAAATTACTTTTTTGAAAATGCTCAAGATGCAGCAGAATGGCTGGACCACAATAAGCAAGGCCTTCAAAGGCGAGGGCGCGAAAATGGAGAAGGATGACATCACTGTAACAGTCCCCACCGGCATGAAGGGCGCCCCACCACTTTTGCAGTTCCCACGCAGTTTAAAGAGGACCTTTACAAGCCACTCACTATCAGCAAATGAAAATCCACCTGATATTTGTTTTCTACTGTTAATAAGTGTAACAATGCGATTATTGTTATGCCCATCGCCTGAACTATACCTGTTGCCATGATTGATATGGCACAAGTTCTCATGCCCAATTGGCAAAATGTTGGCTGTCAGAGATCAAGCCTTGCACCTTTTGGAAACCTCCTATTCTGCCATGTTGGCAGGGACATGGCTGCAGACTAAGTTCCAGTACTATACGTACCTGTTTGTTTACCTGGTTGCACAGTTGTACAAATTGCCCCTCACCAGGTTTTTGCTGCATCTCCAATGCACAAATTACTCCGTTACAGCCCAATCTGGGCCATACTACAAGACAACTCCCTCAGAGCGCTTACGGGCCACCTTTGGGTGGTGTGAGGTAACAGTATCCAGACCGGCAGGACTGTGATGCATGTTCGGATTGATTTATAAATGTTTATTTCGTCTTCTATACCCATAGTGTCATTGAATGTACAGGAGGTGAATGACCCATTGAAGAGAACTATGATATCTGCGGACATGTGGAAGTTCCATCCAGCCATAATTGGTCTGCAGGAGACCCACCTGCAGGACAAAACGGTCAGCTTCTTGCAGTATGCCTGGGTTGGGAAGGCATATCACTCCACTTACTCCGCCTTTTCTCACAGAGTGAGTGTACTGATACACAAAGCTAAAGCCTACCAGGAGATGGACTCCATTATAGACATATCTGGTCGATCTGTTTCCTTATATTGTAAATTGTCCACCATGATCTTAGATTTTGTATACATACCACCCCCGTTTTCGCTGGAGGTGTTGCAGTTGCTATTATCTTATGTGGCTAACAAACCAGACATTCCAAGCTTAATTATTATTATTATACAGGATTTATATAGCGCCGGCAGTTTACGCAGCGCATTACAACATTAGGGCAGACATTACAATACAATACAAGACAGGGGGAATTAGAGGGCCCTGCTCATAAGTTAGTAAGTTAGTGATGTGTGAGGAGACTGATGGAGTGAGTTGAGGGGTGAAGAGATAGATTTGTGTGTTGCCAGCGTAGAAATGATATTGAAAGCTGTGAGAGGCTATCAGCTGACCCAGGGAAGAGGTGTAGATTGAAAATAACAGAGGTCCAAGAACAGAACCTTGGGGGACTCTGACAGAGAAGGGAAGAGGAGTGGAGGAAGTAGAATTGTAAGTGACACTGAAGGTGCGTTGGGATAGGTAGGATGAGAGCCACTGTAGAGCACAGTCACGGAGATCATGGGAGTAAAGTTTTTTTTTGAGGAGGGGGTGGTCACCTGTGTCAAAGGTAGCTGAAAGGTCCAGAAGTAGGAGTGCAGAATAGTGTCCATTGGTTTTTGCAGTTAGTAGGTCACTTGTGAGTTTTAAAAGAGCAGTTTTAAAAGAGCAGTTTCTGTGGAGTGTTGAGGGCGAAATCCAGATTGAAGGGGATTAAGAAGGTTATTTTTAATGAGGTGGTCACTCAGTTGGTTGTACACCAGGCGTTCAAAGAGTTTAGAGGAAAAGGGGAACAAGGAGATAGGGCGTAGGTTGTTAGGATGGCTTTTTAAGTATGGGAGTGATCGGTGCATGTTTTAGAGCATTGGGGAAAATGCCAGAGGGAGAGATTGCAGATGTGAGTTAGAGAATGTAGGATAGAGTCAGATGGTGACCGTAGTGTTTGACAGGGAATAGGATCCAGGGGGCAGGTGATTAGGTGGGCGTTAGAAAGGAGTTTAGCAACTTTGTCTATAGTAGCAGTTTGGAATAAGGCCTGTACCATGTCCACTGTGATCATCAGGGGATCTGCAAATCAAAGACAAATGGCATGGATGTCACTTTTGTATCTGTTTTGTTTTTTCCACCCAGACTGTATTATACTCATGTCAGGACTACTGGTAGGTGGATGTAAGATCGCCCTCTGAAGTCAGCCAGGAGGTCATGTGACCGCCATGCTGGCCGCTCAGCCCTTCCCACTGTAGCCTTGGATCGTAGTAGCAGAGCGGCCGGGAGTCACGAGACCGGCCTGAAGATAACACAAAAAAAAGGTATTTAGAGACATAATTTAAAAAAAATACTTACAGAGTGTGTTATTGCTGTATACAAGAAAGGGGCTGCCAGGAAATCTACCTCTTTGAGTAACAACCACTTAAATGATTTACTGATACACACAAACTCTCTAAAACTCCTTTGAGATTTTTTTGATGGTAAAAAACTGTATAAATAAATGGAAGCAGTGACTTTGCTTGCCTATCTCATAATGGGCTAATTTAATTAATAATAGTTTACCTTTTTATGAACTATATATATATATATATATATATATACAAGCTCACAGCATGCTCATGCATAAATCCTATTCTATAGGAATATTGAACTCCATCCTTACCTACCATTGCTCTGATGAGTCTATAAATGATTTAAATAAAAAAATAAAAAAAAACACAACATATAACCCATTTTGTATAACATATAAAAGATGATGTTACCCTAAGTAAATAGATACCTAACATATTGATTATATAAATATAATATTTTAGATGGTGAAGTGATACAATGAGAGTGTTTAGCAGCTGAAGATATTTAATTTATAATTTGTATTTATAATTGTACACTTGCACCATATGGTTTATTTTGAGTTTTGTTTAACACATACCACTTTTGTGGCACTGATTTACCTTTGAATAATATAAGATAATTAACATGTCACGCTTCAAAATTGTACACACTCGTGGAATGGAGACAAATTACAATACTTAAAAATCTCCATAGGCAAAACTTAATTTTTTTTACAGGTTACCTGTTTAGAATTACAGAGGAGGTCTACCACTAGAATTATTGCTCTCACTCTAACATTCATGGCGATACCTCACATGAGTGGTGCGAACACCGTTTACATTTGCGTGAGTGTATGTGTTCACTTCTGTGTGTGAGCACGGAGGGAAGGGGAAGCTTTACATTTTTTCTTATTCCTTTTATTTTTTAATTTTACACTGTCCCTTTCTTTTTTTCTGATCCCTTTTATTCCTATAACAAGGAATGTAAACATTTTTGGTAATATAAATAAGGGAAGACAGGTCCTCATTATGGAAATCTCATCCAAATCTCTCCTCTACTTTTAAAAGCAAAAGTAAAAAAAAAGATCTTTTGCTTAAAAAAATAAAAAAAATAATAGTTTACTTCTGCCCTAGACTGGATGGTCCTCCAAGATCATAGAGGCAACCAGAGAAGATCTGGTCTCTGGTAACCTCTATGGCCATCAGATCTTTTCTCGGGTGCCCCGATAAAAATGATAAGCCAGAGAAACACCTGAAAGTGACAGGGGGGGTGTCCCCTCCAGTTGTTTCTGAAAGCTATTCAGCTGCTAATTAGTTGCTTGGACTGCTTTCCTGAGAAAGCCAAGAGCTGGCTGAAAAAAATAAAATAAATACCACCGGGGTTATGGCCGATAGCTTCAGCCATAACCCCAGTAAACCAATCCGCAACACACACTATATTACCAATAGTATGGGGACGTTTGCCTTTACACGCACAAGAACTTTAATGGCATCCCAGTCTTAGTCCGCAGGGTTCAATTTTGGGTTGGCACACCATTTGCAGCTATAACAGCTTCAACTCTTCTGGGAAGGCTGTCCACAAGGTTTAGGAGTGTGTCTTTGGGAATGTTTGATCATTCTTCCAGAAGCGCATTTGTGAGGTCAGGCACATATTGGGACGAGAAGGTCTGCCTTTACTGATTCTTGCTACAAACCTCCCTGTGCTTTACAGTGTCCTTAACCTCCCTGGCGGTATGATTCATTCTGGTTTTAGGTGCTGAAAGTGGTACAATTATTTTGCATGGAAATTTGGCGTTTTATATTGTAGTCCTGTAATTCTTAGGAATAACTCTCTTAAATATGTTCAAACCAGAGTCTAGCAGACATCCCGGGCATGATAAAGTTTATAATATAATAAAGAATAATAAAAATTATTCAATAATGTAATCAAATCCTAAAACACTGAAAAAGGGACACTTTCTGGTTGCTATGGACAATCTCCAAATTTCAGGCAGAAAAAACAGTATTTATAATATAAAAGTGCATGCAGGGCACTGCACAGACTACTAGGGACAAAGGGTGTGTGTAATTGTTTAATACAGTACTGTAATCTGTAAGATTACAGTACTGTGTGTGTTTTGTGTCTTTTTACTTTTTTTAATTTGCCGCCGATCTCCGCTCCCGTGCGCCGTAACGTCGCAGGGAACGGAGCTCGGCGGCATTCGGCACTGTGTGAATCGAGCAGAGGACAGCTCGCTCACACAGCTCGGAGGACATCGCTGGAACCAGGGGACAAGGTAAGTAACTCCCCCTGTGTCCTCCCTGTATCCAGCGATGCGATTCCCAGTCTGGCTTGGGGTTACCGCTTGTGTTAGTAAAATCCCAACCTGAGCCAGACTCGGGATTACCACTAGGGAGGTTAATGCAGCGTTTCTTTTTGGAAACTGATGCTTACTCTTTCAGCTCATTTCATTGGCATCCTGAAGAAGGTCAGTAAAAGTGAGCTAACCCTTTAAAAATCATCTTAAAAAAATAAAACACACTCCCATTGTGTGGACAATGCACACATAAATAGCATTAGGTGAAAATAAAATTGCTGAGTTTATCACAGGATGAACTAATAATTAATACTTATGTCTGGGATGAGAGATTTCTGAGCCCTTAATTGACATAATTCTAGTTATTGAGTAACATAACTTCATATGTAAACCGTTTTCTTACAAAATGTTACATGTAACATCATCTGATTCATTTTGAAGAAGTGTTGCCATGAAAGACTTCTGAGGAAAGCTTGACACAGATATCTGTAGATATCTGTAGATATCTGTAGGCTGCAGTCTTGCTACCCTTACCTTGGTAAAAATTTATCTTTAAAGCATATTCAAATATCTATAACTATTAATGTTAAATGATATTTCTATCATAATACAGTTACCGCAACAGAAGATTAGGCCTGGTCACACATTCACTTCACGTGTCAGTAATAAAAAAACACCTCAAAGTCTCCTAGCTAAATGAAGATCTCCATCAAAAGTTGTCTCATGTAGCTCAAATGTATGTCATTAAAGAAGCCAGCAGGACAGTATGGCCTTATGTATTGAAAGCTTGCAAAGATTTTCACTGCAATTAGTCATTAAAAGTTTTCTTTTTCCTCATCCTGACCTGCAAACCTCTACTCTTCATCTTCTCACACGGCTGAGGTGGTAGTACCTTTAACATGAGTTTGACATCAAATCACAAAGATTTATGCACATGTTATCAATCCTTACATATTACCTGCTGCTGACTAACAATAATGGTGAATTTGTATAAGGTATCTATTAAAGAGAGCAGTAAAAGGACCCACATGAAATGTATATAAACGATTAATACTTGAGAAATAAAGTATTTCAATATTTATTTGTCTATTTCATACAAACAAAATAAATACATAATAATAATATGATTCCACATATTTGTTTGCTGAATAAACTTTTTTTTATGGGAAAGTTGTTGAGAGGAATAATGGCAAATATAGAAAAATAGCTCCTTTCCAATAAAAGCACAATTTATTGGTTTTAGGTATCTATAATATAAAAATAAAATAAAACCTGAAAAGAAACATTGCATTGTTGCTTCTGTGGCTATTGAATTACTTGATTATGTTGTTTATATATTTTGGATCTAAATCATAAATGTGTTTAAGAATGCAATAAATGTATTCTTGTAAGTCTTATAATATTGTGTTTTATATAATTTGTATTACAGAAAAAGTTCTTCCATACACCAGTTATTTCCAGTAGAAACAAATGTCCCTAACTAAAGAACATACAAATTCAGAATAATTAGCATATTTTTAATTTCAGCAAAGTTACAATAAAATGATATACATTTGTAAAATAGAAGATATAATTACTTATCTTCTGGGCAAATTGTGTTCTAATTTCATAAAATGTAATTGAATGCATTTTATACTATTCTTTAATTAAGTGGAAAATTGAAATTCCACTTAGAACTGCAACTTTTTAAAACAAAAATCTAATCTGTGAACCATTCTTTAACTAGTCAGTTCTAAGAATTATGAATGCCAACTCATTAATATGTACAATAATCTGAACAGAAAGTAGTGTAATAAAAATGAATTTTTTATTCTTATTAAAGATGGACTATTTATAACACAGTTTCAAACAGCATGTAAGTGTTGTGTGCCAATATCTTCCTAATTATATAATGGATGACGGCATTTGTATGTATTTTTT
The DNA here is from genome assembly GCF_037356315.1 of Lithobates pipiens. Lineage (NCBI taxonomy): Eukaryota > Metazoa > Chordata > Amphibia > Anura > Ranidae > Lithobates > Lithobates pipiens. Next base: position 237,679,424 of record NW_027507903.1, read on the forward strand.
AATGATTTTTTTTAAGTTACGAGCTCACCCATCACAATTGAGGGTTAAAAAAGTCAGCAATGTAGATGAATCCTGTAGACCAAACAGAGAATGAAAAATTAAAAATGGTATCTCTCTCTCTCTCTCTCTCTCTCGATATATATATATATATATATATATATATATATATATATATATATATATATATATATATATATATATATATATACATATATAGCCCCCCTGAGTCAATATTTTGTGGAACCACCTTTGACTGCAATTACATGTCTCTACCAGCTTTGCACATCTAGAGAGTGACATGTTTGCCCATTCATCTTAAAAAATAGCTCATGCTCTGGCAGATTGGATGGAGAGCATCTGTGTACAGGTTGTCGTGCTGGAAGGTGAACCTCCGTCCCAGTCCTTTGCAGACTCTAAAGCCACATACACACTATCAGATTTTCTGATGATTTTTGTCTTCAAGATTTACCAAAACCATGTAGTGCAAGGGCCTGCCTGATTGCATACAAATTGAAACTCCTACGGTTTGACCTCATATTGTATGGTTTTGGTAAATCTGAAGAAAAAAATCAGCAGAAAATCTGATAGTGTGTATGGGGCTTAACAGGTTTTCTTCTATGATTGCCCTATATTTGGCTCCATCCATCTTCCCATCAACTCTGACCAGCTTCCCTGCCCTGCTGAAAAAAAGCATCCCCACAACATGACGCTGCCACCACCATGTTTCAATGAATGAGTGACTTGTATAGTGCTACCCATGGGAACTAAATCAACTCCAGGAGATTTTTGCCGCTGGTATCCATCTGCAGTATAGCAAGGTCCTTTACCCCATGGGATCCTGATGCGCTTACAAACACCTACACATTACAACATACATCATACACCTATTTGGCCAATTTTTTTCCACAGGATCTTATTAACCTACTAGCATGTCTTTGGAGTGTGGGAGGAAACCTATGCAGGCACAGGGAGAACGTGCAAACTCCAGGTAGATGGTGTCATAGTCAGGATTTCAACCAATAACCCTATTGCTGCTAGGTAAAAGTGTTAACCACTACACCATTATGCTACAGTGAGGATGGTGATGTGTAGTGTTAGTTTTCGGCCACAGATAGTATTTTGTTTTTAGGCCATAAAGTTAAATTTTGGTTTCATCTGACCAGAGCAACTTCTTCCCCATGTTTGCTGTATCCCCCACATGGCTTCTTGCAAACTGAAAACTGGATTTCTTATGGCTTTCTTTCAACAATGGCTTTCTTGCCACTCTTCCACAAAGGCCAGATTTGTGGAATGAGAGACTATTAAGCCCCATACACACTCATATTTTCTGCTGATTGTTTTCCTTCAGATTTACCAAAAGCATGTAGTACAAGGGCCTGCCTGATTGCATACATATTGAAACTCCTAAGGTTTGAACTCATATTATATGGTTTTGGTAAATCTGAAGGAAAAAATCAGCAGAAAATCTGATAGTGTATATGGGGCTTTAGTTTCCCTGTAGACAGATTCTCCCACCTGAGCAGTGGCTCTCTACAGATCTTCCAGATGTACCATTGGCCTCTTGGCTGCTTCTCTGATTAATGCTCTCCTTGCCCAGCCTGTTAGTTTAGGTGGATGGCCATGTCTTGGTAGGTTTGCAGTTGTTCCATTTTTGAATGATGGATTGAACAGTGCTCCATGAGATATTTATTGCTTGGGATTTTTTTTTAATAACCTAACCCTGCTTTAAACTACTCCACAACTATACCCCTGACCTGTCTGGTGTGTACATTGACCTTCATGATACTGTTTGTTCACTAAGGTCCTTTAACAAATCTCTGTGGGCTTCACAGAACAGCTGTATTTGTACTGAGATTAAATTACACACAGGTGGACACTATTTACTAATTAGGTGACATCTGAAGCCAATTGGTTCCACTAGATTTTAGTTAGGGTTATCAGAGTAAAGGGGGCTTAATACAAATGCACACCACACTTTTTAAAAATGTTTGAAAACCATTTATCATTTTCCTTCCACTTCACAATTATGTGCTGGTTTGTGTTGGTCTATCACATAAAATCCCAATAAAACACATTTTTTTGGTTGTAACATGGCTGTGGAAATGTGGAAAATTTCAAGGGATATGAATACTTTTTCAAGGCACCATATATATATATATTTTATGAATACTTATTCTCTTTATACAGTAGTGTACTATGTACTCAGCAGAACCTTAACAGAAGTAGAAAGTATTGCACAATTTTTATTTGTGTTGGGAAAGCTCAAAAAGCTTCATACTGCATTAAATAGCCACATAACATATGTATGCATAAATATAAGTGGCTGCCAGATCCTTTTGATAGTGGATGGTCATCTTTTTGCAAGCCACTAGGGATGAGCCGAACACCCCCAGTTCAGTTTGCAGCAGAACATGTGAACAGGTAAAAAATGTATTCGAACACGCGAACATCGTTAAAATCTATGGGACACGAACAGGAATAATCAAAAGTGCTAATTTTAAAGGCTTATATGCATGGTATTGCCCAGGTTTTGGGACCTGGGTCCTGCCTCAGGGAACATGTATCAATGCAAAAAAAAGTTCTAAAAAACTGACGTTTTTTTCGGGAGCAGTGATTTTAATAATGCTTAACCACCTCAATACAGTGCACTTACACCCCCTTCCTGACCAGACCAATTTTCAGCTTTCAGCGTTCTCACAGTTTGAATGACAATTACTCAGTCACGCAACACTGTTACCCATATGAAACTTGCGTCCCTTTTTCCACAGAAATAGAGCTTTCTTTTAGTTGTATTTAATCACTAGTGGTTTTTTATATTTTTTATGCTATAAATAAAAAAGAGTAAATTTTGTGAAAAAAAAATGCATTTTTCTTTGTTTCTGTCATAAAATTTTGCTAATTAGTAATTTTACTTCATAAATGTTGGCCAACATTTATACTGCTACATTTCTTTGGTAAAAATAACCCACATTAGTGTATATTATTTGGTCTTTGTGAAAGTTATAGAGTCTACAAACTATGGTGCCAATCACTGAAAATTGATCACATCTGATCAGGCCTTCAGTACATCAGGTGTATCTCATTTCTTGAGACACTGAGGCCGCGTACACACGCGGGGACTGTCTGCCGAAACTAAGTTCGTCAAACAGTCCGCTCAAACTTTTGAATGAACGAACACACCCACACACGGCACTTTTTGAGCGGACAAATACGGCAAACTTTGTTCGTCGTACTAAGTCCGCGCAACTTTTGAAATGAACGGACTCGCCCACAAACGAGGCAACAGTCCGCTCATTTCGAGCGCGTGTGCAGGTAGGCGGGGCCCGCGACGGAGACGTCGCGGGCTCCGCCGCCTGGAATGTACTTAAAGGGGAACCCCAACGCTGAAAAAAATCGGCGTGGGGGTCCCCCCAAAGTCCACAACAGACCCTTGTCCGAGCACGCTACCCGGCCGGCCAGGAAAGGGGGGCGAGCGAGCGCGCCCCCCCTCCCGAGCCGTACCAGGCCGCGTGCCCTCAACATGGGGGGTGCCTTGGGGAAGGGGGGGCCGCGCGGCCCCCCCACCCCAAAGCACCTTGTCCCCATGTTGATGAGGACAAGGGCCTCTTCCCGACAACCCTGGACGTTGGTTGTCGGGGTCTACGGGCGGGGGGCTTATCGGAATCCAGGAGCCCCCTTTAATAAGGGGGCCCCCGGATACCGGCCCCCCACCCTATGTGAATGAGTATGGGGTACAATGTACCCCTACCCATTCACCTGTAAAATAAAAGTACCCAAAAAAAAACACAACACACGAGATAAAATATTTTATTGCACAGCTCCGGGGGTCTTCCGTCTTCGGGGGTCTTCTCGCCGGACTCCTCTGCTATCTTCTTGTAGCTCTTTTGCTAGCGGAGGAGTCCGGCTTTCTTCCTCTCCGCCGCCGGCCTCTTCTCCCGACTTCGGGGGTCTTGTCCCCCTCTTCGGTTCTTCTGCCGGGCCACCGCGCCTTCTTATAGCTCTTTTGCAGGCGGTGGCCCGGTCTTCTGTCGCCGCCGCCTTCCGTTCTTCTGCCGGGCCACCGCGCCTTCTTATAGCTCTTTTAGAGGCGGTGGCCCGGTCTTCTGTCGCCGCTGTCGCCTTCCGGTCGCCTTCCGGTCGCCTTCCGTTCTTCTTCTTGTTCTTCTTCTTGTTCTTCTCCAGGAGATGTTGACATGTCGCTCTCTCCGGCCGGAATGCCAGAGCCGCGCTGTGCGGCCACTTATATAGTGACAATGGGGCGGTGTCACATGGTATATGTCACATGGGTTGGTCACATGGGTTGATGTTGTTGATGTGTGTTTTTTTTTGGGGTACTTTTATTTTACAGGTGAATGGGTAGGGGTACATTGTACCCCATACTCATTCACATAGGGTGGGGGGCCGGTATCCGGGGGCCCCCTTATTAAAGGGGGCTCCCGGATTCCGATAAGCCCCCCGCCCACAGACCCCGACAACCAACGGCCAGGGTTGTCGGGAAGAGGCCCTTGTCCTCATCAACATGGGGACAAGGTGCTTTGGGGTGGGGGAGCCGCGCGGCCCCCCCTTCCCCAAGGCACCCCCCATGTTGAGGGCCTGGTACGGCTCGGGAGGGGGGGCGCGCTCGCTCGCCCCCCTTTCCTGGCCGGCTGGGTAGCGTGCTCGGACAAGGGTCTGTTGTGGACTTTGGGGGGACCCCCACGCCAATTTTTTTCGGCGTTGGGGTTCCCCTTTAAGTCCATACCAGGCGGCGGGGGCCGCGACGTCTCCTTCGCGGGCCCCGCCTACCTGGAGACGCGCTCAAAATGAGCAGACTTTACTCCGAGCGGGAACAGTTTGCTCATTTCGAAAGTGGCCTACACACGGGCGGACTGTCCGCTCAAACCAAGTTTCAGCGGACAGTTTTTCGGAATTTCCGAAAAACTTTGTTCGTCAAACTGTCCGCTGAAACTGTCCGCTGAAGCCCCACACACGAGCGGACTGTCCGCTGAAACACTGTTCAGCGGACAAAGTTGAGCGAACAGTCCGCCCGTGTGTACGCGGCCTAACAAGTCAGGAAAGTACAAATACCCCCCAAATGACCCCTTTTTAGAAAGTAGACATTCCAAGGTATTAAGTAAGTAGCATGTTGAGTTTTTTTAAGTTGTCATTTTTTCCCACAATTCTTTGCAAAATTAAGATTTTTTTTTACAAAATTGTCATATTATCAGGTTATTTCTCACACACAGCATATGCATACAACAAATTACATGCCAAAATACATTCTGCTACTCTTCCCGAGTATGACGATATCACATGTGTGAGACTTTTACACAGCCTGGCCACACACAGAGCACCATCATTGAAGTGGTACTTTCAGACGTTCTACGAGCAAAAATGACACATCTTATTTCACAGCCACCTATTACACTTTTGAAGGCCCTGGAGTACCAGGACAATAGAATTGGCCATAAAATTACCCCATTTTGGAAATCAAAGACCCCAACGTATAATCTTTGTGGCATAATGAGTCTTTTGAACGGTTCATTTTTTTCCAGAAGTTTTTGGAAAATGTGGAAAAAAATTAAAAACGCATTTTTTTTTTACACATAGTTGTCAATTTATAAGATATTTCTAACACATAGCATGTATATAGCAAAAATTACTCCCCAAAACACATTCTGCTATTCCTCCCGAGTATGGCGATACCACATGTGTAGGACTTTTACACAGCCTGGTCACATAGAGAGGCTGAAAATTGAAGTAGTACCTTCAGGCTTTCTAGGACCATAAATGACACATCTCATGATCCCATTTTGGAAAGCAAACACCCCAACGTATATTCTATCAGACATGGGCTGCAAATAGGTACTCGGGTACCCTGATGGGCTGCAGATAGGTACTCTGGTACTCTGATGGGCAGGTGACAGGTACTTGAGTACTCTGATGGCATGGTGACAAGTGCTTGAGTACTCTGATGGCCTGGTGACAGGTACTTTGGTACTCTGATGGCTTGTTGACAAGTACTCAGGTACTCTGATGGCCTGGTGACAGGTACTCGGGTACTCTGATGGCCTGATGACAGGTACTCAGGTACTCTGATGGCCTGGTGACAGGTTCTCTGATGGCCTGGTAACTGGTATTTGGGTACTCTGAAGGGCAGTGATAGGTACTCATATAGACTGTGACAGGTACTCGGGTACTCAGATGAACTGTGACAGGTACTCAGGTGCTCAGATGAACTGTGACAGGTATTCAGGAACTCAGATGAACTGTTACAGGTACTCGGGTACTCAGATGGACTGGGACAGGTACTCGGGTACTCTGATTGGCTGTGACAGGTACTTGAGTCCTCTGATGGGCTGTGACAGGTACTCGGGTACTTTGATGGGATGTGACAGGTACTCGGGTACTCTGATGTGCTGTGACAGGTATTTGGGTACTCTGATGGACTGTGACAGGTACTCGGATACTCTGATGGACTGTGACAGGTACTCGGGTACTCTTATGGGCTTCAACAGGTACTCGACTACTCTGATAGACTGTGACGGGTACTCGGATGGACTGTGACCGGTACTCTGGTACTCTGATGGGCTGTGACAGGTACTTGAGTCATTTGATGGGCTGTGACACGTACTCGGGTACTTTGATGGGCTGTGACAGGTACTGAGGTACTTTGATGGGCTGTAACAGGTACTCGGGGACTCTGATGGGCTGTGACATGTACTTGGGTACTGTGATGGACTTTGACAGGTACTTGGGTACTCTTATGGGCTTCAGCAGGTACTCGGGTACTCTAATGGGCTGTGACAGGTACTCGGGTACTCTGATGGACTGTGACAGGTACTCAGGTACTCTTATGGGCTTCAACAAGTACTCAGGTACTCTGATGGACTGTGACGGGTACTCGGATGGACTGTGACTGGTACTCTGGTACTCTGATGGGCTGTGACAGGTACTCGGGTGCTCTGATGGGCTGTGACAGGTACTCTGATGGACTGTGAGTGACAGGTACTATGATGGGTGGTGACAGGTCCTTTTTATTGGGGGGGCAATCAGTGTGATTGTTGTACACTGTAAGCGGTAACGAGATGTTATCGCAATCTCATCCTCACACATGATCGGTGTGTGAGGAGGAGAACCCGGTAACATCTCGTTACCGTGGTTTGTTTACATTTAGTGATTGGCTGTGAAACGATCACAGCCGATCACGTGGGTAAACAGCCGGCCAATGGCTGTTTACCAGCGTCGGTGACGAGCAGTGTTCCTGGGAACACGCCACCACTGACGTGCACGCACGCCGCGTGCACGCACGCGCCGTGCACACACGCACCGTGCACAGTGGGAGTGTAACCATCTGTGATCGGCCATGGCTGTTCACCCCCCTCGGTTGACGAGCGATATCTCCGTGACACGCCGCCACCGAAGGAACAGGGATGCGCACGCACGATCACGCACGATCATGCGCATTCCCTAAACGGGAGGACGTCATATGACGCCCTCCCGCCACACGAGATGCGCCACCTGCCCGTCATTTGACGGCCGGCGGTCGGCAATGGGTTAAAGTGAAACAATAAAAGTGAAATATTCCTTTAAATTTTGTACCTGTAGGGTGTCTATAGTATGCCTGTAAAGTGGCGATTTTTCCTATGTTTAGAACAGTCCCTGCACAAAATGACATTTCTAAAGGAAAAAAAGTAATTTGGCTTATTGGAATCTGGAAGCCCCTTTAACAAGGGGACCCCTACATCCCGGCCTCCCCCCTGTGTAAAATGGTAATGGGGTACAAATGTACCCCTACCATTTCACAAAAAAAGTTTCAAAATGGAACAAATGAAAAGACATGGCTTGGGACAAATCCTTTATTAAAAAATCAAAAAAATAAAAATGTCCTACGAAGTCCATTCATCATCTTCTCTTGCTCCGCCGACGGACCGAAGCACCCGCCGTATGATGTAACCTGGTGGCCCCACCCCCCTCTGATGCCCTGGCAAAGCCATAGGGAAGTCTTACGTTTGACTCGGACATTGGGCTCATCCCCCCAAACCACATTCACACCCAGAAGCTTACAGATGATTTACTGTGCATTTGCGTATTTTTTTTCATTTTGTTTTATTTGACAAAATGTAATACTATCAGTTATAAATGTTAACAATGTTTGTTGTTCAGGTAATTGAGTATTGCGTATGCACAGCCAGGGTGGAGTCTGCTTTTCCCATGTTTAACTAATTACTACTTGATGAAAAAGCCTGTTGTTTAGGTGATTGTAGCCATATTAGTGCACTTGTTACATAGTAGGTGAGCTTGAAAAAAGACAAAGGTCTATCAAGTCCAACCTATGTGTATGATTATATGTCAGTATTACATTGAATATCCCTGTATGTTGTGGTCGTTCAGGTGCTTATATAATCGTTTTTTGAAACTATCGATGCTCCCCGCTGAAACCAATGCCTGTGTTTGTGAATTCCACATACTTGCCGCTCTTATAGTAAAGAACCCTCTACTCCTAATGAGTGGCCACGTGTCCTTTTGAATAAATTAAAGGAATTACAGCTCTCGCAAAAGTACAAATCACATAACAATAAATGCAATGAAAACAATTCATAAAAAAGTCCATATATTGCTGAATGATGTGCTTTAATATTAAAAGTGCAGTCGTGCTCCAAATCTCGAGGTGCTCCACACTCTCTTCTGTGTCCCCAGGATGGAATGGACCCCTAGCTTTTCAGTCTGGGGGTTGTTCAGGGTTAAAGTGTTGGCCAGGGATGGCTGAGTCACATCAATATACCAGAAAGATCTCCAATGTTCATGACCATCAAGCATGGATCATAGTGCCCAAAATAACATAAAGAAAGGGGACTATAGTGAAGTACCGCTTAATAAAGGAATTTATTGAGCAAATAGACAGGTACTTACACAATGTATGTAAGACAAAAACATTCCATAGCTCAACTCACCAACCAGTCTGCTGACCAACCAAATTAACCTGTCTAACCGTCTGTTAAAAGCAGAGGTTTAATTAGCACACATTTGCAAATGCATGTTAAAGCCGCAAGGCCTTGTTACGGCCTGGCTCCACTGCAAGCAACACAGGGTGCCTTGACAAGGCCTTGCAGCTTTCACATGCATTTGCAAATGAGTGCTAACTAAACCCCTGCTTCTAACAGATGGTTAGGCAGGTTAATTTGGTTGGTCAGCAGACTGGTTGGTGAGCTGAGCTATGGAATTGCTTTTGTCTTACATGTATATGTCCTCCATGTTCTCCTTAATGTGAAGGCCAGTTATGGGTGTAGGCAGTGGCCAGTTTTTTTTTTTTTTCTTACACAATGTAGGTTAAAAGCAAGGATTTAGCAAAGGTAAAAATAGGAAGCATCGTGCATTCTATCGAAGAACCGGAAGTGATGTATGGATTAGAAACCGAAAATTCCATCAATGCATTTCACCCTCCCACAGGGCGTCTTCAAGGACCTAATTTCCAATTAGGAAAGCTGGCCTTATATACACATAAATGGTCACTTCCCCCATAGTCAGCCAATCAGAAGCCGCAAAGCGGACATTTTGTTGGTTGGACAAACATTTCTCCTTGACCATAGTATGTCTTCCACAAGGGAAACGTTCTGCCATTATGTTAGTTTGACATCCATTCCCCATGTCAGAGAAGTGGTCCCCACAATTATAAAAATTAAATAATAATGTCACTCTCATAAAAGTTCTATGATCTTATTAAATATATATTTGATTAAACATTCCCATATGTAAATGCTAAAATACATGGTCCATGGGACAACACTGTATTATTGATAGGTGAAAAATAAAAATAAAATATAATAAAATTAAAAATAGAAATAAATAAGAAATAAAAAATGTGAATACCTAATAATAAAGAAACTAAAAAACAAAAACTAACCTCAAAAGAAAATAAACTTACTCAATGACCATAACCAATTTGACAGAAAACAATTCAAACAATTGAGGTCAAGTTCAATATTTAACCCCAATGGACTCATCGTTCTGAGGCGATGCATCCACTGGGTCTTGTTGTGAGAGATGGCCCTCTTAAGGTTACAGTACCTTCCCTCCAATGGCCCTCAATTCTATCTATGCCACAGAATGTCAAACCACTCTGATCCCTCCCACGGTGGAGACTAAAGTGGTTAGACAGACTGTGGTTCCTATAGCCTTTCTTAATTCTATTCACTAATTTCCTAGTGATTCTACCCACGTACTGCTAACCGCATGGACATGTGAGAAGGTAAATTATATGCTTGGTCCCACTTCCTGATTTTGTGGGACTCACCTGAGGTGTGAGAGGTGAAATGCATAGTCCTCCTGGTCCTGTGTCGAGAAGTCTTAGGCCGCGTACACACGGGCGGACTGTCTGGCCAACTAAGTCCGTCAGACAATCCGACAGACAGTCCGTCCTACTTTTGAATGAACGGACTTGACCACACACGATGAACAGACAGTCCGCTGAAAGCTTGCGCGATGACGTGTACAGCACGTACGACGGGACTAGAAATACGATGTCCAATACACTGCAATGCAACCTTGGGCCGTGTAAATCCTTTCTGAGCATGCGCCATACTTAGTCCGTCCAACTTGCCTACTCACGAGCGGACTGTCCGCTGAAACCAAAGTTGGACGGACAATATTACGGAAATTCCGAAAGACTTAGTCCGCCAGACTGTCCGCTGAAAAAGTCCGCTGAAGCCCACACACAAGCGGACTGTCCGCTGAAACACGTTTCAGCGGACCAAGTCCGTCAGACAGTCCGTCCGTGTGTACGCGGCCTTACACATTACACTCCTACCACAACTGAAGAAGCCAACTTGATCCAAGAACACACACACTTTCTTGGATGGATCTATCACATTGGGTGCTAATTTTAAACATAGAGTTTGGGGCTTGGTATAGATAAACTGTGGTTTTGTTTGCAAAATCTTATTTAGATCTGTATCTCTCAAAAGTAGAGGCCAGTGCTTATGAATGATTTTTTTTCTATCTGTTTATATTGACGTGTAAACCCATGACTGGGTTTACATGTCAATATAAACAGATAGAAAAAAGCAACACCGAAGTCTCTTTTACTGCCCTCTTCTTAAATAGATCCTCTCTCTTCATTTCACCTACCACAATATTGGTTTCAACTAAATCCTTAGAGCAGTAACCCTTTTCCTCAAACCTATCAAGTAAAATTTTGGCCTGTATATCATCACAATCGTCTTTCTTGACACAATTACACCTAACTCTCATGAATTGGCTTTTGGGAATTGCACTCAACCATCTATTATGATGACAATTTCCCAGTGGGAGGTAGCCATTTCTGTCCACTTCTTTAAAATGAGTTTTAGTGAACAGTTGATGATTCTCCTTGAATATTACAAGATCCAAAAAATGTACATATTGTTGGTCATAAGTTGCTGTGGAAATACCATATCTATTATTCCCAATTTCAGACAGAAATTGCATGAAGGACTCCTGAGTACTTGCCCAAATAATTATGATATTGTCTATACAACACTTTTAAAATTGTAATTGCAGTAGAGTGTTGTTAAAAATGTATTCTTTTTCCCAATGGCTCATAAACAGATTGGCCATTGAGAGGGTGTACTTTCCCCCACAGCTACTCCTTTCTTCTTTCTGAAGTACTGTTTTTTATGCCAGAAGAAGTTATGGCTCATAGCCAGATCCAATGTCTGAACCAAAAAATATTTTTGTTTTTTCTTGATGTTAGTGCTATTGAGGGCCCAGATGACTGCTTCAATTGCATGTTGTTTTTTGATGTTGGTATATAAAGAACTGACATCAATGCTTACCAATAGATGTTCCTCATTTACCTCAACTTCCTGCAGTAATTCCATCAGGTTCCTGCCGTCTCTAAGATAAGCTGGACATTTCTGCACCAACGGTTGCAAGAACCAATCCAAATATTCCCCCATTCTGGCAAACAAGGAGTCAACCCCACTCACAATGGGTCTATCAGGGGGGTTGTTCACTTTGGGCAACTGGTAAATGACAAGAACCTTAGGAGCACCAGGCACTAAATATCTGGCTTCCTTTTTGGTAACAATACCTTCCTCCTGTGCCTTTTTGACCAATCGTTTTAACTTAGCTTTATACTTGATCATAGGGTTACCCTTTAGTTTTTTCACATCATCCACTAATCTATTTAACGCGCTAAATAATCAGATTTATTAAGGATGACCAATCCACCCCCTTTGTCGGCGCCTATAAGAACAATCTGTTTATTTTTTTCCAACGATTTTAGACCTCTTTCTATCTCTCTTTTGCGTCTACTGGGTTTGGTTTGTAGATCCTCTAAATCTTGCTCAACTAGGTATTTAATAAGATCACAGAACATTTTTATGAGAGTAACATCCTTTGGATTATTTAACTTTTATAATTGTGGAAACCACTTCTATGAGGTGAGTAATGGATGTCAAACCAACATAATGGCAGCAAGTTTCCCTTGTGGAGACATACTATGGTCAAGGAGACATGTTTGTCCATCCAACAAAATGTCCGCTTTGCGGCTTCTTATTGGCTGACTATGGGGAAGATGACCATTTATGTGTATATAAGGCCGGCTTTTCTAACTGGAAACTAGGTCCTTGAAGAGGGAGGCTAAAATGCTTTGACATAATTTCCAGTTTCTAATCCACACAACGTCACTTCTGGTTCTTCGGTGGAATGCACACCAGTGACAATGCTTCTTTTTCTAACCTTTGCTAAATCCATGCTACCTACATTGTGTAATTACCTGTCTATTTGAGAAATAAATTCCTTTATTAAGCAGTACTTCACTATAGTCCACTTTCTTTATGTTGTTTTGGGCACTATGATCCATGCTTGATGGTCAAGAACATTGGAGATCTTCCTGGTATATTGATGTGACTCAGCTATCCCTGGCTAACACTTTAAGCCCGAACGACCCCCAGACTGAAAAGCAAGGGGCCCATTCCATCTGGTGAGTGAGGACACAGGAGGGAGCATGGCGCACCTCAAGATTTGGAGCTCAACTGCACTTTTGGAAGGGAAATCAGGTAGAGTTGGCGCTATACCTTTAAATATAAACCTTTGAATATATATATATATATATCTCAATATGATATTGGAATAATTTCTAATCCATGCAATTTGCTAAACAATTATTCATCCATATTAAAAATTAAAAATTAAAAAGTATTGTGAATTATGTGCCCAATGACAGGAGCTGACAGGAGCCTTGTGCCCCTATGGAAAAAAAAAAAAAAAAAAAAATATATATATATATATATATATATATATATATATATATAAAATTCAAATTCTATTGTTCTATAAACATGAAGTGCCGACAAGTCATTTGTAATATATTAATCAGTTCATAGCCAGTTAATTCCAGGTGGTGTCTTATGCAAATGTCCAAAAAGAATCCCCGGTGCGCTTTGGTGAAAAATGAATTATATTGCTCTCACCAGATCCTTACCCCTACTGGGGGAAAACTGCCTTCACAGTGTTTTAGCCCCTGTGTCGCTCTCTAGCATCTCCCTGGAGATCTGGTTTTTCATCCACGGCTTAGGTTCTCATTCACACATTACATGTAAAGAGGAGGAGAGTCCATAGTGTAGTATGTCTTTAAGTAAAGTTATATTATAAACAGAAAACTACTCGCATTTCATTAGAGAAAAATCGTTATAAGAAATCCCCACACCTCCAGCTGCTGCAGTGTACACAAGAGAGGTCACGTTTCTACAGCCACGCCCACCAGTTTTGTCACGCTGACGTCATCAAGAGCCTTGTAAGCCTTGTACACATGATCAGATTTTTCACAGACAAAACCTCTGACTTTTGACGAAGGCGTGCGCCTGGATTTTGTCTTGCATACAAATGACAAGGAATTTTTGGCCAACAAACATGAATGTACTGAGGTACTACGTGGTTTTTCAGGTCTTTAGCGCCACCCTTTGGGCTTCTTCTGCTAATTTTGTGGTAGTAGAAGTTTGGTGAGTGTTGATTCACGCTTTTAATTTTGCACTTTTCATTTCCTTAGTTTCTGAATGGCCGTTCGTCAACCAGACATGTTGCAGAATCAGAGGTGATGATGTGTTATTTGTTATTGGCCTTGGAGTTATTGGTTTGACCTAAGTCCAGTCCAGGAACAGGAGGAGGAGTTGTTCTTGAACCAAATATTGGTTGCTTTAATTGTGACCAATTATGTCGTATGCCTTTCCTGTGCAAGCTCCAGGAGAATAATCCAGATGATTTTCAGAATTATCTCCGGGTGACGGACCCCTGCTTTCACTAACTTTTGGCATTGTTGACCCCCATATTAAGAAGCAGGACACATACATGAGGCTTTTATTTTATTTTTTGGTTGAATAATAATGATTTGATTTGGTATATTTTCTATATTTGTGGATTCATAGAACAGTGTTTCTAAACTCCCGTCCTCAAGGCGCCCCAACAGGTCATGTTTTCAGGCTTACCATTATTTTACACAGGTGATTTGATCAGTTTCACTTCCTTAGTAATTACCACAGCTGTTTCATCTGAGGGAAATGCGTCTTGAGGACTGGAGTTGAGAAACACTGGTATAGAATGCAGTTTTTGGTTAAGTTCTATTGGCAGATAGCATGTCTGATTTTATTTGTTATCTTTTTTTAATGCACAATAAGCAAATTGTGTAGAATAATACTTGGCTTTGTGTTTTACTTCAAATGACAGTTTGGACGTAGGCAGTTACATTTAATAAAAAAAAAATGTACAATTTACAAGGGACACCAACATAGTTGTATCTTTGATCTTAAAAGATACAGGATAATGGTGTTGTGGTAACTTGCCAACTAATAAAAAAAAACATAATAATATTATTCTTGATATCACTAGAAAAAAAAGCCTTTGAAAATGTGTTTGCAATAACTCCATTAGTATCACCAGCAAAGCAGCTTCATTATTATCCCATTAAAGAAGAAGAGAATGTGCACTGCATTTCAAGATTTCATAATTTACCACATCACGAATGTTAATTCTCCATTATGAAGGCTAGTTTACAAGACCGACCGCTTGTGGCTTGTCCTTGCTTCCGAGCATGCGTGTTTGTACTTTTGTCTGATGAACTTGTGTACACGCGCTTGGAAAATCCGACAACAGACATTTGTCCACGGAAAATTTTAAAACCTGCTATCCAACATTTGTCTGCGGAAAATCCGACAAAAATTGTCCGATGGAGCATACAAACAGTCGGATTTTCCACCAACAGCCTGTCATCGCACAATTCTGGTCGGAAAATCTGATCATGTGTACGAGGCTTTAGAGACCGATAATATTTAAGCGTTAATTTCCTCTTTGAAACAAATATAGATAGAAAGCTATCCAGGAGGTAAAAAAGTTTCTACAAAAGATAAAGATGACAGTCCCTTCAAAAACAAGTTGACAGTGGTAGCATCTCTATTTAGAAAAACAAATATGTTGTATCACCACAGGATTGCTCTGTGTGCCAACATCCTAACTATATGGGGAAACTGTTTGGATCTGGAATTTATTTTTATAGGCACAACTTGTTGAAAATATAATATCTTTTATTTAAACGTAGTTAAAAACAGCATGTACACACGAAAAATATAAAACATTCTAATAGTTGACCTAAATAGCACTCATACCACCAATAATACCAATTGATACCAATTATATAGAATCAAAGGTATAATTGACTTGGATATTGGATATTTCAAAGAATTGATATGGTTTGTGGTTTAGGCGTGATAAAGGTTACTCATAACCTTTCATAATCTGAACAGCAATTCTTTCTTATTTTATTCACAATTCAACATTTACCATATTTATCGGTGTATAGAATCAGGGGAAAATCGCAGGTGCATGTTATACGCCGATCCGCCGCGATTTCCTAGCGATTTTTGGGCTCTGGGCAGCTTTCAGCCACCTTCAGCCCTTCTCGCGGCTTTCGGCTGCCTTCGGCCCTTCTCGGTGGTTTTCGAGAGCGGCCGAAAGCCTCCAAGTAAGGCCGAGGCGGCCGAAAGCCTCCGAGTATGGCCGAGGCGGCCGAAAACCACCGAGAAGCGGCGAGAGTGGCCGAAAGCCTCCGAGTACGGCTGAGGCGGCCGAAAGCCGCTGAAAACTTCCGGCGCCGCCGAGATACGAAGGACATCTCGGCGGCGCCATTTTTAAAAACAAAAGCTGAGGGGACAACGATGCACAAGGCTGCAATGACGGACAGACTGCATGACGGACAGGCTGCATGACGGACAGGCTGCAATGACAAGGCTGCAATGATGGATAAGGCTGCATGACAAGGCTGCAATGACAAGGCTGCAAATGACACTGACAAGGCTTCAGATGGACACTGATAAGGCTGCATTGATGGGCATTTAAATGTAAGTTTTTTTCCTTAAATTTCCCTCCTAAAAGTTTTTTTCCTTAAAATTCCCTCCTTAACTTGGGGTGCGTGTTATAGACGATAAATACGGTACATCATTAGAAAGGATGTAAAGTATTGTCACATCCTATTAGAGCATCCAAAATTATGCACATTCAGTTTTATTAATAAATGTTGGTACCTGGCTTTGAACAGGAAAAAATAAAGTAATATATTTAAAAAGACCTCAAATTACAGTGATTTCTTAACAAATCTATTAAGGATTAATGCTGATTTAGACTGACTTATTTACAAATGACTGGAATTATTTTGGTGTTAAAAGAAAGAGCACTAAAAAAGAGATTTAGGGTAGTCTTTATGAAAATATGTAACCTTGTAATGTACCATATATCCCATTATACCTTAAAGCTCATCTCCACCTAAATATATTTAAAAATCATACCCAGGGGCTGTAAAAAATAAAAAAAGATCTGTCTGCAATACTTGTTCCCCCTTGCAGAATCACCACAGAACCACATATTTTCTAGGCTGAATTCCAAGTACCCAGTAACATCCAACCAACTTTCTGTGAACCTATCCTCCCCATGAACATGTCCCTTGGCATTATCACACTGGCCTGAGCTCACTGTACATTTGGGCAGTGCTCTGCTCTCACATCATTACATGAGTGTTGTGCTGTCTGGGAAAAAAGGGCCTGCAAACTGCTGTCTCTGTAGGAGAAGAGGAGGAAGATCAGTCTGGACAGAAAAGATGAAAAAACATAAGTAAAACTGTATTAGAAAAAAGTGAGATGGGGCTATGGGGATGGGGTTGTAGATGTTGCAAAAGTACAGTTGGGTTTAATTTGCTTAAAAGGACACTGCAATGACACAATATAAATATGAAGCTACCACTGTTGCTTGTGCAAGTGTTACTAAACCCACAACAGTAAAATCAGTCTGTATATGCAGTAAAGAATGCTGGTTATACTCACTATGGAACCTAAGGGGTTAATCCTCTGCATTGCACATAAAGGCTGTGTGATCCGGTCTCTATGATCCTCCTCTTCTTCCACTGACTCTAATCCATCTCCTGATAGAACAGAGCATTAGGGGACAAGCTGCACATGCAGAGTTTGGTGTGAAGTGCTAGAGAGTTTTTTTCCTTTTTTGTAGAGTGCATGTGATCAGCACAGGGCCAATCAGCACTGTCCAGACAGAAGGTCAGGGGTCCCCAACCTTAACTACTTGCCAGTCGCCGTACAGCAAAATTACGGAGGCAAAGTGGTTGTGTTATCCTGATCGGATGTCATATGACCAGACCAAGGTAACAGAGCCACCGCGCAGCACAGCGATCGGAGGTGCTGTGTGTCAGTCTGACACACCACAACTCTGATCGTGGTATGAAGTCTCTGTCAGAGGCTTCTTACCATGTGATCAGCTGTGACCAGCTGTGACAGTTGATCTTTGCGTGAACCAGGAAGTTCTGGCAAATAGCTTTCCTCGGTTCACACTGACAGGGAGAGATGATTGGCGGCTCTCCCTGTCAGATGGGGGGGTTTGTGCTGATAATCAGCAAATTGATTATCAGCACAGCCCCCATCAAAATGTGCCCATCAGCTGCCAATCAGTGGGCATCATCTGCCAGCCTGTCCCCCGCTATAAATGCCTGTCAGTGCCATAGGGTGCCATCTGGTTATATTATTACATATTGTGGCTGCAGGCTGATACTTTCCCTTTCAGCTGAACCACTCCTCCTGGGATCTTCAAAATCTTTACATCCTAATTACCAGGTACATGCTGTGTCCTTCACTTATATTAAATATCAGTCGATTTCACTTCCTCTTCACTCCCTGTGACCTTCAGTGGTGTGAAAAAGTGTTTGCCCCCTTCCTCGTTTCCTGTTCCTTTGCATGTTTGTCACACTTAAGTGTTTCGGAACATCAAACCAATTTAAACAATAGTCAAGGACAACACAAGTAAACACAAAATGCAATTTGTAAATGAAGGTGTTTATTATTAAAGGTGAAAAAAAATCCAAACCATCATGGCCCTGTGTGAAAAAGTGATTGCCCCCCTTGTTAAAACATACTATAACTGTGGTTGTCCACACCTGAGTTCAATTTCTCTAGTCACACCCAGGCCTGATTATTGCCACACCTGTTCACAATCAAGGCATCACTTAAATAGGAGCTGCTTGACACAGTAAGGTCCACCAGAAGATCCTTAAAAGCTACACATCATGCCGAGACCCAAAGAAATTCAGGAACAATTGAGAAAGAAAGTAATTGAGATCTATCAGTCTGGAAAGGGTTATAAAGCCATTTCCAAAGCTTTGGGAATCCAGCGAACCACAGTGAGAGCCATTATCCACAAATGGCGAAGACATGGAACAGTGGTGAACCTTCCCAGGAGTGGCCGTCCGCCCAAAATTACCCCAAGAGCGCAGCGACGACTCATCCAAGAGGTCACAAAAGACCCCACAACAACGTCCAAGGAACTGCAGGCCTCACTTGCCTCAGTTAAGGTCAGCGTTCATGCCTCCACCATCAGGAAAAGACTGGGCAAAAATGGCCTGCATGGCAGAGTTCCAAGGAGAAAACCACTGCTGAGCAAAAAGAACATCAAACTTGTCTCAATTTCTCCACAACACATCTTGATGATCCCCAAGACTTTTGGGACAACATTCTGTGGACTGATGAGACAAAAGTGGAACTCTTTGGAAGGTGTGTGTCCAAGTATATCTGGCGTAGAAGGAACACTGCATTTCATAAAAAGAACATTATACCAACAGTAAAATATGGTGGTGGTAGTGTGATGGTCTGGGGCTGTTTTGCTGCTTCAGGACCTGGAAGACTTGCCGTGATAAAAGGAACTATGAATTCTGCTGTCTACCAAGAGATCCTGAAGGAGAATGTCCGACCATCTGTTCGTGTACTCAAGCTGAAACGAACTTGGGTTCTGCAGCAGGACAATGATCCTAAACACACCAGCAAGTCCACCACCGAATGGCTGAAGAAAAACAAAATGAAGACTTTGGAGTGGCCTTGCCAAAGTCCTGACCTGAATTCTATTGAGATGTTGTGGTATGACCTTAAAAAGGCCGTTCATGCTCGAAAACCCTCTAATGTAACTGAATTAGGACAATTCTGCAAAGATGAGTGGGCCAAAATTCCTCCAGGACGCTGTAAAAACCTCATTGCACGTTATCGCAAACGCTTGGTTGCAGTTGTTGCTGCTAAGGGTGGCCCAACCAGTTATTAGGTTTAGGGGGCAATCACTTTTTCACACAGGGCCATGATGGTTTGGATTTTTTTTCACCTTTAATAATAAACACCTTCATTTACAAATTGCATTTTGTGTTTACTTGTGTTGTCCTTGACTATTGTTTAAATTGGTTTGATGTTCCGAAACACTTAAGTGTGACAAACATGCAAAGGAACAGGAAATGAGGAAGGGGGCAAACACTTTTTCACACCACTGTATTTTCCCTCCTTTCCTTTTTCCCCACTCCACACCTCCTCCCCTTTTTTCCCCCCTTCCCCATCCCTGTTCTCCTTCCTCCTCCCCCCTTTCTTCCCTTTCTTTTCCCCTTTTTCCTCGTTTCATTCTTCCCTGCCCCCTTTTTTCCTACCCATTCACCCCACTTGATACTTTCCTGTTCCCCAGTTTTTCCTGTCCTGTTCTTCAACCTTCACCTCCACCAACCATTACCTTACCAACAACCCTTTCCCCCCTTTTTCCCTCCCCTTTTTGTGTTCCCCCTTTCCTGTCCCCCCTCTTCTTCGCCCTCCCTCATCCCTTCACTTCACAATCTTTTACTACATTAATTTCCCTACATTCTTCCCCACTTTATTTATTCCAGTACGTTTTTTTAACTCACTCACTGTTTGAATCTTAATTGAACACTTTCTTACCATTTTCACATTTGATCCCAATTCCCTCACCATTTTCACTGTTGTTTTACTTTGTTCCACTAAACCATTT
This sequence comes from Lithobates pipiens, assembly GCF_037356315.1. Taxonomy (NCBI): domain Eukaryota; kingdom Metazoa; phylum Chordata; class Amphibia; order Anura; family Ranidae; genus Lithobates; species Lithobates pipiens. Next base: position 237,699,740 of record NW_027507903.1, read on the forward strand.
ACAAATCTAATATCCCTTCACTGGTCCACTATTGTATGACTCTGAAGGCCCATAGTACATCTACCCTTTGTCTTAACTTATTTATCTAGATTCCAGTCCATCATGCTTTTTAGCTACCCCGCGTCGCCGCGGGAGACCCCCCTTTGGTGGCCATGCCCTGCGATCAGGGCCTGTGGGGACATGGGTAAACAATTTTTACTCTTTCTCCCCCCTTATGTACTAAATACCTAGTTTAAATGTTGTGTCATATAAAAAATATTTTTACTGTTCATGCCTTAGGGTAGTTATACTGTTGTTTGATCATCTGTTAATGAATCCACAGATACTCTCCCGGTGAAGTGGCCTTTGTCCGCGAAAATAGTTGTGTTATTTTTTGTGATGAATTGTCCCACTGCGATCCCCCCATCTTGGGGTTAATTGTTTTGGTGACATATATGAATTATTGTTATGTTTTTATTTGTAATTGACCATTATCTTTGTATTAATAAAAACATTTTTATATTGTTTACTATTGTATACTTGCCACACACTTATATTTTATTGTCTTACTGTACCGTGATAGTCCAAATTGCCCACATGTCCTTTGTGGTAGCCTGTTTGGGGATCAGGCTCCCAATTCCTAATTTCTACACTGGGCTTAAAAAACATCAGTTCCCTTGGCAGAAAAAAAAAATGCTCATATAGAACATTTTTGTACAGGAGTTTAACCACTTGCCGACCAGCGCACGACGATGTACGTCGACAGAATGGCATGGGCAGGCAAATGGGCGTACATGTACGTCCCTTTAAATTTGCCGCCCTGCCATCGGGAGCACGGCGGCGCGCTCCCGTGCTGGTCGGGACCCCCGTGAGTCCGGTCGCGGGACCCGCGGACTCGATCGCCGCGGGCATCCCCGCGATCGTCTCACGGAGCGGCCGAATGGAGAAGTACCGTTGTAAACAACATTTCTCCATTCTGCCTAGCAACTAGTGACGCTGATCTCTGCTCCATGTGATTGGAGCAGAGATCAGTGTTCACTAAATGAAAGCCCAACCCCCCCACAGTTAGTAACACACCCCTAGGAACACTTAACCCCTACACTGCCACCCCCTGGTTAACCCCTTCACTGCCAGTGTCATTTACACAGGAATCACTGCATTTATATAGCAGTGATTACTGTATAAATGACAATGGTCCCAAAAATGTGTCAAAAATGTCCGATTGGTCCCCCACAATCTCGCAGTTACAATAAAAATCGCTGATCGCCGCCATTACTAGTAAAAAAAAAAATAATAAAAAATAATTAATAAAAATGCTATAAAACTATCCCTATTTTGTAAACGCTATAACTTTTGCGCAAACCAATCAATAATCGCTTATTGCGATTTTTTTTACCAAAAATATGTAGAAGAATACGTATCGGCCTAAACTGAGGGAAAAAAATGTTTTTTTATATATTTTTGGGGGATATTTATTATAACAAAAAGTAAAAAATAATGCGTTTTTTTCAAAATTGTCGCTCTATTTTTGTTTATAGCGCAAAAAATAAAAACCGCAGGGGTGATCAAATACCACCAAAAGAAAGCACTATTTGTGGGAAAAAAAGGACGTCAATTTTGTTTGGGAGCCACGTCGCATGACCACGCAATTGTCAGTTAAAGCGACGCAGTGCCGAATCGCAAAAAGTGGTCTGGTCTTTGACCAGCAAATGGGTCCGGTCTGAAAGTGGTTAAGAGAGGTTATGAGCTTCTAGGAGAGTTTAAGAGCATTTAGCATTTTTTTTCTGCCAGAAAACTGCCCTCAGAAATGAAAACCAGAAGGGTTTTTTGCCTCTAAACACTGATCTTAAAATATGCCTCCAAACATCCTAATGTGTATGGACACCTTTTTTAACATTGAGCTTCTTCTACAAGCAAAACTCTACACTTCTCTAGAAGCAACTTTTTAAGCCTGTGTGCACGGACCCTTATTAGCAAATATCACTATGGTTTACAAAGCCATGATAATTTCAGGAGCTGAAAGCATAATGTAAACCTCTTATGTACCATAACATCAGGTCCTCCCCTACCGAACACATCAGGTCCAACACCACACTCAATACTCTCTTCCTTCTGCCCAGTTACCACCAATGAAGTTGATGAACTTTCCATGGCCCACCTCACCACCTGTCCCCTGGACCCTGTCCCCTCACAATTACTGCGTCCACCTTCCCACTCTGTCCTAAACTCCCTAACCCACATTTTCAACCTCACCGCTGGCACCTTTCCTTCCCCACTAAAACATGCACTGGTTACCCCTATACTTAAAAAACCCTCACTAGACCTGACCTGTTTGAATAACTTAAGACCCATCTCCCTGCTCCCATTTGCCTCCAAGGTCATTGAACGCTTTGTACATGACCAAATGAGTCACTACCTCTTTGGAAAACAACCTTCTCAACCCCCTACAGTCCAGCTTCCGTCCACAACATTTCACTGAAACTGCCCTACTAAAAGTCACCAATGAGCTACTAACTGCTAAAACCAATGGCCATTACTCTATACTCATAATCTAATGCTGCGTATGCATGATCGGAATTCCGGCCAGAAAAAGACAGATGAGAGCTTTTCATCAGAAAATGCGACCGTGTGTATGCTCCATCGGAATTTAGCTGTCCGAATTTCCGCCAGACAAAAATTGATAGCAAGTTTTTCCATCGGGAAAATTGAGAACATGCTATCGGAAATTCTGATTGTGTGTATGCAATTCCGACACGCCAAAAATCACGCACTGGCTATTGAACTTCCTTCTTCTAATCCCGTCATACGTGTTGTACGTCACCGCATTCTAAACGATGGGAATTTGGTGTGACCGTGGGTAGGTAGGACAGCTTGAGTGGAATTCCACTCATAAGACATTAGGAGTAGTAGCCTTTAGTAAATCAATGCTTTAATCTCTTCTTTACTTTATCCAAAACTGTTTTAGCTAAAGCAAATTTAAATAGTTGAAGTGGTAGTAAACTGCATCCACAAAAAAAAAGAAAAATCGGGACCCAGGCAGTTTATTTCATAATGTGCTAGTATGCAACGTGTACTAGCACATATGACAGCTTTACCTGAAAATGAAGCCTTCCAGGGGCACGTTGTCACCGCTGAAGGTGCTTCCATCTTCACCCGGTCTTCCTTCTGGATCCACGGGCTTGGGCTATCTGATCAGCAGAGCAAGCAATGACGTCACTCCCATGCACGCGGGAGCAAATATCTCCTAAACGGTGCATGTCTAGGAAATATTTACAGTAATCTTGGGTTTCTTTTCTCTTTCTTTTTTTATTAAGCTAGTCAGTGTTATTATACCAATTACTTTATGGCTCCATAAGATATAACCCATATTTGATTCATATATCAAGCTTGAAATAGCCATTGGCTACCATTAATTACTACCTCAACCTGTGTTCTTAGGTGACATGTGCACGGTTAATTTTACCTAACAGGAAAAGGTCCTGAAGAAGCATTGCATGTGAAAAACGTTGACCTCTTGGACTTTTTAAAGACAAATTATTTATGTGCAATCATGTAAATAATGAATCTGTACAAAAGAAATTATGAGAGATGTAATCATACACTTGAGTTTTGTATCTTGTTTCAAAATTTTGTATATTTTAATCATTTAATAAAATTGGATAAAGATTTATTAAAATTGTGTTCCTTCCTAGAACCAATAAAGCCAGCTCTCCTTTTTCTTTTTTTTTTTTGGGTCTTGATATGAAATGAATTATGTTTACATTTACCTCACTGTTATAAACTATACTTTAGTCTCATTTGAGTTCAGTGCGTATTAACAAAGGCATATTTTATTCTTTTTAAATCTTTTAACAGTGTAGACTTCAAATAGATAGTAATAGGTTCAATAGAAATGATTTGTTTTTGGTAGTATTATTATTATTGTCATTATCTATAATAACTACTTCAATACTGAACACTTTCACCCCTTCCTGCCCAGGCCATTTTTTATATTTCAGTGCTGTCACACTTTGATTGACAAGTGCTACACTTGTCATGCAACACTGTACACAAATTACATTTTTATAATTTTTTGAGACAGAGCTTTCTTTTGGTAGTATTTAATCTGTAGTTTGTTCACTTTTGTTGCTATATATACAAAAGCTGAAGTATTTAGTAAGAGGCATTGTGAGTTTTTTTGTAATTTTTTTGGAAAATTTAAGAATTTTTTTTTACATACTGTCACCAGAGCAGTACAGTATTAACATATGACTGATGTGGCAGTGATTCGGGACACTGACTGGCAACGTATGTCATTTTTTTTTACATGTTGCACATTTTAGAGTGGCCTTTTATTGTCGCCAGCCTAAGTCACACCTGTGCAATAATCATGCTGTCTAATCAGCATCTTGATATACAACATCTGCGAGGTGAAAGGATTATCTCGGCAAAGGAGAAGTGCTCACTAACACATATTTATACAGATTTGTGAACAATATTTGAGAGAAAAAGGCCTTTTGTGTACACTGAAAAAGTTGTAGATCTTTAAGTTCAGCTCATGATAAAAAGGGCCAACACAAAAGTGTTGCATTTATAATTGTGCTCAGTATATATATATATATATATATATATATATATATATATATATATATATATATATATATATATATATATATATATATAATTTTATTTTACATACTGTGACCAGAGCAGTACAGTGTTATCATAGTGAGGAGGAGTTTTTTTTTACACTGTGATTTTTTTACACTGTGACTGTGATCACTCTATAAGAAAACCCTTTTATGAATGATGTCTTATTCATGTACCATTATATACAATTGTCATAGCTGTTATTGGTCATGTGATCACTGTGACCAAATGCAGAGATCATGTTAATACAATGAATACAATGAATGGCTATGATCGAAAGTCAATATGTACAACTGATACGTGATCACTGTGATTGGTCACAGGGATCACATGGTACCAAAACCAGGCGCTGCACGGCCCCTAGGTCATTTGCTAATCGCACAAGTGGGAGGACATCATACGACGTCCACCCAGGATAATGCTTGGCCATGTTATTATAATAGGCTAGGCGGGAGGTGGTTAATATGATAATAGTCTCGCTGAAATACATACGTGAAGAACAGAAGAACGCCTGAAATACTTAGCTTTCTTTGGAAAAAGAAGCTAAACTTTTGATCCCATGATCTCTGTTGAAACAATAAAGAAATGGCAGCGTGAGATCCTCATTAGAACGATATATTCATTTATTCCATAAAAAAGAAATATCAAAACACTTACATGTTAAATCTTAGTAATCAGCATAGATGGAAGAGGAAAAACACCACAGGGATGTCCGCAGTGTGATAGATGAAGAAACAGCAAAGGCTGTCAATGTATGAACCTGAGGTTTTTGACAAAGGAGGGTGAACCTCTGAAACACATCACCACCCCCAGTACCGCCCCGTATTCTCACAGCCACAAAGGGGTTGCCATGAGGTAGATTGCTCTTGTGCAGAAAGTGGAGGATTGGCAGGCTTTCTGACATCTGCCATGATCTTATCTCCCTGATGCCAGCTAGAGGGATAGGACAGGCTCATACATTGACATCCTTGCAGTTTCTTTGTCATTCTTCATCACACTGTGGACAACCCTGTGGTGATTTTCATCTTTCATCTATGCTGATTACCAAGATTTTAGCATGTAAGTGTTCCATTTGTTTTTATGTATTAAATTACTTTATCATTCTAAAGATGACCTCATGCTGCCATTTCTTTGTTGTTTGAGCGCCCTGGATCTTCCCAGATCTTCACCTGGCAAGTTGGAAGGATCTCTGTGTGTTGGAATGAACCTTTGTCCTCACCATGCTGATACCTAAGACTGTTGTCCGTTGGGCTGGACCTTGTAGTGCCCTTTACTGGACAGTGTTTTTATATAAATGATCTCTGATGAAGGAGAGGAGCACAACAACATAAATTACATAACCAGATGCCTGGGCTTTTGGTAATTTAATCAGCACTGGATGGATTTGGAAGCAACAATTTTAAGGGTTTCAGCCCGTATAGTGCTCTTTATTTATCCCTTTTATCAACATGGGTTCAACATTCAAATCAACATTAATGTGTTTAAAAATTATACATTTTAAACATATTTGCAAACTTATTTTTTGTATTTTGGTCTTTAAAAGCATATATCAGTCCAGAATTATACTAATTATATAAACTGAATATTCTAACAAGATTATAGATTTGTTGTAATAAACTGATTGGTACGCATTGATTTAACTGCTTTGTGGCCACACATGTAATTTGTTACTAGCATAGGTCATGACCTCTATTTGATACAACTTGCCTTGGGGGTTATGTTATAAATTACACTACATCTAAAATTCCCAAATGACCATGATATATTACTGTGCCTCTGTACTCTGGAAAGTGCTGTCACAAATAGTTTTGGGTTTCTGTTTTAGAACCATCAGTTGGAATAGAAGTTGCTCACATTTTTACTCTCAAATACATAAACTAAAATAAGAACATACATTCTAAAAGGTAACTCCAATCAGCGCTCAGGGCTATTGCATAAAAATGAAACTTAAATACCGTAACTGTCTCTTTACATTTCATATACCCTTTGTATGCCTTACCACTACATCTATATACTGTATACTGTATATCCCAAACTCTTGAGAATCAAGTGCTTTTTCCTGAGTGCTGTTACTTAAGGTTTATCGATGTGTCCTGTTTCTGCCTGTGTTGTAGTTGAAGAGCAAATAGAAAGCACATATAACTTGATTATAAAATCCTGAATTATATAAACAGTAAGAAAAAAATCATGTAACTGTAAATGTGAAGGTGAACAAATTTGTGCTATTCTATGGGATTTTTTTTACACTACAATGCAGCATACCATTAAGTGCATTCCAATTCACCTTTTTGCCAAGAGCCTTGTGCATAGAGATTATATACTAATGGCATGGATTGTGCAAACAATTAATGTTATGTAACAGAAATTGTCCACCGAGAGGAGCTATATGCCAAAAAAGTACTGTATATCCATGTAACTATTTATTAAAGTGCAAATCAGGCAGAAACACATTAAAGTGCATAACCCTCCAAATAAAACTGCTATTTTAATCACTTCAGCCCCAGAAGATTTTACCCCCTTCCTGAACAGAGCACTTTTTGCCATTCGGCACTGCGTCTCTTTAACTGACAATTGCGCGGTTGTGCGATGTGACTACCCAAACAAAATTGACATCTTTTTTTTTCCCCACAAATAGAGCTTTCTTTTGGTGGTATTTGATCACCCCTGCGGTTTTTATTTTTTGCGCTATAAACAAAAAAAATGACAATTTTGAAAAAAACACTTTTTTTTACATTTTGCTATAATAAATATCCCCAAAAAATATATAAAAAAAACTTTTTTTTTCCTCAGTTTAGGCCGATATGCATTCTTCTACATAGTTTTGGTTAAAAAAAAAAAAAAAATCACAATAAGTGTTTATTGATTGGTTTGAGCAAAAGTTATAGCGTTTACAAAATAGGGGATAAATGTATGGCATTTTTATTAACAATTTTTTTACACATTTTTGGGACCATTGTCATTTATACAGCAATCAGTGCTATACAAATGCACTGAGTCCTGTGTAAATGGCACTGGCAGTGAAGGGGTTAAGCACTGGGGGGCAGTGTAAGGGTTAAGTGTGCCCTGGGGAGTGTTTCTAACGGTGGGGGCGTGGCTACGTGTGACACGTCACTGATCTCTGCTCTCGATCACAGGGAGCAGAGATCAGTGACACTGTCACTAGGCAGAACAGGGAGATGCTTGTTTACATTAGCATCTCCCCATTCTACCGCTCTGTGAGTCAATCGCGGGTATCGCGATTGAGTCAGAGGGACCTGCAACCCGACTCACGGAGGTCCTGGCTGGTGTGATGACACGGCGGCAAATTTAAAGGGACGTACAGGTACGCCTATTTGCCCAGCCGTGACATTCTGCCGGCATACATCGGCGTGCGCCGGTCAGAAACCGGTTAATGTTTTTTTATATGAAGGACTGCACACATTAAATTGTAGCTGTCTGCTTTGCACATTATAGTTATGGGGTCTGAATATTCTAGTATATAAGTCCTCAGTGGGGACATTTGCTACATTAAAGCATTAATGCATGCATCATCTCGCAACTGCAAACATAGTATATCATTTATTAAAACTAATCATTTCTAATGTATTTTTTAAAGTCTATTACAGGTATCATTTTGCATTAAAAAAGATCACGGATTTACTTTTGTGGCCACTAGAGGGCTTTCTTAGAGACCACTGTAAGTGACACCCGTTATTCACATAGCACATTTTTTGTCTTTTTCCTTATTCAATTAAGGCTTACTACGTTTTTTTTTCTCCTTTCTTCTCCTTATTCTTACTTTATTTTTATTTCCACATCTATAAACGTTTCAAAGTCAATTGTGAATGACAAACATTCCTTCCCTTTAATTCTGATTAGCCCTGATAGGTTTAGATATGCTAGGCTCGTTCTCTAGAATTCATGATTACAAAGAGGCCTGGCTCCCTATCAATTAGCCACTGTGTGGCTCACTATACATTGTATTACCAAAAGTATTGGGGCATCTGCCTTTACACGCACATGAACTTTAATGGCATCCCAGTCTTAGTCCGTTGGGTTCAATATTGTGTTGGTGCACCCTTTGCAACTATAACAGCTTCAACTCTTCTGTGAAGGTTATCCACAAGGTTTCGGAGTGTGTCTATGTGAATGTTTGACCATTCTTCCAGAAGCACATTCGTGAGGTCAAGCACTGATGTGGAAGAGAAGGTCTGGCTCACAGTCTCTGCTCTAACTTATCCCAAAGGTGTTCGATTGGGTCAGGTATCTGTGCAGGTCAGTCAAGTTTATCTATCCCAAACTTGCTTATCAATGTCTTTATAGACCTTGCTTTGTGCACTGGTGCGCCGTCATGTTGGAACAGGAAAGGGCCATCCCAAACTGTTCCCACAAAGTTGGGAGCAGGAAATTGTCTAAAATGTCTTGGTATGCTGACACTTTAAGCGTTCCCTTCACTGGAAATAAGGAGCCAAGCCCAACCTCTGAAAAAAAAACCCACACCATAATCCCCCTGCCACCAAATAATTTGGACCAGTGCCTAAAGCAAGGTCCATAAAGACATGGATGAGGGGGTGGAGGAACTTGACTGGCTTGCACAGAGTCCTGACCTCAACCAGATAGAACACCTTTGGGATGAATTAGAGCGGAGACTGTGAGCCAGGCCTTCTCATCCACATCAGTGCCTGATCTCACAAATGTGCTTCTGGAAGAATACATTCACCTAAATCTTGTGGACAGCCTTCCCATAAGAGTTGAAAAGTTGAAACTGTTATAGCTGCAAAGGGTGGGTCAACTCAATATTAAAAAAATACAAACTAAGACTGGGATGCCATTAAAGTTCATGTGCATGTAAAGGTAGGTGTCCCAATAATTTGGGTAACATAATGTATATCGAGCCACACAGTGGCTAATTGATAGGAAGTCAAGCCTCTTTGTAGTAATAAACTGTAAAGGCAGGTGTCCCAATACTTTTGGTAATTTAGTGTATGTCAGGAGTGCAATAGGATCCAAAGTGAGGCTTGGCTTTCCCACTTCCTATATTAATAACGATGGCCCAGTATGGTGTCCATGTCCCAGATTATGCCAGTTACGATTAAACGTGTAGAGATGAGCCTGCTGTGATGCCGTTGTGCATTATCGGGAAGCCATATTTTTTGTTACATGCTAGAGTGTTTTTTTAACCACAGAATAGGCGGTGGCTTTCCTATTCTGACTGGATGTCATATGACATCATTCTGTACTTTCCACTTGTGCATGCCCAGGGGCGTGCAGCGCAGCGATCAGTGGTGCAGTGTCACATTGACACACCAAATCTTTGATCACGGTAAAGAGCTTATGATGTAGGATCTTTACCATGTGATCAGCGGTATCCAATCACAGCTGATCACAATGTAACTACTCACGCTGACAGCACATGAGAAGAGGAGAGCTGATAAATGGCCTTCCTGACAGGGGGGATCTGCACTGAGAATCATGCAACCAGTGCCCACAACTAATACCCACTAGTGGTGCCTTTCAGTGCCCATCAGTGATGTCTGTTAGTGCCTCCTCAGCAGTGCTGTGCATCAGTGCTATCTATCAGCACCCATTAGTGCCATCCATCAGTGCCACTTATAAGTGCCCATCAGTGCCCCCTATCAGTGCCTATCAGTGCTCAATATCAGTGCTGCCTATCAGTGTCCATCAGTTCTGCATATTGGTGCCTCCTCATCAGTGACCATGAGTGCAACCTCATCAGTACTGCCTCCTCAGTGGCAGTTGGTGCAGCCTTATCAGTGCACATCAGGGAAGGAAAAAACGTTTTGTTATGCAAAAATGTTGGTCTTTTTTCATTTGTTTAGCAAAAAATAATAAACTCAGTGGTTATCAAATACCACCAAAAGGAAGCTTAAAAAAAATGATAAAAAATGTGTTTGGGTACAGCTTTGCATGACCCCACAATTGTCATTCAAAATGTGACAGCGCTGAAAGCTAAAAACTGGCCTGGGCAGGAAGGGGGGTAAAGGTGCCCTCTATGTGAATTTTCTACTTTTTATTAATAAAACAATGTTTTTATGGTATACACTATGAGTATTCTTCGCTTTTATCTTCAATGTACTAACACTATCATCGATATCTGACATACACCCACTGTGAGATGACCAGATAAACCCTTGTCACTTATGACAACATCTTTGAAGATTTACACAATGCCACATGCCTGCTTTGACCTATCTTTAATTAGATGGTCATTGCGATCTGGTATGCCTCATATGGTGTCACCCGGTGGAGGATTTTGTCAACTGCACACCTGATATTGTCTTTTACACCAGTGATTTGAGTTTCACATCTATCTGTTCATTGATCACGTCAGAATTGCACCTTCATGCTTGTTAACCACTTAATAACCGGCCTATAGCCGATTAACGGCTATAGGTCGGTTTGCTATCTCTAAGAGGCCGTTAATTAACGGCCTCCCGGAGAATCGTTCGTGCGCGCCCCCCTGGGGCGCGCACGCCGGAACATCCGTGCTCGCCGAGTTCACGGGACCCGGCGCAACACGGATCGCGGTAAAGGACCAATGGCAGCGGTCCTTTACCACGTGATCGCTCCGTCCAATGACGGAGCGATCACAAATGTAAACAATTCGGCTTGCCGGGTCAAGCTAAGGTCATCAGTCTCCTCTCCTCACACCGATGCAGCGTGAGAGGAGAGGAGAACATCCCAGTGAAAATAAAAGATAACCGTGAGTGCCCAGCAGTGCCCAGCAGTGCCCAAATAGTGCCACAACAGTGCCAGAACAGTGCCAGACCAGTGACAGACCAGTGCCATCTATCACCTGTGCCACATCTGTGCCACCTGTGCGACCTGTGCCACCTTTGCCACCTCTGTGCCACCTCTGTGCCACCTCTGTGCCACCTCTGTGCCACCTCTGTGCCACCTCTGTGCCAGCAGAGCCACCCCAGTGCCACCCCAGTGCATACCAGTGCATACCAGTGCCACTACAGTGCATACCAGTGCCATACCAGTGCCACACCAGTGCCACACCAGTGCCACCTGTGCCCATCAGTGCCACCTGTGCCCATCAGTGCCACCTGTGCCCATCAGTGCCACCTGTGCCCATCAGTGCCATCTGTGCCCATCAGTGCTCATCTGCGCCACTGCAGTGCCACATCAGTGCCGTCTGTGCCCACCAGTGCCGCCTGTGCCCACCAGTGCCGCCTGTGCCCACCAGTGCCGCCTGTGCCCACCAGTGCCATCTGTGTGCTAATCAGTGCCACCAGAGCCACACCAGTGTCACCAAAGTCACTATAGTGCCCATCAGTGCCACCTGTGCCCATCAGTGCCACCTGCGCCCATCAGTGCCACCTGTGCCACTGCAGTGCCCCATCAGTGCCGCCTGTGTCCATCAGTGCCGCCTGTGTCCATCAGTGCCGCCTGTGTCCATCAGTGCCCACCTGTGCCCATCAGTGCCCACCTGTGCCCATCAGTGCCCACCTGTGCCGCCTGTGTCCATCAGTGCCCACCTGTGCCGCCTGTGCCACGACAGTGCTCTGCAGTGCAGCCTCACCAGCCACAAGAATGGCAAAAAAATATTTTAGTAGTGAGGAAGCCTACAAGCTTCTAAGTATGACCAGCGAGAGCAGCGGGGAGCTCTCTGAGTCTCAGTCTGATACGGATTCGGCCTATGAACCCGTTACAAGCAGCGGGTCTGATACAGAATCAGAAGAGGAATGTGTGCCAGTGAAAAGAAGGCGTTCTGGTGTGGAGCCACAGCCTACTACCATGGACGGCAGAGCAGAGCCGTCCACCTCGAGAGCAGAGCCGTCCACCTCAAGAGCAGTGCCGTCAACCTCAAGAGCAGTGCCGTCAACCTCAAGAGCAGTGCCGTCAACCTCAAGAGCAGTGCCGTCAACCCCGAGAGCAGTGCCGCCCACCCCGAGAGCAGTGCCGCCCACCCCGAGAGCAGTGCCGCCCACCCCGAGAGCAGTGCCGCCCACCCTGAGAGCAGTGCCGCCCACCCCGAGAGCAGTGCCGTCCACCTTGAATAGGGGCCATGCCAGCCTTCCCTATGCCCTTCAACACCCCCTGTGGCTGCCCTCTAATTCCGGAGAAGCAAATATCCCCCCCTTCACCGCCCAGCCAGGTGTCCAGGTGAACACCGATGATTTTTCAATGCTAGATTTTTTTCATTTGGCTTTCACCGAAGACTTACTATCATCCATTGTGGCCCAGTGCAACCTCTACGCACAGCAGCACATAGTAAGCAACCCTGGCTCTAGTTATGCCCGTCCCTTTCAGTGGAGAGAAATAACCGTAGAGGAATTCAAAATTTTCTTAGGCCTAACTTTTTCAATGGGACTTTCAAAAAAAAACCAATTGTACTCCTATTGGTCTACCAAACCTGTCCACCACATTCCACTCTTCTCATTCCATATGCCAAGATCACGATACCTAATGATTTTGCGGTTCCTCCACTACAATGACAACACCCAGTGCCTTCCCCGAAATGACCCAGCTTTTGACAAATTATTTAAAATTCGGCCACTCCTAAATTATTTCTCAGAAAAATTTCCCCAATTATATACCCCCGATCAGAACATTTCCGTGGATGAGTCCCTTGTAAAATTCTCAGGCAGGCTTGGCATCAAACAGTTTATCCCCAGCAAAAGGGCCCGATATGGGGTTAAAATGTACAAACTTTGCGAACGAGCCACGGGGTACATCTACTCCTTCCTGGTGTACGAAGGAAAGGACTCCCAACTGCACCCCCCTGAATGCCCAGACTACATTGGAGCCAGCGGAAGAGTGGTCTGGCAGCTTGTCTATCCACTCCTTGGAAAGGGATACCATCTTTATGTGGATAATTTTTATACGAGCTTGCCCCTCTTCCGCAATCTTCACCGGAGAGACACCCCAGCATGTGGTACAGTGAGGGCCAATAGAAAGGGCTTCCCGCAAAAACTAGTCAATGAAAGGCTACAACGAGGGGAGACAGCATCTTTGCGGAACCAGGAGCTATTGGCTGTCAAGTGGAGGGACAAACGAAACGTCCACATGCTGACGACAATACATAATGACACCTACATAGAAGTCTCCAGAAGAAACGGCCCAATCCAGAAACCAGCCTGCATCTATGATTACAATTTGTTTATGGGAGGAGTGGACTTTAACGATCAGATGATTGAACCCTACCTTCCCACAAGAAAATCCCGCCACTGGTATAAAAAAGTGTCCATTTATCTTTTCAGTTTGGCCATGTATAATACTTATGTCCTTTACCAAAAATCTACAGTGAACCCCGTATCCTATCTGTACTACCAAGAAGAAGTTATTTCCGCCCTTTTGTACCCTGAAGGCCCACCAGAAACTATTCGCTCTGATTGTGTGAGCAGACTCCACGAGCGCCACTTTCCTGACAAAATCCCCCTCCCCGAAACAGGCCACAGGCGTCAGAAGAAATGCCGGGTGTGCTCCAGAGGAGGAATTAGAAGAGACACCACGTTTTATTGTCCCGATTGTCCTTCCCAACCAGGCCTCTGTATAGGTGAATGCTTCCGCCGTTACCATACTTCTCTACATTATTAGGGAAGTATGGTAAACGTAATTCTCATTTCCTGTCATTTTCCTCCACACCCTTTATGCCACTGCACTGAACTGTACACATACCTCTGCCTTCTCCGGAACTGACCCTTGCCTGTTATACGACCAAGCTCCTGCCTAACGCTAAACGTACCTCTGCCTTCTCCGGAACTGACCCTTGCCTGTTATACGACCAAGCTCCTGCCTAACGCTAAACGTACCTCTGCCTTCTCCGGAACCGACCCTGGCCTGTTATACAACCAAGCTTCTGCCTAACGCTAAAATACTTCTGCCTTCTCCGGAACTGACCCTGGCCTGTTATACGACCATGCTTCTGCCTAACGCTAAACTGTACCTACCTCTGCCTGCTCTGGAACTGACCATGGACTGTTTGACCACGTTTTTTGCCTGCCTCTTGGATTGATCTTTTACCCTGCTAGGCTAGTGGGAACAAAGGGGTCTCACATATGTGAGGGGCTCCAGAATTGTTTTCTGGGTGAAGAAAACAAATTTTTTTGTTTTCTCATTCCCGGATTAGGGTCTGGAGACTCGGAGGCTTCAAAGAGATTTGGGCGGGAGAAGCCTCTACCCCTGTCCCCATTATTTCATAGCCTGCTACTCGGACCATGTCCCTGCTTACTCCCAGGATGGACAATATTCCTGCCTGCTACCTGGACAATTCCATTTACTGTCGCTGACCATGTCCCTGCCTGCTGCCTGGATCAGGGCTCTCCTGCGGACAATTGGACTACTAAAACCACAGGTAATTTTTTTTGTTTACCCCTTACTCAGAAGAATGTATTTTAGGGTGTAATTATTGGTATGTACGTGCTATGTTAGAAATATGAAGGGCCTTCAAAAATGTGATAGATTGTAAGGAAATTGGCTGCACAATTTATGCTCCTAGAACGCCTGAAGTTGCTACGTCAATGTTGGGCCTTTGTATGTGGCCAGGCTGTGTAAAAGTCTCACACATGTGGTATCGCCATACTCAGGAGGAGTAACAGAATATATTTTGGGGTGTCATTTTTGCTATGTACATACTATGTGTTAGAAATATCTTATAAATGGACAAATTTTTGTAAAAAAAAATGCATTTTCATTTTTGTCCACATTTTCCAAAAACTTTGGGAAAAAAATGAACCGTTCTAAAGACTCATTATGCCTCCTAGATTATACGTCGGGGTGTTAGCTTTCCAAAATGGGGTCACTTTGTGGGCGTTTCCATTGTCCTGGTGCTCCAGGGCCTTCATAAGTGTAATAGGTAGTTGAGATATTAGATGTGTAATTTATGCTCCTAGAACGCCTGAAGTTGCTACTTCAATGTTGGACTTGTGTATGTGGCCAGGCTGTGTAAAAGTCTAACACATGTGGTATCGCCATACTCAGGAGGAGTAGCAGAATATATTTTGGGGTGTCATTTTTGCTATGTACATGCTATGTGTTGGAAATATCTTATAAATGGACAACTTTTAGTAAAAAAAAATGCATTTTCATTTTTTTCCACAATTTCCAAAAACTTTGGGAAAAAAATGAACCGTTCCAAAGACTCATTATGCCTCATAGATTATACGTCGGGGTGTTAGCTTTCCAAAATGGGGTCACTTTGTGGGCGTTTCCATTGTCCTGGTGCTCCAGGGCCTTCATAAGTGTAATAGGTGGTTGAGGTATTAGATGTGTAATTTATGCTCCTAGAACGCCTGAAGTTGCTACTTCAATGTTGGACTTGTGTATGTGGCCAGGCTGTGTAAAAGTCTAACACATGTGGTATCGCCATACTCAGGAGGAGTAGCAGAATATATTTTGGGGTGTCATTTTTGCTATGTACATGCTATGTGTTGGAAATATCTTATAAATGGACAACTTTTAGTAAAAAAAAATGCATTTTCATTTTTTTCCACAATTTCCAAAAACTTTGGGAAAAAAATGAACCATTCCAAAGACTCATTATGCCTCATAGATTATACGTCGGGGTGTTAGCTTTCCAAAATGGGGTCACTTTGTGGGCGTTTCCATTGTCCTGGTGCTCCAGGGCCTTCATAAGTGTAATAGGTGGTTGAGGTATTAGATGTGTAATTTATGCTCCTAGAACGCCTGAAGTTGCTACTTCAATGTTGGACTTGTGTATGTGGCCAGGCTGTGTAAAAGTCTAACACATGTGGTATCGCCATACTCAGGAGGAGTAGCAGAATATATTTTGGGGTGTCATTTTTGCTATGTACATGCTATGTGTTGGAAATATCTTATAAATGGACAACTTTTAGTAAAAAAAAATGCATTTTCATTTTTTTCCACAATTTCCAAAAACTTTGGGAAAAAAATGAACCGTTCCAAAGACTCATTATGCCTCATAGATTATACGTCGGGGTGTTAGCTTTCCAAAATGGGGTCACTTTGTGGGCGTTTCCATTGTCCTGGTGCTCCAGGGCCTTCATAAGTGTAATAGGTGGTTGAGGTATTAGATGTGTAATTTATGCTCCTAGAACGCCTGAAGTTGCTACTTCAATGTTGGACTTGTGTATGTGGCCAGGCTGTGTAAAAGTCTAACACATGTGGTATCACCGTACTCAGGAGGAGCAGCAGAATGTATTTTGGGGTTTCATTTGTGGAATGTATATGCCGTGTGAGAGAAATAGCCTGGTAAAATGACAATTTGGTGTGAAAAAAAATTAAAATAAAAAAAATCTTTATTTTGCAAAGAATTGTGGGAAAAAATTACAACTTCAAAAAACTAACCGTGCCACGTACTAAATACCTTGGAATGTCTACTTTCCAAAAAGGGGTCATTTGGGGGGTTTTTGTACATTACTGGCTTGTTAGGGTCTCCAGAAATGAGATAGACTGTCAGTACATCAGCTGTGATCAAATTGATACATTTTCAGTGATTGGCACCATAGCTTGTAGACCCTATAACTTTCACGCAGAATAAATAATATCCACTAATTTGGGTTATTTTTACTAAAGACATTTAGCAGTATACATTTTTGGCCAAATTTATGAAGAAAAATTACTTATTTGCAAAAAAGTTTAATAGAAATGAAGAAAAATGCTTTTTTTTACAAAATTTTCGGTATTTTTTCATTAATAGCACAAAAAATAAAAAACGCAGAGGTGATCAAATACCACCAAAAGAAAGCTCTATTTGTGGGAAAAAAAGGACGAAAATTTCAGATGGGTACAGTGTTGCATGACCGAGTAATTGTCATTCAAATTGTGAGAGCACTGAAAGCTGAAAATTGGTCTGGTTATTAAGGGTGTTTAAGTGCCCAGTGGTCAAGTGGTTAATTACACTTCAGACTTGGTCTCAATGAACTATTCTTTCTGTTCTGCATTCTGATTTTTTTTCATGTTGGGATATTAGTGCAACTTATTGCTTTTTATCTTTTGTGACTATGTACATATTACATAGTTTGATGCTGCTTTTTTTTTTTTGTGATTTAGTATTGTTTGCACCCGAGCGCAGTTTATACTTTTTTTCCAGTACAAATGCAAAGCCATATTACCTTTCTCAATGCTCATAAACACATGATGTTTGGAATATGATTTTAATCAATTTATGTTTAAGTTGACATGCCATATTTCAAACAATGTCATTTATTTTGTATATAAATTCAGCTTTAATGGATGGTATTTGCAAAGGAGGAACAATGCCCAATAATGCCTGAAACTGGTGTCAGTGCTTACTACAGTGGAATTCAAATAACAAGAGTTCTTGTTTCCTTGAATAAATGCAGGCAGAGGATTTAACCCTGGTTCCATGAGGTGGGTTCACGAGATGCTGTATCACTCTTGACAGAGAACAGGTGGAAACTAATTCTATTCAAAAGCTCTCTGTGCAGTAGTTTATCTCTTCATTTGCAAGACGATCTTGTGCATTATAGATACAATTTGGAACTCACGCTGAGCCACTATTGGAGTAAGACTGCTGCACTAAACAAGTTACTGAATAAAGGATCTACATAAACTTAGATTTTCATATATAATTATATACACTAGAACTTGAATATCAAATATCCCAAATCAAATTAAAAGTGCAAAGTGAAAAAAAATCATGAATACGTGAATAAAAATAATAACTGTATGATAATTCATATTTAAAAATAAATAATTGTTCAAGAAAAGTCCATCCAGGTGCTTGAAAAAGTGCTCTGTGCTCAAAATGATAAAAAGTGCTTCAGTGTTACAACTGTGCTCCTTGGGGCAAAAAAAATGCCTACCACGCAAGCCAACATGTACTGTGACATACTGAAGCAGAGCATGAACCCCTTCCTTCGGAGACTGGGCTGCAGGGCAGTATTCCAACATGATAATGACCCCGAACCTACCTCCAAGACGACCACTGCCTTGCTAAAGAAGCTGAGGGTAAAGGTGATGGACTGGCCAAGCGTTTCTCCAGACCTAAACCCTATTGAGCATTTGTGGAGCATCCTCAAATGGAAGGTGGAGGAGCGCAATGTCTGTAACATCCACCAGCTCCGTGATGTCGTCATGGAGGAGTAGAAGAGGACAACAGTGGCAACCTGTGAAGCTCTGGTTAACTCCATGCCCAAGGGGATTAAGGCAGTGCTGGAAAATAATTGTGGCCACACAAAATATTGACACTTTGGGCATATTTTGGACAATTTCACTTAGGGGCATACTCACTTTTGTTGCCAGCTGTGATATATTTATTTATTTATTTATTTATTTATTTATTTTTATTGTACATTTTTTAACAGTTTAATTTTTTTGAATTTTGCTTTATTTCTATCATAGGGGGGCTAACAAGCCCCTATGTGATGGTATTGCACTTCACAGATTCTCTTTATGGAGACATTAGGAATCTATTGGACCCCTGCCCTCTACTCCAACCATTCAGCCACAGTCCTTTTTGGCTTCTTAAGCCGCGTACACACGGGCGGACTGTCTGGCCAACTTAGTCCGTCAGAAAATCCAACGGACAGTCCGTCATACTTTCGAATGAACGGACTTGACCACACACACCACTTTTTGAGCGGACTAATACGGCGTACTAAGTCCGCCATACTATCCGCCCTACTTTTGAAATGAACGGACTCGCCCACACACGCGGAGGAAAGTCCGCTCATTTCGAGCGGGTATCCAGGTAGGCGGGGCCCGCGAAGGAGACGGCGCTGGCCCCGCCGCCTGGTATGGACTTAAAGGGGAACCCCAACGCCGAAAAAAATCGGTGTGGGGGTCCCCCCCAAGTCCACAACAGACCCTTGTCCAAACACGCTACCCGGCCGGCCAGGAAAGGGGGGCGAGCGAGCGCCCCCCCCCCTCCTGAGCCGTACCAGGCCGCGTGCCCTCAACATGGGGGGTGCCTTGGGGAGGGGGGGGCCGCGCGGCCCCCCCACCCCAAAGCACCTTGTCCCCATGTTGATGAGGACAAGGGCCTCTTCCCGACAAACCCTGGCCGTTGGTTGTCGGGGTCTGCGGGCGGGGGGATTATCGGAATCCGGGAGCCCCCTTTAATAAGGGGGCCCCCGGATACCGGCCCCCCACCCTATGTGAATGAGTATGGGGTACAATGTACCCCTACCCATTCACTTGTAAAATAAAAGTACAAAAAAAAACACAACACACGGATAAAATACTTTATTGCACAGCTCCGGGGGTCTTCCGTCTTCGGGGGTCTTCTCGCCGGACTCCTCCGCTATCTTCTTGTAGCTCTTTTGCTAGCGGAGGAGTCCGGCTTTCTTCCTCGCCACCGGCCTCTTCTCCCGACTTCGAGGGTCTTGTCCCCCTCTTCGGTTCTTCTGCCGGGCCACCGCGCCTTCTTATAGCTCTTTTACAGGCGGTGGCCCGGTCTTCTGTCGCCGCCGCCTTCCGTTCTTCTTCTTCTTCTTCTTCTTCTTCTTCTCCGGGAGATGTTGCCTCGACGATCTCTCCAGCCGGAATGCCAGGGACGCACTGCGCGGCCACTTATATAGGGACAAGGGGCGGTGTCACATGGCTTTATGTCACATGGGTTGGTCACATGGGTTGATGTCACATGGGGACTATGACATCGTAAGGGGGCGGGGTCACCATGTGACACCAACCCATGTGACATAAAGCCATGTGACACCTCCCCTTGTCCCTATATAAGTGGCCGCGCAGTGCGTCCCTGGCATTCCGGCCGGAGAGATCGTCGAGGCAACATCTCCTGGAGAAGAAGAAGAAGAAGAAGAAGAACGGAAGGCGGCGGCGGCGGCGGCGACAGAAGACCGGGCCACCGCCTGTAAAAGAGCTATAAGAAGGCGCGGTGGCCCGGCAGAAGAACCGAAGAGGGGGACAAGACCCCCGAAGTCGGGAGAAGAGGCCGGCGGCGAGGAAGAAAGCCAGACTCCTCCGCTAGCAAAAGAGCTACAAGAAGATAGCGGAGGAGTCCGGCGAGAAGACCCCCGAAGACGGAAGACCCCCGGAGCTGTGCAATAAAGTATTTTATCTCGTGTGTTGTGTTTTTTTTTGTACTTTTATTTTACAGGTGAATGGGTAGGGGTACATTGTACCCCATACTCATTCACATAGGGTGGGGGGCCCCCTTATTAAAGGGGGCTCCCGGATTCCGATAAGCCCCCCGCCCGCAGACCCCGACAACCAATGGCCAGGGTTTGTCGGGAAGAGGCCCTTGTCCTCATCAACAAGGCAAGGCACCCCCCCATGTTGAGGGCACGCGGCCTGGTATGGCTCAGGAGGGGGGGCGCTCGCTCGCCCCCCTTTCCTGGCCGGCCGGGTAGCGTGCTCGGACAAGGGTCTGTTGTGGACTTGGGGGGGACCCCCACGCCGATTTTTTTCGGCGTTGGGGTTCCCCTTTAAGTCCATACCAGGCGACGGGGCCAGCGACGTCTCCTTCGCGGGCCCCGCCTACCTGGATACCCGCTCGAAATGAGCGGACTTTTCTCCGGGCGGGAAAAGTCCGCTCATTTCAAAAGTACGGCGGACTGGCATACACACGGGCGGATTGTCCGCCGAAATGCGAGTCCGACGGACAGTATTACGGAAATTCCGAAATACTTAGTCCGCCAGACTGCACGCTGAAAAAGTCCGCTGAAGCCCACACACGAGCGGACTGTCCGCTGAAATGTGTTTCGGCGTACTAAGTTGGCCAGACAGTCCGCCCGTGTGTACGCGGCTTTACCCATCATTTCAGCCGGGATTCTTACACCTCTGAACCTGGAAATGCTCAGAGCTAAGCACTTCCAAATATGATCTTCCTATAGATCCACTCACTTTTTAGACGGGAGCCAGCCGAACAAAATAGTACCAGCTGACTGCTGCTGCAGCCATGACCTTGCGCTACCCTCCTGAGTACCAGAAGGTACATACACATATAAGTTCACAAATATTCTCCTATAGAGAAGAAACAACATGAGGGTTTGAAACGTGTTACACGTTAATGTGGAATTTCACATAGAATAACAGCAAATTGAATACAGATGAGTTAACTTCTAAAAAAATCTACTCTGTTGGAGATTCAATGTTACATGGTTAGGTTGAAAAAAGACACAAGTCCATCTAGTTCAACCATTAAAATAGATTAATAAATAAAAAATAATATCATACAATCCCATATACTCAATACCCGCAGTCACATAGTACATAGTTACTAAGAATGAAAAAAGACCATCTAGTCCAACCTGTGTGTGTGCGCTTTTATGTCAATATTACATTGTATATCCCTGTATGTTGTGGTTTTTTAGGTGCCTATCTAATAGTTTTTTGAAAGTATCTATGCTCTCTGCTGAAACCACTGCTCGTGGAAGAGATTTCCACTTTCTTACCGCTCTTATCGTAAAGAACACTCTATGCAGTTTTCGGTTAAACCGCTTTTCCTCTAACTTTAGTGAATAGTTGCAAGTCTTTTTAGTTGCCCTTTTGCTGCAAAGTTTTATCCCCATTGTGGGGTCACCAGTACAATATTTGTATACTGAAATCATATTCCCTCTCAAGCGTTGCTTCTCCAGAGAGAATAAGTTCAGTGCTTGCAGTCTTTCCTCAAAACTAAGATCCTCCAGTCCCTTTATTAGCTTTGTTGCTCTTCTCTGTACTCTCTCCAATTCCAGTACATCCTTCCTGAGGACTGGTGCCCAGAACTGGATGGCATACTCCAGGTGAGGCTGGACCAAAGTCTTGTAGATTGGGAGAATTAATTTTATCTCTGGAGTTAATTCCCTTTTTAATGCATGCTAATAATCTATTGGCATGGCTTGCAGCAGCTTGGCATTGCATGCCATTGCTGAGTCTGTCATCCACTAGGAACCCAAGGTCCTTTTCCATCCTAGATTCCCCCAGAGGTTCTTCTGCTAGTGAGTAGATTGCACTCATGTTTTTGCCACCTAAATTCATTATTTTACATGTTTCTACATTAAACCTCATTTGCCATGTAGTTGCCCACACCATTAATTTGTTCAGATCTTCTTGCAAGGTTTTCACATCCAAGAACGATCCAGTTCATCCAGAGGAAGGCTTAAAACCCAGCATAGCATGATCCAATTTGCTACAGCAGTAGAAAAAATATCCTTCCTGATCCCGGAGAGTCAATCTGATTTTATCAACTTTACTATAAATATTAGTACCCAATTATATTATGTATATTTTAAGAAAGAATCCAGGCTTTTCTTAAAGTGATCTACTAAGCTGGCCAGAACCACCTCAGGAGGGAGTCTATTCCACATTTTCAAAGCTCTTACTGTGAAGAAACCTTTCAGTATTTGGAGATAAAATCTCTTTTGCTCTAGGTGCAAAGAGTGCCCCATTGTCCTCTATGTTGACTGTAAAGTGAATAACTTAACACCAAGTTCACTATATGGACCCTTTATGTATTTGTACATGTTGATCATACCCCCCTGTAACATTGGGGGTTGTTTATCTCTCAGTAGATGCTTTTTTCAGTGATTCAAACCAAACAGGAACTATATTTTAGGGCATGGTAGCCCATTTTTATTAAAAAGACAAATAAAAGTCCATAACATAACGGTTTCCCACACAGGGGTTCTTCTCCAGCAAATACACACAACAGAAAATGCTAACTCATCTGGCTCTCTGTAGCAGTACTTCTGCACCATGTGACACCAACCCATGTGACATAAAGCCATGTGACACCTCCCCTTGTCCCTATATAAGTGGCCGCGCAGTGCGTCCCTGGCATTCCGGCCGGAGAGATCGTCGAGGCAACATCTCCTGGAGAAGAAGAAGAAGAAGAAGAAGAACGGAAGGCGGCGGCGGCGGCGGCGACAGAAGACCGGGCCACCGCCTGTAAAAGAGCTATAAGAAGGCGCGGTGGCCCGGCAGAAGAACCGAAGAGGGGGACAAGACCCCCGAAGTCGGGAGAAGAGGCCGGCGGCGAGGAAGAAAGCCAGACTCCTCCGCTAGCAAAAGAGCTACAAGAAGATAGCGGAGGAGTCCGGCGAGAAGACCCCCGAAGACGGAAGACCCCCGGAGCTGTGCAATAAAGTATTTTATCTCGTGTGTTGTGTTTTTTTTTGTACTTTTATTTTACAGGTGAATGGGTAGGGGTACATTGTACCCCATACTCATTCACATAGGGTGGGGGGCCCCCTTATTAAAGGGGGCTCCCGGATTCCGATAAGCCCCCCGCCCGCAGACCCCGACAACCAATGGCCAGGGTTTGTCGGGAAGAGGCCCTTGTCCTCATCAACAAGGCAAGGCACCCCCCCATGTTGAGGGCACGCGGCCTGGTATGGCTCAGGAGGGGGGGCGCTCGCTCGCCCCCATTTCCTGGCCGGCCGGGTAGCGTGCTCGGACAAGGGTCTGTTGTGGACTTGGGGGGGACCCCCACGCCGATTTTTTTCGGCGTTGGGGTTCCCCTTTAAGTCCATACCAGGCGACGGGGCCAGCGACGTCTCCTTCGCGGGCCCCGCCTACCTGGATACCCGCTCGAAATGAGCGGACTTTTCTCCGGGCGGGAAAAGTCCGCTCATTTCAAAAGTACGGCGGACTGGCATACACACGGGCGGATTGTCCGCCGAAATGCGAGTCCGACGGACAGTATTACGGAAATTCCGAAATACTTAGTCCGCCAGACTGCACGCTGAAAAAGTCCGCTGAAGCCCACACACGAGCGGACTGTCCGCTGAAATGTGTTTCGGCGTACTAAGTTGGCCAGACAGTCCGCCCGTGTGTACGCGGCTTTACCCATCATTTCAGCCGGGATTCTTACACCTCTGAACCTGGAAATGCTCAGAGCTAAGCACTTCCAAATATGATCTTCCTATAGATCCACTCACTTTTTAGACGGGAGCCAGCCGAACAAAATAGTACCAGCTGACTGCTGCTGCAGCCATGACCTTGCGCTACCCTCCTGAGTACCAGAAGGTACATACACATATAAGTTCACAAATATTCTCCTATAGAGAAGAAACAACATGAGGGTTTGAAACGTGTTACACGTTAATGTGGAATTTCACATAGAATAACAGCAAATTGAATACAGATGAGTTAACTTCTAAAAAAATCTACTCTGTTGGAGATTCAATGTTACATGGTTAGGTTGAAAAAAGACACAAGTCCATCTAGTTCAACCATTAAAATAGATTAATAAATAAAAAATAATATCATACAATCCCATATACTCAATACCCGCAGTCACATAGTACATAGTTACTAAGAATGAAAAAAGACCATCTAGTCCAACCTGTGTGTGTGCGCTTTTATGTCAATATTACATTGTATATCCCTGTATGTTGTGGTTTTTTAGGTGCCTATCTAATAGTTTTTTGAAAGTATCTATGCTCTCTGCTGAAACCACTGCTCGTGGAAGAGATTTCCACTTTCTTACCGCTCTTATCGTAAAGAACACTCTATGCAGTTTTCGGTTAAACCGCTTTTCCTCTAACTTTAGTGAATAGTTGCAAGTCTTTTTAGTTGCCCTTTTGCTGCAAAGTTTTATCCCCATTGTGGGGTCACCAGTACAATATTTGTATACTGAAATCATATTCCCTCTCAAGCGTTGCTTCTCCAGAGAGAATAAGTTCAGTGCTTGCAGTCTTTCCTCAAAACTAAGATCCTCCAGTCCCTTTATTAGCTTTGTTGCTCTTCTCTGTACTCTCTCCAATTCCAGTACATCCTTCCTGAGGACTGGTGCCCAGAACTGGATGGCATACTCCAGGTGAGGCTGGACCAAAGTCTTGTAGATTGGGAGAATTAATTTTATCTCTGGAGTTAATTCCCTTTTTAATGCATGCTAATAATCTATTGGCATGGCTTGCAGCAGCTTGGCATTGCATGCCATTGCTGAGTCTGTCATCCACTAGGAACCCAAGGTCCTTTTCCATCCTAGATTCCCCCAGAGGTTCTTCTGCTAGTGAGTAGATTGCACTCATGTTTTTGCCACCTAAATTCATTATTTTACATGTTTCTACATTAAACCTCATTTGCCATGTAGTTGCCCACACCATTAATTTGTTCAGATCTTCTTGCAAGGTTTTCACATCCAAGAACGATCCAGTTCATCCAGAGGAAGGCTTAAAACCCAGCATAGCATGATCCAATTTGCTACAGCAGTAGAAAAAATATCCTTCCTGATCCCGGAGAGTCAATCTGATTTTATCAACTTTACTATAAATATTAGTACCCAATTATATTATGTATATTTTAAGAAAGAATCCAGGCTTTTCTTAAAGTGATCTACTAAGCTGGCCAGAACCACCTCAGGAGGGAGTCTATTCCACATTTTCAAAGCTCTTACTGTGAAGAAACCTTTCAGTATTTGGAGATAAAATCTCTTTTGCTCTAGGTGCAAAGAGTGCCCCATTGTCCTCTATGTTGACTGTAAAGTGAATAACTTAACACCAAGTTCACTATATGGACCCTTTATGTATTTGTACATGTTGATCATACCCCCCTGTAACATTGGGGGTTGTTTATCTCTCAGTAGATGCTTTTTTCAGTGATTCAAACCAAACAGGAACTATATTTTAGGGCATGGTAGCCCATTTTTATTAAAAAGACAAATAAAAGTCCATAACATAACGGTTTCCCACACAGGGGTTCTTCTCCAGCAAATACACACAACAGAAAATGCTAACTCATCTGGCTCTCTGTAGCAGTACTTCTGCTCTTTATCCTGGTCACACAGACCACTGGATCCTGTGTGGACTGCTTTACTTTAGCACCCACAGATCAGCTCTGGCCTTAGTCCTTAGGCCGTTTCATTGCCTCTTGCAGTCACACATGTTCTGGCTGCCTCCTGCAGCCAGAGTCCTGGACACCTCCTGTCTCTTGGTATGGAACAGTCTCCAACTGGGAGCCCTGAGGTATTCCCATAAACTCATTATAAGGGCTGTGTTCATCTGAGCACACACCCTGCTGGTCATTTACAAAATATGGACACTGGTTTGAAGATCCCATCCCACCCAAGACACTGTGGAATCTCCAAACTACAGAGCTCCATGCCAGAATACCAAAACCTGGAGAAAGCTGTGAAAGCAGTTTTCTCCAGTCCACATCTATGCTCTGCAGGCTTCCACTAAACAAATGTGCACACCCTGTGTCCCCCAAACTACAATTTTTACCGTGACAGCATTTCCTACTGTCATACCCCTTAATCTCCTCTTCTCAAGTGAGAATAAATTCAGTTCCTCTAAGCTTTCCTCATAGCTGAGCTCCTCCATGCCTCTTATCAGTTTGGTTACCCTTCTCTGCACTTTCTCCATTTCCCCGATATACTTCTTGTGAACTGGTGCCCAAAACTGAACTGCATATTCCAGATGAGGCCTTACTAATGACTTGTACAGGGGCAAAATGATCTCTTTCAATCTCTGTAGCTAATAACTCTTAATACAAGACAGAACTTTGCTCACTTTGGAAACCGCAGCTTGGGGATGCTATTTTATTATTATTATTATTTATTATTTATTATTATTATTATTATTAAATATTTAGGGGTTATCCTTTCATTCCCTATTGATCTCAAGTACAACAGTAATTACCCTTCTCTATTAAATACAATAAAACAAGACCTAGAGCATATCTCCATGCACAAACTCACTTGGCTTGGGAAATTGGCTGCTCTAAAAATGACTCTATTGCCAAACATAATCTATTATTTTCATACCATCCCCATTTGCCTACCAGAAACCTTTTTCTCCACAGTGGACAAAATGTTTATATGGAAAGGTAAAATGGCCAAACTCTCATTTCCTCTCCTACTCAGACAACAGTCAATTGGGAGGAGCAGGGTTTGCAAACATATGTAAATACTATTACGCTGCTTTAATAGACCAATCAAAAGCGTGGTTTGACCCAGAGACCGATAAAATACGGGTTCAGATCGAAAGGGTGATAGTATCACATAGAGATTTACCCTTACTCAGACGAGCTGATTGTTTGAGCTGGCCGGCTGTTATTTTTACACTTTTTAAGCATTTTTAATACATTGATTGTTATATCTTGTCCTACTTATACAATAAAACCCTCGGATTCTACCGATGTCGGTCCCTTCAAATTTTTTTTCCCTTTTGATGGCCCCGGATTTCTGATTGCTTCATTTGCATATATACACTCATTGGATCGAGCATCACGTTACTGACTGAGCAGCGATATAAAGAGGACTTTTTTTACTGTAGATCATTGCCTGGAGGTGGAAGTAGGATCCAGTATTCCCTGTTTAGGGTGCCATATCCTGGGATTCTGCAATACCCCTATCAGGAGATATGCCTTATGTGTTCGCCATCTCGTAAGCCTAAAATCTAGCTGGTGGTGAATGCACAATACAGCAAAGCATATGAAGAATTGACACCGGTTGTTTTCTATTTGCACATTTTGTTTATTCCAAGGAATGGACTTTCTTATGTCTTGCATTTATTTTTTATTACGTTTGTAATACACTTGTTTCATATTTGTACACGGAATTTGTTTTAATCACTTCATCACGGGGATTTGGGGGTATACGGTTTATATTCTCTATATATACACGTGGTTTATTTTTCATTATACATGTATGTATGTATGTTAGTTTCTAGTGTAGCTCCATTTGTTTTGATTGTCTGTTAGTGTTGTATATTACTTTGAGTTGCAGGTGTATTATAGCGTGGTTTTTCTTTACGCATATTTTGTTCCTTTGACATATGGAATTAGCTGACTACTTCATACCACAATCCTAAAGGCCTTTCCTGGTTCTTTTCGAACCTACAAAACACTCACACTCCCACAAAGACATCCAGTATGCTAAACTGGGAAAAGGACCTTAAATGCTACATTTGCCTTTCCTAAATAGAATAAGGCTATACAGTCTAGCTATGAACATTCTCAGTGTGTAAACCATTAGAATCTAGCTCTGAAACTCCTACACAGGACCTTTCTAACCCCTGCAAGGTTATCACAATTATTCAAGGACACACCTAATCTTTGCTGGAGGAATTGTGGCTCCAAAAGTACATTAATACATTTAATACAGGATGACAAATGCCTGAGAAGTTTCTCGAAATCAGTGTTTTCTCTGATAGCATCTGTCACTGGAGTGCTTTCACCCCCAGATCCATCACTAGCTTTTTTAAACTTAAATATTGAAACTATTCCTACACAATATAGATGTGTGGTCACCCATATGCTTATAGCAGCTTTCTTGACCATCACTTCAAAATGGAAGACCTCAAATGCATCCAACATTTCAGATGTGATAAGTAAAGTTAAAAGTCAATATATCTATGAAAAAGTTTTTTGCGCATTCCTCTAACTCCATTCTCCAATTCTTAGACAGATGGCAAACATGGGTATCCAAATTTCCTGAAATCTCTCAGTAAATCACTGACTTTAAGTTCAGTATAAGGATTAACAATGACTTAGAACAAATAAAATGGTGGTAATGTTAATTCTATTTTCTCTTTTACTACTTTATTTCTTTAATTCCTTTGTTTCTTTTGTTCTGGCTTCTAGATTAAAGCCTTTTGTTCATATTTCTCCATCTATGGAAGGGTCACTCTTTCTTAGACTTTAACCAAATGAAAATTTCTACTCTTTCACTAACATGTATTATATAAGCATATTCAAGCTATAAAAAAACTAGTATTTCAAATGTAACATGATAAATTGCTTTTCTGTTGTCAAACCCTGAATGATGTCAATGTTTTTTGTGCCTTGTCAACTGTTAACTCTTAATAAAAAAAACAATTAAAAAACAAAAATTAAGGGTCCCAACACTGAACCTTGAGGTATATCACTGATAACCTTAGACCATTCAGAGTATGAATTATTAACCAATACTTTCCGAATTCTGTCTTTTAGACAGTTTTCTATCCATTTACAAACTGATATTTCCAAGCCTGTAGACTTTACCTCAGTTTAGGCCGATATGTATTCTTCTACATATTTTTGGTAAAAAATAATCGCAATAAGTATATATTGATTGGTTTGCGCAAAAGTAATAGCATCTACAAAATAGGGGATAGATTTATGGCATTTTTATTATTATTATTTTTTATTAGTAATGGCGGAGATCTGTGATTTTTATCATGACTGCGACATTACGCCTGACACATCGGACACTTTTGACACTATTTTGGGACCATTGTAAAAATGCACTGATTACTGTGTAAATGAAATTGGCAGGGAAGGGGTTAAACACTAGGGGGGAGCAAGGGGTTAAGTGTGTGATTCTAACTGTAGGGGGGTTGTCTCCCTAGAACATGACAGAGATCACTGCTCCCGATGACAGGGAGCAGTAGATTTCTGTCATGTTGCTAGGCAGAACAAGGATGTAAAAATGGAAATTACCACCCTGAAAACAAACAAAAAAAACACAATAACTAAATAAAATAAAGGCTCTGCTAAAACTGTGAGATATACACATGCACAGATAAGAAATTCAATGTAGCAGCGCTATATAAATAAAAAAATAACACAAAAAATTACTAACCAAAACAGTGAATTTTGTGAACTACAACAGCATGTCTAAAAATATGAAAATAAATGAACAGTAATAAAAACACATCAGTGTAGATTCTTGTGATATACACCTCTCAAAGACAGTGCACCTCCACCATAAAGAATGTGCGCTTACCAAAAGGCAAGCTTTAGAGAGCCTGCGGCTAATATACCCAGCCAGGGCCTCTATCTGGGGGGATGTTGAATGTCCACAGGAAGGGCAACTGGAACTATGCACCAAACGATCAGGAAGACTCAAGCATCAAACCAACAGGGGGATGGGTCAGGCGTTACCCAGAAAAGCAATAAGACTGAAGCTACCTTGTATCTCCCCATTCTGCTGCTCCATGACACGATCGCGGGCCCCCCGGCGGACATCGAGTCTGCGGGACACGCAAGCATGCTCACGGAGTACGCAGCACATGCGTGCCCACTATGTAATGATTTAAAGGGGATGTACCTATACGCCCATTTGCCCAGCCGTGCCATTATGCCACCTTATATCCTTGTGCGCTGGTCGGTAAGGGGTTAATACACATGTATACACACGCTATACTATGTCTGTAGTAAACCACATAAAATATTATAATGACACTTCTAACTCAAATTGGTGTAACTCTGTGCTCAATTATATTGCAGCATGTGAACTACTAATTGATTAGTATCTCTGCTTATCCTTATATCCACACTCTACTACTGCCTATAGAAAATCACATGCATATAGTGCTAATGAGTGCCATGACTAATTTTTAATTAAAGTGACTCAGTGCAACAAAATAAAATATATACATTAATACTCAAATATCAGCATCTGTCATAAAATAAATACTATATATATATATTGGATTTATTTTATGACAGATGCTGATATTTGAGCATTAATGTTTAAATGCTTAAAACTGTCTTATCGCCCTTGTACACAGGGTCGGACATTCCGACAACAAAACTGGTGTTGCATACACACGGTCGGACAAAGTTGTCGGAAAATCCGATCTTTCAGAACGTGTTGACGTTCCTTCGTTACGACGGGACTACGTTCAGGCTAGTAGCCAATAGCTTTGGTCTCGTAATTTGATCTGAGCATGCGTGGCACTTTGTCCGATCGGAATTCTCTACAAACGATCAGACAAAGTCCGATCGGATCACGTTGTCAGAAAATTTTATATCCAGCTCTCAAACTTTGTTGGTCGGACATTCCGACAGAAAAAGTCTGACCGTGTGTGGGCTACATCGGATTATCCGACAACATGGTCCGATCAGACCTTTTCCGTCTGAATTTACGACCGGGCATAGAATGGCAGGTTCTGCCTATATGAAAATTGTGTCATTAAGCTACAGGTGCCAGAGTTGGAATCAGGATGTTCAGCTTGTTCAATTAAGCTTTGCCAATGAAATCTTGAAGGTTATTGGTTTCTATGCAGAGCTGCACCAGATTTTACACCTTATAGTTTTAGTGAATCAACCCCACAATGATTAGGTAATACAAGTCTACCTACCGGTTTCTGTTGCTTGAAATCCAGTCAGAGATCATGGTTGCTGCTTCTTGATGACACTGCTTATTCCCAAAACTGCAAGCCAGCATAATAACTTCTCTTCGTAGCTCCCTAGAATAGAATGAGATGTATGAAAACCAAGGGTACATACTGAAATTAGGAAAACACATGGAGATAGAGAGGCTGCACACCCCAAATTGTACTTAGCAGATGAAAATCAGAACATTCCCCCAGGGTTTTAAATTTGCCGCAGGCAAAATATCAGACAAATTGAATGTATAAAAAAAGCATTTTATTCTACAAATATTAACAAAATCCACAGAAATGTAACATTTGGACCAGATCGAGGGCGGTGAAGGTGACTCTGAGTACTCTATAGTTGTGTGTGAGGATTGTATGTCTCCCAATAGGGAGATAACGGTTTCCAATCTGCATGCTATATACATGCTTCAAAATATGAATTTGAAGCATGTATATAGCATGCAGATTGGGAATTGTTATCTCCCTATTGATCCATATCCCTAATCGAGGTGATGACTGGAATAAAACTGAACAAAGGTGGATTTTTAGGTTTACAGGCCACATCCCATCCTGGCCTAAACAAATCCATATCTTATGCTCCCTTTTTAAAAGGGTTTGTGTCAGGAAAAACCCATTGAAAAATACCTTGGAAAGAAGGGGACAAAGGCAACCTAAGATATCGCTATGCCTCCAATTCCTTATTTGTTGTAGATAGAACTATGTACATAGCTTAATTTAGATCAAAATGCATTACAAGAAAATTTATTGATTTTATTCCTTTTTTATTGTTTGTCTTTTCAGACCTATCCTGGATCTTCTTCCTTCTCATTGCCGGGGCACAGTGGGGGAATCATGGGGTTTCCATTCCCATTTCTCCACAGCTTTGCAAGCCTCTATGGCCAAGGGTTCTCATTCTGAGGCAACCAGGGGGAGCAATTAATGCCAGTGGTATCCCAGGACCACTTCCGAGTCGGGACTGTGTGTGCGCATGCACATGATGTGAGATTTGGCATCGAGTGTACGCATGTTGTCACCACGCTACAAGATTGCAAAATGATATATTTGCTAAATGACATCGTTTTGCAAGGTAATATGAATAATGGATTATGATGTAAAATTTTGCAACCAGAGCTCATATTTTTACATTTCTGTGGATTTTCTAAATATTTGCACAATAAAATACCTTTTTATATATTAAATTTGTTTGATATTTTGCCTACTGCATTTTAAAATCTCTGGTAAAAGGGTACATGCTGTATCTTCCTATCAAATACATTGCATTAAGCCTATTTACACATGATTACAAAAAATAAAATACAAATTTTCCATGCAATTTTACAATAAGGCTTGTTTGCCATGTGCCTGACTTCCAGACAGTTTAATTTGCCAAAGCAATCAAATTTATTTCTTCTGTCATTGCTAAAAACATGTGGTTGTGTTTTTATTTCTCATCTCTGACTTTTTCTTAATTAACGGCTAAGCAGTGAACAGCAACAATTTTCATTAATATATTTATCTCCTGATATTACTTTGCTTTTATGAACCTTACAGGTAAAATGTTCAAATTACAGTTTACAGCTTTATAAGGCTGTAATTCTAATTTTAATTACCCACTTTTATTGTTTAAATGTGCAGTTTGCCAGACAACAGCTTAGAAACAAAGCATTTGCAAATTGAGACTATTCTATGAGGATACAAATAAAGTCTTAAAGACTTCCATTTTAACTTACTGTAAATAGTTAAAAGCAATAATACCTTAAAAACATCAGCAGTCAAAGATGGCAGCTTTTCAACAATGAACTTTACATGCAAAAATCACGACTGAAATAAATTCTGACATTTTAAATCGACTGATTCACTTATATCAAAAGGCTTTCACTTAAAGGCATGTTTAGAACTTTTGTCACTGCACAAACCTGACATTAATTTAACAAGCAATAGGAGAGCAATCAGAAAACAAGCAAAATGTGCTAGTTCAATTTATTTTAGATCAACACGTTTCTGAGTGAAATCTCACGTTCAGTGTTGACACCCAAGTTCACAAAAAAACTGGAACCAAACTGTAGTACATCAGCAAGTGACTTTAAAGTAAACTTGGCAAGAA
Organism: Lithobates pipiens; assembly: GCF_037356315.1. Classification (NCBI taxonomy): domain Eukaryota; kingdom Metazoa; phylum Chordata; class Amphibia; order Anura; family Ranidae; genus Lithobates; species Lithobates pipiens. The sequence continues at coordinate 237,733,373 of NW_027507903.1, forward strand.
AGAAATATGAAGGCTGCCATTGTTGTACTTTACATTTATGATATTTGGCACCAATGCTGTGTGTCTCACAAATATGAAACAGGCATGCAGATCTGTACTTTAAACTTTACCCTGACTTAACTTGATGCATGATTTTTGCAAATCAAAGACATGGAAAAGCAGCCATACAGTTGGCATTTTGAGCAGGTCGGCAGTAGCAACCCCTAACGTTCACAGCATGAACTGCCTCCCTTTAACCATTAGTCATAACTGCTAAAGAAAATAATGCTGATTTTGATCGGTATGTTATTAGTGAACTCCTTTCCCAGGGGGAAGCTGGAGATAGAAAGGATTTTATTTATTGCACATTGACATACATCAGGAGAAAGACACCGTTCACATGACAAAAATAGTGTATATAAAGTGTAAGTGTATCTGAAGTAATGATGTTAAGGAAAGTGACATTTGGTGCATGTGCAAACATTCTGGTATCCAGAGATAAGCATAAGTTCAAATCTCAACATCACTTTGAGGTTGTAACTCAAGAGATAAGCAGAACATTGTTTGCTTTAAAAATGTCATGCAGGAGAATATAAATCTCAAAGATGCTGGGCCTCAGAGAAATGAAATATCAAACAAGAAAGACAGGAAAAAGGTGCATCATGCTGCTACAGTCACACTGTGCAACACTAATGGAGCTTTCTTCTTTTGAAGCTGCATTGTATGACTTTGTATAAAAGATAAACTCCCTTAGGACTCATAGGAGTAACAACAGCAGAAAATGTGTGAAAGAAAGAAAAACACAGGAAGAGACAAATAGCAGAAAGCTGTGGACTAATCCTTGTCAAAATATTTTCTGAACCTGTGCATTTAAATCATACATAACTAGAGAAGAATAATACCACTGTCTTGCAATTTAAAAGAGAGAATCTTGTCACTAAAAGCAGACGAAGCTGAAAAAGCGTAGTTTCTCATTTAGGATTTAACAAGCAATTTGGTGTGATCACTACAACATTTTTTTTTTTTCTGAATAATTGTAATGGCATGGAATGGATAAAAAAAAAGAAATCACTCCCATACTCAGTCTGATAGGATGTCTGGATTATTGATCCATTGTGTCCATTAGCTGGCCATCCAAGGCGGAAGTACATTGTTGCCACTTGCTTTAGTACATATTCCTGAAAGGAATAAAGAGCTTGTATTAATTATTTAGAAATATTTATAGGCCTAAGTCTCGGATCAAACAATGCAAAAATAAAAAAATATAAATGTATACATTTTTAAATATTATATGCCACAAATATTATGTATGTACTTAAGAACAGGATATTGACAATGTGTTAGCAGACATTTCCTGAAGCTTTTCCTGAAGTTTAAAAAATAAACATCAGTGACATTTTTGAGAATTTAAATATCAGTATGAAACCTGATATTTAGAAAGCCTTGGCTTTTTTTCTGAATTAAGCCCCATACACACTATCAGATTTTCTACTCATTTTTTCCTTCAGATTTACCAAAACCATATAATATGAGGTCAAACCTTAGGAGTTTCAGTGTTTATGCAATCAGGCAGGCCCTTGCACTACATGGTTTTGGTAAATCTGAAGACAAAAATCAGCAGAAAATCTGATAGTGTGTATGGGGCTTAAGGGATCTTTTTGTAATTTTGAAAAAAAAAAGAATGGTAGCCATTCAAATCAATGTATAACTAGCAGAGGAAGATAACTGCCAGAAGTTTTAATGAATGCATAATGTTAGATTTTAACTTCTGTAGTTTCATGCATATTGCATTTTAAAGGGATGTTGTTATTATTATTATTATCATTATTATTATTATTATTATAAGGAGAAAAAGTTGCTCCAATTATTGTCATTGTTTAGAAATAGCATCTTGTCTGGTTGCCATGCTGATGCTTTGACTTCAGTCACTGACCTAGAATATGAACATAAGTCAGGGTTATGACATCAAACTTCTATTTTGTTAGGATGATTGTTCCAGGTTAGTGATTTAGAAACTAATGAAACCAGAGACAGCCAGGACAATAACATTTTCAAAAAGATGTCAACAATGGCAGGCTCAAAATATCTCAAAATAGCCTGTTTTTTAAACCTCTGCGTGTATCTTGATTACTTTTAATATTTTGACTAGAGTTTTCAAATATGTGCCAAAAGGCTATAAATACACATCTCCATATCAAGGCTTGTTATTGCTCCTATATAAAATGACTTTGTCATATAAACACAATGGGGGGGGGGGGGGGGGGGGAGTTCAATAAAGCTGCTGCACCACTTTTCTGGCATTTTTCCTTCTTCTTAATGTATTGCAACTGACAGCGGATCATGCACCAAATTCAGGTAGATCTAAAATGTGCCACTTTTACATTGTGTTGTATTGAATGCACAACTTTTTACAATGCTCCAAACTGAATTGCAAAAGTGTCTTGCATGCATTCTAAATGTGGCGCAGCATGAGTCAAATTCATGTACAACTTCTAGACAGGTACTGTATGTGAATTTCAGACAGTCTTTACCACTTTAACAAAATCTGTCTGCACCACTCTTAAAGTGTAAGTAAACCCTCCTATTGTTTTTAGCCAAGGAAGCTGCCATCTTTGCCTCTGTTTAATTTACAACTGCCATGATGCTGCACATGTGATCAATTATGACACCATCCATCGGATGGTTTGACAGTTTGGTTGAGAGCACAACCAATGGGAGTGTTACATTTCCGGCATGTGCCGGAAATGAGACTGTTAATGGATGGGTTTACTTATGCTTTAATCTCCCTGGCGGTATGATTATAACAAATAATAATATAATATTAATAAAAATTATTCAATATGCAATCAAATCAAAAACACTGAAATTTACTGAATTGCAGAATTGTCGCTTGCATTACTTTTAGTATTTGATGATGAATTTCCCCACAAATCACTATCGCTCAATTCTGAAAGAGATTCTAATTTATTATCGCTGTTTTCTAGCTGGTCTAAAAGCACTTTTGACGTAAATTTACATTTTTGGGTTGCTATGGACAATCTCCAGTTTCCTGGCATAAAGAATAGTATTTATAATATAAAATTGCATGCATGACACTGGACAAACCACTAGGGACAAAGGGGATGTGAAACTATTTGATACAGTACTGTAATCTGTAAGATTACAATATACTGTATCTATTCTGTGTTTTTTTACTTTTTGAATTTGGAGCCGAACTCCGATACAGTGCGTCGCAACACTTGCAGGGAACAGAGCCCGGCACTGTGACAGATTGTGTGAGACACGGCGGCTCACAGATCACAGCGGGGAGACAACGCAGGATCCAGGGGACAAGGTAAGTAACCTCTATATGGATTCTGCGATGCGATCCCAAGTCTGGCTCGGGGGTTACCGCCTTTGGTACTGAAATCTCACCCCGAGCCAGACTCGGGAATAACGCCAGGGAGCTTAAGGAATTCCAGGGAATGACTAGACATATATAACTCAAAACATAATCACCATGTTGTTTTTCTCTGTTTCCTTAGTTGCATTATGAAAAATGCAATTTGTTTAGTAAAAGGATATCTCCTTAACACCGTTTTGAACATATCCCTACATCACAAAATGTCATATGATAATAGAATCACACATGTATCATGTATCTCCCTACCAATGCCAGTTGGATGCGAATAGTAAATGGTGAGATGTCTGACTCATATGCCAATCTGGCTATCTATTTGAATATCTCCTCTGGTGATATTAAATTAATCTATTCATCTGGATCACCACAATGACAGATGTAAACTTCCCCTAGCATTATGTCAAACTGGTAATATTTAACACTGTCCACCAAAATGTAGGAAAGAATTCTATGAAGATTGACTTAATTTATCCAATTATGTGAAAAGAAAATCCGTTTACTTCTTTTGCCTGCATTTGATTGGATAGTTAGTGAATCTTCACACAATTTATTGTGTAAACAGTGACAAATCCTTTAGTAAATCAGCCACCTTTATGTGATTTTTTTTATATATAGTTTATGCAATAAAAAAAAACTAGAGAGCTGTTACCTATTATAGAAAAAAAAATAATGAATTGCAGATCGATTATTGTTTTAACATCTTGAATAGATGCTTCTGATTTTTAGAGGTATTTCCAGAAAAGGGAATGTCAATTAAACAAAAAAGTAAATGGGGCATTGCATAAAATGTACTCTACAACCCATCACTTCTCCAATAGTAACAAGACTTGTGTACCCGCCTACCTGTATATGAAAAAAGGAGAGCAAGGTTTATGTGCCCTCCCATTAGGAACAGTTAAAAGAGCAAAGCTCTTCTTATGTTCTTTTGTTCTTATCCTCTTATTTGGTTATTAGTTTTTTACACTTCTTCCAGCTATGCAGCCATGATTCACGTGCTGAAATAATTTCAGTACAGATGATAAATCTTTCTCTTTGAATCTGAGCATGTTTAGGCTTAATGTACACTGACTTTTTAAAAGCTCTCCTGAATAATTTAACGTGACAGATAGCAACCGATGTTTAAAAAAGTCAGTTTTGCCATTTTTGCGTTTAGAAGCATTTTTTATTTATTTTTTGCAAATAGTCAAAAATGTATCCCCTGTAAACAAAACGCAGCTAAATGTGAGGTACTGCATTTACACATGTTTACAAGTTGTTACACACATTTGTCATTTCATATACCTCTGAACATCTGTCCTAATTGCATTTTTTTGCTTTCCAAAAATGCTTCTAAACTTAACTGCCCAGAAACAACTATAAACGACCCTGTGTACATGTACTGATTAGATAACATAAAGGAGAGTAAAGGGGCAGCTGAAAAAAAATGCCCAACTGCTTCCTAAACATCTGTTTACCACTAGTGGTGTACATGAGGCCTTACAGTCATGGAACCTTTACTCATGGGTGCATCAACAGTGTATCAACAAAAATATTTAGACATCCCACATGGCCCAGAAAAACCCAAACCGTAGCCACCCATATACTCATAGCCGCAAGATTGGCACTTGCTAGAAAGTGGAAGAAACCATCTCCCCCCTCCATTCAGGAAGTGATCACAATTCTAAATGATAATTTTAAATTGGAATACAGCTTCGCCAAGGCTCACATGACTACAGGAAAATTTTACAAAAGCTGGGAGTCCTGGGTCAAGGATCCCAGAAGCATAGAGCTGGAATGACTTCTCGGTCACATAATACGTAGGATTCCTGCATCTCCTACTGTAATCCATTGCACCCCCATGTATTGGCAGAATTGTATTTCAAATTACCTGCATATAACTGTGCGGAAGCACCCAATATCGGGTTCTAGTTCTTATGTATTCAACTGTGATGTACTGTCGACACTATAAACTAGGGACCTATATTGGTAACTGTTTTTTTTTAATTTTTTTTTTTTTTTTTTTTTTTTATTATTTCTCCCCTTCTTTCAGTTAAGTTCTAGGTTTTTCCTGCATCGACTTATAATGCACACTCGGGAAGGGGTTGCCTGCCGCCTCCAGACACAGTTAGTTCCCAGATGGGGTGTCTGGAGTGGCATGACACCGTGCTCAGCCTTCCTCCCAGTACTTATACTGTGCTTCACTGTTGAAATAGTTCGCAACTGTTTGTATTCTGATAACATGTATCGGTAACCGATTTTCCATCTACTGATGTATGACACTGTTCAATACTTATTGTTATTCTGTAAAACTACAATAAAAACCGTTAAAAAAAAAAAAAAAAAAAAAAAAATATTTAGACATTTTTAAACACTTATTTTTTTAAAGAGAATAAATATTTTAAAAACACAGTTTTAGGGCAGAAAAGCTGATGTATTCATTCTCTTATTTTGTTATTAGTGCTAATATCTTCACTTCTTCCAGAAATGCAGCCATCAATAACATGCTGAAATAACTTCAGTACAGATAAATCAGCATATCAATCAACTACTTCCAGTGTCCCAGGCCCAGCATTGTATTTTAGTTTGTAAATACCTAGTTGCCGAAATAAGTAGCTTTTGTACTATTTTTACAATTATGCACAACAAAACGTGGGTTTTTATTTTTTTAATTAGATAAGAACTATGTAAAGTTATTTTTTCAGTTTAATAGTGCTAAGTGTTGGGCAATGTTGTACCCCTGTACATGGGTATAATATAAAATGCAGTATACAAGTAGCACCACCTGCATCAAGCATACAGGTGGTGGTTGAAAAAATTCCCAAATGTATTGTAACAAAGTTATAGCAGGGCAAATAATCCATGTCAAGTGACAAAATGTGGTGAAATCGGAGATTATGAGCCAGGGTGTCCACTTAATCCTCATACGTCATCTATTGAAAGCATTCAGGTTCCTCTTCTGAATATAAGTTTATCTTCATTTTAGTCTTCAGTCTACACTTTGGCTTCTGTTGTAATCGAAATGCAAAGTTTATGTTGACGGGAGGCTGTATTCCAAAACTAGGTGTTCATGTTTCTTCAAAGTCTTGGTTTTTAGGTCTAAGAAATGTGGTAGCCAAAAATACATTGAATTCAGGTCATAATAGCAAGGAGAAGACATCAGAGAAGGATGACAATGTTCATTGTCACAGCAGTGGAAATGTGTTAACAACTTGCTGACTGCACAGATATACGCCGGCAGAATGGCACAGGCAGGCAAATGGGCTTACCTGTATGTCCATTTGAATTTGCAGCCTATCGGGCACATGGGTCCCACAAAATCAATATTCGGTGAGGAGGGGCAGAACGAGGAGATGCCTATGTAAACAATGCATTTCCTTGTCCTACTTAGCAACATGAAATGAAGATCCACTGCCTGTCATCAGGAGCAGTGATCTCTGTCATGTTGTAGTGAGCCCACCAACCCACAGTTAGAACACCTCCCTAGGACACACTTAACCCCTTGAGCACCCCCTAGTGTTTAACCCCTTCCCTGCCAGTGCCATTTATACAGTAATCAGTAGCTATTTGTAGCTCGGATCGCTGTATAAATGATAATGGTCCTAAAATAGTATCAAAAGTGTCCGATGTGTCCGCCATAATGTTGCAGATCGCCGCCATTATCAGTAAAAAATAATAATAAAAATGCCAAAAATCTATCCCCTATTTTGTAAACGCTATTACTTCTGCACTAACCAATCAATATACACTTATAGTGATTTTTTTTACCAAAAATATGTAGAAGTATACATATCGGCCTAAACTGTGGAAGAAATTTGTTTTTTTATATATTTTTGGGGAATATTTATTATAGCAAAAAGTGAAAAATAATGCATTTTTTTTTCAAAATGTACATCTTTTTTTGATTATAGCGCAAAAAATAAAAACCACAGAGAGCTCTATTTGTGGGAAAAAAAGGACGTCAATTTTGTTTGAGTACAACGTCGCACAACCACGTAATTGTCAGCTAAAATCTTTCCAGGGCTAAAGTGGTAAACTGGTACATATCAGAAAAAAAATTGAACATTGAACATTGATTACACTTTCCTCGTCATATCAGCAAGTCAAAGCCAAACATATTCATATGAGGGATTCCTCTCTAAGGATGTGCAACCTACAGTGCTTTGCAAAAGCATTCACCTCCCTTTGCATTTTTCATGTTTTGTTGCCTCACAACCCGGAATTAACATGGATTGTTTGAGGATTTGCATCATTTAATTTACAGAACATGCCCACAACTGTTTTTTTTATTGTGAAGCAAACAACAAATAGGACAAAATAATGGAAAAAGTCAATGTGCATAACTATTCGGCCCCCTAAAGTCAATACTTTGTAGAGCCACCTTTTGCAGTTATCACAGCTCCAAGTCGCTTTGGATAAGTCTCTATGAGCTCGCCACATCTTACCACTGGGATTTTTGCCCATTATTCCTTGCAAAACTGGTCCAGTTCCTTCAAGTTGGATGGTTTGCGCTTGTGAAGAGCAATCTGAATCTGGGTTGAGGTCTTGGCTTTGACTAGGCCATTCCAACACATTTACATGTTTCCCCTTAAACCACTCAAGTGTTGCTATAGCAGTGTGTTTGGGGTAATTGCCCTGCTGGAAGGTGAACCTTCTGTCCTAGCCTCAAATCATACAACAAGTGGTACAGGTTTTGCTCAAGAATATCCCTGTAATTAGCACCATCCATCCATATTTCCCTAAACTCTGACCAGTTTCTCAATTCCAACTGCTGAAAAACATCCCCACAGTATGATGCTTCCACCACCATGTTTCACTGTGGGGATGATGTTCTTTGGGTGATGTGATATGTTGGGTTTGTGCCAGACATAACGTTTTCTTTGATGGCCAAAAAGTTCAATTTTTGTCTCATCAGACCAGAGCACCTTCCTCCATACATTTTGGGAGTCTCCCACATGCCTTTTTGCAAACTCAGAATGTGCCATTTTGTTTTTTGCTGAAAGTAATGACTTTCTTTTGGCCACTGTGCCATAAAGTCAAATTCTATGGAGCGTACGGCTTATTGTCATCCTATGTACAGATACGTTAATCTCTATATTATTCAAATTTTACTTCACCAACTTAGACTATTGTGTTCTGATCCATAACATATATATACTTTTGCAAGGCACTGTATATCTATAAAGATGTGTGGAGCTCTATTATACAATCATTTAGAGCTAAACCCATGATTTGGTTATTTTAGCAGGTGGAAATATAGCTTACCATAAATGCGGGGTTTTGCGGGGAATGTGTAGGTAAGAAATTGCATATTGGATATCGAGAGTAGAGATTTAGAAGGGGGAATATGGAAGTGTGAATGTAGAGGACAAGTAGAAATATACGACTAGAAGAGACAACTAGAAGAGTGCAGAGACTGGCTGACTGCGGAATCAGGGGTATAGAGAGGGCTGATAGAGGCTCCTGCCTTCTCCCTCGCTCCCTGTTTTGGGGTGTAAGCCTGTAAATTTAGTGCAGGTGTTTATTATAATCTTCCATCATTCTAAAATGTTGCCAGCAAGACTAGGTTGTCTTGTTCTTTCAGGAGTGTCTCTCGATCACTGAATGAAATCTTCCATATCAGCAAATTTTTGTATACGTGTGAACTATTCTGTTATGGTCGGGGTTTCGGGGAGTGCCAATGAGATGAGATGCATAGTTTGGCTGCATTGACAAGGTGCATGTCTAGGGAGTGAAAGTAGTAGTTTTGGAATGGTGGAGTGGTGTAATAGAAATTGATCTGTGAAACATTTTGTCCCAAGGTGACATAGTGGTCATATTAAGTTACAATATCATTATCTTCAGTTCTGAATTTTCAGTAAAGAAATGATTGAATATGCCAACAGAACAGTTGGCAGTAAAGAAGCAGTCTTTTCACATTTTCCACCATCTTCATTACTTCTCAAAGCAATTTTACAGGAATGTGCCAATTGTGTCTATTCCATTCCATCTTCACCCCCTATGTGGGTTTGCTAGCGGACATGAACCACAATATTTATCAATCCTGTTATATTCCCAACTAGCTTCATCTTTGAATATGAGCATGTTTACAGTGATGGAACAATCATTTACCCAGGGGTTGTATTAACGGTGTTTCAACAAAAACATTTAGACATTTTGAAACACTTCTAGCTTGTGTTGGGAGTAATTAAAAAAAAAAAAAAGTCGTAATCAATATTTGTCTTGGAAAGTAAAAAAAAATTTTTTCTTATCATATCTTTTAATAATTAAAATTACGAGATTTCAAGTCATATTAACAAAGTAAGTGCAAATCTAATATTTTTGTCACTGTGGTTTATGGCCAGTTAATGTATGTCTGTTTACTTTGGTCTTTGTATAACCACCATTCTGCTTTGAACAGACACATTTATATTCCTAATAATTAAAAATGAATTATATTTTGTTTTAAATTACGTTACTATTTTTTTGAAAGACTGGTGTCTGTGAATACATGGCATAGATGCCCACACAATCAAAGATTTATTAATTTAAACACATTAATTATGCTTTAGTTTATAGAAATAACTTTCATATTAAAATAAAATATCGCAAAGATTCTAAACACTATTTTAAAATGTAGTTAATTATACATAATCTTTACTTGTATATTGATATGCTGTGCTTACACCTTCTGTTTTTAATGTACATTTAAAGCCGCGTACACATGGGCGGTGTCACATGGCTTTATGTCACATGGGTTGGTCACATGGGTTGATGTCACATGGGACTATGACATCGTAAGGGGGCGGGGTCACCATGTGACACCAACCCATGTGACATAAAGCCATGTGACACCGCCCCATTGTCCCTATATAAGTGGCCGCGCAGTGCGTCCCTGGCATTCCGGCCGGAGAGATCGCAGAGGCAACATCTCCTGGAGAAGAAGAAGAAGAAGAAGAAGAAGAAGAACGGAAGGCGGCGGCGAGGGCGGCGACAGAAGACCGGGCCACCGCCTGTAAAAGAGCTATAAGAAGGCGCGGTGGCCCGGCAGAAGAACCGAAGAGGGGGACAAGACCCCCGAAGTCGGGAGAAGAGGCCGGCGGCGAGGAAGAAAGCCAGACTCCTCCGCTAGCAAAAGAGCTACAAGAAGATAGCGGAGGAGTCCGGCGAGAAGACCCCCGAAGACGGAAGACCCCCGGAGCTGTGCAATAAAGTATTTTATCTCGTGTGTTGTGTTTTTTTTTGGTACTTTTATTTTACAGGTGAATGGGTAGGGGTACATTGTACCCCATACTCATTCACATAGGGTGGGGGGCCGGTATCCGGGGCCCCCTTATTAAAGGGGGCTCCCGGATTCCGATAAGCCCCCCGCCCGCAGACCCCGACAACCAACGGCCAGGGTTGTCGGGAAGAGGCCCTTGTCCTCATCAACATGGGGACAAGGTGCTTTGGGGTGGGGGGGCCCACGCGGCCCCCCCTTCCCCAAGGCACCCCCCATGTTGAGGGCACGTGGCCTGGTACGGCTCAGGAGGGGGGGACGCTCGCTCGCCCCCCTTTCCTGGCTGGCCGGGTAGCGTGCTCGGACAAGGGTCTGTTGTGGACTTGAGGGGGACCCCCACGCCAATTTTTTTCGGCGTTGGGGTTCACCTTTAAGTCCATACCAGGCGGCGGGGCCAGCTACGTCTCCTTTGCGGGCCCCGCCTACCTGGATACCCGCTCCAAATGAGTGGACTTTTCTCCGGGCGGGAAAAGTCCGCCGAAATGCGAGTCCGACGGACAGTATTACGGAAATTCTGAAATACTTAGTCCGCCAGACTGCACGCTGAAAAAGTCCGCTGAAGCCCACACACGAGCGAACTGTCCGCTGAAATGTGTTTCGGCGGACTAAGTAGGCCAGACAGTCCGCCCGTGTGTACGCGGCTTTAGAGATCTTAGCAATTGTTCTAGTAAAAGCACACATTTAAAATCAGTGAGTGGTATGGATTTACAGTATGGTGATACATGGTTCACATTATTAATAAACACATACATTTGTTATCCAAATTCTATGCTAGTCAAATAAAAAGTAAATATATACAAAAATAAACAAATGAACCAAAACAAACAGTTTTCTGAATGCAATATACCGTATTTATTGGCATATAACACGTACAGGCGTATAATACGCACCACAATTTTAAGTGGGAAGTTTAAGGAAAAAACTTACATTTTAAATAAAGAACTTTGAAGCAAAATTAGGGTCACAGCTCATCAATGCACCTTGCTCAGTGCCCATCTGCAGCCTATAAATTGACCAACAATGCAGCCTGTTCAGTGCCCATCTGCAGCCTATAAATTGCCCAACAATGCAGCCTGTTCAGTGCCCATCTACAGTCTCACCTTTCCCATCATTGCAGCCTTGCCAGTGTTGGATTATCCCTGCTGTTTCTGAGGGAAGAGGAGGAGCGAGCACCACTGAATTACACAGAGCCGGGATCTCCCGTGTACCCAGAACTCTGTCACTCACAGCCACGCCTCCTGGCCCTGCTCATATGATAGATATAACAGTGGCCCAATGCGGGGCCAGGAGGCGTGGCTGTGAGTGAAGGAACGGCAGGTACACAGGAGATCGCGGCTCTATGCAAATCCGCAGTGCTCACTCTCCTTCCCTCAGATACAGCAGTTTGTGTATAACAGACACCCACAATTTTCCCCTGATTTTAAAGGGGAAAAGGTGCATGTTATACGCCGATAAATATGGTATATTGGATAAACAACTAAGCAAAAATTTTGTCTGAAGCTTACATTTTTAGTACTGCCACTACTATGCTCCCTCTGCTAAAACAAAATAGCTGTTCATCACAAACACAGAATGCAGAACCCAAACCACTGCTCCAAAGGGTGAGGTCATTGGCCAAGGTGTATTCAAAGTTGACAGTATCCTTGGTTTGTACTAAGTTGTGGAGGATGCAAGTTGCTTCAATTTCATGAGTGTAATTCTCCAATATCATGTTCATTTCATAATGCCAAACACACCATTAATTTGTTGAAAATGCAAAAGGTACACTTCAGCATTCTTAATGCATGGCACTGGAGATGATCAAACATCCTTTTGCTTGGTATTTGGCTTTATTAAGAATGTTGGTGCTTATAAAATGTGCTTTCAACTGCAAATTCCAGCTTACAGATATATAAGTGATGATATTTATCTGGGAGTTTCAAGCCATATTGATGGACCATAAGAACAATGAAGTATTTCTTGTCTCAAAAATATGCTTCAACTTCTTTGTGGCATACTAAGTTATGTATGTTTTCCATTGACCGCATCAATGCAGGAGATCTGGCCCAGAGCACAGAAGCAATATTCATCCACTAATGCTCTGTATTGACTTGCATCACAAAGTGCCCAACAGGTGTCTTTGACAATGAGGCGAATAATCAATGTGGCTACTTAAAATTCATACTGTAATATTTGTACAGTAATAAAGACTATGGTTTCCCCTTTCCAAGAAACCTGTAATGAAAAACAAATTTCATATTTAGTATTTAGCAAAACAAGCATGCACACACATACAGTCATGTACTGGAAGACCATGAAAGATCATTTTCATTGCAAATGATATTCAGTTACATAAATAAGTGATATTGAGGATCTGATTCCTGAGGCCATGTAATTTACTGCCATTTCCAAAATGAATATTCTTGGAGTGACTGATGGAGAAAATGGAGTAAGTCACCATCTTGAAAACTTGAAAATGAATCAAAATTGTATTTTTCTTATTAATTTTTGATACTCTTTTAGTACTGACAGTAACGTTGATGAGTATCAAGAACTATGAATCAGAGGCAAAAAATGCAGTCAAAATCATACCTTTTAATGTATTGGTAAAAATGGTACAGGTCAGTAAATGTGGTCAAAACATAAGCCACAGATCGGAAGCCAAAGCAGATAGTCAGACAAGCCAGTAATTAGGAAACCAGAGATCAACACAGTCAGAGGCAGAAGAACAGGATCAGGAACCATAAGGCATGTCAGTCGGGAAAAGTATGTCATAGGAACACAGCAGAGAATATCAAAATATGTTGATCAGGTGAAGGCACCAAAGGAATGAACAAGGCAGTTTAAATAGCCAGAAGGGGCTATAGGTGGAACTGATGAGCAGGAAAAGATCACCAGGTCAGACACTGTGGAACGATAAGTGCTGACAAATATCCGACAGTTGAGCAGCCTGAGCACGCAGAAGGGAGCTGCTGAGAGCCCTGCACCCACAAAACCTACGGGAGTCAATAATAGATTGTATCTCATACTCATCATGGTTCTCAACCTGAACTGGGTGAGGGCATGGTACCAAGGTGCTGAAGCGTTTGCACACCAATGCCTTTAATAAGGAAATATGGAATACATGGGAAATATGCACATCGGAAGTAAGGTCTAATGCTAAAGGCCCAATAAACCGTGCTGCCAGTTTCACTGAGGGAACACAGAGTCCGAGGTTACGAGATCAAACCAGAACCTGTCCCCAACTTGGTAGGAAAGCACAGGTAGGCCTCAGCGGTCAGCATGGAGTCTGTACCTATCACTGACATGTCGCAAGGACTCTTGGACCTGCACCCAAGTTGAATGGAGATCACGGAAATGCTCCTCTAATGCAGAAATTCTTTGAATTGAATGAATGGCTGGAAACCATAATTCACCATAAACTGAGACAATCGGGAAGCGGTGTTGATGGCACTATTGTGAGCAAAGTCCAAAGGTAAGAGGTCTGACCAGTTGTTATGGTGGTCAGAAATATAGCAATGTAGGAACTGCTCCAAGGCTTGGTTGGCTCATTCTGTGGCCCTATTGGACTGTGGGTAATATGCAGAGGAGAAGGAAAGCTGAATTCCTAACTGTGTACAAAAGGTTCGCCAAAACCTGGACACAAACTGGCTACCTCTGTCCATGATGATAACTTTGGGTAGCCCATATAACCAAAAGATTTCCCGAGTGAAAATGGATGCCAGTTATTTGGATGTGGACAACTTCTTAAGTGGAATAGACAAGTGGGTCCAAGGCCTCTCTCCATTGGGTATAGGTTGTAGGAGGCCTACTGGAAGGTGTCATGGTGTTTTCCTCTGACCACACACAGAACAAGAGGCTAAGAAGTAAATTACATCAGCGCGGAGACTAGGTCACCAGAATTGTTTAGAAATAGACCAGAAGAGTTGATTCTTCCCTGGGTGACCAGCCGCCTTGGGAAAATGGTATGTCTGGAGCAAAGTAGTACTGAGATTCTTAAAGCAGTGGTCACAAGGTTTTTCAGAAGGAGAATGTATCTGAGGAGCAATAATTCTGTCACCCAAAGGTGACAGAGTGCAAATTGTGGCTAGAATGCGATTAGAGGTATCACAGGAGTAGGAACCGACTCAATCTTGGAGGTGGAGGAATACTGGCATGACAATGCATGAACCCTTACAATCTCAGTTCCAGGTAAGAATGAGACAATGTAATTACAGCTCAAAAGAAAAGGAGCCCAATGAGCCTTTCTGGGAGATAACCGTTTTTCCTCAGACAAGAATGTGAGATTCTTATGGTCCGTCAAAATGAGAACCGACACAGTGGTGCCCTCAAGGAGATGTCTCCATTCTTTGAGAGCTAAAATGATAGCTAGCAATTCTCTTGCAATTGCATTGCGCAGGAGACAATTTCTTGGAAAAGTCACAAGAATGCATAGCACTCTCAGAGGTAGGACATCAAGACAGGAGAGAGCCTACTCTAGTCTCCGATGCATCAACCTCTAGAATGAAGACTAACATAGGGACAAGATGTGCCAGCACAGGAGCAGAAAAAAAAGGCAGCCGTGAGAGACTCAAATCTTTTAATGGAATCCGGAGACCAATTCTGTGGGTTGCTGTCCTTCCTGATCATATCAGTCAGGAGTTTGAGAAGAGAAATTACAAATACATTTTCAATAATAATTGGCAAAGCCAAGAAAATGTTGTAGCGGACAAAGACCTAGTGGTCGAGGCCACTGTAGAATTGCAGATAGTTTCTCAGGGTACATTGAAAAACCAGCTGTAGAAATTACATAATCCTGAATTTTAACCTGCTAACTATGGAACTTGCACTTCTCCATTTTAAAATACAGGTTATCTCTCAATCTCTGTAGTACATGGGAAACATCTGTGTGGTGGCTCTCTAGGGATTTTGAATATATGAGAATATCGTCGAGATAAACCATCACATATTGCTGCAACATATCTCGGAGGACATCGTTGATGAATTCCTGAAAAACTGCAGGAGCATTGCAGAGCCCAAATGGCATTATGGAGGTATTCATAATGTCCGGTGCTAGTAATAAATGCAGTTTTCTATTCGATGCCCTCCTTGATCCTCACAAAATTGTATGCCCCTCTCAAATCAAGCTTAGTGAAAACCGTTGCTCCCTTGAGGCGGGCAAATGTTATATTCAGTGAAATCGGATAAGCATTCTTAATCATGATGCAATTGAGACCCCTTTAATCGAGACAAGGTCTCAGTTCACCACTGTCAGGGGTGGCTTAGCCCTTCCTCCTCTGGGCTGGCCGCTCAGCTGTCGGCTAATTGCCAGCTCTCTTCTCTTTCCACAGTTACCAGCTGTTCCCGATAATGCTCGTCTGACCTGCCTATTTAAAGCCTTCCTGTTCACTTTCTCATTTGCCTTTCACGTTGGTCACATCACAGGGAACCATCTCCTGCTGTTTGTTTCAAGACTGGCTTGCTGACATCCCACCTGGCTTCTTATCCTGCTTGCGGTTGCTCACCTTGGATCCCTGACTTCCGGCCTGGCTGATTACCTGATCTGGTTTATGAAATTTGGACTGGCTGACTACCCGATCTGGCTACAGGACTCTGGCTATGCTTGACCATGCTTTTTTCTATTTACCATTTTATTTTTTATTAATAAACAAGTGTGATTTGATTGTACTTCTGTCTCAGTCTGTTTCATGGTTTCTGACAACCACTCTTCTTTTTCCCAAAGAAGAAGCCAGCACTGGCAGGAGACAAGGATTTGCAGACGAACCCTCAAGAAAGTGAATCTGTAACATGGTCCTCCATGGCTTTATCCTCCGAGACCATCAAAGGGTAGACCTGACCATGAGGATGCATTGCACCAGGTTGAAGTTCAATTGTGCAATCATACGACCAGTGTGGAGGCAAAATACCGACTTGACCTTTGTCAAAGACATCACTAAATTCACAGTACTCCTCTGGCAAAGAGGAGACTTAAGACGTGCACAAGACCTTAATCCTTTCTGAAAACATGTTTTGCTGCATAGTGGCAACCAGGAAAGAACCTCAGCATGATGTCAAGCAAAAGACGGGTAATGAGGTGAAGAAATAACTTGAAATTGGATTATCTCATGGTGAAGAGACCGTATGGCCATGGTCAACAGAGCAGTCTCATGAGGCACATGGGAAGGCTGTAAAGGTCTACTATCAATAGCCTCAATGGCAAGTGGAGTAGCACAAAGCTGCAGCTGAATCGAGTGCTTAGACACAAAGGCAGCATCCGTGAACAGGCCTGGAGCCCCAGAGTTGATTAGACCCTGTGTATCGATGGAGGAGTCAGACCAAAAAAGGGTAACCGAAACCAGAACTAGAGGCTTATCCTTCAGGACAACTGGGGATTTAACAAAGCCACCTAAGGTCTGTCCCCTATAGCAGTGGTCATCAACCCTGTCCTCAGGGCCCACTAACAGGCCAGGTTTGCAGGATAACTGAAATACATCACAGGTGATATCATTTGCTGCTCAGTGATTGCAATATTCTAGTCTGCATCTCCCCAAGGTAATACATAAAACCTGGCCTGTTAGTGGGCCCTGAGGACAGGGTTGATGACCACTGCCCTATAGGACCTCAGGTTTCCCAGACGTGACAAGACTTCAAAAAGTGACCTGCCTGGCCACAATAAAGGCACAATCTCTCCCTCCTTTTAAATGCCCTCTTTCACAGAGAGACGTGTGAAGCCCCACTGCATGGGTTCTACTTCACTGGCAGACTTGGTACCAGGAGGCATGGACAGTAAGAGAGGCAAGGGTGGGGCTGCAAAGCTCAGAGTCAAATGTACAGGAGGCTTCCACAAGCGCTCCTTAAAGGAAAGTCTCTTTTGGCGTCTGGAGTCAATGAGAATGGCAAACGTGATTAACTACTCCAGATCTGTAGGTATGTCTCAGGCTGCTATCTCATCTTTAATGTTATCCAAGAGACCAAGAAAAAAGCAGCCACAAGGGCCTCATTGTTTCAAGCAACCTTTGCTGCCAGAGTACAGAATTAAATTGCGTAATCGGCAACAGTTCTCATACTCCACATGTTTGATGGACATGAGGCTCTTGGCAGCAGAAGTGGAGTGAGCGGGAATGTGAAATACCCTTTTAAAGGATGCCACAAACTCAGGGTAACTCAGGACAATGGGATTTTGCATCTCCCACAGAGTGAATAGGATGTGACCTGGCACACACATTATAGCACACATAGCGACCTCCATCCCTAAATGAGTTTATAGAAAAGGAGAGCTGTGGGACTTTATGTGAGGCGGCCGCCATGTCAGATATGGACAAAAACAACATAAAAGTAAAGTTACAGTACATGATTTATTGTTACATTGAAGAAAAGTATTGTATCAAATAGATAGGTAGTCACATGACTTACACTAAATATGCTGCTACATAGTATGCAATATAAATAGGAATTAGGAATTAAACATAATAAATGTACATGAGAGATAAATGGGTTAAAAAACATATTATATAAGAACAAGTAACTTTGGGCATCTAGTAGCACTCAACACATTTCCTGGCATTACAGCTATTCATTAGGAGTGTTGTGAAGTAATATACTGGAAAGGAAATGGACAGGGGTTAATAATAATGCCCTTAAAATAAGGGAGGACAGAGAGATTATATCCCAACAAGGTGGAGATAAATTGGGATACTTACTAACGGCCTCAAAGCCAGGTCCAGCATCCACCCAGGAACAGGCATGATATCTCCTCTGGGGTTGAGACGGGGAACGCCACCAAGGATGGAGAACAGCGCCCGGAGCCCAACACAGTGGTCACAGCATGATCCAATAGACTACGTGTGCACTTGTTCTTATATGTTTTTTTACCCATTTATTATGTTTAATTCCTATTTGTATAGCATGCTATGTAGCAGCATATTTAGTGTAAGTCATGTGACTATCTATTTGATACAATACTTTTCTTCAATGTAACAATAAATCATGTACTGTAACTGTTAATTTTATGTTGTTTTTGTCCATATCTGATATGGCGGTCGCCTCATTTAAAGTCCCACAGCTCTCAATTTCCCATAGAGGTTTTGCCCAGGTCAAGGCTCTATCAGATAGCAAAGAAATAATGAAGCCTACTTTGCTTTTGTTTGTGGGGTAAGACCTGCGGCATCATCTCAAAGTATATCCCAATCCTGGTTGAGAAACCCTCTGCATTGAATTGGATCGCCCCCAAAATGCTGGGGAAACGGGGCTGAACAAGACATACCTCTTACAGAGGTAATATTCGAGGTGGGTGCCTGCACAGAGACTGGAGCAGCAGCAGGAATGGACTGCAACACTGGTTGTACCAGAACAACCACAGTGGGGGGATCCGGTTGAGCAGTTCAAATCAGGAGCGTCTGTAATGCTATGGCAAACAGATCCATGCGGTGCTCCTGTTCATTCAATCTGGAAAAAATATTACCACTAGATAGATTGTCTGCATCTTCTGAACTTATGGCCTTCACCTACTATCAGGAACCATAAATCAGACTGAGACAGAAAATGCAGTAAAAATCACACCTTTTAATGTAATGTTAAAAATGGTACAGATCAGTAAGCGTAGTCAAAATATAAGCCAGAGATTGGAAGCCAAAGCATATAGTCAGACAAGCCAGTAATTAAGAAACCAGAGATCAGCATAGTTGGAGGCAGAAGAGCAGGATCAGGAACCAGAAGGGACATCAGCCGGGCAAAGTCTTTCACAGGAACACAGCAGAGAATTTACAGATATGTTGATCAGGCGAAGGCACCAAAGGAATGAACAAGGCAGTTTAAATAGACAGAAGGGGCTGGCTGTATGTGGGACTTACGAGCAGGAAATGATCCCCAGCTGAGCCACTGTGGAACAATGAGTGCTGACAATTATCTGAAAGCTGATCATCCTGAGCACAGAGAAGGGAGCTGCTGAGAGCCCAGCCCTGACAATAAGGAGGAGGAGGAGGAGGAGGAGGAGGAAGAGGAGGCTACAGTGAAAAACTTTCCTTCTCCACAAAATTTCTAATAATAATTTTTCATTACCTGCCATTCTTACATTTTGATGAACTCTGAAACTGTTATTACAAAGATTGTATAAAATTGAACATATTTAATACTGGGGAAAATGTTGGGAGACCATTAAAAGAAAACCCACAGCATTCACAACATTTAAAAATGTATTTTTGACAATGTGAATTTTCATCACATTCCCAAAGTTAAGTGAAAATTATTTCTGCAAAAAGAACATGCTCTACTCCATTAGTAAATCAGCCACTATAATCCATAACAAGTATGCAACATGTGGGGGAGATTGCAAAAGTATAAAAGCCATCAGAATGATAGCCAAGCATTTTCAGACGAGGTCAACAGTGACCACCCATGAACAGTATTTATGTAGTTCGTTGAATGTACAACTTTTACACGTTTGTACTGCATGGTCATACCTAAATTTACATTCAATATAATGACATTTGCTCATCAAATCTATAAAATATACATATATAGAAACAATAGTAAAATGTTTGTAACCTACCTGCTAATTGGCATTTTGGTATATTCTTGAAATTTGAGTGCAGCCACAAGTCCTCATTTAACAGCCAAAACAGGTAAGATTTGGATACCCCAATACTTCCTTCTCCCACAGCTACACTTTTTAGGGATGCTGTACACCGGCTTTTGAGGTCAGATAAAGTCAGTTTGAGTTTTTGTGTTTTGTTTTTCCTTCCAGTGTAATGTGAATGTGTGGGAAATGCATGCCAAGTGCATGGCATAAGCATAGCAAATGCATGAAGGTGCATCTCAAAAGCTATCCAAATGCCCACTGTTTTTATTTTATTTTGGATAGAGATAAAGGGAGGGTTATAGCCCCTGCCAGGTTTTTCTTTGCCATCTGTGTGCAACAGAGGAGATTTCTTTTCACTTCTTGTCCCATTGCCAAAACAGTAAATGAGAGAAAATCCCCCCAAAGCGAGGGAATCCCTGGGTGTCACCAGGGCCACCAGAACTAGTGTCCACCATTGGAATATGTCCCCTCTATTACTGCTCTGATGTCAACCTTGGTATTTTCTTTTACTTTTACTTTTGATGATGACGACAAGAGGAACAGAGAGAAAGTGAAGCTCCTTAACTGGAGCACAGACAGCATTAAAACATGTCAGTTATCATAATTCCCTGCACTCTATCCAAAACAGAAAAAAAAAAAATTGCCTTTAGTTAAACTTTAAGGGAAAAAAATTCTAGACAGATTTGAAGCACTTGAAATGTAAACAGTTAAATATTGATGATCCTTCTATCTCTGTCCTTTTACCTATAATTTTCCTTCAACTTAATATTTTGGTAGAAGTGGGTCACTTGTACTGAGTGGACTTGAAATAAATAAATTATACCAACCAGTGTGAAATAAAAAAGCCAGTTTGTATTAGATGGCACTAATGCATGAAAAAAGGAGAACTATTAATGGTGGTCACACAAAATAATACAATGCTAATGTACCTTGGATAATTTAGTTACATATACAGTAGTTATATAGTTAGTAAGGTTTAAAAAAGACACCATTTTAATCAGGATAGCGATAACTAATGATAAGAAACACTCACAAAAAAGTCAGATGAAGCATACACACGATCGGAAAATATACGATGAAAAGCTTCCGTCTGACTTTTTCTGTCGGACATTCAGCTTGTGTGCACGTGACATAAAAATTTATTTTACTTAAGCCAAGTGTCCAGAAGCACTACAAATGTTTTAAGTTCAATGTGCAGAGAGAAATGCATTAGCTTGCAGTGCTTTTACATAGGGGCTCTTGCTTAATATTACCATAGTACAGTTTTGGCACAAATGCACAAAGCAGTTGATATTTTAAGCCAGACAAATGTATACATTGATTTATAGCAGGAGTCTCCAAACTTTTCACCTCAAGGGCCACATTGTAGATTTTACACAAATTTGCAGGCCAAAAAAAATCAGTTATTTATAAATGATCCACAGCAGCAGAATAGGATAGAATTGGATAGGCAGCTGGCAGCGGTACTGGGTGGTGCAGGAGCCTCATGCACTGGCACTAAACTTACAGAATGCATAGGGCATTACATCTTTGTTCCAGTCAGTCTTCCCACACATTTGTGTTTGCAACAGAGCCCCCCACACATTTGTGTTCTAAAAATAGCCACCCACGCGTTTGTGTCCCCATCTGAGTCTACCTGCAAATCTTCACCCCATCAGGGTTTCCCCACACATTTGTGTCCCTATCATAGGCCCCCACACATTTGTGTCCCCATCAGAGCCCCCCACACATTTATTTCCCTATCAGATTCTTCCCACAAATTGGTGTCCCCATCTGGGTTTCCCCACACATTTGTGTCCCTTTCAGAACCTCTCCGCTTATTTGTGTCTCTTTCATAGACCTCCTCATACACATTTGTGTCCCCATCACAGCCCCATGCACATTTATTCCACCCCCAAAGCCCCCTCAGATAATCCCACGCACATTTGTGTCCCCCTCACTCTTGTTTGTGTACCCTCAGAGCCTCCTGATACACATTTGAGCCCACCCAAGCATGTCTGTGTCCCCCTTAGAACCCTTCCCATGCACATATGTGTCCCCCTCAGAGTCCTGATGCACATTTGTGTTCCACTTAGAGCCCCTCAATGCACATTTGTGTTCCCCTCAGAGCCCCTTGATGCACATTTGTGTTCCCCTCAGAGCCCCTTGATGCACATTTGTGTTCCCCTCAGTGCCCCATGTACATTTGTGTCCCCCTCAGAGCCCCCCAATGCACATTTGTGTCCCCCTCAGAGCCCCCCCATGCACATTTGTGTCCTCCTCAGAGCTCCCATGCATATCTGTGTCCCCCTCACACACATTTATGTCCCCATCAAAGCTGCCCACATTTATGTTCCTCTCAGAACCCGATCCCACTTTTCTTGTGTTCCCTAGGAGCTCCCCCCATGTCTATTTGCCTCTCTATCAGAAATACAGTGTGCCTCTGAAACAACTACCAACCGACCAACCAACCACTTTCTTTAGTGCAGATCCGCCGCATCTTCCAGCTCTGCTGCTGCTATTATGCAGGCACGCTGTGTAAAAGACACATGTTAAAAGCAGCCAGGAGCTGGAATGTGCAGTGGGTCTCCACTGATGTACTTCACTGGCGGTCCTAGCAACCAATAGCGATGTCTGGAGGGGTGGGCATTGTCTGGTAGCAGGGCCTGCTCTGCATACTGTGGGAGGAGAGGGCCCACAACCCGAAGAAGCTGGAGCAGAGACCAGTCCCTGCAGTGAATCTGGGGGCTCAAGCTGCGGGCTGGAAAAAGCATCCTAGCTGGCCAGATGTAGCCCATGCTTTGAAGACCCCTAAATTTATAGTAATGAGCACATTGATTAGGCTATTAACTCCATCAATAAGCTATTACTTCCACATGTAACTTTTCAAAATGTTAAAACCTAATTCTGCTTTAACTTATTCTCTCTCGTGTGGCCTAACTGAAGCAGGCTTTCTTCTGTGGGTTTACTTGTTTATGTTACTTGTGTTTGTGTTGGGAGTGAGACACAACACACCTTCCCAGCACAGAGCTTGATCTGTCACTGACAGCTCCAGGTATTTTACTATTGATTGGAAGGTGGGAGGACTGGCTTTTGATCACATGATCACTGTGATAGCCTGTGATTGACGGTCACTGTGATCAGTCACTGCACAGTCCACCTCTGTACATTGTATTTTTTCTTGTTACTAGAGGAGAAGATTGTAAAAAAAAATTGTAAAAAAATAAATAAAAAGAAAATAAACAGATGAGATAGAAATACAGCAGCTGGATCAGGTCAGTTTCAAATGTCATGGCCTGCGTGGGATAAAAAAAAAGCAAAATACATTCTATTAGTAGAAAACACCTGCAGCAATTCCACGAGGTGGTGAGCGGCCAGTGCACTGGCTTGTAGTGTCCTCCTAGCACTCGTGCAAACATGTAGCTAAAAAGAAAGCTGGTAGCTTGATCTTCTGCAATGAATAAATTTATTAATCCAGGTGTGGTACAGCATAATACAAGGCTTTCACATTTTGGTGAGTAGCCTTAGTCATACTCATTAATACATGTATTCATTGCAGAAGATTGAGCTGCCAGCTTTATTTTATCTACCAGGAGAAGGAGAACTTGTGCTGGGTTTATTTTTGGTTGTAGGTCATGGTAATGGCAAAAAATATACACACATAGGGGGTTATTTACGAAAGGCAAATCCACTTTGCACTGAAAGTGCACTTGGAAGTGCAGTCGCTGTAAATCTAAGGGGTAGATCTGAAATGAGTGGAAGCTCTGCTGATTTCATCATCCAATCATGTGCAAGCTAAAATACTGTTTTTTTATTTTCCTCACATGTCCCCCTCGGATCTACAGTGACTTTATTTCCAAGTGCACTTGCAGGGCAAAGTTGATTTTCTTTTAGTAAATAACCACCATAGAGTAGTTGTGATGATATGTACAGATTTGCTAACACATGGCGAGTAGGGATGAGCCGAACACCCCCCCAATTTGGTTCGCGCCAGAACAGCGAACGGACCAAAAATTTGCGCAAACTTTAGAACCCCATTAAAGTCTATGGGACTCGAATGTTCAAAAAAAAAAGTGATGATTTTAAAGGCTGATATGCAAGTTATTGTCCTAAAAAGGGTTTGGGGACCCGGCTCCTGCCCCAGGGGACATGTATTAATGCAAAAAAAAGTTTTAAAAACTGACTTCTTTCAGGAGCACTGATTTTAAAGACTTAAAGTGAAAAAAAGTGAAATATTCCTTTAAATATCGTGCTTGGGAGGTGTCTATAGTATGCCTGTGAAGTGGCATGTGTTTCCCGTGTTTAGAACAGTCCCTGCACAAAATGACATTTCTAATGGAAAAAAAAAGTCATTTAAAACTGCTTGTGGTTTTAATGTAATGTCTGGTCCCGGCAATATGGATAAAAATCATTGAGAAAAATGCCCCCCTGCCCATTACCAGCCCCTTTGGGTCTTGTACGGATATTAAGGGGAACCCCGTACCCAAATTAAAAAAAGGATAGGTGTGGGGCACCCAGGCCCTATATACTCAGAACAGCAGTATACAGGTGGTGCAAACAAGACAGTGTAGGTTTGTTGTTAAGTAGAATCTGTTTGTAATTTTGAACAGGCACATTTTTAAAGTGTATCTCCAGTCAAAAAAATCTATTTTTAAGCTATTTGGAAAACATGGGAAGACTTATCACCCCGTAACATTTTTTTTTTCCATCTGTGCACTTCTTCAGAAGATTTCACCTCACTTTCTGTCCCAATGACCAAAGTTTTTAGAAAATTTGGTGTTTTTAGTAAAACAAGGATTGGGATAAAGCATCAGTGGAGAGGAGACACGTTTTCCCCATATCAACTCTTACAGGAGAGGATTTCCCTAGGGGGTAGATTTCATCTCACTTCCTGTTGTCTCCTTCCGTTTGCAAGTAGGAGACGTTTGTAAGTTGGATGATTGAAAGTAGGGGCCTGCCCTATATGTTCTGCAGAAATTTGGGCCTAAGGTGTTGGTGTTGCCACAACACTGTAAGCCCTCAAAGTGACTCTTGGTGGGCGCTGGAACGCCCTGCTGTGAACTATTATATCAAGAATTGTAATTACATGCCATTGTTGAACAGTGGTAGAAAAATTGGGCCTTTGGTGGTAGTGGTGCTGGTGCCACAACACTGTAAGTCCTCACAGTTACTCTTGGTGGGGAATGGAACTGGCCCTGCTGTGAAATATTATATCAAGAATTGTAATTACATGCACCTGTTGAACAGGGGCAGACAAATTGGGCTTTAGGCACTGGTGCTGGTGCCACAACACTGCAACCCCTCACAAATACTCTAGTTGGAGTGCAGGAATGAGCCCTGCTGCAAAGTATTGCATCGGAAGTTGTAATTACATGCCCTTGTTAAACAGGGGCTGGAAAATTGGGCCTTAGGCACTGGTGCTGGTGCCACAACACTGCCACGACTCACAAATATTGTAGTTGAGCGCAGCAACGAACCCTCCTGCAAAATAGTGCATCAAAAATTGTAATTACACGCCCCTGTTAAACAGGGGCTAAAAAATTGGGCCTTAGGCATTGGTGCTGGTGCCACAACACTGCAAACCCTCACAAATACTCTAGTTGTAGCGCAGGAATGAGCCCTGCTGCAAAGTATTGCATCAAAAATTTTAATTACACGCCCCTGTCAAACAGGGGCTGAAAAATTGGGCCTTAGCCACTGGTGGCAGCGCCCAGAACCAAAAATGTTCTTCCAAGCTATCAGCAGGATCATTGAACAGGAAGAGGATAGTCAGTCAGCATAACAGGATAGTCACTCAGCATCAGCATAGGCAGTCTTGAAGGGATCTGATATTTAAAAAAATATATTAGGTTACATTAGCTTCAGGTGCTTGGTAACTGGTGGTGATCCAAGAATGATTCATTTTTATGAAGGTCAGTTGATCAACCGAGTCGGTGGACAGGCGTACCCTGTGATCAGTTACAAAGCCTCCAGCAGCACTGAATGTGCATTCGGAAAGAACGCTGGATGCAGGACAGGCCAGTAGCTCAATTGCATACTGTGCATACTACTCTGGCCAGTGATCCATCATCAAAACCCAGTAACCCAGAGGATTTTTCGGTGGGAAAGGTGTCCAAGTCTGATCTTGCCCCTAGGTATTTCTGCACCATGTAAATCAGACGCTGCCGATGGTTGCTGGAACCGATCATACCTTGGGGCTGCGGACTAAAAAATTGTCTGAATGCATCAGTCAGATGGCCGTCTTCTCCACCGCTCCTTCTGTGACTGACCAAAGCCTCAGCATCACATTGTCCAGGACCAGGAATTTGTAACCTCCCAGTCTCTGGGAACATGTTGCACAGACCTTTCTGCAAGGCCTCCTGAAGATGTTTCATCATCTTCTCCCTCTGCAATGGCAAGATAAGGTCCGCTACCTTACCCTTGTACCACGGATCAAGGAGAGTTGCCAACCAGTAATTATCCCTCTCCTTGATCCGATAAATACGAGGATCCTTCCGCAGGCTTTGCAGGTTTAGGGAGGCCATGCAGCGTAGGTTAGCTGAGGCATTCGGTCCTGAGTCCTCAGGGTCACTAAGGATGACATGAGCCTCAACCACCTCCTCCCAGCCATGTACAAGTCCACGGGTTTCTTGGGACTGTAAATGATTCCTAAAATACTGCTGCTGATGCTGAGTGCCAGGCTCCACCTCCATTCTGACACAATCCTCCTCCTCGTCCTCCTCCTCCTTCTCGTACTCTTCTTGTGTGATCGGTGGGCCAACAGGAACACTGTCTGGATAAAGGGGGCCTTGAGAGGCAAGGAGGTCCTCCTCTTCCTGCCTCTGTTCTGCATCCAATGCCCTGTCCATTATTCCATGCTGCCTTTGCTCCAACAGGTGGACAAGAGGGACAGTGTCACTGATGCATGCACTGTCAATGCTCACCATCCTTGTGGCCTCCTCAAATGGTGACAGGACAGTGCATGCATCCCTGATCATGGCCCACTGGCGTTGGGGAAAAAAACAAGCTCCCCTGACCCTGTCCTGGTGGTGTAGTCGCACAGGTACTCATCGATGGCCCTCTTCTGTGAGTGCACCTGCTGCAACATGGCCAACGTTGAGTTCCACCTGGTGGGCATGTCACAGATTAGGCGGTTCTTGGGCAGGTTCAATTCTTTTTGGAGGTCAGACAGCGGAGCACTGGCATTATATGACTGGTGGAAATGCACACAGACATCCTGTAAGCCCGGGTACCTGAGCAAGAACCACTGAACCCCAAAAGGACATGAGCTAGACAGGGCACATGGATCAGTTGTCCCTGTTGGAGGGCGGAGAGGAATTTGGTGCCATTGTCGCAAACCACCATTCCTGCCTTAAGCTGGCATGGCGTCATCCACCTCTCAGCCTGCCCCTGCACAGCTGACAGAATCTCTGCCCCAGTGTGGCTCCTGTCCCCCAAGCACACCAGCACAAGCACGGCATGACATATTTTTGCCTGCATATTTGCGTAGCCCCTTGGATGCCTACGGAACACCGCTGGTTCCAAGGACAAAGCACAGCAAGAGGCCATGGAGGAAGAAGAAGAGGAGAGGGTGGAGGAGAGAGGTGTGTCACAATCATCAGTAGTAGCATTTTGGAGGCATGGTGGCTGAACAACATCTCCAACACTACTGCACCTTGTCCTGCATCCTTCCCAGCTGCCAGAAGAGTCACCCAATGCACCGTGAAGGATAGGTAACATCCCTGTCCATGCCTGCTGGACCATGAGTCAGCAGTACTATGCACCTTACCGCTGACTGCCCTGTCCAGCGAGGCATGGACATTACCTTCCACATTCCGGTAGAGAGCCGGAATCACCTTCCGTGAGAAAAAAGTGGCCTTTGGGAACCAGCCACTGAGGAACTGCACATTGCACAAACTCACGGAAAAGGATCGAGTCTACCAACTAAATAGGCAGCAGTTCAAGTGCTAGCAATTTAGCCAAGCTAGCATTCAACCACTGGGCATGTGGATGGCTGAGAGTGAATTTATTTTGATGGTACAGCAGCTGGAGCAGGGAAATTTGCCTGGTACATTTGGACGTCAGTGTACCACTAGCAGATTTCCCGCAAGTGCTTGGCTGCGACACACCTAATTGTACAACTTCATTCCTCTCAGTGCATGTTTCAGAGAGTACTGAAGATATAGTGGGGTTGGTGATCCCAGCTGATGAGGAGCAAGGAGAGGTCCACGTTGTTCTTCCATGTGGGTCTTTTAGGTATGCTTGCCAACGAACTGCATGGCAGTTCGGCATATGTCTGGTCAAGCTAGCATGTGGTGCCCAAGCGGCTGATGTTTTGGAACTTTAGGAATGATGTGCACAGGCTGAGCTCTGCGGTGTGATGCAGTCAGTGTGCTGCCCTTAAGCTGGCCTCTGGACGGCATCCTGCCTCATTGGAGATGTGCCTCCTCCTCCTCCTCCTGGAGTCCATGACCTCATCATCCCTCCCTCCTCATCACTGGAGCAAATCTTGCAGTATTCTGCAGCTGGGGGAGCATGACTGCCAGATTGCTGTCCTTCTTGGGTATCCCCTCTCTCTGGGCTCATGGTACTGCCTTCCTCTAGCTGGGTATCATCATCAGAGCCCTCAAAACGCTGAGCCTGGGTGAGAGAGGATGAGGAGGATGATGACAGCTTGGTCATCCACTCTGCCAAGTCTTCGGCATGTTGCGGCTCAACGCGTCCAGCTGCCGACAATAAGGACAAGCGTGTCGCATGGCCACGTGCTGATGAGGATGCACCGCGTCCATGACCAGCACTGTTGCCTCTAGACACAGAACCTGCTTGCCCTCTTTTATTGGCTTGTGACTGTCTGCCTCTCCTTGTTGGCCTTCCAGACATACTAATGGCCTGCTGGGAGGTGTAGCTGCACAAAGCTGGGACATATATACTGATTATACTGCAGCTAGCAGAATCAACTGCCTACCTGTAGTATTATTACTATGAGCACACCAGCAGTTGGGGTAGTTTTAAGTGCATACTGTGCACATGACACAGAACACCAACTGTAATTACTGCAGCTGCCTGCGGTATAGGATCAGCAGAACACCAGCAATAGGGGTAGCTTTAAGTGCACACTATGCAGATGACACAATACACCAACTGTAATTAATGCAGCTTCCTGCCTGTGGTATAGGATCAGAAGAACACCAGCAATTGGGGTAGCTTTAGGCGTACACTGTGAAGGTGGCACAATACACCGACTGTAATTGCAACAGATTCAAATGTAATTCAAAGATACTGTCTCTCTGTCTATCTCTCTCTCCGCCGATGCAACACACTATGCAGGCGGCCTTAAATAGTGTGGGGTGTGTATTAAACCCCCTGAGCTATAATTGGCCAGCTGCCTGTGGTATAGGATCTGAAGAAAACCAGCAATTGGGGTAGCTTTATATGCACACTGTGTAGATGACACAGTACACTGATTGTAATTGCTACAGCTGCCTACGGATAGGATCAGCATAACACCAGCACTTAGGGTAGCTTTAGGCGTACACTGTGCAGGTGGCACAATACACCAACTGTAATTGCTGCAGCAGCTGCCTGTGGTATAGGACCAGTAGAACACCAGCAATTGGGGTAGCTTTAGGTGTACACTGTGCAGGTGGCACAATACACCGACTGTAATTGCTACAGCTGTCTGTGGTATAGGACCAGCAGAACACCAGCAATAGGGGTAGCTTTAAGTGCACACTGTGCAGATGACACAATACACCAACTGTAATTAATGCAGCTTCCTGCCTGTGGTATAGGATCAGAAGAACACCAGCAATTGGGGTAGCTTTAGGCGTACACTGTGAAGGTGGCACAATACACCGACTGTAATTGCAACAGATTCAAATGTAATTCAAAGATACTGTCTCTCTGTCTATCTCTCTCTCCGCCGATGCAACACACTATGCAGGCGGCCTTAAATAGTGTGGGGTGTGTATTAAACCCCCTGAGCTATAATTGGCCAGCTGCCTGTGGTATAGGATCTGAAGAAAACCAGCAATTGGGGTAGCTTTATATGCACACTGTGTAGATGACACAGTACACTGATTGTAATTGCTACAGCTGCCTACGGATAGGATCAGCATAACACCAGCACTTAGGGTAGCTTTAGGCGTACACTGTGCAGGTGGCACAATACACCAACTGTAATTGCCGCAGCAGCTGCCTGTGGTATAGGACCAGCAGAACACCAGCAACTGCGGTAGCTTTAGGTGTACACTGTGCCGTTTGCACAACACACCGACTGTAATTGCTGCAGCAGCTGCCTGTAGTATAGAATCAGAAGAACACCAGCAATTGGGGTAGCTTTAGGTGTACACTGTGCAAGTGGCACAATACACCAACTGTAATTGCAACAGATTCAAATGTAATTCAAAGATACTGTCTCTCTGTCTATCTCTCTCTCCGCCAACGCAACACACTATGCAGGCGGCCTTAAATAGTGTGAGGCGTGTATTAAACCCCCTGAGCTATAATTGGCCAAAGCAACCCTGGCTTTGGCCAATTACAGCTCGCTGTAAAGACGGCGCTGTGATTTGCCAAGCATGCGGGTCATAGTGCATGGTTGGCCAATCATCAGTCAGCAATGCACTGCGATGCCGCAGTGAATTATGGGCCGTGACACGTCACTCGAATTTGGCGCGAATGGCCCATAATGTTGGGAATTCGCAGAACGGGCGAACAGATGATGTTCGAGTCGAACATGGGTTCGACTCGAACACAAAGCTCATCCCTAATGGCAAGGCATTAAGGCTTGTTTTACCTTTTGTTATGAAGGGGTTAATAGTATTTCAAAACCCTTTATATGAGAAAATGTTTATCTGAAATAAAACTTTACTATATATTTAAAAAGTCTGAATTAATGTTCCAATTTTATGACCATAAACATATGCCATAACCAACTTCAATTCAAACAATTATCATTTTTTTCAGAGAACTAATATGCCTCAAAGCTATGAATTTATGTTAGCATTTCACAGTAAGATATTTAATTCTCACACTCAGAAGCAGCATATGTGAAGAGTTAATAAACTGCTTTGTTCACTATGTTCACACAATTTCAAGCATTTCCACTCCGTACAAAGGCAATTTTTTTCCAGTATTTTTGTCATACTTTGCATTTTCTACTGAAAGATGGTATATACAGAAAAAAAATATTAAATTATGTATGTTTCCATGAGAGCAAAACCAAGGTCTTAACTTTACAGTAGAAAATAGTTTATCTTTTACACTGAATATACTGTAGTCCTCTGTTCGGTCCAGCAATTTATCTAGAGGATAAAGAGCTCGGCTTGCAGCATGCCAGGGAAGAAAATCCTTTTCTTCAGAAAGGTATCGGATAATCTCCAAGGGAATATTTTGTGTCAAATATCCAGCTCTGAAAAATTAGAAAAAAGAATGTTAAATTTGATTTACAATAGATGTTTGAAGTTATTTCTCAAACAGGGCAACATGCACATTCTTTGATGATGAATTACATGTGGCAACCAGCAAATAAAATTTCTCAATCATTCTGTGTTAAAAGGATAATATTAGTTACCCATACGGTGTATATGTTTCTCTTTTAAACAATATAATATATGTCTCATATTTTTTCTTGTATGGTAATTTTCTTCATTTACATTTGTTCTCTTCTGGTTTTTACACTTGTACTGCATGTTTGATCTGCATCAAAAGGAACATCAAATAAAACGCCCAGTACATGTGCATATAGCACCGCCCAACAGAGATTTTAGTAAGAAGTCATTATATATGGTTAGTAACAGGTGTGTCCTTAGCAATTTGTAAATAATGTCCTTCATATGCCATCTAAAGTAATAATTTCCCCAAAATTATTTGAGCAATGCATTTTCACATCTGTTTAAAGCAAACATAGTCTTTGTGGTACTGGTAGGTATAATGAATGGAGGGCACATTTTTAAATCAGGAATGTAGCTAGAAAAAAAAAAGACACAGCACGGGCACA
This sequence comes from Lithobates pipiens, assembly GCF_037356315.1. Taxonomy (NCBI): domain Eukaryota; kingdom Metazoa; phylum Chordata; class Amphibia; order Anura; family Ranidae; genus Lithobates; species Lithobates pipiens. Next base: position 237,765,477 of record NW_027507903.1, read on the forward strand.
TTTTTCTTTCATGCCCAGTCATTGTAGCAGCAACTGTGGGTACTGCTTCAATGTTAACTATTTTAGATATCTTATCATTGAATTCTTTAGTCTGCAACGCCAATTTACCTTTTATTCCTGGTTTTCAAACCTATTCCTTAAAAGTACTTCTCCCCCTATTACCTACTCCATTAATTCCCATCTAATCATGTTACATAGAGCCAGCCATTCAAGGCATATGTAACTATAATTTTCAATGCAAAGACTTCTTTTGTGTATTGCGAACATAATTGAAACATACTTTCAACATTTACAATTATCTATGACAGAAGGCCAGTGTTAATGGAAAATGCAAAAACAGCTTGAGGCCGGCAGGTCAACCACAGCTCAAATGTACCTGCAATAAGTTATTAATTATGTCAACAGTGTTTCAAACAGATGTTAAAAGCATGTTGTATCTTATTTAAGTTTATAAACTCAAGCCCTCATGGGGGAGGTTTACTATAGCTGTTGCACACAGAATCTGGTGCAGCTGTGCATAGTAACCAATCAGCTTCTAGGTCTAATGCTGGCCATACACTATATATGAAAAATCGGCCAAAGTCATTTTCCAAAAACAAACATTCGGCCGTGAGCACGTACGATAATGCCATCATGTAATGACCGATAAATCGTTCAGTGGACATAAATGAATGCATTTTTTGCATATACCTAGTGCAGACAGTTCGGACGGGAAACAAATTAACCTTTCAATTTATTATTCATTCAGCAGAACATTTCCAAACTTGTCCTTAGTTTTTTCATCTCAAAAAACATCCCAAAGATTATCGATTCTGTGCTCATTAACTGGCCAAAAAACAAACAAACAGTCTAAATGACTGAATTTCAGCCGATTTTTCATATAGTGTATGGCCAGCATTATTGTCTAAGCTAGTTTAGCAAGCTGAAGTTAGAAGCTGAATACTATGCAGAGCTGCACTAGATTCTGTGTACACCAATTTTAGTAAAGCTCCCTTATTGTAGTTGTCACTTTTCTAGAAAAGTGGGAACATTTGCACTAGACCCTTAGGGTTATCTTATAGTATAGGAATGTATGGTGGTATTTGCACAAATATTTTCAGTTTTGACTGGCAGTACTTTCATGCCAAAGGATTTCCACATTTTCCTTGACTTGTGCCTAAATGTATCTAAGATTAACCACTTGCCGACCAGCTGGCGTCGACCAGCCGCCGTCATTATACTGCGGCAAGTCGGCACAATCCTGCGAGCCGTCGTAGCTATACATTGGCTCCTTTAAGCGGGTTAGCAGGCGCCCGCTGCACTGCGATGGTGTCGATGCTCGTGGCCCATGGCCGTGATGACCGCCGGCCACGAGCGATCACGGGCATGAGGTGCAGAACATTGACGTGTGTCTGTAAACACAAATCCCTGTTCTGTGAGGATAGACAGATCATGAGTTCCTAATAGCTAGGAATCACGATCTGTCATTTCCTCTAGGTCAGTCCTCTCCCCCTCACAGTTGGAAACACACACAGGGAACACAGTTAACCCCTTGATCGCCCCTTAGTGTTAACTCCTTCCCTGCCAGTGACATTTTTTCAGTAATAAGTGCATTTTTATAGCACTAATCACTGTATAAATGGCAAAAGTCCCAAAAATGTGTCAAAAGTGAAGATGTGTCCGCCATAATGTTGTAGTCCCGATAAAAATTGCAGATTGTCACCATTACTAGTAAAAAAATAATAATAATAAAAATGCTATAAATCTATCCCCTATTTTGTAGACGCTATAACTTTAGTGCAAAACAATCAATATATGCTTATTGCCATTTTTATTACCAAAAATATGTAGAAGAATACATATCGGCCTAAACTGAGAAAAAAACTAGCTTTTTTTTAAAAAAAAAATTGGGTTATTTATTATAGCAAAAAGTACAAAATATTGTGTTTTTTTACAAAATTGTCACTCCTTTTTTTGTTTATAGTGCAAAAACCCCCCCCCCCCAAAAAAAACGCATCTTTTGAAAACTGAAATAAGGAGTACACATACATATCATAAACTTATCATTGCAGTTATATGTTTATTTAGTCAATTTCTTCATAACAGAGAAATCGTGAGCAGCTTTTTTTTTTTCAGGTGGAATTATCACTTCATGAATGGTTCCTGTATGGATCAAGCATCAACAACAATTAGCCGCTAGCTTGACATTGAGCATCTTCTTGGGTAAGTAATCACTGACGTCAATGCTCAGCAATTCTTCTTCATAATTAAATTATTGCTAGAGAATTGTAATCCATCTGATGATCAGTGTAAGGGCCATTCTTCCTGCCACTGTCAATATTATAAGGGATAGACCTCTTCCCACTGACTAACAAAGTAAGCCAGTCATTTTCCTCCCACTGACCACCAATATTGGAAAAGGGTACATTGCATACTTTACATACTCCTAAACCAGCCTCTTGCTGTCTATACTATTTATTAAGCAGATTGTTTGGTAAGCACACATCTTTTCACTTGTTCCTCAAAAGGAACACATATCATGAGTCATTAGTTTGTGATTTGGTCAAACTACGAAAGATCCCCACCTGCACCAAGGGTCCCCATGTCAAGTGAGACCTATACTAACAATTTACAGAGCACAAAAAAGGAGTTTTCTATGGGTTACCTGACCTCAAGTTACCCATAAAAAGCATTTGATTTTACTGATACTGTACTGTGTATATTCCTAGAAAAGCCCCTTCTTCATATTATTTTACAAGGCAATAGTCTAACTAGGTGTTTAATAAGATTATGTAATTTCTTGGGTTATTAATCATGAAATTCCTATAGCTGGCTTAAAAAAAAGGCTGGTTTATTACATTTATATGCTATTAGGAAGAACTTGATATTCACAAAATGTTGAGCATTTGACGTGTTAAGAAGATATTTGTTAGGATTTGTGGGTATTGGTCAGTCATCTAATAGGCTGTTTGGCTAGTCACCACTAGGAAAGGTAAAGCTGCTAAGAAATTATGATCTATGGTTGAAAAAGTTATACAAGAAATGATGCCAATGCACTCACTGCCATATAAAATGTTTTTTTCGAAAATGTAAAAGTGTTAAAGTGTTACCTAGAGAAAATGTTGAGTATTTGTAATTTTTTTGCCATTTCTTGTGCAAGCACAGTTTTAAGGAGTCTTAAACTGAATCTTATGTTGTATTTGTGTTCACTAAAATTAATTTAAGTGTATTTTTTACTAAAAATATGGAATTTAAAAACATATAAAAATGCTACAATTTTATTCTACACTATTTTATTCTAGGCACTATTGTGAGCAAACTCTGCCCAAGGTAAGAGGTCTGACCAGTTTATATTGTGGTCAGAAATGTAGCGATGTAAACACTGCTCCAAGGACTGGTTGGCTCATTCTGCGACCCGATTGGACTGGGAGTGATACGCAGAGAAGGAAAGCTGAATTCCCAGCTGTGCACAAAAGCTGGACACAAACTGGCTACTCCTGTCCAAGATGATAACCTTGGGTAGCCCAAGGAAGCAAAAGCTCTCCCAAGCAAAAATGGAAGCCAGTTCTTTGGATGTGGGCAACTTCTTAAGTGGGATACAATGAGACATCTTTGAGATAGGTCAACCGCCATAAGGATAACTGTGTTGCCCTGAGAGTTGGGTAACTCCACAATGAAATCAATAGACAAGTGGGTCCAAGGCCTCTCTCCATTGGGTATGGGTTGTAGGAGGCCCACTGGAAGGTGTCGTGGTGTCTTACTCTGAGCACACACGGAATAAGCAGTGACAAAGGTGGCTATATCAGTGTGTAGACTAGGCCACCAGAATTGTTGGGAAATAGCCCAAATTAGTTGATTCTTCTCTGGGTGGCCAACAGCCTTGGGAAAATGGTAAGCGTGGAGCACGGCAGTGCTGAGACTCTCAGGGACAAAGCAGCGGTCACAAGGTTTCTTAGGAGAAGAATGAATCTGAATTTGAGAATTCTGTCACCCAAAGGTGAAGCGAGACTGGTAAAAACCGTAGCCAGAATACGATCGGGAGGAATCACAGGAACAGAAACCGACTCCATCTTGGAAGTGGAGGAAAACTGTTGTGACAATACATCAGCCCTTACATTCTTAGTACCGCGCAGGAATGAAACTGTAATGTAATTGAAGCTTGACATCAACTTCAAGCATGAAAGGTACTGTAAAAAAAGGATGTACTAACACAGGAGCAGAAACAAAGGCAGCCTTGAGACTCTCAAAGGCATTAATGGAATCCGGAGACCAATTCTATGGGTTACCGTCCTTTCTGGTCATATCAGTCAGGGTTTTGATCAGAGACTAAAAGTTTCGTATAAATGTCCGATAATAACTAGTGTATTATAGTGTACTAATGTAAGTGTATCAGCAACATACTCCTCCATGGCTTTGTCCTCAGAGACAGACAAAGGGTAAACTCGGCCACGAGGGGGTATGGCACCAGGTTGAAGGTCAATTTCGCATCAGTGTTTCAAACTTTTTTGGAAAAAAATCGATATATATACCCCAAATGTTTTGTATAAAATGAAAGATGATGTTATTACAAGGAAATAGATACCTTTCCTGCCCAGACCTATGTCATGCTTTAAAACATGCACACACACAGAAAATTTCCATAGGTGACAGTTTAAACATTTTTACAGGATACCTGTTTAGAGTTACAGAGAAGGACAAGTCCTAGAATTATTGCTCTTGCTGTAACGTTTGCAACTATAGCTCACATGTGCGCTAAAAACACCGTTTACATATGCATGCGCGACTTAGGTTTGCGTTCGCTTCTACACGTGTACACAGAGGGATGGGGGCAGTTTATATATTTTTTTGTTATTTGCTTTATTTTTGCACTGTCCCTTTATTTATTTATTTTTTGATCACTGTTATTCATATTACAAGGAATTTAAACATCCCTTGTTATGGAAATAAGGATGCCAGGTCAAAAAGACCCCAAATCTCTTCTTTACCTTTAAAAGCTTTTAAAAAAAATAGTTTACCTCCACCCTGGACCAGACGTGACTTCACTCTCATCCTGCAAGGCCATAGAGGTGATTGTAGATGTTCTGCTCTTTGATCGCTTCTGTGACCAGCCAGATTGTTTCTCAGGCAAGCTGGCAGAAACAGTAAGCCAGAGAGACTCTGACGAGCAGTGGAAGGGGACTGAAAGTATTCCAACGGCTCATGAGCCACTCTGAACCCCTTCAAGAGAAAGCCTGCTGCTGGCTGAAAAAACAATGATATCTTCAGCCATAATTCTGGTAAACCACTTGCAAACCGCAACAAATATATACGCAGCTGACAAGTGGTTAATGATTTATGTTAACCACCTCGCGCCCGTCCTATAGCCGAATGACGGCCGTAGAGCAGGCATGTTCGTCCGGGTGGTCGTCCCTGGACGTCCTGATGTTTACTTCCGCAATGCGCGCCGCCGCGGGCGCGCATCGCAGAAGTTCTGTGTTCGCCGTGTCCCCGGGGACAGGCAAACACAGATCGCTGTAAACGGCCAATCACAGCGGCCGTTTACAGCGTGAACGGCGTGTCCAATGGAAGATGATCTCATATGTAAACATATGAGATCATCTCTCAGCGCCGCTCTCCCTCCTCACACAGACAGTGTGAGAGGGGAGAGATGAACGGCTGCAGCGGCAGCCGTTCTGCCTCGAGTAAAAAAAAAAAAGAAAAAAAAAAAGTGCCATCCTCCCCCAGCAGTGCCATCCTCCCCCAGCAGTGCCATCCTCCCCAGCAGTGCCATCCGCCCCCAGCAGTGCCATCCGCCCCAGTGCCATCCACCCCAGTGCCATCCACCCCAGTGCTACCTGCCCCCAGTGCCATCCACCCCAGTGCTACCTACCTCCAGTGCCATCCACCCCAGTGCTACCTGCCCCCAGTGCTACCTGCCCCCAGTGCCACCTGTTGTCAGTGCCATTTGTCCCCAGTGCCATCTGTCATCAGCGCCACGTGTCATCAGTGCCACATAGTGCCATCTGTCATCAGTGCCACGTATTAGTGCCATCTGTCATCAGTGCCACGTATCAGTGCCATTTGTCATCAGTGCCACCTGTCAGTGTCACGTGCCATCTGTTGTCAGTGTCACGTGTCATCAATGCCACTTATCAGTGCCATCTGTCATCAGTGTCACGCATCATCGGTGCCATGTATTAGTGCCATCTGTCATCGGTGGCACGTATTAGTGCCACGTGTCTTCAGTGCCACGTTATTAGTGCCACGTGTCATCAGTGCCACGTATAAGTGCAACGTGTCATCAGTGCCACATATTAGTGCCATCTGTCATCGGTGCCACATATTAGTGCCATCTGTCATCAGTGCCACGTGTCATCAGTGCCACGTATAAGTGTCATCATTGCCACATATCAGTGCCATCTGTCATCCAGTGTCACGTGTCATTGTCCTGGTGCTTCAAAAGTGTAATAAATAGTCAACAAGTTAGATGTGTAATTTATGTTTCTAGAACACATGATGGGGCTACCTGCATGTTGGGCCTCTCTATGTGGCCAGGCTGTGAAAAAGTCCCACACATGTGCTATTGTAATACTCAGGAGGAGTAGCAGAATTTTTTGGGGGGTGTCATTTGTGGTATACACATGCCACGTGAGAGAAATAACCTATTACAATGACAATTTTGTGGAGAAAAAAAAAGAAAAATCTTAATTTTGCAAAGAATTGTGGGAAAAAAATGACAACATCAAAAAGCTCACTATGCCTCTTACTAAATACCTTGGAATGTCTACTTTCCAAAAAGGGGTCATTTGGGGGTTATTTGTACTTTCCTGACTTGTTCGGGTCACAAGAAGCGAGATAGGCCACCAGTACATCAGATGTGATCAATTTTGTGCAATTCGCACCACAGCTTGTAGACTCTCTAACTTTCACAAAGACCAAATAATATCCACTAATTTGGGTTATTTTTACCAAAGATATGTAGCAGTATAAATTGTGGCCAAAATTTATGAAGAAAAATTAATAATTTGCATAATTCTGTCACAGAAACAAAGAAATATGCGTTTTTTTTCCAAATTTTCGGTCTTTTTTCATTTATAGCGCAAAAAATAAAAACCCCAGAGGTGATCAAATACCACCAAAAGAAAGCTCTATTTGTGGGGAAAAAAAGGACAAAAAATTCATTTGGGTACAGTGTTGCATGACTGAGTAATTGTCATTCAAATTGTGAGAGCACCGAAAGCTGAAAATTGGTCTGGGCAGGAAGGGTGTTTAAGTGCCCAGTAAGCAAGTGGTTAATGTTTACAAGTGTTGAAATGCACTGAAGTGGCATGTAGAAATAAGAGACTCAAACAAATGTAAATAGGTTTAAGTTACATAGGTTTCTGCAAATCCTATTTGAAATTCATCAAACTCGAACGGAGCAGCAAATCCTATTGAAATATAAGGGAAAAAATCCTGTTAGCCATTTCTGCCCATGTTTGGGCTAATAAGCAAGCTATAGTCAAAAAATGGCATTGGGGGCTAGTCATCTCCATGAGGGTCATGTACAAAGGCAAAACAAAACAAAACAAAAAATTTACCTATAGCACCAAGAGGGATTTATCATGTGGCTTTAAAAGCTACAGTACTTAGAAATTTACAAATCTTTTAAATTCGAGACTTGTGTAAGCAAATATTTCATCTTTTTGTGCTTTATTATTGTTTGACATTTAGGCATGATCATAGTTGAGGCACTAACATCATGCAGAAAAAAGTAACCCTTATGCCGCATACACACGATTGAACGATCCGGCGGACTTAGTGCGGTGAACCTAGTCCGGTGGAACACCCGCCAGACTTTGCAGTGGAGGTCCGCCGGACTTTCCGAATGAGCGGACCTGCCCACACACGACTGGACTTTTCCGGCGGACAAACCGCCGGACTATGGTGGGAGTCTGCCGGACTTTTGAAATGAATGGACTTGCCCACACACGGAGGAAAGTCCGTTCATTTTGAACGCAGCTCCAGGTAGACGGAACTAGTGAAGGAGGTCAATGTCGCCGCCTCCATGGGCGAGATTGACACATCGCTGGCCCCGTCACCTGGTATGGACTTGAAGGGGAATCCCTACGCTGAAAAAACGGTGTAGGGGTCCCCCCAAAGTCCTTATAAGACCCTTATCCGAGCACGCAGCCCAGCCGGTCAGGAAAGGGGGTGGGGACCAGCGAGCGACCCCTCCTCCTGAGCCATACCAGGCCGCGTGCCCTCAACATGGGGGTGCTTTGGGGAAGCGGGGCCCTGCGCCCCCCCCCACCCCAAAGCATCTTGTCCCCATGTTGATGAGGACAAGGGCCTCTTCCCGACAACCCTGGCCATTGGTTGTCATGGTCTACGGGCGGGGGGCTTATCAAAATCCGGGAGCCCCTTTTAATAAGGGGCCCCCATATACCGGCAATCCACCCTATGTGAATGAGTATTGGGGTACCATGTACCCCTACCCATTCACCTGGTGAAAAAAGCGTAAAGAAAAAAACACAACACATGTTTTTAAAATAATTTATTGCACAGCTCTGGTGGTCTTCCCTCTTGGGGGGACTTCTCTGCTATCTCCTGCTCTTTTAATAGCTCTTTTACTAGCGGAGGAGCCCGGCTTTCTTCTTCGTCGCCATCTAGGGGTCTTCTTCTGACTTCGGGGGTCTTGTCCCCCTCTTTGGTTGTTCTTGCCGGGCCTCCACTATCTTCCTATAGCTCTTTTACTAGCGGTGGCCCGGTTTTCTGTCGCCATTGCCTTCTCTTCTTCTCTTCTTCATCCTTGAGATGTTGACTCAACGCTCTCTCCGGCTGCAATGGCAGGGACGCATTGTGCAGCGACTTATATAGGGACAAGGGGCGGGGTCATCCTCCGGGACTGTGCTGTCGTTAGGCACAACACAAGCCGTTCAGAGAGTGACGGCCAATGATTAACCACCAGCACCTGCTGTTTACCAAAAAGGATGACAGGGCTGAGCTCTGAGTATAAGCAATACAGAGCTCTATCCTGTCAGCAGAAATGGGCCAGTTTTTGTTTCCCTGGAAAGCAGGAAATAAAAAACGGCATCACCCCTTAGCAAATACAGCACACAGTGAATGCACTGAGCACTGTTAGGTGCACATTTAACCCTTTGATCCTGGATGTTAAGCCCTTCCAAGCCAGTGTCCTAAGTACAGTGACAATGTATACTTTTTAGCACCAATCACTGTACTAGTGTCAAAAGTGTCAGTTAGTGTCAGATTTCCCACCATACTATCGCAGTCCTGCTATAAGTTGCAGATCACTGCCATTAGTAGTATAAAAAAAAAAAAAAAATTCCAGTATCTATACCATAGTTTGTAGATGTTATAACGTTTACGCAAACCGATTTGCGCTTATTGTTTTTTTTTTTTTTTTACCCAAAAAAGTAGTAGAATACATATTGGCCTTAATTAGTGAAGAACTCATATTTTTTAAAAATTTTTATTGAATATGTTTTATAGCAGAAAGTAAAAAATATAGTTTTTTTTCAACGTTTTTTGATCTTTTTTCGTTTATAGCTCATAAAATAAAAAACCCAGTGGTAATCAAATACCATCAAAAGAAAGCTCTTTTTGTGGGAAACAATGATATTAATTTCATTTGTTAATTAAATTAGTATTAATATTGTCAGTTAAAGTAGAGCAGTGCCGTATAGCAAGAAATGGCCTGGTCATGAAGGGGGGAAAATCTTCCAGAAGTGAATGGGTTATAGTGCATACTTATCTACCATGCCTCTCCTTATCTAGGCATACATGTGCTTATTGTTTGTTTGTTTTTCTTGCCATATTTTATATGCAATGCTGTATCTATTTTTCCGTATATTGTGATGTATCACATTTTTAAGGTTTCCAGGTAAGCACTATGGGGGTTATTTACTAAAGGCAAATCCACTTTGCACTACAAGTGCAAACTACAAGTGCAAAGTACTTGAATATGTACTGAAAGTGCACTTGGAAGTGCAGTCACTGTAGATCTGAGGGGGACATGCAAGGAAAATAAAAAACAACATTTTAGCTTGCATTTTAGCTTGCACATGATTGGATGATACAATCAGCCGAGCTTCCACTGATTTAGGATCTACCCCTTAGATTTAGAGCGACTACACTTCCAAGTGCACTTTCAGTGCAATTTCAAGTGCACTTTGCACTTGTAGTTTGCACTTGTAGTGCAAAGTGGCCTTTTGTAAATAACCCCCATTGAGTATTAGAAGAAAAGGCAACATTTTTCATGCAAGTACTGTGCACTTTCAAGTGCACTTGCAGTGTAAAGTTGATTCGCCTTTCGTAAATAACCCCCAATGTGTGATTTTTGCACATATCTTTCTTTCAGTTTTTTTTTACTGAAGCTTAAACATCATAAAGTTGTACATACATGGCCAAAAAGTAGAGAATACAGTGGCATATCAAAGTATTGAGTAGGAATACGGCTGGGCTCAATTAACTAACATAATAGAGCCCTGTAGAAATAAACCAAACTGCAAATAAGTGCATGCAAATTCAACAAACAGAGAAGAAAATAAACAAGAACAGTATTAGAGTACCGCATTTCAAAAGGTAACCTTTGAAGCTCACCAAAATTGAAAAGCAACACCTAGATACCACCTAGTTATCAACTGGGTAGAGCATAACGAAGGAGCCTATCATGAAGTAAACACATTGTGGAAGTGCAGTCACTGTAGATCTGAGGAGGACATGCAAGGTAAATAAAAAACAGCATTTTAGTATGCACATGATTGGATGCTAAAATCAGCAGGGCTTCCCCTCATTTCAGATCAAGCCCTCAGATTTACAGCGACTGCACTCCAAAGTGCACTTTCAGTGCAATTTCAAGTGCACTTTGCACTTGTAATTTGCACTTGTAGTGCAAATTGGATTTGCCTTTCATAAATAACCCCCATTCAGTATTAGAAGAAAAGGCAACATATTTTTCATGCAAGTACTGTGACTTGACTCTATAGGGTTGATTTAATAAATGCAAATAGACTGTGCACTCTCCAAGTGCAGTTGCTCCAGAGCTTAGTAAATGAGCAGACGCTCTGCTGACTTCCATCATCCAATCATGTGCAAGCAAAATGATTTTCGTTTTTTTCACTTCCCGTGATTGGGTACTCTTTGCAAAGTGAAGCTTTGCCTCATTTACTACGCTCTTGAGCAACTTCCCCTTGCAGAGGGCAACTGTACTTTGAAAAGTGCACAGTCTATTTGCCTTTAGTATATCAACCCCTATATATTACCTCAGAGACATTGGGTGCATTGAGTGACTTCCATTTTGATGTTATATTTAGGCATGTAGTAATAAATGTGGTTGAAAAACCGTTTACAACCATTTTTTGCTACATGTAAGCCTATAATAAGGTTTACCTGAAGCTACCATGGATATCTCCTAAACCTGCATGGTTTAGGAGATATCCCCTGTATCTATACGTGCCAACGTCATTGGCACATGCGCACTGAAGCAATGGCACGTCCGTGCTGTTGCTTTAGTTAGTATGCAATTACCAGTGTCTCCAGCGTGCATGCGCAGGAGTAAGATCATTGTGGTTTAGGCCAATCCCAACGCTACCCACGATAACGGGGAAGTAACTCCGGGAGTTTTGTCCCCAGCCAGAGCGGTGTATGATGACCGCTGTGTGGGCTTCCATCTAAGGTAAGTAATTCATAATGAGCTAGTATGCTATGCATACTAGCTCATTATGCCTTTGTCTTGCAGGTTTTTTTTGTTAAAGGGTGTACAACCACTTTAATATGTGGTTGATAAGGCATCTTAATTGAACCATGATTTTATTAATATTAAGGCCAAGTATGGCTATAGAGGGGGCAGAAGGGAGGATAAGTCCAGTGACTGACAAAATTAGGGTAAAAACAAAGTTGCAAAATCTACAAATGCATTTACATTCCCAAATGATGTGAACTATATGTAGAGCCGGCACTCCTGATGAGTACACGCTATGTATGTAAATTTAGTTTTGCCCAAAACTGTAGTTGAGTTTTGGGATTAATTGTGTGAAATTATGCTTTGGCATCAGTTTGGCTGGGCTGTATCAAGGTTCTGCCTGGTCATAGGTGGGGTTTGCACCTGAGAGGCATTAGAACACAATCTGGTTGGACGCATTGGGTACCAATCTCTCTCTCGGAGCAAATCAGTGGGCGCGTTTGTTCCGCTGTGTATTCCAGGAGAGGGTACTTAAGGTGCTGAAGTCACGTGGTTCTGGGTTCCGGTTCAGAAGTTGTTGCTGACTCCATGGTCCTGGTCTCCTGACCAGCCTCCAGAGGTCCTCATGGCCTGGGGTGTGGATCCATCCGTTTCTGAGCCTCGGAACTGGTTATTCTGAGGCACAGTAACTGGAAGGAGGATTCTAAGGTGTTCTGGTGCAGTTTCAGGTTTGGAGAGGCCCAGCAACTCTACATGCAACCAGGGGAGGACTCTTCAGTAAGAGGTTCACACACGAGGCTGGCTGCTAGGTAAGAGCCTGGAAGCTGAGCTGTTGACACTACTTGAATCTGCATTTCTTACGGTATCGCCGGACCGGCTGCAAGATACTGGTACAGTAAGAAAGTTCCTACCTCTATCCTTCCGTTTGCAACTAAGTTTTCAACCAAGTCTGTGGCAGAGACTTTGCTAAGCTAAAATTACTTGTTGGCTGCTAGTATCCAAAACCAGGGATTTATCCAACAGTTAGAGAATCCAGTTGCGAGTGGCTATTCCCTGGATTATGTACAAAGAGACTTTTATCGAAGTCAGCAGTTCCAAAGTACCTGAGCTATACTTCATTCTTATACCCTCTATTCTCAACTGAGAGACTGAGTTCTGTTTAACTGTTTTATGCAAATACAAAACCCAAAAAAAGAAATTCAAGTGTGGTCTCTGCAGTTACTGGGCCATCAACACTGGGAACCCTTAGACAAGAACGACGAGTTACAAGCTGGAGGAGGTAATCGGTAAGCCCAGAAAATTTCAGCGGCTCCTTCGGGGGTCAGTGCTACATATACACTAACCCCCCCCCCCAACCCCACCTTTACTCCACAGTTTCCCCAACAGAAAGGTAAATTCTGTGGGAAAATCAGAGAGAGTCTCATAGGTGTTAGATAACTTTTATGTAATAGTTTTAACATAAGCTCCCAATGGTTAACACAGTGAGAATATTTATAATAAGACTGAATTGCATATTGCCACTCTGGAAGAGTGAAACTAGAGACCAAGTCCCTCTCCCACTTAAAGGGATTGTAAACCCTCATGTTTTTTTCACCTTAATGCATCGTATGCATCCTATCCTAACACCTGGTAGTCATCGGCCCCCCAGCACCCCCCCCCCCTGTTTTACTTACCTGAGCCCCTTCAAATCCTTTAAATCACTTTAAGCATATGGGAAGTCTTAGTGTATGATCCTCTATTCTTTTGAAACAGCAAGGAAGGAGACTTTAACCACTTGCTTACTGGGCCCTTATAACCCCTTCCTTCCCAGGCCATCTCACAATCTGAATGACAATTGCGCAGTCATACAAAACTGTACCCACATTACATTGTTATTATTTTTTGACTAAAATAGAGCTTTCTTTTGGTGATATTTGAGCACCAGTTTATTTTTTATTTTTTGCTAAACAAACAAAAAAAGACCAAAAATTTGAAAAATAAAATTTTGCAAACAGGTATTTTTCCTCCTTCACTGATGAGCACTGATGAACACTGATAGGTGGCATTATTAGGCACTGATGGGCACTGATCAGGAGGCACTGATGATTCTATATTGATGGGTGGCACTGATGGGCACTGATAGGCGCATGGAGAGGTGGCACTGATGGACATTGATAAGCAGCACTGATATGCACTGATAGGTGGCACTGATGGGCACTGAACAGAAGGTACTGATGATGAGCCACTGGTGGGCACTGATTGACAGAACTGATGGGTACTAATATGTGGCACTAATGAGCAATGATATGTGGCACTGGTGGGCACTGATTAGCAGAACTGATGGGCATTGATAGGTGGCACTGGTGGGCACTGATTAGCAGCACTGGGGACTAAGGGGACTGGTGTCCCTCTAAAAGAAGCCGGTGAATGGCTTGCTGACAGTGTGGAGAAAAAAAAAGCTGGAAACTGTATTCTGCCTACTTCTGTGATCAGCTGTCAATAGCTGACAGGTGATCAGGTGGTAAAGGGCCCACTGTGATTGGCCCTTTACCCTGCTCTGTGATCAGCCGAGGCCCCTGGAACACAAGGGTGGTGCAAGAATGGGGTGATGTCCATGTATACCCTCCCGACATTTTAATCCCACGCTGTGGCCATTCTTCGGCTATAGCACGGGCACCAAATGGTTAAAGGTGCCATAACACATACAGTATATCATAACAATTTTAATTTTTATTTTACTCCAACGCTAAACATATATACAGTATCTCACAAAAGTGAGTACACCCCTCACATTTTTGTAAATATTTTATTATATCTTTTCATGTGTCAACACTGAAGATATGAGACTTTGCTACAATGTAAAGTAGTGAGTGTACAGCTTGTGTAATGGTGTGAATTCACTGTCCCCAAAATAACTCAACACACAGCCATTAATGTCTAAACCACTGGCAACAAAAGTGAGCACATCCCTAAGTGAAAATTAAGCCCAATTAGCCATTTTTCCTCCCTGGTGTCATGTGAATCATTAGTGTTACAGTGTGTTAGGTGTGCATTGGGAGCAGGTGTGTTAAATATGGTGTTATCGTTCTCACTCTCTCATACTGGTCACTGGAAGTTCAACATGACACCTCATGGCAAAGAACTCTCTGAGGATCTGAAAAAAAGAATTTTTGCTCTACATAAAGATGGCCCAGGCTATAAGAAGATTGCCAAGACCCTGAAACTGAGATGCAGCATGGTGGCCAAGACCATACAGCGGTTTAACAGTACAGATTCCACTCAGAACAGGTCTCACCATGGTCGACCAAAGAAGTTGAGTGCACGTGCTCAGCGTCATATCCAGAGGTTGTCTTTGGGAAATAGACATAGAAGTGCTGCCAACTTTGCAGCACAGGTTGAAGGGGTGGGGGGGGGGGCAGCCTGCCAGGGGTCAGACCATATGCCGCACACTGCATAAAATTGGTCTGCTTGACTGTCGTCCCAGAAGAAAGCCTCTTCTAAAGATGATACACAAGAAAGCCTGCAGTTTGCTGAAAACAAACAGACTAAGAACATTGATTACTTGAACCATGTCCTGTGGTCTGATTAGACCAAGATAAATTTATTTGGTTCAGATGGTGTCAAGCGTGTGTGGAGGCAACCAGGTGAGGAGTACAAAGACAAGTGTGTCTTGCCTATAGTCAAGCATGGCGGTGGGAGTGTCAAGGTCTTGGGCTGCATGAGTGCTGCCAGCACTGGGGAGCTACAGTTCATTGAGGGAACCATGAATGCCAACATGTACTGTGACATACTAAAGCAGAGCATGATCCCCTCTCTTCATAGACTAGAGTGCAGGGCAGTATTCCAACATGATAACGCCCCCAAACACACCTCAAAGATGAACACTGTCTTGCATTTAGCCAACAGCTGAGCGGCCAACTCAGAGAAGGAAGGGCTGAGGCCATCCCTGACAGTACCCCCTCCTCAACAACCCCTCCCCCTCGGAGGACCACCAGGCTTGAGGGGAACACATCTATGGAAATCACAGAGGAGAACAGGGGCACGTACGTACAAGGATGAGACCCAAGAGCGTTCCTCCGGACCATACCAGATACTGTATGCGCCCACAGAACCTACGGGAGTCAACAATGGACTGTACTTCATACTCTTCATGGTCATGTCAACCTGTACAGGGTGAGGACATGGCACAGAGGTGGTAAAGCGGTTGCAGACCAAAGGTTTTAATAAGGAGATACGAAATAAATTCAAAATACGCATGTTAGAAGGGAGGTCTAATGCGTAAGCCACTGGGTAATCCTGCAAAGTATATGGAAAGGCCTAATAAATGGAGGTGAGAACTTCAGTGAGGGAACACGAAGTTGGAGGTTGCGAGATGAAAGCCAGACCCTATCCCCAACCTGGTAGGAAGGCGTGGGCAGGCATCTGCAGTCAGCATCGCATCTGTACCTATCATTAGCATGTCACAAAGCCTCCTGAACTTGTGCCCAAACGTAACGTATACCACAGAGATGCTCCTCTAATGCAGAAATACTCTGTGGAACAAATGAGTCAGGCAACATGGAAGGTTGGAAACCATAGTTCGCCATAAACGGGGACAATCGGGAAGCAGAATTCAAGGCACTATTGTGAGCAAACTCTGCCCACAGTAATTGGTCTGACCAGTTGTTATGACGGTCAGAAATATAGCAATGTAGTAATTGCTCCAAGGACTGATTGGCTCGTTCTGCGGCCCCATTAGACTGTGGGTGATATGCAGAGGTAAAAGCAAGCTGAATTCACAACTGTGCACAAAACGCTCACCAGAACTGGGACACAAACTGACTACCCCTATCCGAGACAATCACTTTGGGTAGCCCATGTAAGCGAAAGATCTCCCGAGCAAAAATGGAAACCAGTTCCTTAGAAGTGGGCAACTTCTTAAGTGGAATACAATGAGCCATTTTTGAGAACCGGTCAACCACCATAAGGATAACTGTGCTGCCCTGGGAGTTGGGTAGTTGGGTAGTTGGGTAGTAAGAATGAGAACTGGCACAGTGGTACCTTCAAGGAGATGTCTCCATTCTTTCAGGGCTAAAATGATCGCCAACAGCTCTCTGTCACCAATCTCATGATTGCACTCCGCAGTTGACAATTTCTTGGAAAAGTAGCCACAGGGATGCAAAGCACTCTCAGAGGTAGGACATTGAGACAGAAGGGCACCAACTCCTGTCTCAGAAGCATCAACCTCAAGGATAAAAAGTAACATAGGATCAGGATCTGCCAACACAGGAGCAGAAACAAAGGCAGCCTTGAGACTCTCAAAGGCCTTAACGGACTCCGGAGACCAACTCTGTGGGTTACCATCCTTTCTGGTCATATCAGTCAGGGGCTTGACCAGAGATGAGATGTTAGGAATAAACGTCTGATAATAGTTGGCAAAGCCCAGGAAACGCTGCAGAGGATGTGACCACATGGTCGGGCCACTGTAGGACTGCAGAAAGTTTCTCTGGGTCCATCAAAAAAACAGCAGTGGAAATGACATAACCCAGGAATTTAACCTGTTCGTGATGGAACTCACACTTCTCCAATTTACAATAAAGATTGTTCTCTCTTAGTTTCTGAAGCACATGACAGACATCTGTGTGGTGGCTCTTCAGGGACTTGGAAAATTTGAGGATATCATCGAGATACACCACCACACATAACTGCAACAAATCTCGGAGGACATCGTTAATGAATTCCTGGAAAACTGCTGGGGCATTACAAAGGCCAAAAAGGCATTGTGAGGTAATCATAATGGCCTGTTCTGGTATTAAACGCAGTTTTCCACTCGTCGCCCTCCTTAATGCGCACGAGATAGTATGACCCTCTCAGGTCAAGCTTTTTGAAAACCGTTGCTCCCTTGAGGCAGTCAAATACAGTAGCTCTGTAATCAATGGAATTGGGTAGGCATTCTTAATCATGACACGATTGAGACCCTTATAATCTATACAAGGTCTCAGTTCACCGCTCTTCTTTTTCACAAAGAAGAAACCAGCACCAGCACAAGATGAGGACTTGCGGATGAAACCTCGAGAAAGTGCGTCAGCAACATACTCCTTCATGGCCTTATCCTCCAAGACCGACAAAGGGTAAACCCGGCCACGAGGAGGTATGGCACCAGGTTGAAGGTCAATTGCGCAATCATAAGGCCGGTGTGGAGGCAAACTAGCAGCTTTACCTTTATCAAAGACATCGCCAAAATCACGGTACTCCTCCAGCAAGAAGGGGAGTGAAGTGGTGCACAGGACCTTGGATACCTTCAGGAAGCATGTCTCACTGCATTGTGGTGGCCAGGAGAGAACCTCAGCATGGAGCCATTTAAAAGAGGGGTTGTGCCTCTGTAACCAAGGATAGCCAATAACCAGCGGAAATCTGGGTGAGGAAATAACTTGGAATTGGATTATCTCATGGTGAAGAGCCCCTATGGCCATGGACAATGGAACCATCTCATGAGTCACATGGGCAGGCTGTAAAGGTCTACCATCAAGAGCCTCAATGGCAAGTGGAGTGTCACACAGCTGCAGCGGAATCGAGTGCTGCGTAACAAATGCAGCATCAATGAACAGGCCTGCAGCCCCAGAGTCGATTAGAGCCTGTATCTCGATGGACGACTCAGCCCAAGAAAGGGTGACCAAAACCAGGGGCTTATCCCTCTGGATAACTGGGGATGAAACAACGCCACCTAAGGTCTGTCCATGACAGGACCTCAAGGTTCAGGCATTCCCTGGACGGGTAGGACAAGACTTCAAAAAGTGATCTGCCTGGCCACAATAAAGGCACAATCTCTCCCTCCTCCTAAAGGCTCTCTCATCTGCAGAGAGACGTGTGAAGCCCAGGTGCATGGGTTCATCTTCACTGACCAAACCGGTACCAGGAGGCATGGGAGGTGAGGGAGGCATGGGTGGGACTACAAAGCTTGGAGGCAAACATACAGGAGGCTTCTGCAAGCGCTCCTTAAGAGAAAGTCCTTCTCTGAGTCTGGAGTCAATGAGGATGGCAAACGAGATCAAGCTCTCCAGCTCAGTGTGTATATATCGGACTGCTATCTCATCCTTGATGGAATCCGAGAGACCATGAGAAAAAGCAGCCACGAGGGCCTCATTGTTCCAAGCAACCTCTGCTGCCAGAGTACGGAATTCAATGGCGTAGTCGGCAGCAGTTCTCATACTCTGTTTGATGGACATGAAGCACTTGGCAGCAGAAATCCTTTTAAAGGAGGCCACAAACTGAGGGTAACTCAAGACAACAGGTTTTTGTGTCTCCCATAGAGGGTTAGCCCAGGCCAAGGCTCTCTCAGAAAGCAAATATATCATGAAACCTACTTTGCTTCTGTCTGTGGGAAATGCCTGGGGCAGCATTTCGAAGTATATCTCAAGCTGATTGAGAAACCCTCTGCATTGAACTGGATCACCCCCAAATCGCTGGGGAAGTGGAGCAGAACCAGACATACCTCTTATAGAGGTAATACTTGAGGCAGGTGCCTGCACAGAGACTGGCGCAGCAGCAGACTCAGGTTGTACCGGAGCAGCCATCGTGGGGGATTCCAGGTGAGCGATTCAGGAGCGTTTTTAATGCCAAGGCAAACTGATCCATGCGGTGATCTTGCTCATCCAATCTGGAAAAAATATTACCAACAAGTGGATTGACTGTATCTTCTGAATTCATGGCCTTCGCGTACTGTCAGAAACCATGAAACAGACTGAGACATAAGTACAATCAAATCACACTTGTTTATTAATAAAAATAAAAGGTAAATAGAAAAAAGCGTAGTCAAGCATATATATATATGTAGCGCTGGCGTCCTCGCTTATTAATGTGTTTGCATGCTATAATCACAAGTCTATGTATATTTCTTTGGGTTAGTATTTGGCACCATCTAGCGACCAAATACTGGTACTGAACTTGAATGTTTATTGCTTTGAAGACAGCACAAAAGAGATATACAGGAAGTGACTGTTGTTTTGATCAGAAGGTTGACCTTTTTACCCAGGAGGCTTGATGACCTACCCAGGAACACTTTCTCTAGCAATGCATGCTGGGTAGGACATAAAAGGAACCCGAGCGGCCATTTTAGTTCTCTTGGGATTGCATGGCCAGCATGTGAGGATCTGTGTGAAGGCCCACAGCCAATGTGGAGTTCAACCTCGATTGTTTGTGCGAGTGACCTGACGGTGCCAGAGAGACAGTGACTGGATTGGGGAGATCCAGAGACACTCGTTTGAGCATCGGAGGACCGGGCTCACCTAGCGGAGCAGAACGAAGTGACGGGGCCAGCTGACGGAGAAGCAAGCTGCAGTCACGGGACCAAGCTACTACACGGAGCTCTGATCCAGTTGGTGAGCAGGTTACGGCCCTCAGTTTGTTAACTTTCACATGCAGTTGGACTCATACGCAGGCCTTTACTGGGATTTATAGTTCCACAAAGGAGGAGCAGAGCAACTGACACTGAGCAGGCTTGAGGCCTACCTACTCTGACATCCTAAGCCTTGTAGTATAAGTATTGAAGTTATACCAGGAGCACCTTTACCTCAACTTAACTTACTTTAACCTGTGGATTACAAATCACAAGGAATTACTTTAGCTAGCGAAGACAAGAAGACCAAAGACCAAGTACTTTAAGTGAGATCTCACGCATAGCTTAAAAGTAAGAGGAGCTCCCGGGTATATTCTATATATATATATATATATATATATATATATATATATATATATATATATATATAGTTTGAAATTGTTTATATTGACATCCATTGGGCTGTTGTCCTATGTTGGGATGACCACACAATTACTGTAATCACCTCTTTGAATATTTTCACAGTAAAATACGCTATTGTCTAAGTATTCAGTTGTGTGGCGTACTGTTTTCTCCCGGCAGGTGGAGCCAGTGGATTCCGAGGTTACAATACAGGTATCTTGCATTTTATTATATTGCACCACAGCTGTGTCAAGGGGATTGAGCCATGTTAGTGTGGTGTTGTTACTAGAGTGCAGGCCCAAATCAAATCAGCCGCTCCTTCAGGAGTCAGTGCTACATATATATATGATATGAGGGGTGGTTAGCTCAGTGGTAGATGCGTTTTTACAGTGAGTCCATGGCAATTGGCATTTTGGTTTAAGGACTAGGCAGTCAATTTTTATTAAAATGATGCAGAAAGAAAGTTCTTACAACAGCAAGTCTACAGAGGTTTTTCTTCAGCAAACACAACTAATGAAAAATACTGAGCTCCCCGGGCTCACTTAGTCACAAATGTAGTACTTTGTAGTACCCCCCCCCCCCCCCCCCCGGATTTGCTCACTCTCTCTGAGACTTCTGGACTTCCTCCAGCCCCCCTGGACTCACTAGCTCTCTCGGCTTTCCCAGTCTGCCAGACCATCTTTTGGTCTCCCAGGCCTGTGTAGCATTCCCAACCATCCCAGTCTTTTGGGCAAGAAGTCCCCTCACCAGGGATGCAGTCTCTGACAGAAACAACCAGGTCTCATGATAGGGGTCTGTCTCCAAATGGCAGCCACTGCCGTGAGCTATTGCACAGGTGGCCATATCCTGGCCACCTGTGCACTCAGTATAGACAACTAGTAAAGCCCAGACACAGGACTAAAGCCTCCCTCCCTCCCAATACTCTTTGGTACCTTCAAGCTTCCAGCCCTGATCTAGAATGACTAAATTCAGAGAAAACTTAAGACACAGTTTTCTCTGTTCACAAAACTCTGCTTGCACTTCTCAAACTGACTCTTTGAGAGTCCTGTGTCCTTTTTAAACACATGTATACACTGGCAGGGACTCTCACTGCCTCTATCTATCTATCTATCTATCTATCTATCTATCTATCTATCTATCTATCTATCTATCTATCTATCTATCTATCTATCTATCTATCTATCTCTATGAAGGAACCATTAGGTAAACAACCTCTCCTACCCAGATGTATTTGTAGCCCTCTTATATTCACAAGACTACAGAACACCACACATTTGTATACATAAACTATAAACAGAGCCTTCCTAAGCCCATAGGAGGAATACCCAAAAAGTTAGAACAGACTCCATTTTCTTAAGACTGTCAGGTGAAGCAGATGCAGCTCAGACTTATCTTACATGATTCTCATCACTACAGACTGAAGTAGCATTCAAGACAGCAAAAGTTCTTGTGCATTCTCTGCTCTTAGAGCCCTTTCCCACTGTACCACCTATTTCGTCAGCGGTAAAGTGGGCTATTTTTAGCGCTGCTTTACCATCGTTTTAGCGGCACTATTCATCCACTAGCGGGGTGGTGTTAACACCCCGATAGCATCCGAAAAGGGGTTAAATCCACCCGCAAAATTCCGCGAGAGGCATTCTGCCAGCGGTATAGCAGTGCTGCCCCATTAATTTCAATGGGGAGGAGCGGTGGAGGAGTGGTGAGTTCACCGCTCCTTCAGCGCTCCAAAGGAGTTGCTGGCAGGACTTTTTCTGATGCCCTGCCAGCGCACCGCTCCACTGTGAAACCCTCAGACTTTCACACTGGAGTGAATGAAGCAGCTGTTTTAGTGCGGTTTGCAGGCACTATTTTTAATGCTTTAGCGCTTGCAAAAAGCCCCTAGTGTGAAAGGCATCTAAGTGTATACCTATAGGCTGGTTTTATTATTTTTCCCATTGTCCCAAGTTCTCTTGGCACTTCCTTAGGAAGACTGCCACTCCAAAGACTCTTCCAAAATGTTACTTATCTAATTTACATTTCCTGACCCAATCTACTATATGCATAATAACCCCCCCCCCCCCCCCCCCCAAGAAAGACTTAACATGATACACTGGATAGATAAACAGAAGCTGCTAGAAAATATATAAAAAACACAGAAAATGTGGACTTGCCTTTCCAAAACAGCAAACAAATACCATGTTAGTTGAACACAAGGGAATCACACCACTACATATGCATTGCCCAGTTTTTGTTGATGTACTATTTTAAATAATACCATTTAGCATTCATATTACTTATTTATATGATAATACAATTTAAGCTTCTTGAAGTTACTCAGTAATGTTACTGCTACAAGTGTTTTTATACGTCCTTTAAGTCTTTAAAATGTAACTTAAGTATTTGTTTTTATTCATACCTATGGTATTAATATTTATTATTTGGTATTGTATTTGTGGGCACTCTCCTTCCAAACCGACCCTGTCATTTTAATGATCTGGTTTGTTTCACATTTTCTGAATTTATGGTGGATATAGTGCTCATCTCAGTGATAATTTTCCCTTGGCAATTATACTACCATTTGGCACTATGTCCCTAGAGGGAAAATGAATGCACTAAGATATATCCTTGAGTTCAGCAGCTTGTTTTAAAGAACAAAGCAAGGTCAAAATGCTGTAGAATATATTGAGGCTTAATTCTGTCTCTGTCTCATTAGCAGCTCGTGTGGTTTGAAAATAGAATGTTAAGAGGTCAAGTATTTCTAGAGAAAGCAACTCAGAAGGGATTGTATTTATAACATTCTTTATACATAAGGAGTGCTATGTCTTTTATACCTTTTGGTCTCTAAGGGAATATATTACTAGAATATATTGTTCCTATGTGTTCATGCTAATGATGAAATGAACATGCTGGTGTGAAAAAAGGACATGTAACCATGGAATGCCACAATTTCATTGTGTCTTTTGGTTTTTCTAGGTCCTATTGTATACAGAGAATAAATACTATATTATCCTTCATAATTATGGCCAGCTATCATGCGCAGCATTTGACAAATATTTTGTTTGGTGTTTCTCACAGCATACATACCTTTTTCATTACTCAAGTGCCTTTTGCGTTCATGTTAAAATATAGATGCAAAATACATTTGCCTTGAGCATAATATATCCAAATAATGGTAGTTTGTTTAAAAAAATTTGAAAGTTGATGTATGTCCTCCCAGTTGTACTATTATATTTTATGAAACAATTCCAAGTTATAAATACCAAAATAAACAAAAAAAATAAACTTGTTTATTAAGTAGGCCAGTGTTTGCTTATTTCAATTATAAGCATGTTATATGCATCAAATTTCTATTTGAACTGCAGTCAGTGTGAAAAGTATATTGAGTTCAATTGTGTATCCCTCTTAGCAAGTTAAGAAAAACCCTTGAACTTTGCAAAATATATGAACAAATCATATGTAGTATTAATAAAAATGGAATGTTCTTGTGAATGTGCTAAACACATCAGGGAGTGCTTATGTCACCCATAAGAAAGGTTAAGGAATATGTAACCTGTACAATTTTCAGTATGGTCCATTTTCCTGTTAGACACTTGAAATATGCACATGTACTTTTGCATACTTTAACCTATCAGCTTAATATGGATATGGACGAACAACAAATATTAGGTTGTGTGACTTTTAAGAGATATTCTGCATCTACATGGCTCTAGGCTGTACACTAAAAGGAGCAATAGACAGCAATTTGTTGCATAATGAATGCAGGATGACTATCATAAAGTACCTCAGAAAGTGCCAAAAGCAGCTAAACGAGATTTTACACTGCAGGGCAGAACAGTTTACCAGATGACCCCAGTTATTCTTTCTAGAACTGTTTAAAATGTGAATGCAATTTTCAGAGGTTTCAAAATACCATGCAACAAGCCACAACTTTTAATTGGTTGTCTTTTGTATTATTCAAATATACTTTGTTTACAGACAGCTTTATTTATAAATACTTAAATACCATATTATAAAAACATCCATATTTGGAAAGTGTTCTAATCTATGATATTGAAACTATCTATAAAAGGGATCATTTCTATTTGCTACTAAGATTCAGTAATTAGCATCATTATGGCTTTGTTTGGTCTAATGCTGCGTACACACGTAGCAGACTATCCGGCGGACTTAGTCTGGCGGACTGTCCGCTGGACTGTCCGGCGGACTTTCCGAACGAGCTACCTGCCCACACACGGTACTTTTGCGGCGGACTAGGTACGGTAGACTAATTCCGCCAGACTATCCGGCGTACTTTTAAAATGAACGGACTCGCCCACACACGCGGAGGAAAGTCCGCTCATTTTGAGCCCGTTTACAGGTAGAAGGGGCCAGCGAAGGAGGCATCGCTGGCTCTGTCACCTAGTATGGACTTATAGGGGAATCGCTACGCCGAAAAAAGGGCGTTGGAGTCCCCCCTAGGTCCATATCAGACCCTTATCCGAGTACGCTACCTGGCCGACAAGGAAAGGGGGTGGGGACGAGCGAATGGCCCCCCTCCTCCTGAACCGTATATAAGTCGCCGCACACCACGTGTCCTGTCATTGTGACCGGAGACAGCGACGAGGCAACATCTCCAGAAGAGAAGAACAGAAGAACAGAAGACGGCGACAGCGGCAGCGGCGACAGAAGACCGGGCCACCGCTTGCAAAAGAGCTAGAAGAAGGCGCGGTGGCCCGGCAGGAAGAACCGAAGAGGGGGACAAGACCCCTGAAGAGGGGTACAAGACCCCCAAAGTCGGAAGAAGAGGGCAGCGAAGAAGAAAGCCGGGCTCCTCCACTAGTGAAAGAGCTAGCAAAAGAGCAGAAGATAGTGGAGGAGTCTGGCGAGAAGACCCTCGAAGACGGAAGAAGACCCCCGGAGCTGTGCAATAAACTATTTTAACCCTTGTGTGTTGTGTTTTCCTTTTACTTTTTTTCACAGGTGAATGGGTAGGGGTACATTGTACCCCATACTCATTCACATAGGGTGAGGGGCCAGGATCCGGGGGCCCCCTTATTAAAGGGGGCTCACGGATTCCGATAAGCCCCTTGCCCGCAGACCCCGACAACCAACGGATTGCCGGGAAGAGGCCATTGTCCTCATCAACATGGGGACAAGGTGCTTTGGGGTGGGGGGGCCGCGCAGCCCCCCCTTCCCCAAGGCAGCCCCCCATGTTGAGGGCACGTGGCCTGGTATGGCTCAGGAGGGGGGGCGCTCGCTCGTCCCTACCCCCTTTCCTGGCCGGCCGGGTAGCATGCTCGGATAAGGGTCTGATATGGACCTAGGGGGGACCCCCACGCAGTTTTTCCAGCGTAGGGATTCCCTTTTAAGTCCATTCCAGGTGAGAGGGCTAGCAACACCTCCTTCGCTGGCCCCGGCTACCTGGAGCCGTGCTCAAAATGAACGGACTTTTCTCCGGGCGGGAAAAGTCCGTTCATTTAAAAAGTACGGTGGACTGGCACACACACAGCCGTACTGTCCGCCGAAATGCGAGTCTGGCGGACAGATTGGAGTGCAAAACTACTTTCTTAGTCCGCCGGACTTTTGGGTAAAAAAAGTCAAGTCCGCCGGAATTTTCCACCGGATTGTTTGATCGTGTGTACGAGGCATAATAGTAAAAGTAATGCCCTGCACACACGATTTGACTTTGACAACAAAACCATGTATTTTTGTTCGAACGATGTTGGCTCCAACTTGTTTTGCATACACATGGTCACACAAATGTTGGCCAACAATTACGAACATAGTGATGTAAAAGACGTCCGTGATAGCTCCATTACGAACGTTATAGCTCCAGCTCATACTTGATTCCTAGCATGCACGAACTTTTGTCCGACGGACTTGTGTACATACGATCGGAAAGTACGACAACAAACATTTGTTAGTGGAAAATCTGAGAACCTGCTAGCCAATATTTGTTGGCGGAAAGTCCAGCAACAAATGATCGATGGAGTATACAAGCAACAAGCTCACATATAACATCTGTTGTCGGAAAATCAGATCGTGTGTACAGGGCATTAGCAATAATTCCCAGCACCAATTTATTAGGTGGGCCAGGAGATAAGGTGCAAGAATAAGCATAAAATCTGCATGACTAGAGTAGATTGGGACCTAAAGGATTAACAGCTAGCAGGATGTAGGGCAACAAAGGGTACCTAACCAATAAGCAAGGCTTATAATGGCAAAGAAGGATTTCAGAAGATGTGGTGGAGTGAAGTGATCAGAGTTTAGCTATTGTTCCAATATCCTACTTGCAATATCCCATATGATGCAAACACGTTAAATGTACATTATCAAACCAATAACAATTGATATCACATAAAAATTAAGTATTGTATTAAGTGCAACCAGTCCATGCCATACAATGTTTCAGCGATAAATTGCATAAATGAGGAACACCTTGAAACAATCATCACTTTTAATGTGGACAATGTGACTCTGCTTCACACCCCTGCAGCTCAACCCACTATATTTATTTAACCACATTCAAACAGTGCAGTGTAGCAGTGCCCATATACACAGGAACCCCCTGGTTTTTGGATCCTCCCACACACTCTCATTTACGAAAGAAGGTCCACTTGAGAAAGCGTAAAACAACCTCTTTCTTAAAATAATACACATTAAAATATTCCAGCATTATTCGCAAGAAAACTGTCAGGCACAGCATTAGTAATCTGACAGCTTATAAATTTATCGGTCGTGACACCATCGCACTTCCTGCTCGCATTCGGGCCAATATGACGATGTCACAGCACTTAAAGGATATGTTTTACCGTTTTTAGGGTGGAGCATGTAACCTGTTCCTGGTCCCCCCTTGATTCATCCTCATGACAGCGGGTGGGGGATCTTCTCCCTTTACCTGCTGTCACAACTTGAAAACAATGTGCCTCCGCCCACACAGCCACGTCATTCATTCACAGTTTCCTGTGAATGAATTGACTACAAGTACTGTCAGTCATTGTTGCTGATGGCTTTTAGTTCTCAATAAATTACAAGAATGCTAGTGAGCATCCTCGTAGTTCATTGATTTTCTGCTTTCAAGTAACTTCCTGCCTGTATTGGAGGTATAGGCAGAGAGCTATCCTGAGACTTTGCAGGAGCAGACTGCTCACAGTGCAATGCCCTGCAGGCTCCATAGGAAAGAATAAAAAAAAACACATTTTGTTATCTGAAAGGTGAATTTAGCCTTTAAAGCGGTGTTCCACCCGCAATTTTTTTTAACGTCAGCAGCTACAAACACTGTAGCTGCTGACTTTTAATAAGGACACTTACCTGTCCAGGGAGCCTGCGATGTTGCCCCCCTCCCTCCCCCCAAGGCTGATTGGTCCATTCTAATTAAGGTAAACAGACAGTGGAGCCTTGCTGCTTCACTGACCGTTTAATATTGCTCATGTGCAAGTCGCGTGGTGCTTTATGATTGGTCGGCTGTCTTCTGGGACGCACACATATCCCAGAAGACATTGGGGGGTCTCACCAAAGAAGAGGATATGACGTCCTGCACCACAGACAGGATGGATCGGAAGTACAAGCTGTACTTCATAAAAAGGTAAGTTAGAAGAAAAAAAATGTAACTAGCCATAAATGAGCAGTAGAGAGGTGGCCATTCATTTAAGACCACCTCTTAAAAGTGGGTAGAATGCTGCTTTAAGCTTGGTTAAAAATGTTTAATCTATCAGAACATAATTAGGACCACTAATGATGATGTCAGAATGTCAGACAGAGCACTATTTATATGTTATATTCTGCACATTACATAATATGGCAGCCTCCATGCAGCACAATCGATAAAGAAGAAAGCAGAACACCTATGCTATTCAGGTATAAGTCACAACTCATTTGTCTCATTTGTCATTTTGCACTCATTGCAGAGTAAGGTTCCCAAAATCAAATTAAAGCGGGAGTCCGTCGTTTTTTTTTTTTTAAAGCCAGCAGCTACAAATACTGCAGCTGCTGACTTTTAAAATAATGACACTTACCCGCCCAGCGCGCCCGCAATGTCGGCACACGAAGCTGATCTCTCAATCGTCTCTCGGGTGCTGCCGCCGCCATCTTGGGTATGGGAATCAGGAAGCGGAGCCTTGCGGCTTAATTTCCCAGTTCCCTACTGAGCATGCGCGAGTCGCGCTGCGCAATAAGGATGGTCCCCGCTGTCTCTGGGATCCGTGTGTTTCCCAGCAGGCAGCGGGGGACCTTCGAAAAGGGGCATAGATTCTGCGGAAAGGGGCCTAGCTTCTGCAGAATCTACGCCGGAAGTGGGTGCAGATACCTGTACTGTACAGGTACCTGCACCCCCCTCCCCCCTGAAAGGTGCCAATTGTGGTGCCGGAGGGGGGGAGGGTTCCAATGAGCAGAAGCTCCACTTTAGGGTGGACCTCCGCTTTAATTAAACAAATGAAATAACTTAAAGATGGTTTTGATATTTTGCAAAAAAGCTAATTAATAATATTGGGGACATTTCTTCTCTGCTTTCAGAAAATCACGCATGACAGTAGGAGCTTGACATACAGTATACTTCAAAGTGGTGTCTGTTAGTGGGGCTAAGAAAACTTGAATGAAAATAAGAAAAGCTGTGTACAAAAATGTAACAAACTTAATTAAAGCCCCAGAAAGATGAGCAAAGAAGATAGAGACCTGATGCCTCTCACAGGAGAGGGGGGAAGGATTACCACTATTGTAGCCAATAGCTTAATTCATACATTGAGGAAAATAACAGTACAAAGATTTAACCCTTTTACTGGCAAGTTCGGTACGGACCTACAGAAGTGCCTGCAGGTGGCCAAGTCCGTATGGCGCATGAACCTCACTTCAATGACCATAAGCTTATATCAGAATTGTTCAGCAACCCTCTGATCAGAGCTATCAACCCCTAATGTGACCCCCCCCCCCATCCATGCCGCAGCTTCCCTGTCCCCTGCCTCTCCATCCCTGCTACTCCCTTACATATAAAACTGCCCCCTACTCTCCTCTCCTATCCCCTTCACCCCCTTCTTTCACACCAGCACTGATTACCCCCTCCACCCGATCCGACCCCCCTGCAGACCCTGTTCCCTGCAGCTACCATCATTAGCCAGCATCCCACCTCTTCCACTCCCCTGGCTTCAGGTGCTGCATGGGGCTTGGGGGGATCCAAATGTATCCCCCCTGCCAGTCAGATTGCCCCCCAACTGCCACTGCACCCCTGACCCATGGCCGCTCCGAGCAGCATCTCTCCTTCTCCTCCTGCCGCCTGCAGCTTCTCCCTTCACTGATCTTCATGATCTTTCATCTAAAACTACCCCCCCCACTCTCCTCTCCCCTTCACCCCCCTTCTTCCCCCCATGCTGCAGCTTCCCTGTCCCCTGCCTCTCCATCCCTGCTACTCCCTTCCATATAAAACTGCCCCCTACTCTCTTCTCCTATCCCCTTCACCCCCTTCTTTCACCCCAGCACTAATTACCCCCTCCACCCGATCCGACCCCCCTGCAGACCCATTCCCTGCAGCTACCATCATTAGCAGCATCCCTCCTCCTCTATTCCCCCCGACTTGAGGTGATCCATGAGGCTTGGGGGGATCCAGATGTTTCCCCCCTGCCAGTCAGAATGCCCCCCCAACTGCCCCTGCACCCCTGACCAATGGCTACTCCGAGCAGCATCTCTCTTTCTGCTCCCGCCACCTGCAGCTTCTCACTGCACTGATCTTTGTGATCTGTCAGGCTGGGGAGTGCGGTGGGGGGGTGCGGGGGAGGGTGAAGTAGGGACTTGGGGGCTTAGTAAACATGCGTTTACTAAGCTTCACCCTTTAGTACAGTGGATATAGGCAGCGATCACTTCTATATTCACTGACAGCTGATAAATAGTAACTGCGAGTGCTACAATGTTTCAGACTGTCATATTCTGATTGAATGAGAAATCTCTATACATTATTCATTCAAGTAAAGTGGTGCAGAGAAAATGGACTATCTTCAGTACCTTTCTCTGTCTAAAAAAAATGCAATTCTGTTTAGACCTTTGACTTCTGATATCTCGCCAAACAGCCCTCCAAAAAAAAAAAAAAATGACCGTAAAATGTTTTTAAAAGTAAAAGCATTTAAAACAAAACACATTGTAAGACCCCCCCAGGTCCACCCACACTCATCCCTCCCCAGTGACTGCCCCCCCTCCTGCACTCACCCCTCCACGGCTTCCTCAGCTTCTCCGCCTGGCCAACCCGATCCATCCTGATTGGCCAGGAGGATAAGCTGAAAGACGATAGCTAATATTAATTCACTATTGTCACAAGTTGGTGAGCCCAACATTTTTCAAGCCAATTAGAGCCTAAGGCTCTAATCATGTGGATTGAAAAAAACTCATCAAAACGTATGAGTCAGGCGCTCTGCAGGGGGGTAGCGTCCCAGTGCCCCTAATTGACTGGCCGCTCCTATTAAGACCCCTTTCCATGGAGCAGACTCTGTCAAGCAGATCCACCTGCTCAGAGGGGATCTGTCTGCTGATCCCCGCTGAGCAGGCGTATGACAGGTCTGTGTCCACTCCGCTGATGCAGACACAGCCCACTGTTCTCTATGGGGCTTTCATATGGAAACGGACCGCCTGTGCATTTCCATTGGATGCCATCCCATCCAATCTGCTAGATGGATGGGGTATGAACTCCTCATCTGTCTGTTTTCAGTGGACTGGATCAGATGCAGGCGGGTGAAAATGGACACATGTCCATTTTCATCAGTCTCTCCATAGAGAACAATGGGTGGTCTGATTGGGCTCGCCTGAAAAATGGACAGGCAGACCCAGTCGCTGTGCTTGTGTGAAAGGGGCCTAAGGCCTTGTTCACACAGGACATACACAGCGTACCTTTACAATGCACAGGTGTTCTGTGCATCTCTGTGCAGGCAGTCCCATTGATGTCATTTGGGATGTAGCACCTGCACGAACAAAGCCGTTGCTCCCAACTTTACATCCATGTAGGTCTGCATGCACGTCCCTGAACTCACACTGTCTGCATTTGGGGTCATGTACCCACTTGGATGATCACATTGGGAACAGCAACTATGCCTGTGCAGCCGTTGCATCCCAATTGACATAAATGGGACTGCCTGTACGGGGATGCATGGAACACCTATGCATCTCTGTGCGGGTAAACATGGCCCTCCATGGGCGTACACTTTAGTATGCCACATGCGAATAATGCTTTAGTAGTAGTTTAGCAGGAATTTTGTAAGTTATGTCGTGTTTATGTTATATTAATGATTTTAGTGTATTTTTAGTGAAAATAGTGATATGATGAACATTTGCGCAATTATTGCAGGGGCCAAAATATCTGTAGCACTTTTTTTATTCTGCTGGCTATGTTCCGTTTAGAAAATGCTTAGTTTGAGGGGTCTTTTCAAATTCTGAAAGCTGTAAGTGAAAAATGGCAATCTCCAGAATTAGAGTAAAACGAGTTTCATAAAACGGTACAATTTCAAATGTACAATTATCTGTTAATTATTAACTCAATACAGTTTTATTTTTTATATTTGCTAGGAATTTAGCAAATATTGTGGGGCCTTAAAAATCAATAGCACCTTCTTTTTATTCTACTGGTCCTATGCTTTCGGGAAATATATGGATGGGGGGGGGGGGGGGGGGGTCTCTCACAAATTCTGAATACTGTAAGGGAAAAATGAAAACCTTCATATTTTTAGAGGAATTTGTATATTACATTTTTCCGTACATTCTATTTGATCCATTTGGCAAAAAGGCGCAATGTAAAAGTTGCTAATATTTGTTATGTATTAACATCATACAGGTTAAGCTTTTATATTTAGTTGCAAATCAGCAGGAATGTAGTAAAATTAGCTGTGAAAAATGAAAACCTGCTGCTCCAGTCTCTGTGCAGGCACCCGCCTCGAGTATTAGCTCTATAATGCCGAGTACACACCTAGCCGACTATCCGGGCTGTCCGTCCGACTTTCCGAACAGGCTACTTGCCCACACACGGCACTTTTTTAGCGGACTAATACGGCGTACTAAGTCCGCCGTACTATTGAAATGAACGGACTCACCCACACATGCGGAGGAAAGTCCGCTCATTTCAAGCGCGTCTCCAGGTAGGCGGAGCCCACGAAGGAGATGTCGCTGACCCCGCCACCTGGTATGAAGTTAAAGAGGAACCCCAACGCCGAAAAAAAACAGCGTGGGGTTCCCCCCCAGGTCCACATCAGACCCTTGTCCGAGCACGCTACCCGGCCGGCCAGGAAAGGGGGGGACGAGCGAGCGCCCCCCCCCCTCCTGAGCCGTACTAGGCCGCGTGCCCTCAACATGGGGGGTGCCTTGGGGAAGTGGGGGCCGCGTGGCCGCCCCACCCCAAAGCACCTTGTCCCCATGTTGATGAGGACAATGGCCTCTTCCCGACAACCCTGACCGTTGGTTGTCGGGGTCTGCGGGCGGGGGGCTTATCGGAATCCGGGAGCCCCCTTTAATAAGGGGGCCCCGGATACCGGCCCCCAACCCTATGTGAATGAGTATGGGGTAAAATGTACCCCTACCCATTCACCTGTAAAATAAAGTAAAAAAAAAACACAACACACAAGATAAAACAGCTTATTGCACAGCTCCGGGGTCTTCCGTCTTCGGGGGTCTTTTCGCCGGACTCCTCCGCTATCTTCTGCTAGCTCCTTTACTAGCGGAGGAGCCCGGCTTTCTTCCTCGGGCGCGGCCCTCTTCTTCCGACTTCGGGGGTCTTGTCCCCGACTTCGGTTCTTCTGCCGGGCCACCGCGCCTTCTTCTAGCTCTTTTACAGGCGGTGGCCCGGTCTTCTGTCACCGCTGTCGCCATCTTCTGTTCTTCTGTTCTTTTCTTCAGATGTTGACTCGTCGCTCCCTCCGCTCACAATGACAGGGACCGGGCGCGCGGTGACTTATATAGGGACAACACTGGATGATGTCCCCGCCTATTATGATGTCACAGTCCCAGTATCCTCTGGGACTGTGACACCATAATGGGCGAGGACATCCTGCGGTGATGCCCCTATATAAGTCGCCGCACGTCCGGTCCTCCTCATTGTGAGCAGAGGGAGCGACGAGTCAACATCTGAAGAGAAGAACAGAAGAACAGAAGGCGGCGACGACGACGACAACAGCGGCGACAGAAGACCGGTCTTGTCCCCCACTTCGGTTCTTCTGCCGGGCCACCGCGCCTTCTTCTAGCTCTTTTACAGGCGGTGGCCCGGCAGAAGAACCGAAGTGGGGGACAAGACCCCCGAAGTCGGAAGAAAGGCCGGCGGCAAGGAAGAAAGCCGGGCTCCTCTGCTAGAAAAAGAGCTAGAAGAAGATAGCGGAGGAGTCCGGCGAGAAGACCCCGAAGATGGAAGACCCCTGGAGCTGTGCAATAAACTATTTTATCTTGTGTGTTGTGTTTTTTTTACTTTATATTACAGGTGAATGGGTAGGGGTACATTGTACCCCCTACTCATTCACATAGGGTTGGGGGCCGGTATCCGGGGGCCCCCTTATTAAAAGGGGCTCCCGGATTCCGATAAGCCCCCCGCCCGCAGACCCCGACAATCAACGGCCAGGGTTGTCGGGAAGAGGCCCTTGTCCTCATCAATATGGGGACAAGGTGCTTTGGGGAGGAGGGCCATGTGGCCTCCCCTTCCCCAAGGCACCCCCCATGTTGAGGGCACACGGCCTGGTACGGCTCAGGAGCGGGGGCCTCTCGCTTGTCCCCCCCTTTCCTGGCCGGCCAGGTAGCATGCTCGGACAAGGGTCTGATGTGGACCTGGGGGGACCCCCACGCCGATTTTTTTTGGCGTTGGGGTTCCCCTTCAAGTCCATACCAGGTGGCGGGGCAGCGTCGTCTCCTTCACGGGCCCCGCCTACCTGGAGACCCGCGCAAAATGAGCGGACTTTTCTCCGGACGGGAAAAGTCCGTTCATTTCAAAAGTACGGCGGACTGGCATACGCACGGCTGGATTGACCGCCGAAATGCGAGTCCGGCGGGAAGATTGGAGTGCAAAACTACTTTCTAAGTCCGCCGTACTTTTGGGTCAGAAAAGTCTGCCGGAGGCTACACACGGGGGGATTGTCCGGCGGACTTGAGTTTGCCGGACTTTTCCACCCGATTGTTTGATCGCGTGTACGCGGCAAAAGATGTATGTCTGGTTTCGCTCTGCTTCCCCGGTGATTTGGGGGTGATCCAGTCCAATGCAGTGGGTTTCTCAACCAGTTTGAGATATACTTTGGGATGCTGCCCCAGGCATTTCCGATGGACAGAAGCAAAGTAGTTTTCATGATATCTTTGCTTTCTGAGAGAGGCTTGGCCTGGGCAAACCCTCTATGGGAGATGCAAAAACCTGTTGTTTTGATTTACCCTGAGTTTGTGGCTTCTTTTAAAAGGGTATTTGACATTCCCGCACGCTTCGCTTCTGCTGCCAGTGCCTGATGTCCATCGAACAGAGCACGAGAACTGTTGACGACTACGCCAATGAATTCAGTACTCTTGCAGCAGAGGTTGCGTGGAACAGAGGCCCTTGTGGCTGCTTTTTCTCATGGTCTCTTGGATACCATCACGGTGGTGTTGTTTCATCCCCAGTTATCTAGAAGGATAAGCCCCTGGTTTCGGTCACCCTATCTTGGGCTGAGTCATCCGTCAAGATACAGGCTATAATCGACTCTGCGGGCCTGTTCATTGATGCTGCCTTTGTATCAAAGCATTCGATTCCACTGCAGCTGTGTGACACTCTACTTGCCATTGAGGCTCTTGACGGAAGACCTCTACAGCCTGCCCATGTGACTGATGAGACAGTTCCGTTATCCATGGCCGTAGGGGCTCTTCACCATGAGATAACCCAATTCCAAGTTATTTCTAATTTTTAAGTAAAGTTTCGGTGGTTATTGGTTATCCTTGGTTACAGAGGCACAATCCCTCTTTTGGTTCCATGCACCTCTTCACTCTCCTCCCTGCCGGTGGAGTACCACAATTTTAGTGATGTCTTTGACAAAGGTCAAGCCGGTAGTTTGCCTCCACACTGGATGTATGGTTACACAATTGACCTTCAATTTGGTGCCCTATTCCCTCGTGGCTTGGTTTACAATTTGGCGGTCTTGGAGGATAAGGCCATTAAGGATTATGTTGCAGAAGCACTTTCTTGAGGTTTCATCTGCAAATCCTCATCTCCTGTTGGTGCTGGTTTCTTCTTTGTGAAGAAGAAGAGTGGTGCACTGAGACCTTGAATTGATTACAGGGGTCTTATTCATTTCACGATTAAGAATACCTATCCAATTCCCTTGATTATGGAATTATTTGATAGTTTCAAGGGAGCAATGGTTTTCATGATATAAGAGGAGCATACAATCTCGTGAGTATTAAGGAGGGTGACGAGTGGAAAACTGTGTTTAATACCAGAACAGGTCACTATGAGTACCTCGTAATGCCTTTTGGCCTTTGTAACGCCCCGGCAGTTTTCCAGGAATTTATTAAGGATGTCCTCCGAGATTTGTTGCAGTTATGTCTGCTGATTTATCTCGATGATATCCTCATATCCTCAAGTCCCTGGAGAGCCATCACATAGATGTCTGTCATGTGCTTCAGAAACAAAGAGATAACAATCTGTATTGTAAACTGGAGAAGTGCGAGTTCCATCATAAACAGGTTTAATTCCTAGGTTATGTCAATTCCACTGCTGGTTTTTTGATGAACCTAGAGAAACTTTTAGCAGTTCTACGGTGGCCCTGACCCATGAGTTTACCTCCTCTGCAGCGCTTCCTGGGCTTTGTCAACTATTATCGGAAGTTTATTTGTAACTTCTCTGGTCAAGCCCCTGACTGATATGACAAGAAAGAACGGTAACCCACAGAGTTGGTCTCTGGAGTCCATTAAGGCCTTTGAGAGTCTCAAGGCTGCCTTTGTTTCTGCTTCTGTGTTGGCACATCCTGATCCTATGTTACCTTTTATCTTGGAGGTTGATGCTTCTGAGACTGGAGTTGGCACCCTTCTGCCTGGTCTGGTGGCCCTGGTGGCCCTGGTGGCCCACACCCAACATCCTACCAATGAGAGCACTATGCATCCTTGTGGCTACTTTTCCAAGATATTGTCACCTGCGGAGTGCCATTACGAGACTGGTGATAGATAGCTGTTGGCGATCATTTTGGTCCTGAAAGAATGGAGACATCTCCACGAAGGTACCACTGTGCCAATTCTCATTCTTACTGATCATAAGACTCTCATATTCTTGTCTGAGGCTAAA
The DNA here is from genome assembly GCF_037356315.1 of Lithobates pipiens. NCBI lineage: Eukaryota > Metazoa > Chordata > Amphibia > Anura > Ranidae > Lithobates > Lithobates pipiens. The sequence continues at coordinate 237,802,008 of NW_027507903.1, forward strand.
TGCCTCTCTCCCAGAAAGGCGCGATGGGCTCTTTTCTTGTCAAGTTTCAATTACATTGTCTCATTCTTACATTCACTAAGAATGTAAGGGCTGACACCTTGTCACAGCAATTTACCTCCACTTCCAAGTTGGAGTCGGTTCCGGTTCCTGTGATTCCTCCTGATCATATTCTGGCTATGGTTCGCACCAGTCTCACTTCTCCTTTGGGTGAAAAAATTCTTGCTGCTCTGGTCCATGCTCCTCTTAAGAAACCTTGTGACTGCTGCTTTGTCCCAGTGAGTCTCCGTACTGTCGTGCTCCAGACTTACCATTCTCCCAAGGCTACAGGCCACCCTGGGAAGAATCAACTCTTTTGGGCCATTTCCCAACAATTCTGGTGGCCTAGTCTACATGCTAATGTAACTGCCTTCGTAGCTGCCTGTTCCGTGTGTGCTCAGAGTAAGACTCCATGACACTTTCCACTGGGCCTCCTACAACCCATACCCAATGGAGAGAGGCCCTGGAACCACCTGTCTATGGATTTCATTGTGGAGTTACCCAACTTCCAGGGCAACACAGTTATTCTTATGGTGGTTGACCAGTTCTCAAAGATGTGTTATGGTATTCCACTTAAGAAGTTGCCCACTTCTAAGGAACTGGCTTCCATTTTTGCCCGGGAGATCTTTTTATTACATGGGCTACCCAAGGTGATTGTCTCGGACAGGGGTAGTCAGTTTGTGTCCCAGTTCTGGTGAACTTTTTGTGCACAGTTGGAAATTCAGCTTGCTTTCTCCTCTGCGTATCACCCGCAGTCTAATGGGGCTGCAGAATGAGCCAATCAGTCCTTGGAGCAATTCCTACATTGTTATATTTCTGACCATCATAACAACTGGTCAGACCTATTATGGGCAGAGTTTGCTCACAACAGTGCCTCGAATTCTGCTTCCTGATTGTCCTCGTTTATGGTGAATTATGGTTTCCAACCTTCCATGTTGTCTGACACGTTTGTTCCGCAGAATATTCTTGCATTAGAGGAGCATCTCCGTGGTCTTCGTTACACTTGGGCACCAGTCCAGGAGGATTTGCAACATGCTAATGATAGGTACAGACTCAATTCTGACTGCAGATGCCTGCCTGCGCCTTCCTACCAGGTTGGGGACAGGGTCTGGCTGTCATATTGCAACCTCTGACTTTGCGTCCCCTCACTGAAGTTTGCACCTCGGTTTATTGGGCCTTTCTGTATTCTTTAAGGATTAACCCAGTGGCTTTACCACCTCGGTGCCACCCTGCACAGGTTGAGAACCATGAGGAGTATGAAGTACAGTCCATTGTTGACTCCCGTAGGTTCCATGGGCACATACATTACCTGGTGCATTGGAAAGGTTACGGTCCAGAAGGATGCTCTTGGGTCTCATCCTCGGACGTACATGCCCCTGTCCTCCTCCACGATTTCCATAGATGTTTTCCACCTAAGCCTGGTGGTCCACAGAGGGGGAGGGATCACTGAGGATGGGATACTGTCAAGGTTGGGCTCAGGCATTCCTCCTCTGGGCTGGATGCTCAGCTGTCGGCAAATTGCCAGTTCCTATCTCTCCACAATTACTCAGCTGTTGATGACATCCTGCTCATCAATCCTGCCTACTTAAGCCATCCTGTCCAGAGGCTTTGGTCAAAATCACAGAAACTATCTCCTGCGATCCTGTTCAAGACCTGATTTGCTGACATCCCTTCTGGCACCAGATCCTGCTTGCTGTTCCACTATATTGATCCCTGACTTCTGGCTTGGCTAACTATCCATTACGGTTACTAAACTTTGGCTAGGTTTTGTCTATGTTTGTTATTTTTACTTTTATAATACAAGTGAAATTTAACTGTACTTCTGTCTCGGCCTGATATCATTGTTTTTGGAAATCTGTTAATAATGCACAAATACTGCGGGGTCTAAAAAAAATCAGTAGCACTTTTTTTTTATTCTAGAGGTCATATGTTTTCAGAAAATATATGGTTTTGGGGGTCTTTCACAAATTCTGAAAGCTGTAAGGGAAAAATGAAAACCTTCAGATTTTTTGTGAAATTTGGATATTTACATTTTTGCATACATTCGATTTTCCCCATTTTGCATAAAGGCATAATGTAAAAATGTAAATGCTTTGTTATTTATTAACTCCATACAGGTTAAGCTTTTATATTTAGTAGGGATTTAGCAGGAATTTTGTAAAAATTGCTGTTTTTTTCCTGCTAATGGTTTTAGTGTATTTTTTGCAAATATATAGATTTGAAAAACATTTCCACAAATACCACGGGGTCTAAAAAAATCAGTAGCACTTTCTTTTTATTCTAGAGGTCATATGTTTTCAGAAAATATATGGTTTTTGGGGTCTTTCACAAATTTTGAAAGCTGTAAGGGGAAAATGAAAACCTTCAGATTTTTTGAGAAATTTGGATATTTACATTTTTGCGTACTTTTGATTTTCACCCTTTTCCAAAGAGGAGAAATTTTTTTTTTTTTTTTTATTTATTAACTCCATACCAGTTAAGCTTTTATATTTAGTCATTATTTTGCAGGAATTTTGTAAAATGAGCTGTGTTTTTATCTGCTACTAATGGTTTTAGTGTTTTTTTTGCAAATATATTGGTTTGATAAACATTTGCACAAATACCGCGGGTTCTAAAAATCAGTAGCACCTTATTTTTATTCTACTGATCACATGCTTTCAGAAAATATATGGTTTGGGGGGTCTTTCACAAATTCTGAAAGCTATAAGTGAAAAATAAAAAAGCAAAGGAAAAATTGCAAAAATGGCCTGGCCACCTGAGTGCACAAAATGGAACACATGGACTGGCAGCAAAAGGGTTAAAGGAACCTACTTACCAGTTCAGTTAAAAACACTTAGGTCCATGTGATAAATGCTTTCAAAGGTTAGGATCTGCACCTTGCTTGTCAACTTATCATAGCAAAGCAGGCCTCAACCAAAGTAAAGAGCTCTGTAACTAGGATACATTAGAAGGCCAATATGTTCTGCTTTTTATTTGCACTGTATCAATCTGCATAAGTCTAGTTCTTTCACTTTCTGAGCTTCCTCATAGATTATTTAATGGATGGGTTTCATTTACCCACAGGGAGGCTCAGGAGGTAAGCTGGGACAAGCTAAACTTTAACAAAGTCATAATTTCGTTATATTTTAAACTGTCAATATATATTAGTTATATTGATATGCAGTTTTAAACTAAACTGATTCTAAACCCCAAACCAAAAATGTAATATATCATAGCATTCTAATCATTAGATGTGGTGTTTTTTTTTTTCCTTTTACTCTTTTCCATCGGTTTTCAACTGGTGATCTGGCCAGTAACACAACTCCTGTATTAGTGAGACACAACTCTGGAGGAATAAGAATAGGAGATACAGCAGGCAGCCGACAGCAGAACTGTCAGTCTGGATGGGGGAGGGTAGTATTCAATGTATTAGCAGGTTTAGATGCACTAACAAATTGAAGCCACACTCCAGCTCACACTTTATAATCAGCAAACAGCAAACACTTATTTTTTTCCTTTTGGGATAAAGGTTTTGCAAGAATAAAAAAAGCAGATTATTTTAATCATCATGAATGTCAGTGTTAAGTGGTTGGTCTCATCCATTAAAAACTGATACATTCCATGGGAGAGCTTGTGCTTTGAAAAACAACACACTTGCTGACTGGATCAACAGATAAAAACAGAAGAAAGAAAGCCTAAAAAGGAAGTTAACAAAGCCATCTCATCTAAGAATTAGTTGTCAAGCTGTGTGGGATATGTAATCAACCGTTCAAACCATTGTTTTGAAAACTGCACCATTCATTCAATCTTTCCCACTTATGGTGTTTTTATTTGGATGGTGGGTCTCTGGTTCTGGGCCAATCCTTAAATTTTCCTCCCCCCCTTTTTTTCCTCTTTTTATCTTGTTTCAATCACTATTTTCTAGTTTTACCCCTTCCCCCTCTTTTTCCTCTTTGAAATCGGGAATTCTACTAATAAATTGAATATTAATTTATTTTGTTTCCAGCTGACAACTGCCTTTGCTGCTACTGTTTTTTACCTTGTCCGTCCCCAGGGGGGTGTCTCTGTTCTCTGGTTCAGGGCACCTCACTAATTGCCCCCTCTGCCTTTTTTTGGATTTGTCTTTCTATGTGGGTGAGTCATTGGATTTTATAAACCTTGCTGTATAATGACATTGCTATTTTGTTTTTTCTCCTCGTATACTCAATCAAAATGTCTCCTTAATAAATTATTATTATATCTTATCAGATTGTTTGGGTGACGCCTCTTGAGAAAGCGACGCTCTGTCGCAAAACTAGTCGAGGAAAATGTCAAAAAACCCTGTATCCAATGACCCTTGCCTCCTCTGGAAGGGCATTATACATTACTGTAATATACTTCTGTAATGTTTATGTAATACTTTTTTGATATGTATGTTTGTCTCTTGAAATTGTCTTCTTTTTCTGTGATGTCATTGTCAATTAATATTTTGAATAAATGTGTTTTTTTTTTAAATACTTTTTCCAAATTACTTTATCCTTTTTGATACCGTAATAGTCCCCTCTTTCCCCCTTTGTTGCTCATAGAGGCCCTCTTTTGAGCTTCAAATTTTTTCTACTGAAATCTATATGGGATGATGGTACCTTCTATATACATTTTTTTGTAAGGCGACACCATTCTTCTAAGAATTAGTAAGCTGAAATAAAGTAAATGTTTTCTTTTAGATTAATTACTGCTGTAAAGGCCCACTCCTTTAACAGACTAATTTGTCTAACAAATATGGCAGTTGCAGTATGTGGTCAAACCAAAGTCTTTCCACAGTTCTACAATATTGTTGTACAATTTCCTTGAAGATCGAACATCATTGTCACTTTGTTAAAATAAGTGGTAATATAATGGATCTCCTGACAGGATCATTACATAATAAAAGAATGTTACAGGGAACTGCTGTGTTAATGCAAATTACATTGTACTGTATATGCCATTTTTTTATTTTGCCTATAGTTAGTTACACTATATATTATTTCAAAAAGCATTTACTTAAGTCGCTATGCAGTGGAGCTTTTTTTTCCCCCAAAAACACAACACATCAGCGAATTTTGGATGGAATTAAATGTGAATGGGTATAGATTTTAAACATTGTAGGACACAATGAGGGGAGAACATACTGCACATGCTCCATCTAGACAAATAACTTTTCTGGTTAATCCTCACTCACAATTCTACAAGAAACACTTCCTGTGTGGTCTTCTACTGGAAAGTCAGATACCTATAAAATGTCATTATTAACATATACTGTATGTGAACATAATGTTTATAATGAAACACATGATATTAAATATCAATAATGTTTAGAACTGTGAAAAAATACAGCATACTACTAAAACGAGTACAAAACTAGTACATTTTCTATTAACTTTTACTCAGACATCACATTACCACACACAGCCGCTTTTCCCATTATTTCCAGAGTGTGGGGGGATTACTGCAATTTTAGAGGCCAGACAGTGGCATGACCTAAAGGCAACTGGCATGCTTTCCATGGTTGGTACTGTATATTGACAACAGCAAGCCTCCTACCTGGACCACCTGTCAATAAAGCTGTGATTTCATAGCCAGATTTGTAATTTTCAGTTTCCATGTTGGAACACATTTTCACATGCTATTGTTTAATTAAGTGAGTGTTCACATAAGGCCAGTTGTATGTCCCTTAAACAATAGGGAAGTAAAATATCATTGGTTTATGTGTATCTACATTAACCGGTTCCCGACCAGCGCACACCGATGTATGTCGGCAGAATGGCACGGGCAGGCATATTGGCGTACAGGTACGTCCAATCTTTAATGCCGCCCTGCCATTGCGAGCTCGCCGCCGATGGTGTGCTCGGGTGCTGGTCGGGACCCCCATGAGTCCGGTCGCGGGTCCCGCAGACTCGATCGCTGCGGGCATACCCGCGATCGTCTCACGGGGCGGCTGAACGAGGAAATGCCATTGTAAACAGCATTTCCCCGTTCTGCCTAGCAACTAGTGACGCTGATCTCTGCTCCATGTGATTGGAGCAGAGATCAGTGTTCACTAAATTAAAGCCCAGCCCCAACAGTTAGTAACACACCCCTAGGAACACTTAACCCCTACACTGACACCCACTGATTAACCCCTTCACTGCCAGTTTCATTTACACAGGAATCACTGCATTTATATAGCAGTGGTTGCTGTATAAATGACAATGCTCCCAAAAAAGTGTCAAAAATGTCCGATGTGTCCACCATAATGTCGCAGTCACAATAAAAATTGCTGATCGCCGCCATTACTAGTAAAAAAAAAATTATTAATATAAATGCCATAAAACTATCCCCTATTTTGTAAACGCTATAACTTTTGCGCAAACCAATCAATAATCGCTTATTGCATTTTTTTTAATCAAAAATATGTAGAAGAATACATATCGGCCTAAACTGAGGGAAAAAAAAAAGTTTTTATATATTTTTGGGGGATATTTATTATAACAAAAAGTAAAAAATAATGTGTTTTTTTCAAAATTGTCGCTCTATTTTTGTTTATAGCGCAAAAAAGAAAAAACGCAGGGGTGATCAAATACCACAAAATGAAAGCTCTATTTGTGAGAAAAAAGGACGTTCATTTTGTTTGGGAGCCACGTTGCACGACCGCGCAATTGTCAGTTAAAGCGACGCAGTGCCGAATCGCAAAAAATGGACTGGTCTTTGACCAGCAAAATGGGCTGAAGTGGTTAAACTACTGACAAAGCAGAGCTGTTCCCATTGTTAAGAGGAATTCTGGTTAAACACAGGATCTTATCATTACAGTTGTGTCAATAAGAATCAACAATAATCTGACCATTTGACATAGCTGACTTATGGCATTTATAGTACTATGCTGCCATCAAGAGTTTGCAGGCAGAAATATTTTCTTCATAGAGACTGATGTACTACTAAGTGGGAAGAATTACACACTTTTCAAGATAAAAAGGCCTGAGCCAAAACTGAAAGGAGAACTCTACCATAAGACAACGCTAAAGCTACACTACGAGAGAGACAGTGACTGCTTAATATCCAAAGCCCTGATCGCTAAGGACCAGCTATAACATACTCTAAGTAGTTTTAATAGATCCCAACCACATGTAGACTGCTGTCACTCTTTAAATCTTGTAGTGTTTTCTTGTAACTGTAAATAGTTGGTAGGTGCATCATTCTTGCTTAGTAAAAACACATTATTGCTGGGTTGGTCTCTTTGGGTTTACTGCATGAATTAGTCAAACATCCAAAAAGGAAAAGCTAAATGCAAGCAGAGAGAAGGCAGTGGCATAACATAAGGCTACTGAAAGTAAGCCTCCTGCTTGGAGCTAATATCAAACAAGTAGAGGGCTTGTAATGGCATGACATACAGTTATTGATAGTGAAGCTCCTGCTAGGAACCCCTGTGAATCAAACAGGTCAGGGCTGGGAGGGCAGTACGATCAAGACTGACCATTGAACTACAGACATGACAGGCATTGTGTCCTGTAGCTAATATTAAAAGCTGAGGGATGCAAACTGACCATGCAAGCAAGGTGAACTGTGAGGATCATCAGCTATTTACCAGTAATGTATAAAATAAAAACATCAAAGGCTACATTTACTGAGAAAACAATATAAATACCCTAATATTTATATGGAATTTTTTTGGAATAACAAACACTTTAAAGTAGTTCTAAAGTCTTTGACAAAGCGCAGGAGCGCGAAACATGTAAGCAGGAGAGTCGGCATAGCAACCTTCCCCTTCACAGCCTTCCACGTGACAAGCCTCTCATGTGATCCACAGCCGCTCGGACAAGCGGCGCTGCAAGCAGTGCAGCGTTCTCTAAGCTGCCTATGTGTACAGCTGATATCATCTGGTGACTAAGCTTGATCCTTACCACCCAGCGTGCAGCATTACACCTCTGCCTCCAAGCCGAACGCTTCAGATGGAGCTGAAATAAACACCTCCCCCTCGGTCATCAGACTGGACTCATCAGCTCTGCAGCCCATTGAACACCTATGAAGTGAGTGTCCCTAGGAACGTTGTTCCATTCGTTTACACTGACTTTTCATACAACGCTCTGGGTTCTTTCAGATGATTGATTGCATTCATTAGGCATTCGATAGCTGTACACATTGGTCTTTGGTTTTCACCTTTCCAAAGTTTTAATTGAGAGATCTGAGGAGCTTTTCATTATCAAACATCTGTCTGTTTTATGATTGGTGCTTTTTATGTGTTTTAGATCCTGCAGGGATCAGATGTCTGTGTTCATTGTTTACATTTAATAAATGACATTTTAAAGTCTTTTTCACATCAATCTACTAGTCCCTTTGATGCGCTGTTTTTGATCGTTAGTTCTAAAGTCAGAAGGTTTTTTTCATCTTAATGCATTCTATGCATTAAGATAAAAACCTTCAGTGTGCAGCAGCCCCCCTGAGCCACCCTAATATTCACCTGAGCCCAACCTGAGCCCATCTTGATCCAGCAATGTTGCACAAGAGTCTCGGCTTTGGCTGAGAAAGCAATGGGGAGCCATTGGCTACCACTGTCAATCAGTGAGCCAATGTGGAGAGAGAGGAGGTGGGGCCAAACTGTGGCTCAATGTCTAAATGGACACACCGAGCAGCGGTGGAGGCACTCAGCAGGAGGGAGGGGCCAGGAGCGCCAGTGAAGGACCAGAGAAGAGGAGAATCTGGGCTGCTCTGTGCAAACCACTCCATAGATCAGGTAAGTATAACATGTTTGCTATTTTTAAATAAAAAATAGACTTTAGTATCATTTTAATATTGCTTTCAATTTAATTTAATTTTATTTAGATATTCAATTTAACATGAGAATAAAGTTCTGTATGAGTTGTTACAACTAGACTACTAAACTTTGCTTTACTCCCTAAAGCCCCATACACACTATCAGATTGTCTGCTGAGTTTTTCCTTCAGATTTACCAAAACCATATAATATGAGGTCAAACCTTAGGAGTTTCAATGTGTATGCAATCAGGCAGGCCCTTCTACTACATGGTTTTGGTAAATCTGAAGGAAAAACTCAGCAGACAATCTGATAGTGTGTACGGGGCTTTAGACACACTCCTTAATCACTGCCTGACTTGCTAATACCTTCCTTTCTTGATGATACCGCTCACTATATAACACCAAGGGCTTCACTAATATAGAATAGATTTGCACTTTTCAAAATATTATATACAGAGCTGCAAGATTTCCCATGAGTAGCTCTACGAGCTCTGGAATTCTCCTATCTTACTAAATTGCTGCAACTTTAACATTTTTAAGGTAACATCATTGTGTAGATTACCTTCAACCAATACCACTAGAATAAACCAACTCCTCTGTTCTTGTATTGTATATGTTATGTCTGAATTTTTTAATATGTACCTTTATGTTCAGCAACTAAAGATTACATTTCAAAAGTTTTTGGGGTTAATGCAAGAATTTGAAAATACAGTATAACCAATTTTAAAATTAATATGACTAAATCTGAAATACTAAATATATCAATACCTACGCATGAAGCTGAAATTTCAAAAACCTCATTCCTTTTTACACCTTAAAGTATTTAGGTATCCATCTTACACCTAGCCTTACCAACTTATTTCAATATAATTATCTTGATCTACTCAAAAAAATTAAACTAGATTTACATAAATGTATTTCCCTTTGCCATTCTTGGCTGGGTAAGATCAACATTGTTAAAATGAATGTTCTACTCCGAGTCCTATATGTATTCCAAATGATACCCTTTGGTGCCCCTAGAGGATTTTTATCGATGCCACAGTCATCTATATCACATTATATTTGGAAGGGAGAGGGTATTAGAATATCTCAAAACAACTTATTCCATTCTAAAAAGCTAGGGGGACTGGCTTTACCAAATTTTAAATTATATTATCAAGCAATTGCACTAACCCATATGGTGGACTGGAAATATGCTAAAAAAGACTAGACTCTGGGTAAAACTTGAAATGGCCCTAGCGGATACTGACTTATCAGTAGTGCCATGGATACCATGACCTTTGAGAGGGCTGGCGGCCACAATATCTCTCCTGAATAAATTAACACTGGCAATATGGGACTTCTTACATACTCGGTATGGTTGGGAATATAATTCTCTACTAATGCCCTTGCTGAAACATGAATATTTCATGCCAGGAGTACTTGATAAGGACTTTAAATAATGGTTCCCAGAGGTAGCACCGCTATTACACCAAGTATTTTAAGACTTAAAAATTAAACCAATTAAGTCCTTATGTGGAGTAGATCAGCTAACATTTATGGACAAATGGAGATACATACAGTTGTCTCAATTTATTCTGAATCTCTCTAAGCCTATTTATTTGTTAAAATAACTCAATCCTATTGAAGCAATTATGCAATATAGAAATCAACCACAACATTGTATTTCTCTTTTTCTCAAAGCTTTGATAAATCTGCAATACCCTGTGTACCCAGATTATATAGGTCGGTGGGAAAAATATTTGCAAATTACACTTATAGATAAACAAAAATATAAGATTATACAATTTTCTTAAGTGCCAACCACCTCGAGTAGAATGATGGAGATAAACTTTAATCTTTTAACTCGATGGCATTATACACCAGTAAAATGACATGCAACGTCTGACTCGACCTCGCCCCTGTGTTGGAAGGAGTGTGGAGAGCGAGCTACACATGGGCACATATGGTGGTTCTGCCCTAAAATCTGGCCATTTTGGGAAGAAGTGGCAAAGGTGATCTCTCTGATACAGGGCTGAGTACTTAAACCTGAACCATTAATGTTTTTACTTAATTGTATGAAGGAAGAGCAATACAAGATGTCTATGACCCCATGTTTGTTAAACGCTTCTAAATGTTTGGGTCAGGAAAGGTTCCCTCCGCTGGTAATATCGATCATTTAGCGTGCAGTACTGAGATCCACCAGCAGCGGTCTCCTGGCCATTTGGAGCTTTCAGAAGAGCTTGTTCCGGCTGGAATTATGTCATCTTTGGGCAGCAGTACTGGTGTACACCAGCGGAAGGATCCTGGCAGTGTGGAACAGGTATTACCTTCTGCAATCAGGCATCACATGACTTTGATAGCAGCTAAAATATAGGTGTGCATACACACCTTGCACTGGTATTGTCCTTGTGCCCTGACCTGCAGCCTGTTTATCTGTTAGCCTGATCTTGATCTTGATCCTGATCCTGAACCCTGATTCCTGTATCCTGGACCTGTTTGTATCTGCTCCTGTATCCCTGGATCCTTGCACTGCAGCCTGACCCCTCCATCTTGCTACCTGGGTGTTTACCCCTGGCCCCCATCTACTGATCTCCTGTTTATGACTCTGGCCTGGCTTGACTATGATTCTGGTACTCCCTTTTGCTACATATGGTGGTTAGTTTATTATCACTGTTTGGTTGTTTGGTTTGTTCACTCAGCTTGTATTGGTGGTGTGTTCACATTTATATGCATTTACTTTAATAAACTTACTTTTACCTATTTATGTCTGGTTCACTCTGTCGCAGTCAAACAGTTCTGGTCACATCTAGTTTATGACAGAATACCAGGGCCATGGGGGCACAATGCGCAACTTCCACAGGACCGGCCGCATGACTGAGTAGCTCCACACTACTCTGACCAGTTAACCTGCTTCCCGGGGCCAGAAACACACCCTTTTTGTCACAACTGCTCCCAACACCCCCCAGACCAAGCTGTGCATGCCGCCGAAGAACAGACAGGGATGATAGACTGCGCAGAAGTATCTTACTAATTATCTGCTGCGGAACCAGGAATGCTACAGCATGGCCCAAAATGGCGCCGGCAGCCCTGCTTCTCCCTCACTACAAGCCACACTGGACAACTCTGCTTCTCCACAGGAACGTGAGTACTTTCCCCCTCTTACCAAAGCTGACTTAGACTAAAGCCTGGAGTCTATTTATAGCAAGATAAATTCATAAACTGAACTACACAAAAGTACTAACACCCTAACACAGGAGATCTCAGCTTTGGGTGCCCGTACTGATCACTTTGAGACTAAGCACGATGAACTTAGTATAGTCCACAATGATCTCTCCAGGGAATTTGAGTCCCTTACTGCAACTGTCTCTCAACTGCAATCCCAAGTTAAAGATCTCGACAACCGTAATCGCAGGAACAATCTCAGGATCAGAGGGGTTCCTGAGACCACTTCTGACCTCATCCCTGCCATGCATAAATTATTCCAATCCCTCCTGGCAGATCATGAGATTGATTCTTTCACCTGCGATCATATACACCGGGCACTTCGCCCTAAACCCCCGGGGCCCCAATTCAAATATATCTGGACATCTCTCCGGCAACCCAGGACAGATGCCGTAAGATGAAAGAAGTCACCACAATGCTAGCAAATGCACACATTCGCTGCAGATGGGGCTTCCCTTTTAGCAACTACACTTTTGGAAGGACAGGAAATTCTGGTTAAATTGGGCCTCCTTGATACTAAAGCCCTTCCTTGCCCACCTTCCACTACCAGACCAACGCTCAACTGGTGCACTCCATCCCCGAGGTGGGAACGCAGGCGTCACAGACATGAAGCTGGCCAAAATGTCCATCAGAACTAACTGCAAGCATTTTTGCTGCTTCTTTTTTTTTTCCCCTTCTGCTTATACTCATTCCTTATTATCACCTGGAATGTCTGGATGTCTGAGCACCATCTGCTGACCCTTTTTGGAACTACCGGAACACAGTTTATCTAATATTACAGAATGTTTCTTATGCCACGTACACACGATCAGACTATCCGGCGGACTTAGCCCGGCGGACAAACCGCCAGACTTTGAAGCGGAGGTCCGCCGGACTTTCCGAACGAGCGGACCTGCCCACACACGACCGGACTTTTTCGACTTTTGAAATGAATGGACTTGCCCACACATGGAGGAAAGTCTGTTCATTTTGAATGCGACTCCAGGTAGACGGGATTAGCGCAGGAGGTCAATGTCGCCGCCTTCGGTGACGAGATTGACACCTCGCTAGCCCCGTCACCTGGTATGGACTTAAAGGGGAAGCCCTACGCTGACAAAACGACGTGGGGGTCCCCCCAAAGTGCATATCAGACCCTTATCCGAGCACGCAGTCTGGCCGGTCAGGAAAGGGGGTGGGGACGAGCGAGTGCCCCCCCTCCTGAGCCGTACCAGGCCGCGTGCCCTCAACATGGGGGGGTGCTTTGGGGAAGGGGGGCCGGTCGGCCCCCCACCCCAAAGCACCTTGTCCCCATGTTGATGAGGACAAGGGCCTCTTCCCGACAACCCTGGCCGTTGGTTGTCGGGGTCTGCAGGCGGGGGCTTATCAGAATCCGAGAGCCCCCTTTAATAAGGGGGCCCCAAGATACTGGCCCCCACCCTATGTAAATGAGTATTGGGGTACCATGTACCCCTACCCATTCACCTGGTCAAAAAGTGTAAAGAAAAAAACACAACACATGTTTTTAAAATAATTTATTGCACAGCTCCGGGGGTCTTCTTCCGTGTTGGGGCGTCTTCTCGCCAGACTCCTCCACTATCTTCTGCTAGCTCTTTTACTAGCGGAGGAGCCTGGCTTTCTTCTTTGTCGCCGCCGCCCTCCCCCTCTTGGGGTCTTCTTGCCGGGCCCTCCGCTTTCTTCTTCCAGCTTTTTTACTAGTGGTGGCCCGGTCTTCTGTCTCCGCCGCCTCTTCTTCCACCTTTGGGGGGTCTTGTCCCCCTCTTCGGTTCTTCTTGCCGGGCCTCCGCTTCCTTCTCCCAGCTCTTTTACTAGTGGTGGCCCAGTCTTCTGTCACCACCGCCTTCTCTTCTCTTCTTCTCTTCTTCTTCCTTGAGATGTTGACTCAATGCTCTCTCTGGCCGCAATGACAGGGACGCGTTGTGTGGCGACTTATATAGGGACAGTGGGCGGGGTCACCGGGTGATGTCACATGGTGACCCCACCCCCTCATGACATCACAGCCCCAGCATCCTCTGGGACTGTGACATCATAAGGGGCGGGGGCATCACCCAGTGACCCCGCCCATTGTCCATATATAAGTCGCCGCACAACACGTCCCTGTCATTGCGGCCAGAGAGAGCGTTGAGTCAACATCTCAAGGAAGAAGGAGAGAAGGCGGCGGCAACAACAGAAGACCGGGCCACCGCTAGTAAAAGAGCTGGAAGAAGGAAGCGGAGGCCCAGCAAGAAGAATCAAAGAGGGGGACAAGACCCCCAAAGATGGAGACAAGACCCCCGAAGTTGGAAGAAGACTCCCGGACGGCGGCGGCGACGAAGAAGAAAGCTGGGCTCCTTTGCTAGTAAAAGAGCTAGCAGAAGATAGCGGAGGAGTCCAGCGAGAAGACCCCCAAGATGGAAGACCACCGGAGTTGTGCAATAAATTATTTTAAAACCTTGTGTTGTGTTTTTTTACACTTTTTTCACCAGATGAATGGGTAGGGGTACATTGTACTCCATACTCATTCACATAGGGTGGGGGGCCAGTATCTGGGGCCCTCTTATTAAAAGGGGCTCCCGGATTCCGATAAGCCCGCCGCCCGCAGACTCCGAAACCAACGGCCAGAGTTGTCGGGAAGAGGCCCTTGTCCTCATCAACATGGGGACAAGGTGCTTTGGGGTAGGGGGGGCCGCATGTTGAGGGCCTGGTACAGCTCAGGAGGAGGGGGGCTGCTCACTCGTCCCGACCCCCTTTCCTGACCGGCCAGGCTGCGTGCTCGGATAAGGGTCTGATATGGACTTGGGGGGACCCCCACGCCGTTTTTTTGGTGTAGGGCTTCCCCTTTAAGTCCATACCAGGTGATGGGGCCGGCGAGGTGTCAATCTCGCCGATGGAGGCAGCGACATTGACTTCCTTCACTAGTCCCGTCTACCTGGAACCACGTTCAAAATGAACGGAGATTTCCTCCGTGTGTGGGCAAGTCCATTCATTTCAAAAGTCCGGCGGACTAGTACACAGACCGGTCGCAGTCCGGCGGACAATTTTTGAGTCTAAACTTCTTTCTTAGGCTGGGTTCACACTGCTGCAACGCGGGAACGCTGCAAATCCGCTGCGGGTTCCCGCAGCGCATGCTTCCCGGCAGCAGTTCACACTGCCCTATGCGAACTGCTGGGAGTGTCAGTGAAAAGTTAATGACACCCCCAGATCAGTTCGCATATCGCAGTGCGATCTGCAAACTCAGACAGGAATTAGATCGCATGGTGGGAACACCCATGCGATCCGATTCTGCTGCGGACCAAAAAAAGGGTCCTGTGTGAGTTTGGGGCGGATGCGATGCAAATTCAGCCATACTATTACACAGAGATGGGATGTGATTTGCACTGCAGTGCGGTGCGAATCACATCCGATCTTGTCACTGCAGCAGTGTGAACCCAGCCTAAGTCCGCCGGACTTTTGGGAAAAAAAGTCCGCCGGAGGCCACACACGGGCGGATTGTCCAGCGGACTCTGGTCTGCCGGACCAAGTCCGCCAGATAGTCCGATCATGTGTACGGGGCATAACATCTGTATGTAGCAAGCCTTTGTACTTTCTTGCAGGTTTGAACTCTTCATCCCAGATGACTTTTGTACCCTTACAAAGCACATCAAGAACGCCTGCTTACCTTGCTATTTGGGTAACAATCGATTTGTTTGATTAGGATCCACCAATCCCCTTTTTTTTTCCAGGGATTGGACACCTCACCGATTCTTTTATAACAGGATTATACTTCTGGGGCCTCCTTTTTCTCTGTTTGACAATGTTTTCAGACCCTTGGGCATGGAGACAGCCGAGGCTGATTTATTGCTGCATGCACTTGCACGTATATAACTTTTTTTTCTCTAGCAGGCTGGTTCGACAGTGGTTTGTGCCATTCTTCCCCACTCCTCTCATATCCTGACTTCCTCTGGAATTCTGGATAGGACCTTAGGAGTTAAGGGAGCTTTTGCCCCTTACATGTTTTATTTCACTGTTTCAGGTTTCTGCAACTTGCAACCTGACCCCATGTTTGTCCAGCTAAATTTTTTTTTGCTGGCACTTCTTTTAGTTATTTTCTAGGTTGAACAATTTCATGTTATGTTTCTATTATTTCATTTCATTATTGAAGCATTCCAGTTGCAACCTATCTCACTATGATCCTAATGCTGACTATTGTATAAGGTATTTCCTGACTGGCATTCCCCTTGTGATGGAGAACCCTGACGCTGCACTGCTATGGTCTCTATACCTTCCAGGTGAGCCTAAAATATTCTTTGTACCAATATGGTGATAACGTGTATCACACATAATGTGGAGGGCTTCAATTTCCCTCACAAGCGGAAAAAAAACATTTACTAACTATAAGAAACTATGAGCTAAAATCATATTATTACAGGAGACTCATTTTGCCTCTGACAAACACCCAACTTTTTTTCATAGGTCATATATGCAGGCCTTCTATACCCTATACCAATCCAAATGTAGAGGGGTGGCGATATTTATACAAAACACGTTCCCCCTAGAGGTTAAGCAGATCTATAGGGACCCTGACAGCAGGTTCCTTATAGTGAAAGGTTTAGTAGCTGGACGAGAATTCACAATAGCAAATGTGTATGCTCCTAATGTGGCGCAAGCCACTTTCTTTACCACCTTTTTCAAGATACTTGAAAGATACTCAACACACATGTTTGTTGGCAGAGATTTTAATCTGGCACATCCCCAGTTAGACAGAAGTAACACCTCTCACCCTAATTCAGCTTTCCCCAAAACAATGACCAAAACACTGCAGTTATTCCAATTATCTGATGCTTGGAGAGCGCACAATACAGGTGCAAGAGATTTCATCTTTTACTCTCATCTTCATAACTCGTTCGCTAGATTAGACTATATTTTCTGCACCCCCATCATTTTAGCTAACTCCACACAATCTGCTATCCACCTCTACCCTTGGTCTGACGACAATATAGTCTCCTTCTCTACTTCACTAATTGGTCTATCGGATACCGCCTACACATGGAGACTGAATGATTCTCTCCTTACTGATCCTATAATACACCAAGAGGTTTCTACAGCTATTCAGGAATATGTCGCTATCAATGCCACTCCAGACATGTCCCCTAGCACTCTTTGGGTTGCCCACAAGGCAGTGCTGAGAGGTTGGCTCATTAGTATAGCTTCACGTAAAAATAAAGAACATTGGCAACAAATTTACACGTTAACCACTGAACTGAATAAACTACACAAAATCCAAATAGGAAACCCATCAAGATCATCTAACAAGCGCTTGGTAGCCTGGAAAAGACTTGAGCTGGATACCCTATTAACCACCAACACTGAAAAATCCCTTCGTTGGTCCAGGGCCAACTTTCTCTTACACAGCAACACAGCATCTTCTATGTTTGCCCCGTAAATTAAATCAGACCCTGCATCCTCCACATCTCTTTAAACTCCGTAATACATAAAGTAAGATAGTCTCCCACCCCAAAAGAGGTCCTGAATATTTTTGAAAATTTCTACTGCAAACTACTATCTCACCCATCTCCTTTCCCTTCCCAAACCTCTCGGGACTGGCTATCTTCCCTGCTCCTACCCTCTTTATCAACATCACAAACAGATACTCTTAATGCTCTCTTCACAGAAGAAGAACTGTTGGGAGTAATCAAACCCCTGAAACGCTCTGTAGCCCCAGGCCCAGACGGTTTCACAGCTAGTTATTACAAACATTATG
The DNA here is from genome assembly GCF_037356315.1 of Lithobates pipiens. NCBI lineage: Eukaryota > Metazoa > Chordata > Amphibia > Anura > Ranidae > Lithobates > Lithobates pipiens. Next base: position 237,819,687 of record NW_027507903.1, read on the forward strand.
CCCCTATTTTAATTCCACGGCTTACCACCATGTTTAACAAAATTCTCAAAGACCAATTCCCCACTGAAATGACCCTGGCCAACATGTCCCTCCTCCCAAAACCCCTTAAGAATCATTCGCTCCTGCAAAATTATAGACCAATATCGGTCATCAATAATGACCTCAAAATCTTTAGTCGAGCCCTAGCAGACAGGTTGGCCAACATTATTGAATCGTTAACCTCCCCCGATCAGGTTTCATTCCAAACAGACTCATCACGGATAATATCCAATTGACATTGAATGTTCTTCAGGATGCTAATCTACACAAGAAACAGGTCCTTCTCCTGAGCCTAGATATCAATAAGGCCTTTGATAGCATAGTATGGTCTTATTTATTCGCTGTCCTAAAACACATGGGTTTCAGAGATGAATTCTTAAGGGGTGTGCCGGCATTTGTAACACAAACCGCAAACGAGAATTAGACTGCCGGGCTGTAGCTCTGGATTCTTCACACTGGGCAGGGGCACCCGTCAGGGATGCCCCCTATCACCCCTGTTATTTGCCTTAGCCTTAGAACCTCTTTCAACCACCATCAAGCAACACCCAGATATATCGGGTTACCCACTGGATTCCATCTCCTCTAATCTCTGTATGCATACAGAGGACGTCATGCTCTTTTTGACCCAACCCCAAATCTCCCTACCCAATTTATTCACCCTATTATCTAAATTTGCCTCTATATCTGGACTTACAGTTAATATGACCAAATCCACAGCACTCTCCGTGAACATTAAACACCAATACGGCTGGCCAGACCTCATAGAATTATAACACTCAGGTATACCCTCCTCCTATATTTAGTAGGATAAACAATGTCAGATATTAATGGTCTGTATTCGTTCTGTTTTTTCTTTGCTGATTTCTTGTATGATTCAAAAAATGTTTTTTGTTCTGTCCTTTTTGTTATTCGCTTGACTTTTATAAATGTACCTATGACATTTATTATACGATAAATACTGTCAAGTGACTATAATATTTCCTTTGTCTCAATAAAAAACATTTTTAATAAAAAAAGAATACCAGGGCCATCCCTGACCAGAAGTGGCTGCACAGGGGAACCATTTAAATTCAGTTTTGTTGCAAACATGAATGCCAATGAGGTTATTTATTTTTCTCTGCTGGCATCTGAAAGTGGTGATCATTGCCGCCAGGTTTTGAAAGGATGGTCTAGTGACCAGTTGTTAGCAACTATACATTTGGCTCACTCTCTGGTCGACCAGGGTTATATATTGTTTGGGGAGGTGCAGCCTTTGATCAAGATCTGTACTGAGCTGGCCCTGCCCTGTATCCCAGACGGCCATGATGGTTTCCCCCCTCCTTTTAATATGAATCAGGTTGTATCCTTAGTATGGCTTTTTGAAGATGATCCTGCCGATTTTTGTGAACACTACGATTGCTGAGTGTATTGTGGCCACTCAGTCTTTTGTTAGACAGGGAGACTTAAAACTACAGTTTGTACAACCTATACTTTCAGCATGGTCTGACATGGTGCAATCAGCCCCAGCCAAACAAACCACCTCTGCCATCAGACACCAGCCTACCCAAATGTATGTTTCCCCATCAGCCAGGTCAACCTCAGCTGCAGCCCAGTACATGCTGCTCCCAACCAAATACTAATTTCCGGTCTCTGCTCCCTGTACCTATCCTGCATTCAACCCACCTGCCTGACTCCTCTCTGCTGCCTACAAACCCACAAGATCTTCCCCCAGCTACTGTTACCTCTTCTCTGCCATATCCCAATCCTCCTTTCCAGTCTGCTGCACTCCTTACCTACAGTCCTGCAGTCACCTACAGAGCTTCAGTGGCTAAGCCAAAGAAAAAACAAAAGTTTGTCCCAAACAAAATGAGCCTGCCATTAACCTAACCTGCCTCCACACCCACCAATCTGTCCTAGCTTGAAGTTCCGGTGCCAGAGTTCCAGCCAGAGGTGCCAGAGTTCCAGTCTGAGGTGCCAGAGGTCCAGCCCGAGGTGCCAGAGGTCCAGCCCGAGGTGCCAGAGGTCCAGCCCGAGGTGCCACAGGTCCAGCCACTGTCTGCTGCCCAGCCTGAATTGCCCATGCCTGCTGCCCAGCTTGAAGTGCCCGTGCCTGCTGCCCAGCCTAATGTGTCCATGCCTGCTGCCTAGCCTGATGTGCCCACTGCCCAGCTTGATGTTCCGGTCCGCTGCCCAATTTGATGTGCTGTGCCTACTTACCAGCTTGATGTGCCCGTGCCCGCTGCCCAGCTTGTTGTGCCCATTCCTGCTGCCCCATTTGATGTGCCCGTGCCTCTTCCTCCCCGCTTGATGTGCCTGCTGCTCCACTTGATGTGCCTGTGCCTGCTGCCCGCTTGATGTGCCTGTGCCGGTTGCCCAACTTAATGTGCCTGTTGCCCAGTTCGATGTGCCTGCCGCCCATCTTCCTGTGCCTGCTACTCAGCTTGAGGTTCCTGTGTCTGCTATCCAGCTTGATGTACAGTACTTATTACCCTAACTGATGTGACTTTGCCCACTGCCCGGCTTGATGCCATGGACTTTCCCCAGCAATGGGTAGCTGGAGCATCCAGAGGTGACTTCTTCGAGGGGTAGTACTGTCGGGAAAGGTTCTCTCCGCTGGTAATATCGATCATTTGGCATGCAGTACTGAGATCCACCAGCAGGTGTCTCCTGGCAGTTTGGAGCGGTCAGAAGAGCTTTCCCCTGTTAGAATTATGTCATATTTGGGCCGCAGTACTGGTGTCCACCAGCGGAGGGATCCTGGCAGTGTGGAGCAGGTATTGCCTTCTGCAATCAGGTGTCACACTTTGATAGTAGCTATAGTATAAATACCCTGCAAGTTCACACACACCTTGCCCTGGTATTGTCCTTGTGCTCTGACCTGCAGCCTGTTTATCTGTTAGCCTAAAATTGATCTTGATCCTGATCCTGAACCTGAACCCTGATTCCTGTATCCTGGACCTGTTTGTATCTGCTCCTGTATCCCTGGATCCTTGCTCTGCAGCCTGATCCCTCCATCTTGTTCCCCCCATCTACTGATCCCCTGTTTATGACACTGTTTATGAAACTGGCCAGGCTTGACTACGATTCCGGTACTCCCTTTGCTACATATGCTGGTTAGTTTATTATCACTGTTTGGTTGGTTTGTTCACTCAGTTTGTATTGGTGGTGTGTTCACATTTATATGCATTTACTTTAATAAACTTACGTGTTTGGTTCACTCTGTCGCAGTCATACAGTTCTGGTCACCTAGTTTATGACAGAATACCAGGGCCATCCCTGACCAGAAGTAGCTGCCCAGGAGAACCATTTGATTCCACTATACTGGGGAAAAAGTTGAATACCTACTATCTCACAGTGGCTATGAAGGGTTGACAAGCTCTGTCTAATGGAAGAAATGACCTGTAGAAATAAAGGGCTGACCAGGAAATATATTAAGACATGGGCAAAATGGTCTGAATTTAAGGAAACTAAACTATATTATGAAATAATATCAGACCCTGATGGAAAATCAGAGTATGACTTATTAATTCATATTGATTACATCGTTACATAGTAGGTAGGTAAAGACAATATTCCATCCAGTTCAACCTGTGTGATTAACCTTATAGTTTCTGTACCTCCCCAATAGTTCTATATTTTTGCATTTGTTGTAGGTCGCCCTCCGCTACACCAGCCCCCCGCCTCCCTCTTCTTTTTCTTGCTTTGGAATTTTTTTTCCCTCTTTTTTCCTTTTGTGTGGTTCCTGCCCCAGGACAGGAACTGATAAGATAAATTGCATTGTTTATGTTTCAAGGTAATGTTTGGAATTTTCTGAAATGGTCAAAATAATAATAAAATAAAAAAATATCTACCTTGCGCTTATTTTAATATACAGTGGTGTATATCCTGTTCCTTTGCATGTTTGTCACACTTAAGTGTTTCGGAACATCAAACCAATTTAAACAATAGTCAAGGACAACACAAGTAAACACAAAATGCAATTTGTAAATGAAGGTGTTTATTATTAAAGGTGAAAAAAAATCCAAACCATCATGGCCCTGTGTGAAAAAGTGATTGCCCCCCTTGTTAAAACATACTATAACTGTGGTTGTCCACACCTGAGTTCAATTTCTCTAGCCACACCCAGGCCTGATTATTGCCATACCTGTTCACAATCAAGGCATCACTTAAATAGGAGCTGCTTGACACAGTAAGGTCCACCAGAAGATCCTTAAAAGCTACACATCATCCCGAGACCCAAAGAAATTCAGGAACAATTGAGAAAGAAAGTAATTGAGATCTATCAGTCTGGAAAGGGTTATAAAGCCATTTCCAAAGCTTTGGGAATCCAGCGAACCACAGTGAGAGCCATTATCCACAAATGGCGAAGACATGGAACAGTGGTGAACCTTCCCAGGAGTGGCCGGCCGCCCAAAATTACCCCAAGAGCGCAGCGACGACTCATCCAAGAGGTCACAAAAGACCCCACAACAACGTCCAAGGAACTGCAGGCCTCACTTGCCTCAGTTAAGGTCAGCATTCATGCCTCCACCATCAGGAAAAGACTGGGCAAAAATGGCCTGCATGGCAGAGTTCCAAGGAGAAAACCACTGCTGAGCAAAAAGAACATCAAAGCTCGTCTCAATTTCTCCACAACACATCTTGATGATCCCCAAGACTTTTGGGACAACATTCTGTGGACTGATGAGACAAAAGTGGAACTCTTTGGAAGGTGTGTGTCCAAGTATATCTGGCGTAGAAGGAATACTGCATTTCATAAAAAGAACATTATACCAACAGTAAAATATGGTGGTGGTAGTGTGATGGTCTGGGGCTGTTTTGCTGCTTCAGGACCTGGAAGACTTGCCGTGATAAAAGGAACTATGAATTCTGCTGTCTACCAAGAGATCCTGAAGGAGAATGTCCGACCATCTGTTCGTGTACTCAAGCTGAAACGAACTTGGGTTCTGCAGCAGGACAATGATCCTAAACACACCAGCAAGTCCACCACCGAATGGCTGAAGAAAAACAAAATGAAGACTTTGGAGTGGCCTAGCCAAAGTCCTGACCTGAATCCTATTGAGATGTTGTGGTATGACCTTAAAAAGTCCGTTCATGCTCGAAAACCCTCTAATGTAACTGAATTAGGACAATTCTGCAAAGATGAGTGGGCCAAAATTCCTCCAGGACGCTGTAAAAGCCTCATTGCACGTTATCGCAAATGCTTGGTTGCAGTTGTTGCTGCTAAGGGTGGCCCAACCAGTTATTAGGTTTAGGGGGCAATCACTTTTTCACACAGGGCCATGATGTTTTTTTTTTTTTTTTTCACCTTTAATAATAAACACCTTCATTTACAAATTACATTTTGTGTTTACTTGTGTTGTCCTTGACTATTGTTTAACCACTTGGGACCCGCGCTATTGCAAAATGACGGCAATAGCGCGGACCCACATTTTCGGGACTACGTCTATTGACGTAGTCCCGGTTACGAGCGGCCTGCGCGCCCCCTGAGGGGCGCGCGCGGCGCGCTCTGTGATCGGCGAGTCCGTGAGACTCGCCTGATCACCGATCCGTGTAAGGGGTCGATCCCGACCCCTTATCACGTGATCAGCTGTCAGCCAATGACAGCTGATCATGTGATAAAACGGAGCCGGTAATCGGCTAGTATTCCTCCTCGCGCTGACAGCGCGAGGAGAAAAAAAAAAAGCCGATCGCCGGCGGCCGTGTTCGGGACATCAGTCCCGATCACGGCCAGCAATTTAAAAGGACACCTGCCCCCTGCCAGTGCCCACCTGCCACCCGCAGTGCCATCCTGAATAAAGTAAGTGCCCCCCTGTCAGTGCCACCCAGCAGTGCCCATAGTGCCCACAGTGCCACCCAGCAGTGCCCACAGTGCCACCCAGCAGTGCCCACAGTGCCACCCACAGTGCCACCCAGCAGTGCCACCCACAGTGCCACCCAAAATCTGCCTCAGGTGCTGCACCCCAGTGCCGCCCATCAGTGCCCAGCAGTGCCGCCCATCAGTGCCCAGCAGTGCCGCCCATCAGTGCCCAGCAGTGCCACCTATCAGAGCCACCTATCAGTGCCACCTATCAGTGCCCATCAGTCCCATCTATCTGTGGTACCTATCAGTGCCCATCCGTGCCACCCATCCGTGCCACTTATCCGTGCCACCCATCCGTGCCATCTTATCTGTGCCCATCTTTGCCCATCAGTGCCGCCTTATCTGTGCCCATCGGTGCCGCCTTATCTGTGCCTATTAGTGCCGCCTTAACTATGCCTATCAGTGCCCACCAGTGCAGCCTATCAGTGCCCACCAATGCAGCCCATCAGTGCCCACCAATGCAGCCCATCAGTGCCCACCAATGCAGCCTATCAGTGCCGCCTAATCAGCGCACTTCAATGAAGGAGAAAAATGACCCGTTTGCAAAATTTTATAACAAACTATTAAAACATGATTTTTTTTTTTTTTTTTTTTGCATCTTTTTTTGTTTGTTTAGCAAAAAATAAAACTCCGAGCTGTAACTAAATACCACCAAAAGAAAGCTCTATTTGTAGGAAAAAAATGATAAAAATTTCATTTGGGTACAGTGTTGTATGACCGCGCAATTGTCACTCAAAGTGCATCAGCGCTGAAAGCTGAAAATTGGTCTGGGACTGAGGGGGGTTTAAGTGCCCAGTAAGCAAGTGGTTAAATTGGTTTGATGTTCCGAAACACTTAAGTGTGACAAACTTGCAAAGGAACAGGAAATGAGGAAGGGGGCAAACACTTTTTCACACCACTGTACAACCTAATTTACTGTATATGTTGACATGTTATAAATAGAAGCTGATACTATAACTGGAAATCCATGACTGTACTCATAACTGGAAAGCCCATCCCAGGACTCACAACTCAGAAGGCTACTGTTAAACTATTAAGAGAAGCATTCCTGTAAACTAAAACTTGACAAAATATTGATGTATTTTACTTGGCCCACATTAAAGGGACTTTTTCTTTAATAAATCTACTTTATCAGTGCAAACATAACTAATTTTACAGAACTTATTTTATTGTGTCACATTAAACATGAAAACTAAGTAGCACTTAGATATCCAAAATGTAAGTAGATTTACCTGTCAATCAAATCTGCTGCTGACAGTAAGCTAATGAGGATAAGAAGATTGAGAGCAGAAGTGAAAATGGAATTCTCCAACCATATATTAAGCAATGACGACATTGGAGAAATACATTTCCAAATATATGCTAAGCTAGGGAAATCTTTACCTTTCATTGCTCAATTCATACTTTCTAGCTCTGTGGTATTAAACAATTTACTAGACTGTCTTACTTAATATAGATATATGGATTGCGTATACAGATTACTACAATAAGATTTTATTTTTAAAATTGCAATTTGCTTTAAACATTTTGTTACTTGTATACTTATTAAAATCCTTTTTTTTTTCAACAATTAGGCTGGGTTCATGCTCAAGATTATGATGCTGCAGAAATGCATGGGTAGGTTCTCAATGCCTAAGTGTAGTAAAGCTAGTGCTGGGTAGGGATGAGCTTCGAGTTTGAGTTGAAACTCATGTTTGACTCGAACATTGCCTGTTCGGCTATTCACGGAACAGCGAACAATTTGGGGTGTTCGTGGCAAATTTGAAAAGCCATGGAACACCCTGTACAAGTCTATAGGAGAAATCTAAAGTACTAATTTTAAAGGCTTATATGCTCATTATTGTCATAAAAAGTGTTTGGGGACCTGGGACCTGCCCCAGGGGACATGTATCAGTGCAAAAAAAAGTTTTAAAAACTGCAGTTTTTTCGGAAGCAGTGATTTTAATAATGCTTAAAGTGAAACAATAAAAGTGTAATATTCCTTTAAATTTCGTACCTGGGGGGTGTGTATTGTATGCCTGTAAAGGCCGCATGTTTCCCATGCTTAGAACTGTCCCTGCACAAAGTGTAATTTCTGCAGGAAAAAAGTCATTTAAATGCACTCGCGGCTATAATGAATTGTCGGCTCCCCGTAATACAGAGAACAGTCATTGATAAATAAATAAATAAATAAGTGTGGGGTTCCCCCAAATTCAATTACCAGGCCCTTCACGTCTGCTATGGATATTAAGGGTAACCCTGCGTCAAATTAAAAAGAA